>NC_059107.1:144552070-145152070 GCF_020740685.1 Jaculus jaculus | reverse complement strand
CAAATGAACTCTAGATATATCTGCCACCTTGTGCATCTGGCTTATATGAGTACTGGTGAATTAAACCCAAGTCCTTAGGCTTCACCACTAAGCCATCTCTCCAGCCCCCAGGTTATATTCTTCATGTTCCCTCTCCCCAATGCACATTCCACTAAGGGCCCTAAACAGTGGAGTTATTGGTAATCACTATGGGGTCACTGAATGCACCACTCAGTCACTGTGAAGGGGACAATGTCTCCAAATATACCTTTCTACCCTGCAGCTCTTACATTCTTTCTGCTTCCTCTTCCACAATGTGCCCTGAGCCTTGGAGAGCATGTTGTAAGCCTACTTGAACACACTGAGGTCTCAGCAATCTATCTTTGGGCTTTGATGATTTTTGAGTCCCCTCAGTGTCTACCACCATCTCCTTGGAGGAAGTTCTTGGCCTAGCAATGGGAAAAGTACTCATATTTAATCTGCTACTTCCTCCGTCATGTTTCCTGGGCCCTGGTAGATGTGATAGAGATGACTCATCTTCTGCTAGGTGCTTAGTTGTCTTTTCTTGTCAAACTGATGGGTCTTGGTTCTCCTCAGTATTTGCTGCCATCTATAAAAAGGCAATTTTCTAACCAAGTGAGAGCATCATGGATCAAAAGGGATGAATAGAAATATAGAGGACTTTTTCAATGAGAATATCCTCTCTGTTTAACCAAAGAACAGTAGAAGCTTCCCTCTAGGGTCTATGACCTTTCAAGCCACAGGGTTGGTTCTCAGTACTAGGAATGAATTCTCTCCTAATAAGTGGGCCTCACATCCAATCATAAAGCAGTTGATTATCCCCATAGCTGGTGTGCTACTATTGCACCCATGTGTATATCTTTCCTGGCTAGTTGATTTTGTAGCTTGTGGAATCCACTGCTTATTCAGGCTGTTGGTGACCATTATATCCCAGCAGCTCACATGTGCCCTTAAAAGAGGGAAGAGGATATGGAATTAACATAAAATGGAGGTAGAAGGGAGTATTATTTGGGAAAATGGAAAAGGACTAGCAAGAGGGTAGAGAATAGAGTGCAGAACTGTGAGGAAGGCAGTTGAACAAGAAAAAAATGCAATGACCTATTTAGGAAAATGCCATAAAATGACTATTTTGTATACTAATGTAAAACAAAAAACTAACAGGGCTGGAGAGATGGCTTAGCAGTTAAGTGCTTGCCTGTGAAGACTAAAGACATCAGTTTGAGGCTCAACTCCCCAAGACCCACACAAGCCAGATGCACAAGGTGGTGCACAAATCTGGAGTTCATTTGCAATGGCTGCAGGCTCTGGCATGCCCATTCTGGCATGCCATACATAGTACATTCCATATAACAAGCACAGCAGTTCCTCTGGAGTCTCCAGTCTATTGAGTTGGGAAGATGAAAGGTTACATGTGGATGTATATATCAAGTCAGCATTCCTGTCTCGCATCACTCAATACAAGAAATTTAAAATATGTATACATAATATACATAACAACCTTATTCATAATTGCCAAAAAGCTGTATGTAACACAAGCACCCATCAACAGAACGGATAAGCCAATTGTGGAATATTCATATCCAAAAGAACTAAATCACACATTGCAGGCAAGTATCAAATAGGCTGAGAAGACTGAGAGAAGACATGTTACAGACTACATATGGTATGATTATAGAAAGGTCAAAACAAAAAAAAATAAAATAAAATTAGGACAATGACTGCCTCAGAGCAAAGGGTAAGGATAGTGGAAGGAGGTGCAGTCAAAGTATGATAGGCAAAAGTGATTTCCTGTGGTGTTGACAATTTGTTCCATCTTAAAAAGGTTAAGTTAGGAGTTAGGGCTGGAGAGATGGCTTAGCGGTTAAGCGCTTGCCTGTGAAGCCTAAGGACCCCGGTTCGAGGCTCGGTTCCCCAGGTCCCACGTTAGCCAGATGCACAAGGGGGCGCACGCGTCTGGAGTTCGTTTGCAGAGGCTGGAAGCCCTGGCGTGCCCATTCTCTCTCTCTCCCTCTATCTGTCTTTCTCTCTGTGTCTGTTGCTCTCAAATAAATAAGTAAATAAATAATTTTAAATCAAAAAAAAGGTTAAGTTAAACAGGTGACATATTTGCCAAAATTGTGTGTATTTCATGCTTTTCATTTTCCATATTATTTCCTTTAAAAAGTGCAAACAAATATTGTTCCAATTGATATATATGTTGAGTATTTCATAGAAAATGTTCTGATTGATACATGCAATCTAGTTGCAATGCATAAAATAACAGAAGGACAGAAAGAACAGAGGACAGATTCAACTCCCCAGGACCCATACAAACCCAATGCACAAGGTGGTGCATGCATTTAGAGTTTTTTTGCAGCAGCTGGAGGCCCCAGTGTGCCCATTCTCTCTCTGCCTCCCCACCCCCTCTCAAATAAATAAAAAAAAATTTTTTAATTAAAAAAAACTAGAAGGATACAAAAAAATTAATGGTAGAATCTAGGCGTAAGTATGTGGGTTATTCACTTAGAAATCTGCAATAAAGAAAATAAGTGAATATTTGATTGTACAGGTGCAACTACAAGAAACTAAAAATCTTTTCATATTTAAACCTTCTAGTCAAGGAATGATCATGGCCCAGCTCACATTCTCAATATTCCTGATAGAAAGCTGGGAAGAGAAGCCTTCACTCATTGGCAAAATGCTGCTGGAGAGAAACAGATCTTTGTGGTATGGATGTGTTACATTTTCAAGGCCTTTAAAGACTTCTTGAGCAGTGTAACTTAGATTTCTTCTAACCATAAGAAAACATTCTAAGTGGTTGATTTATATTTTATTTTTATATGTGAAAATTCATGGCATTTTTACTTTTTTCCTATAACCTTCAAGCTTTGCAAAGAAGTTCCCAGAAGCAGTGTTTTCTTACATATTATGTTATTTACAGGGAGCAATGTTGTCTACTACACTCACAAAGAACAAGAGGTTCTGCATTCTTAGTAAACCAGTGACCAATTGCCATTTGGTTTTCAGTAAATATACTATGAACACATTGCACAAGTATGCTAATCTGAAAAAAGACAAGTTTGATGATGAAGCAATTTAACGTTATGTGATAGTCTTCAGAAAAGAAGCACACATTTGATAGAAACTCTCAGCTTCCCCACGGTTTCCTGAACCACCCAATCCCATTTGGCAATTGTGCTTTCTTCTTCAACGTTCCTTTCTACCACTTGAGGAATTTTCATTTTCAGCATCAATGAAAAAGAAATCTACTATGCTCTGTTGCACATCAGAGAAGGCCATGTTTAAAAAAAAGTTATCATTTAAAAATATTGGAAACTACTGCATAATTAAATGGTTATGGGAAAACCTCATAATGTTCAGAGACTATGACAGTTTAAGCACAATAAAGGAAAACATTAACTAATTTTTCTAAACCATCAAGATGGTTTGGATATGGCACCAATTTTGGATATGAAAATCAGCCAAACCAACTCATCCAGTGGAAACTTAGGATGAAATACATAATTACTAATATTTATTACACTCCCAAACCAGTGGCTAAGGAAAAAGGTTACCATTAACAAACACTGTGTAGATCAAAGAGATACTTCACCTCCAGGACAGTTTTCAAAGCCAGGAAGACAAATAAGCAAGTAATAGAATTAAAAAGATAAGCCACCTCTCAGAGCGAAGAAGTTGGGGAATTGCAGTATTTTGTTTGTACACTCAATAAACATTTGCCACATAAGATATTAATAGTACCCAAGTGAATAACTATTAACTATGCTTACCTGGCAAATTAAGTGAAATGGATATATTGTAGAATAATGTAAATTCACAAAACAAAAGAGAGGCTGGGGGCTGGCTCAGTGGTTAAGGCACTTGCCTGCAAAGCCTAAGAACTAAACCACAGAAACAATGCAATTGCCTTAATATACCATCAAGTTTCATCACAGAACTTAAAAAGCTATTTTTTTAACCTGTTCATAGAAAATAAATGCCCAAAAATAGTTAAGGAACTTCTGAAGAAAAACTAGTAGGGGGCAGGCTGGGAAACATCACCCACTAGAAATAAAAGTATAAGTTTACATTGAGGTTGTGGCTGTAACAGTGGACTACTGAATTCAGACAGGGAGCCAACACTCAAAGACATGCCCGCACTGGAGAACACTGCAGACAGCGGGAAGAGGAGGATGATTCTGGAAAGACATAAAGATACTGGAAAAGGAAAGCTCTGCACCTAACATTATATAAACCATTCCAGATGGTTTACGAAATCTCAATGTGAACATCAGAAGTTGAGCTTTTAAGAGAAAATATATGGAAATGTGTCAATAATCTCAGAGCGAGGAAAGATTTCTAAGAAAACCAATACATTAAAAAATTATTAACCACGATCAAAAAGTTTAAATGTTATTAAGTATTTTGGTTCAGAACCAAAAACCACCATAAAGTGGCTGAAAGGACAGCTAAGATCTGAGAGAAAAATATTTGTAACATGTATAGATAATAAACAATATCCAGAATACTGTCTAAAGAAGTCTCAGAAATCAATTAGAAGGAGAACTCATAGCTGGGCCTTAGTGGTGCAAGGCTTGTGAAGCCAACCACTTGGGAGGCTAAGGCTACAGAGTAAGTTCAAGGCCAACATGGAAAACAGCAAGCCTCTGTGTTTAAAAAAAAAAAAGAAAGAAAGAAAGAAAGAAAGAAAAGAAAAATAGGGCTGGAGGGATGGATGGCTTAGCAGTCAAGGCGCTTGCCTGCAAAGCCAAAGGACCCAGGTTCAATTCCCCAGTACCTACGTAATCCAGATGCACAAGGTAGCACATGCCTCTGGAGTTGTTTGCAGTGGCTGGAGGCCCTGGCGCCACCCCCCCACCCCATTCTCTATCTGCCTCTCTGTCTCTCTCTGCTTCTCTCTTTCTCATATCAATAAAATATTTAAAAAAAAATAAAATTAGAAGAAAAATGGACTGGAGATACAGCTCAGTGATAGAGTACTTGCCTAGTATGTGTGAGGCCCTAAGTTCAATTCTGGCATGAGGATTGGCAGGAAGGAAGGAGAAGAAAAACCCCAATAGAAAAATAGACAATGAGATACTTTAGCACTAGCTGGGACATAAAGCCACCCTGCTAATGGAGTCAAACACTGGTTACTACTATCCTAAAAAACATTTGGCATCTATAAAACTATACACATTCCATAACCCAGAAATTCCATGCCTGGAAATATATTCCTAACCCACATATGACAGGAAGACATGTATGATACTGCATTATTCATGGGAACAAAATTAGAAATTCAGACTAAAATGTATAATTAACAGTCACAGACTTCTAAGGCAGGTGTGGTGGTCCATGCCTATGATCCCAGCACTTCATTACCACAGAGCCCAGGACAGCCAGGGTGGGACAGAGCAAGGCTGTCTCAAAATCAAATGAAAAGTTATACAAGTTCTAAAATTGATACCTGCGGAGAACATAAAAATTCTTTTCATGGACATTTTCTCTATTAATTGCTAAATGCACTACTAAACGTCAGTATTATCCCCTTGTAAACACAGGGAGAAAACTCACCTGACAAGTTAGTTTTAGTTGAAACTTGAATGGCCTTTTGCTCACCCTGACAAGTCTATGCACTTCAGTTGCTGAAGACTGTATCCAGTATTAATGAAAAGAAAATCCTTTCTGAAGATTATTTCAACTTAATCAGGATTAAAAACAAGTAAAACTTTTATCCTTATCATCCTTGAATGAAGTAACTTGAGTTTTAGTGTTTTAATCAGAAAATACACAGAAGACAATAATAATATGAGAGCCTAGTGTCCTGTGGTCTTCCTTAATAACAACCCATTTTCAAGAGGCCATAATCTACTTAACAGTGTTCCATCAAAGACCTTAATCAGATTCTGAGAAAATTCACACTCAAATAATATGCCACTAAAACCAAAACAATGTAGGCATTAGCAGCTATTCAAAAGGCAAGCCTCTATGTGATGAGTCATTTCTAAATGATGAGAGGGTAAGTCTGTGAAGTGTTTTCTATTCAAGCTGGAAAATATATAAAGTAGGGAGTCCGTAGGCAGGATGACTGTGGAATCTTCATGTTACACGTCCTTGCTTGACTTTCTGCAAGCATCAAGCTAAGGATGGCAAAAATGAGTCTCTCTCCCTACATATTAATACTGACTTTTTCTCTGCTTTCTCAAGGTGTTCTACTTTCAGCTTCCAAGTCCATAAGGAACTTAGAAGATGACATGGTGTTTAACACATTCAGGATGGGGAAAGCCTTTCAGAAGGAAGATTCTGCAGAAAGATCAGCTGCTGCTCCTTCTCTGGAACAATACAAAAATGATGAGAGTAGTTTCTTGAATGACGAGGAAAGCAAAAATTCAAAGGTAAGTGGCCATATGGTTATCTTCACTGCAATGGGAATGAAAATGACTTTATAAAATCATAAATCATTCAAAAAGTAAAACTGGCATTTAAATATTTCAAACAGAAATATACGAAAATATAGCTACATATGCATTAAAAGAACTAGTTAGCCCAGCTAGCTCAGTTGGTAGAGTACGAAACTCTTAAAGGAACTAGTTAAATTATATATATATATATAAATCAGGAAGTTCTCCATCCCAGAGAGTACCATTTAGATAAGACAACCAAAAGGGCTTTCCTTCTCAGGAAACTTGTATCTAAGTTACATTCACAACAAAGCACTTTGCGGAGCATCTTAGAATTGATCGATAGTGTACAACTATGTGGTAGCTCTGTTCTGAGAAAGGCAGCTGAGTACAAGTTAGTCTTCTTTTGCAGAACACAGGCTCGAAACACACCTTCATAAACCATGGCTTGCCGCTGAATCTGCCCATTAAACCTTATCTGGCACTGAAAGGACCAGTAGCTTTTCCAGCTGAGAATGGAGTTCAGAATACTGAAGCAACACAAGAAAAGAGACAGATTGGGGATGAAGAAAACTCAGCTAAATTTCCCATAGGAAGGAGAGATTTTGACAGTGAGTAGCCATTTGAACATTCAATCCTTCCACATTAAAGCTTTCAAAAGAGCTCTGAGTTTAACTGATTTGGACTAATCAGAACACATTCAAAGTAAAACCATGGTTCAATTCTGCTTGATATTAAGTGACCCCTGTCAAGATTATGGGATTATAAGGCATCTAGTTATTATAATTTTGGCTTATTCAGAAGTAGTGACAACAGAACCCCATTTTTATTAGCTTTATATGGTAATTATATTCTTTAAATAAAACAAACTTTTTTTCCTCTCTCTAGTGCTCAGGTGTATGCTGGGAAGAGTCTACAGACCTTGTTGGCAAGTCTGATACCTGTTGGTCCACATCACTTTTTCAGAAGAAAAAGAATTTAGCTGCAATTGGAAAGAAAAGTCCATAGCATTACTATAACTTCTGTATTGTTTTAAATGTTTGCTTTAAAAGAAACTAGTTATTAAGATATATTGTAATTTAATGACCTGCCTTTTGTTGTACATTAAATTGTGATGATGCTGCATACTTATGACTTTGTGGTATTTTTGAACAATGGGAACACACTGTACATACATACACTCAAAATAAAATAATGATGCATCAGAGTTTACAGCTGGATCTTTTGACAGTGAGTGAGTGTGCAGCTTTGGAGAAAAGTTTTACAGACACATAAATCAAGAGTCAGAGTCTAAAAAACTGAGATAACTTGGTCTGCCCAGGAATCAGCTTGTCCTTGGCACTGCACTGACGACGTTTGGTTGGCTGGGCTGGTTTGCCACACTTCTTCTGTGAGTCATCTGATGATGTGGGTATCTTATTATGTTTATGTTGAAGTGGTTCAGGTCCATTGTCACCAACAAAATTATCACCATCCAAATCCACCTGTTTCCTTTTCGAGCTTTTATTTCCTGTCTGACTACTTGATTTGCTTAATATTTTGTCATTTTTACTTCTGCCCAGATGAACATTTCCAGAACTTGTTTCAATTGTTGACCTCCCATCGGATGAACTTGCACTCTCTGTTATGCAAGATAAAAAGAGAAAAGGGATCATATAACACTTAGTACTATTTATGATGGACTATTACATCATATATTAAAAATGAGTAAAGAATATTTAAAAATTTATGATTTACAATGAAATAATGCTAACCAATTAAATGTTTAACAAACATAGCCATATTATTGTACTGGTTTCCATTTCAACAGACAACCTTTAACTCCTACCAGTGAATCTTTGACTATGTGACTTTTAATTCTTAAGCTAATGCTATGAACTTTATTCCTATCTATAAATTTATGTTCAGATTTAATTTAACTTATTTTTTATTTTTCGAGTTAGGGTCTCACTCTAGTTCAAGCTGACCTGGAATTCACTCTGTAGTCTCAGGGTGGCCTCAAACTTATGGCGGTCCTCCTACCTCTGCCTAAGGCGTGTGCTACCATGCCTGGCTCAAATTAAAGTTTTTAAATAAACCCAATCTTAAGGAAATTAAACTTTTACTTATATTAGAACTTGGAAAAAATAATATGGTTTTATTTAAGTTAAAACTAATTGGTGATAGAGTGAATTGGTTTTTTTTTTTTTTATGTTTTTTACATTTTGGTGTTTCAAAGTAGGGTCTTGCTCTAGCCCAGGCTAACCTGGAATTCACTATGTGGTCTCAGGGTGGCCTTGAACTCACAGTGATTCTCCTACCTCTACCTCCAGAGTGCTGGAATTAAAGGTGTGAACCACCATGCCAAGCTTAAATTGTTTTTTACTTGTTCAAATCAGGACAATTACCAAAAAGGTCATGTTCCAAGGGGAAAAGGCAGGAAGATTTTGATGCTGAGTTAACACTCCATTTATCCTTGTTGGTCATGTAGTCATCTTTGTAAGTGCAAGCAAACTGAGATCTGATTAAGGTCTGCTTCATCTGATGACAAAAAGAAAGAAGAAAACATGAAAATTACACTTTGCTTCTCATATAGTCATACCACACTCTAGAACAATCTATATACCATAAAAAAATTCTCTGACAAACTTCATTATTCACTGGGAACTTGTAGCCATAATTTATGTTCAGTTTTCAAGTTCACTCATCACTGTGACTAGCATAGGTCTTTTCAGCAATATTTGCTTTATGCTTATATTTTACTTATTTTTAAGAATTATAAAACTTTAATTTAGACTCATCAGAGATTTTACAGCATCTTCCTTTGTCTGGCTCCTCTGGAGTGTTATAATTTAAGTAAAAATGCACATAATATTCACAATCGCAGAAAAAGTACAAGTTCTTCATTCTAAGAAGAAAAAAAAACAGAGTATAGGGGCTGGAGGGATGGCTTAGAGTTTAAGGTGCTTGCCTGCAAAGCCAAAGGACCCAGGTTCAATTCCCTAAGACATACATATGCCAGATGCACAAGGTGGAGCATGCATCTGGAGCTTGCTTGCAATGGCTGGAGGCCCTGGCCTACACATTCTCCTTCTCTGTCACTCTCTGCCTCTTTCTCTCCATCAAATAAATAAATATGATTTTTTTTAAATTTTAATTTTTATTTATTTATTTGACAGAGAAATAGAGAGAGAGAGAAAAAATGGGCACACCAGGGCCTCCAGCCATTGCAAACTCGAGACACATGTGCTACCTTGTGCATCTGACTAACGTGGTTCCTAAAAATCAAACTTGGGTCCTTTGGCTTTGCAGGCAAATGCCTTAACCCTCCAGCACATGAAATAATTTTTAAAAAGAATTCTTTAAAAACAGAGCATAGCTCTTTGTTTTGTTGGTTTTTTTTTTTTTTTGGTAGGGGAAGCACATGAAATTCATGTTGGAGAAGGGAGAAATGAACAAAAGGAAACAAAAATGAAAAATGAGAGATTAAAAAAATCAAATAGAAAAATAGCTATTAAATTATAAGAGAAAACAAACAATATTGGAAAGAAATCACTTCTGAGTTAAAACATGAATATTCAGGGAAACCAGGAGGATTGTTTTAATGTATCATTTTAGAAGATTCAACTAATTGTTTTTAATTGTCAAAATATCAAAATACACACTTACATTTTTCTTTTTTATTATTTAGTTTATTAGTTTCTTTCCATGTAGGGTTTCACTCTAGCCTAGGCTGACCTGGAATTCACTATGTAGTTTCAGGGTGGCCTCGAACTCATGGCAATCCTCCTATCTCTGCTCTCCAAGTGCTGGCATTAAAGGCGTGGGCCACCATATCTGGCTTGCATTTTTATCTTTAAACATAAAAAAGGCTAATTTTCTTCATAAATGGGAGAAAACCAGAGAGATAAAGCTAACTGTAGGCAGGGTTTGGTAACTCACACCTGTAGTCACAACACTCAGAGGCGAAGGGAAAAGGAACAAGAGTCTAAGGCCAGCTGACCTTGAACTCAGTATGTAGCCCCAGGCTGGGCTTGAACTCCTGGCAATCCCCCTACCTCAGTTCCTCAAGTGCTAGGACTATAGGTGTGCAGCCACCATACCCAGCATAATGAAAGGTTATATATGTGTCTTCTTTACTGAGTTCCAACTATGTGATAGGTACACAGTATATAACAGATAATCAGAATGGCTTCTATAATCAAGATATTTTATTTATAAAATTGCTGTTGACATAAAACTGGAAGGAATAAAAAAGATTGGGAAGGTTTCAGAACATTAGAACCGTAAGTAGAAAATAGTAATACAAAAATGGATAGAGATAAACAAAGTCCTACATTTAGGTTCAAACATATTCATGTAGAGGATTAGCAGAACCTGACATCAAAGGATTTGGCTAAAGCCAGTGGTGTGATGCATAGCTAACAGAGTGGCAGAGAAAGACAAGACAACAGGATGGGGAAAGGCCAGGCTCCGAACACTGACACTGTCACTTGTTAACTAGATAGGCATGATTAAACAACAACTCTCACATACCCACATATGAATGGGATAACATTTACCTCACAGAACTATTACTGTTATATGAAGTAAAAATACTGTCTAATTATTATAATATACATGAAGTATGTATTCCCATAAAATAAGATCTGGTCTCTCTGGTCCAGGCCAATCTTAGAATGATTCTAGAAATATAACTCAAGGAACTTATAATCCGCTTCTTCATTTGAATTATTAAAACAAGTTGCAATGGCTTGCATTTATAACTTGAAAGTGACTACTCTTCCTTTGTTCACAAAAGCTGAATTTTTCTGCACAAGATTAGTGGTTACATAGAATTGAGATTACTTCCTGTTGCAAATCTTCCAAATCACCCTGTGTATTTGATTTGGAATCACAAATAAGCAAAACATTCCCGCTTGAAAGCGCTTTCTGAAGTACTAAACAACTAAGAATAATGTCCAGATTCATGCATGGCTGTTAAGATCATTTTATGTTCAAGTCACAAGAGTGAAGTGGGTTGAACGTTTTCTTTTGTGCAGTGATTTCCCTCTTTTGGAAAGATTTTTATCCACAGTCAAATTGCAATGAACTTCAAACTTGCCAAGAACTGGAAAAGTCCTTTGCAACAGCTCTTTTTAAATTGAAATTATTAGTAGGTTCCCAGTTTCAGGAAAATAATACTTCACATAGGAAAGCCTGACTCCAGCTAAATTAAGATGAAGGATTCAAAACAGTGAACAGTCACTGACACTTTGAGCTAGCTGTGTCCAGAAAATGAGAGTTCTAAGCCTCCACTATACCATTAACAAGGCTGAAGAGGGAAGCTCTTCTCAACATACCTATTAACTATGAGCTAAAACTAAATATTTTAAATGTATCATTTTATTCTCACATTATCACATTTTTAATAGAACAAATATTTGATACATTGCTTTCTTTTAAATTTCAGAAAGAAAAAGAGGTAGAGGGAGAGAGAAAGAGAAAGGCAAAAATGGACAGGTCAGGGCCTTCAAGCGGCTGTAAACAAACTCCAGATGCATGCGCTACCTTGTGCATCTGGCTTACGTGGGTCCTGGGGAATCGAACCCAGGTTTGGCTTCTCAGGTAAATGCCTAAAACCACTAAACCATCTCTCCAGCACTGGTACTTTGTTTTTATATGTGTGTGTGAGAGATATGTATATGTACACATGAGTGTATGAGTGCATGTGTACATGTGTGTGCACAGGTGTGAAAGCCAGAGGTTGATATTGAAGGGATTCCTCAATCAGTCTCCTTAATTTTTGGTATAGGATTTCTCACTGAACCTGGAGTGCTAGACTAGCTAGCCGGTAAGGCCCAGGGATCCTTGTGTCTCCACTGCCCCAGCTCTGGAACTACAGAAGCCCATCACCTCATCTGTCTTGTTTTTTGTTTACATTTATTTATTTATTTATTTATTTTTGCAAGCAGAGAGAGGGAGAATGAAAATGGGCACACCAGGGCCTCTTCACACTGCAAACAAATTCCAGATGCATGTGTGACATTGTTATATGTGGCTGTTTGTGAGTACTGTAAAATTGAGGCCAGGTCAGTGGGCTTTGCAAGTGAGTGCCTTTAACAACTGAGCAATCTCCTCAGCCCATCTCATTTGAATTTTATAGGGTGTGGGTTCCAAACTCAGACCCTTATGCTTGTGTGACAAGCACTTTTCACACTGAGCCATCTCCCAAGATTTGATACTTTGATTTTAAGAATGTGTGTGTAGCCAGGCATGGTGGCACATGCCATTAATCCCAGCACTTGGGAGGCAGAGGTAGGAGGATCAGGTCAGTTTGAGGCCACCCTAAGACTCCATTGTGAATTCCAGGTCAGCCTGGGCTAGAGTGAAACCCTACCTTGAAAAAGAAAAAAAAAGAATGTGTGTGTATGTGTGTGTGTATGTATATTTATCAATGAACTTATTTCTTTAGCAGTGAAATTCCATTTATAAAATTACCTAAGTAGTAACATTATATTTTATGACTTTTCACTATAATCACTATGGATAGATACAAATTAAGCTCTCATGTCAGACCAGAATTTAAATTCTCACTTTGTAACTCACTAGCTGTTTGTCTGGAAAATGAAGTCTTCAAGATCTGTACAAGGAATTAGCATGAGGAATATAAAATATCTGGTATACATACTAGACACTCAGTTGGCATGCAATAATCCCTGTCCATATCTTCAAACAAAATGAACTCACAATACATTCGGGTTAATAAATTTGTTTTACCTTCTGATACACGATGCTGCTCACTCCCTTAAAGTCTTAGCCTAATGTCAGTTTCTCAAGCAGATTTCTACTTATCACTATTTAAAGTCAAAACACACAAAAGGATCACACTCTCTATAGCTCCCTCTCCAGCTTTATTTTCCCCCATAACACTGATAACTTTCTAATATATCATAGTCTGTTTGTTTTGTTTATGTTTCGCTTCTCCCAACAAAAATATAAACCCTATGAATGCAAGAAGCCTAGTAAACAGTAACACTGGGTCTCTAGTCCCCACAGGGTGAAGAGCCCACGAGGTCTCAGATATACCCAGAAGAGACCTTGTCCCACTTTCCCTTCATCCTACTCCATATCCTGCCAGCTTCAGCCTAAGCTTACAAGCTGGTGACAAAGGGGGATGGAGATGGGTTATATGGACTCAGAGCTTCCAGCCACTACAAGCCAACTCCAGAAGCATGTGCCACGTGGTGCGTCTGGCTTACTGGAGTAATGGGGAATCGAACCTGGTTCTTAGGCTTCACAGGCAAGTACCTTAACCGCTAACCCATCTCTCCAGCCCATATGTGACTCTTGATGGAGTATCTCACAATGTATGAAAACAAATCCCGGGTTGGAGGGGATGGGGTATAGGTATAGGTCAAAGCTAGGGCATCCGTTCATCCTGTTGTACCTCAGACGCATAAATATGTGGGATGTGCTCTATCAATCGGTCCCCAGTGCTATAAGAAGGTCTGCTATCCAAATACATGATTGCTGCATGAACTGATGAAAACTACTCACTGATTACACATGTATTCTAGAAGCTATCAAGGAACCAAGAACAGTACACAGAGTGGACTCATCTTTCTCTGAAAGAGTAAAGTAGCCATGTGAACATGAAATGGGCTCTGTACTGCCTCTGGCCTGAAAGTCAGGGGAATTCAGTCTGCCACGCAGCACTTCTCACACAGTGCTCTTGACCTCCTACCCCATTTCATTTTTAAATGTGGCAAGCATCTCTTTTTACATCCTTTTTGAGACCAGCCATATGTCTGAGGCAGCTCCACTCCTCACGAGGGGTCTTGTGTTCTAAATACCACAGATCAAAGCTGATTTTAGCTCATTATGCTGAGGTTCTTCTAGCTCCCATGACTACAAAATACATATGTGAAAATACACTTGTGAAAATCAAGAATGAAAACAATCCCCTTGCATATTTACATCTCCTGGAGCTTTCAAATGGTTGCCAGCTTCTCCTGGCACACAACAGCTTTAGCTGGTTTCTCTCTCTTTTGAGAGTCCCGTTATGTATCAATCGTCAGTTTATAGCCAAAACGCAAATAATACCAGGATAGAAAATAGCTATCAACAGACTGCTTATCTCAGAAGAGCTTTATCCTCTCCAGAGTTTTAGTTTATTCAAATGTCTCTGCTTATATAGTTCTACTACGTCTTTAAAATGTACTTCCCTAAACCTAACTGCCTCTACAACCTTGTTCTCATGACAGAAGTGGTGTTCAGCCACAGCCCACTATACCCTAGCTAGAAACAGAAGTTTCCAAGTCTGTAAGTGATTACTTGATTCTCTTACCTCCTTATTTAAAAGCATATTTCTCCTCAGAGGTACATTCTGAAGGCTGCATGTTTTCTATCCCTTATTGTTCTTCTGCTATCTGAGGAGTGGTACAGGTAGAAGAGCTCATTTAAGACAGTCTGAAAAGGTTTCTGGGTTCTGGGTTCCTACCTAGGAGTTTATTATGTATTATGGATATTATCAGAAAGTGTGCTTTATCTACTTAGAGACTGTATTTCATTCAAATTGCAGGACCATGTGAATGAGATCTTAAATTTAGTAAGTAGTATTAGAGCCTGAATTCTCTCAATGTATAAATTTCAGAGTTTCTTTTTCACATTACTATCCAGTTGCTCCTTCTGCTACGTTCAGTAACAGGGTTAAAAGCATTAGAGGCACAGTAGGGAAAAGAGGCATATGTAACTTTTCAACGTGCCAAGTGTGCACAGTGCTGGAAGGAAAGAGACTAACAGTCACAGGGATTTAAAAGAAGTTAAGCATGTCCTTTAAAACACATTTAATAAAAAGTATAAAGGGGGCTGGAGAGATTGCTTAGAGGTTAAGGTGCTTGCCTGCAAAGCCTAAGGATACAGGTTTGATTCCCCAGGACCCACGTAAGCCCGATGTACAAGGTGGTACATGTGTCTGGAGTTTTTTGCAGCAGCTAGGGTCCCTGGTGCACCCATTCTTTCTACATATTTGCTTCTTCCTCTCCCTCTCTCTGTCTCATATAAATAAATAAAATATTTGAAAAAAGTATAAAGGGATTTTTAAATAAGTTGTTGAATGTAGTTTGAAAGTGAGGACAAGAATATTCTCCAAGTTTTCTGTCAAAACCATGAAAGTTTTGTAAGAACCTTCTGGTTTCTTTTACAGGGGAATTTATTTGACTATCATAAACAAGTTTCATAATAAATTACAGCAGTAAATAAGAGTTGAAACCTAAAATGAGTATGCTGAAGACCAGTTTCCAAGGTGGTTTCACAGGACTTTATGACTAGAGGAACAATCAATTTGTGTTTATAGATGAGGAAACTAAAACCTGAGAGTTAATGTGCCATGTAATATTGACTTGGACATGTGACAACCCAGTATACCAAAACTCTAAGTCCTCTGGCATTTTCTTCTTTTGACATGCTCTTTCCACAACAGGATTTCAAGTCATATATAATTTTTGTGACAAAAAAATTGAAAACAAAACAACTAAAAAATAACAATCCTGCTCCCCTCCATCCAATTTATGACAAAAGAAATAGAATAATAAGACAATGTGGCCAAACTACTTTTTTTCCATAGTTTCTTTGGGAGTAGATATTAGCATTTTTTTTAAATTTCCAATGAATACTGTTCTTGGCCATGGTTCAACTGTATGTCTGGCTAAACTAATGACTGTCATACTTTGCTTGTTTAAGAGTGCTATAAAGCATAACTATAAACATCAGCTCTTTTTCTATTATCATTTTGTGTCACGGCTGTGTGGATTAGGCTAGCTCCACTGTTAAGTAAAAGTAATATAAACATAGCTCCTTAGTAGTGAATTATGGTTTATAAAGTGGCATAAGATATTTCATGGTAACTATAAGATCTTGGACAACGTGATTTCTCAGAATCTGTTTCAATCTATGTAAATGAGACCAAATTAGTGATGCCTTCTATTTTTCCAAACTTTATAACTTTGTGTATTTTTTATAGTTATCAGCTGTCCCTAGAGAATTTCTAAAAAATTTTTTCTCATTCTTCACATAAGTTTCCTTTTTCATTTTATTTACACAGTTCTAAGGAAATATCCCCATTTTATTAAGCTAAGATATTTGTCTGTCAGCACCTGCAACAGACAAAAAGAGTTTATATGCCTCTTTTTTTTCTACTCAAATCCAAAGGATAGATGTATCTTAATCCTTGGCTTCAAGAACTTATAGCAATAAAGAGTTGACAAAACTTAGTCACAGAAGAAAAATTTATGTATATCACAAATGTCACTAACAATCACTAATAATCAATACAAATATAATAAATATAACCAATGGGTTCAGAGGCTGTAGATAAAATACTTTATAGCGAAAAACTTTGCTATTGGGACTAAATTGCCAGACAGGAAAACAAGACAAAACAAAACAAAAAACATACAAATAACAGTTCTCTTTTTTGTTGTATCAAGGTAAATAATTATTTGACAATTTAAGGATAACTACAAATTTTATATAAAACCTTTAAGAAAATAATGACTCCCAACATACATATACTATATTTTAGCATGCAATGAAAGTATGTTCAAGGCTGGAGAGATTGTTTAGTGGTTAAGGCCCTTGCCTACAAAGCCAAAGAACCCAGGTTCGATTCCCCAGGACCCACATAAGCCACATAAGCACAAGGGGGCACATGCATGGGGAGTTCATTTGTAGTGGCTGGAGGCCCAGGTGCACCCATTCATTCTCTCTCTCTCTACCTGCCTATTTCTGCATCTCTCTCTCTCAAATAAATAAAAATAAAATACTTTTAAAAAGAAAGGATGTTCATTTGACATTCATAATCAAAAAAAATTTAAATGCTTGAAGAAATGTATTATCAACTATAGACATAGATGTTTCATTGGAAAGAAATACTATTTCAAACTGAATAAAGATATAAAGAACTTCTCAAGAACAATGTCAAATGTTCTCTCATCTCAACCTACAATTAATTATATTGTGCCACTGTCTTCAGTCAGGAACGCATTTCAAATTACACATTATTATAACTTGGATCTGGAACATCATCCAAAGGCCTGCGCGTTAAGAATTGATCCCCATGTTGGCACTACAGAGAGGTGATATAAACTTTATAGAGGTGAGAACTAGCAGGAAGTCTTCATCCCTTTGAGAGCTTGTTCTTTATTTTTTAAATATTTTTTGTTCATTTTTATTTATTTATTTGAGAGTGGCAGAGAGAGAGGGAGACAGAGAGACAGATAAAGAGAGAATGGGCACGCCAGGGCTACTAGCCACTGCAAACGAACTCCAGACGTGTGCGCCCCCTTGTGCATCTGGCTAACGTGGGACCTGGGGAACCGAGCCTCGAACCAGGGTCCTTAGGCTTCACAGGCAAGCGCTTAACCGCTAAGCCATCTCTCCAGCCCTGAGAGCTTGTTCTTAACAGGAACAGTGGGACCCTCCTCCTGTCTCACTCCTTGACCATGACATGGGCAGCCTTGCTTCATCCCCATTCCCTACCCTAGCCATCCAGTACCCCACCATAGGTGCAACCGATATTAAACTAGAACCTTTGAAATGGTGAGTCAAAATAAACCTTTTTGTCTTTTAAGATTGACTGTCTCAGTACCTGTTATAGTCTTCTAAGATTCCATTTAAGATGCTAAAATTAGACTCTTGGGCAAAGTAACTGAAGGAGCACACTGCTCTTTACAGTATACCACTGCCCTTTGCTTTTCCCTCTTTGGGTGGGGGGTGATGGTGGTGGTGTGGGATTGAATCCAGGGCCTTGAGCATGATGCACAAATTCTCTACTACTGAGCTACAGGACCAGCTCTCACTTTACTCTCTAGCAAAATTTCTTTCTGCTTTGCAAAAGAAAAAAGAAGATATTAAAAATGTGAATAAAGCCAGGCTTGGTGGTGACGCCTTTAATCCCAGCACTCAGATGGCAGAGGTAGGAGGATCACTGTGAGTTCGAGGCCACCCTCAACTACATAGTGAATTCCAGGTCAGCCTGGACTGGAGTGAGACCCTACCTTGGAAAACTTCAAAAAAAAAAAAAAAAAGGAAATAAGAAGGCCATTGTTCCTTTATTTTTCCTTCTATTCATTCAAAAAATATTTACTTAACATTTACAGCAGTATCTGCTTATTGCTTTTTTTTTTTTTTGTTCAGGCCCAACAGATTAGATAGCCAGAAACAGATTAGTTAAGATTATACAAAAGAAAGTTTCTGCATTATCAACTGTCATTATTCACCTTGCAGTTCATTCTTTTTTTACTTTAATTTATTTATTTGAGAAAGAGGCAGATAAAGAAGGAGAGAAAATGGGCATGCCAAGGCCTCCAGCCCCTGCAAACAAACTCCAGATGCATGCACCACCATGTGTATCTCTGGCTTATATTGGTACTGGGGAATTGAACTTGAGTTGCTAAGGCTTCGCAGGCAAACCCTTAGTGCTAAGCCATCTCTCCAGCCCTGAAATTCATTCTTATCGTGTCACATACATTATATATTCACAGCATGTAGTCCAGCTTTATATATTAATTTCTTCTAAAATTAAACACTTTTTATCGACTTTATTTTTTTATTTATTTATTGACCTTATTTTTTTCCTCTTGCATTGTCTTAAGGATGCGTTCTCTTAAAGGTTTCACTGATGTATTCTTCACTTGTATGGGAGACCTATGTTAAAAAATAAAAGCAAGAACATTAATACAATTTTAATGTTTGTGCCCCTTCAAAATTTCTGTTGAAACTTAATTCCCAATGTAACAGTATTAAGAGGCAGGACCTGGAGTTGGAGAGACGATTTAACTGTAAAAGCAGCTTGCTTACAAAGCCCGATGGCCTGGGTTCAATTACCCAATACCTATGTAAAGCCAGATGCACAAAGGGTGGCCTGTATCTGGAGTTGGTTTGCAATGGTACTAGACCCTGGCATGCTCATTCTCAATTTCTCTCTGCTTGCAAATTGATAAATAAAAATGTCTTAAAAAAAGAGGAAGGGCCTGGATTAGGTCATGTGGGCTCTGAACTCAAAACAACCCACCTATCTATCTGCTTCCTTAGTGCTGGGATTAAAGGCATGCACCATCACACCCAGCTGAGGGACATAAATATTATTTTTTTGCTTAATCCAATAGCTAAGTATTTCTTAGAGTCTTGTTGTTGTGATTATTTTTTTGGTTATTTGAGAGGGTCTCATTATATAATCCTGGCTGGCCTAAAAGTTGCCATGATCCTCCTACTTCTGCCTCCGCAATGTTGGGATTGCAAGTATGAGCCACCATCCTTAACTCTAATTAAATATCTGGTCAACTTCTATAATGTAAGTGTAAAGCACTATGTAAGACATATAAAGGCATAGAAGTTGATTCATTCATTGGTCCTGTATTCAAGTAGCATGAGACCTAAGTATAGGAAATAAGACAGTTAAATAACTACAATACAAAAATATAGGGTAATTGAAAAATGCACAGATAGGGGAAAGCCACAGAAAACACAACAGAGAAGATCCTGGATTTTGGTCACATCAACCTGTGTTCTTCAATAAATTAATCCCTTCTAGGCTTCACAGACTCAGAGCTCTTTGACTTAAAATATCATTTTATAATAACAAAATAAAAAAATAAAAAAAATAACAAAATAAAAAAAATCTACTCTCAGAACAAGAGTTGATAACCTTACATTGAATTCCTATACCACATTGTTAGCAATTTTATCATTTTGGTGAATTTATCATTTTGGTGAAATTTCTGTTTTACCCTGAACTGTCTGCATATTGGCAATGGGAAATGTTAGTGTGGAATCCAAGCTGTAAACAATTGAAATGTGTCCAAAGATGTGACAAGATACAGAGGAATCTGAGAAATGGACTCAGGAATTAATTTCGTTTAAATAAAATATACAGGGCTGGAGGAATGGCTTAGAGGTTAAGGTGTTTGCCTGGAAAGCCAAAGGACCCCAGTTTGATTCTCCAGGACCCACATAAGACAGATGCACAAGGGTGTGCATGCATCTGGAGTTCATTTCTGTGGCTGGATGCCCTGACATGCCCATTCTCCCCCACCCCTCTCTGCCTCTTTCTTTCTCACAAACAAACAAGACAGCACCAACATACATTTCGCCAACATTCTTCATAATGAGAGAAGGACCAGTAAATGTGAGTTGTGGCATACTTCTGGTGTGCATGCTCGCTCCTGCTCTTAGGTAGATTACGGTCCTTAGAACAAGGCCTCAGATTTGGAAGAAGAAACCCTTGCTGCTTATTAACTGAGCTATGTTGGGCACATTATAAATCTCTCTCAAGTCTCCTAACTCAGCTGGGTGTGGTGGTCATGGTGCATGCTTTTAACTCCAGCACTGGGTTAGAGTGAGACCCTACCTCAGAAAAGCAAAAAAAAAATCTCCTAAGTCTTTACTTACAAAATAGGAAGACTGTTAAAAGGAGTTGGAAGGGCTCAGATATTTAGCAAAGTTCTCGACATATAACAATGTTTAGAAATATTTTCTTGCTTTCTTTTTTTTTTTTTTTTTTGGTGGGGGTGAGGGGGGATAAGGTCTTGCTCTAGCCCAGGATGACTGAGAATTCACTATGTAGTCTCAGGTGGCCTCTAACTCATAGTGATCCTCCTACCTCTGCCTCCCAAGTGCTAGGATTAAAGGCAGGTGTCACCACACCTGGCCAGATAGATTTTTTTTAAGATTTATTTTTATTTATTTATTTATTAGAGACAGAGAGAGGGGTGGGGAAGAGAGAGTGAGAATGGGCATACCAGGGCCTCTAGCCACTACAAATAAACTCCAGACACATGCGCCACCACGTGCATCTGGCTTACGTGGGACCTGGAGAATCGAACCTGGGTCCTTAGGCTTTGCAGGCATGCGCCTTAACCACTAGGCCATCACTCCAGCCCCCAGACAAATATTTTTTAGCAGCATAAACTAGAATAAAAACAACATTGAAACCAAAAGCACCTATCATTCTCTCACAAAATACTACTTTTTAAAAATATAATTACACTGCATTTAAATGCTCACACTCCCCTCATTTTATTTCTTTTTTGCACTATTCTATAGTTTCCAAGCTTCTTTACATAAGTATATACTCCTTTACAATTAATTAGATGTATTTTTCAAAAGTTCTCTAGCGTAAACATTTATGCCATACAGCTTCCACGTGCATACCTGAAGAGAGTGAGGAGAGGAGTTCCACCATGAGGAACTGTGTCTCCATCATCACACAAAAGTGCTGCTTTGTTCCGGGTGGGAGCACTGGCTGCCTCTTCATCCAGGAGGAGGACTAGAGTTTTTATGGTGTCTCGGCCGCAGTATGCAGTGTCATGGTTTATTGCAAAAGATTTTGGCTAGAACGAAAAGTAATGTTAAAGCCGGGTGTGGTTGTGCATGCCTTTAACCCCAGCACTCGGGAGACAGAGGT
This sequence comes from Jaculus jaculus, assembly GCF_020740685.1. Taxonomy (NCBI): domain Eukaryota; kingdom Metazoa; phylum Chordata; class Mammalia; order Rodentia; family Dipodidae; genus Jaculus; species Jaculus jaculus. The sequence goes on along the minus strand of NC_059107.1, from coordinate 145,130,263 downwards.
AGGAGGATCGCCATGAGTTCGAGGCCACCCTGAGAATACAGAGTGAATTCCAGGTTGGCTTGGGCTAGAATGAGACCCTACCTTGAAATAGCAAGAAAAAAAAAAAGGAATGTTAAGTAAAGGGGACACACAAACCATCTAGGTGAGTTGGCTACATTTTTCTATTACATGCTCCACTCTTTTCCCTTTTCTACTGCTGAAGTAACAAAGAATTAGCTAGGATAAGTGGCTATTCTCCTTTACATTATATAGAAACCAACCTTATATCAATTTTTATATGCACAAAAATGGTACTATCAAAAGAAGACACTGGGGCTGGAGAGATGGTTTAGCAGTTAAGGCTCTTGTCTGCAAAGCCAAAAGACCCAGGTTTGATTGTCCAGAACCCATGTAAACTAGATGCACAAGGTGGCACGTGCGTCTGGAGTTCGTTTGCAGTTGCTAAAGCCCTGGTGTGCCCATTTTCTCTTATTAGGCATTGTGTCAGAAAAATCCAACAACTATCTCCTCTTCTCTTATACTAAAGGGGAATAGGGTTCTGGAAATATAAAACAAAACCCAGAGATGGTTATTAAGATACAATCAAGGGCTGGAGAGATGGCTTAGCGGTTAAGCGCTTGCCTGTGAAGCCTAAGGACCCCGGTTCGAGGCTCGGTTCCCCAGGTCCCACATTAGCCAGATGCACAAGGGGGCGCACGTGTCTGGAGTTCGTTTGCAGAGGCTGGAAGCCCTGGCGTGCCCATTCTCTCTCCCTCTCTCTCTATCTGTCTTTCTCTCTATGTCTGTCGCTCTCAAATAAATAAATAAATAAAATATTTAAAAAAAAAAAAGATACAATCAAGTCAGTCATGGTGCCACAAGCCTATGATCCTCTCACTTGGGAGGCAGAGGCAAGAGAATCAGGAGTTCAAGACCAACCTGAGCTACAAGAGACCCTGACTCAAAATAGAAGAAGCAAACAGAACTAAGAGCTAATCAAATACAAAAATGAAACCTTGGCATTTATTTATGATTTCTCTATATCCCTAGCACTATTTTTGAAGCAAAAACCACACAGGTGAAAAACACTGCCTTCAAAGAAACCACAGTCTGCTTGATATGTAAGCAGGAACCCCACTGGAGAATTTTAAGTGGCATTTGTAATAAATGCATGCACTGTGTAGTGAGGTACTCAAACAACAGTGATTTGTATACTTTGTATACTGTGAAGTGGAGGACGACATCAAGGGAGAGGTAGGGATGAACATCCTGCTTTCAGGAACTGGGCAGCATGGCAAGGCTAAGGAAAAAGAAAGTAGGAGTCACTTAAGATGAGCCTAGGAAAACTATGCAACTCATGCAATAAAGTTAAAAGCCAGCCTGTTACAGAGGTAACATCTCTTGCTTTTGGAAGCAAGTAAGTCCAATAATTCCACTTAGAATTTGGGAAAAATCAGTGTTAACAATGTGTAAGATACATTTCAGGGTAAGAATTACCAAAGCTGGGGACAGGGCTACTGCAAATGAAAAGTCTGCAATGGGGCTGGGAGATGGCTCAGCTGGCAGAGTGCTTGCTAGCAAGCATGAAGCTGCCCTGGATTCAATACACTACATCAACCAGGTATGTGGCACATTCTTGCAGTCCCAGCACTGGAGAGGATGAGCTAAGAAGATCAGAAGTTCAAAGGCCATCCTCTACTACACATTGGGTGTGAAGAGAAATACATATGAGTCCTTATCTCCAAAAAAGAAAAGACTACAAATGACTAGTTTAAAAATAAAATAGTTCAGCCAGGCATAGTGGTGCATGCCTTTAATCCCAGCACTCAGGAGATAAAGGTAGGATTATGGTGAGGTTGAGGCCACCCTGAGACGCCATAGTGAATTCTAGGTCAGCCTGAGCTAGAGTGAGACCCTACCTCAAAAACAAACAAACAAACAAAAAAAAAAAAACAATAGAAATAGTCTGAACTAGACATAAAAGAAAATTTTAAAAGAATATCTGGAAAAACTTAGTGACTAGATCAAGGAATATAAAAGAATATATAATACATATGATAACATTATATTAGCATAAGCAGAAATTTCTGCTGTTTGACAATAACTTACTATTTGTATATACTATCCAATTCTGGGAAGTTGCTTAACCTCTCGTGTTTAAGACAAACTCACTGGCAAACCAGGGGCAATGACAGTGGCTTAGTCAAAGGATTGATGGAGCCTGTGAGGAGATATCAGCACTACTTTATCTGGGCCTTTATTGTGGCTGTGCCTGCCTCCTTAGCTTTTACCAGCACACTTTGGCCTCCTCTCTCTACTTGGCAGACTCAGGTTACCAGGTGAACTGTAACACACAGCTGCACTGGAATGAAAAGAAGTTATCCATCACAAACTGGTGTTTCACATGGAATTCTCCTCAGTTCCAGAGAACGCCACACTGTTTAACATCAACTTCACCGAGTACCATTCGAGTACATGTTCAGAAGATTTGGTAGAAGGTATAAAATTAAGGACCCGGTGGTTTGCCTTGATATTTCTTTTGCCTGAAAGTGGAAAAGAACGGTGTTCTTTAATATTTCAGGGAGCAGTAGTCCCTGACTTACTGCTTGGGCTAAGCCAATCACCAGGAATGTTGACACATGTGAAATAAATGGGGTAGTATGCCAGAATCTCCACCAGTGTGTGCCTCTGAAGTAAATCTCTAACAACATACCTTGTTATAAAAAAAAAGATAAAAATGATCACCAAGTGCTATGAATGAATGAATGAGTAAATAAATAACAAAAGTGGCTTTTGAGAGCTGAATAAAGTACAATGACTACAATCTGATAAGGCCAGGTGTGGTGACTCACAGCTGCACTCCCAGCACTAAGGCTAAGCAGGAAGACAGCCATGAACTCGAGGCAGTGATTTCCAAACCAGCCTGGGCTACAAAGGCAGTCCCTATATCAAGAAAAATCAAGGGCTGGAGAGATGGCTTAGTGGTTAAGCACTTGCCCAGGACCCACGTTAGCCAGATGCACAAGGGGGCGCACGCATCTGGAGTTCGTTTGCAGTGGCTGGAGGCCCTGGCGTGCCCATTCTCTCTATATATATCTGCCTCTTTCTCTCTCTGTCTGCCGTTCTCAAATAAATAAGTAAAAATAAACAAAAAAAGGAAAAAAAAAGAAAAATTAACAAAAACTATGCACTACAAAGAAACTATGAGCAAGAATCTATTATGCCCCAGTGTTATACAATTGAAACACGTTTAGCTATAGGTACAACTGGACTGTGGAAGGCTGGGAACATAGGGAAAAAATAAAGATTACAGAGCTCTATAATGAAAAGTAAACTACTCAATGGAAACCATATCCAATAGAACTGTGTTTGTCCTGCAGAGAGATTAACACTGGGATCAGAAAACATGCTCTTAATTTATATCAGTAAGTTAAAGAAAAACTGGTAATTATTGAAAAGTAGCACAAAGTATCTTAATATCCATCAAGAATTAAAGTATTTAGTGCCAAAAGGAATACTAGAGATTATCCATGGCCTTACTTTAATATATATGAACAATTTTGCCCAAAGACGATATGATTTACCTAAGATGAACAAAATCCTATTGAGAGAATTAAATTTGTCACCATCTTAGAACCTAGGAAACACATTCTTCTGACCTAAGTAGAAAGAGTAAACCACCTCTATTATGAGCTGAAGAGATCATGTTTTGTATAAGAAAATGAAAAATAAAAATAAAAAGCCTCATTACCCGTGCAGGACTGGTGTCAGTGGTGCTAACAACAGTTCTTTCTTGTTGAGAATTGATAATATTTTTAATCCTCAAATCCAAATCCTGAACAACTTCCTCCACTGCTTTATAAAAAGGATCCCCATTGTTCCGGCCTTTGCTCAGCTGTGTCTTTATCATTGAGAGTATTCGACCACCTGCAATGCTGAAAATCAAAATAAAATGGCTTCTATGATGGCATGCCAAGTGACCTATTGGTTTATAAACCTGAAAGCATAATCCTCCACATAAACACCTTTCATAGAATATAGCTTTGATCTTATCAATCAAATAGTAAAGCACTTAAGAAGAAGATGAAAACCATTAAAAACAAGATGTTTACAGTTTTTCTACAAGCAAGCCATTTTAACAAGTCACTTCTTGACTTGAAATCTGAAGAAAAACACTTTAGATATTTTTGAAATTTGAGAACTATATTCTATATATGCAATATGCTTAAAATATGTACCTTTAGGTACTAAGATAACAAGAATAGCTACTTCATATTGAATACCTAGGTTACATTAATTTAATCATAAAACCAATTTGATAAGCTATTGTTATCAAGTCACAGATGAGAGAATTGCATTTCATGAAGTTCAATGGCATGACCTAGAACACAGAGTGTTCCATACTACATATGGAAGGTAGCATTTATTAAGCTAGTACTGATTCACAGCAAACTAAAAACTATACCAACTATGGCCAATAGACAAAATGTTTTTAAAAACTTGAAATCAATTGTTTCCTTACAGCATGCCTGTCCACTAAGGAATTTGGGTTACAGCTTCTACTCTATAAGACTGCCCCAGGACCCCTGTGAGGGATGCACAGGAGGGGTATTGGTTCATTTCTAAGAAAGCAGTTAGAGACATCCAACAAGAGAAGGGGCTCTTCTAGGAATTTATGAGGTCTCCAGTAGGAAAGTGGTCTGGTCTGACATGAGGTCAGGCTACCAAGTTACAGACAGCAGCTCTGCCACTTTCTACTAAGCTCTTTTGTAGTACCATAAATGAAAAACTAGGGACTGGTTTTCATCCTCATTGCCTCGATGTCAGGTTGTAGGTCTTAGAGAACTTCTGAGTTATCTACCAAGCATGGGAAATGTGATTGATCAAACTAAATAGTTAATCCAAACAGAAAGGGAAATGTCTAAGAAAAGCAGAGAACTGAGTGCATGATGATAATGCATTAGATCAGGGTACCCCAGATCTTAAAGATTATAAAGATCACACCCAACTTTGCTTCATGATCTAGCCTACAGAATCATCTCCAAGAAGGCTCCTATGTAGTTTTACTCTCTTTAAAAGCCCTGCAGGTGATTTTTATAATAAAGCAAGGTGTGACACATTTTAAAAGTATTTGATGGGCTGGGGAGATGGCTCAGTGGATAAAGTGTCCTCACTCAAGCTGGAGTACCCAAGCTCAAAACCCAGACTAGATGGAAAAAAAAAAAAAAAAGTCCCCATCTACTTTTCCAGCTGCAATGCTAAGATATACACACATAATAAGCTTTTTGAGAAAGGAAACATATTTAACAATCTTCATATACCAGTTTACACTTGACACACAGAAGCCTATTAAATGAATAAGCACTGTTCATTTAAAGATTTTAATAATAAAAGAGTCTGGTTTAATTTATGTATTTATTTGAGAGGGACAGAGAGAGAGAGAAAGAGGCAGATCAATAGAGAAAGAATGGGCACGCCAGGGCCTCCAGCCACTGCAAACGAACTCCAGACGCGTGCGCCCCCTTGTTCATCTGGCTTACATGGGTCCTGGGGAATTGAGCCTCGAACTGGGGTCCTTACACTTCACAGGCAAGCACTTAACCACTAAGCCATCTCTCCAGCCCAGTCGGAAGTTTTTAACAGTAAAATACGTATCATTTGCTTTAGTCATACTATTGCTCGCAATACAGTAGCACTTAGGGAGTTGTCACTTGCGTTGTAATAGCTTCGATATACTAGAGAGACATCTCACTAAGTAAGTTTGGTGGGAATAAGAGGAAATTTCCAAAAAACCCCAATCCTCTCCTCTGAAAACAACGAACAGGAGTGGGGGTGGTCCCTACAGGTGGTGAGTGATAAGTGAGCAGGATGAATGGGATTGCCTTTTGATGGACAGGCAAAGTCCTGAGTGGCAGAAAAGAGGGCATCCAGAGAGTTTCACAAGTGCTCTAGCAGGTTATTCAAACTGTGGACCCTATGCATCCCAGGATAGCCAAGGCTGCAACCCAACACGCTGGTAGACAACAATGTTAGGTTAAAATATCACAAGGCTGGGCACCCTTGGCCCTCTCTAAGGAGGAGGGAGTTAAATTCACTCCATGTACTTTATAATTCCAAAGCTGATTTTTCCAAATTTTTGCTATACAGTGGTGACACACGAATGCAGTCGTTTTGGTTTACCAATCATGTACCTAACAACACTGTTAAACACTAGTGCTCATTACAATAATTTGCTTGCAGATTCTTTGAATTTTGTACATATATTATGAGACCATAGCCAAGCAGAGTTTTTTTTTTTCTTTTCCTTTTTTTTGGGAGGGGGGGAGTTTCGAGGTATGGTCTCACTCTAGCTCAGGCTAATCTGGAATTCACTATGTCGTCTCAGGGTGGCCTTGATCTCCTGGGGATCCTCCTACCTCTGCCTCCTGAGAGCTGGGATTAAAGGTGTGCACCACCATGTCTTTCTTTCAAATGGCTTTATCTTTCATTTCTCTTGCTTGCCTCACCCATCTGAATTGGCTATCTAATGCTGTGTTGAAAAGAAATGAGGACCGCAGGAAGTCCGGACTTCATCTTAAGCAGAAAGGTAAGAGGCTTCACCATTAGCGAGGTCTTTATCATAGGACAGCCCTCATTCTTAGTTCTGCACCCTGAGAGAGGGCCTTGTAGGATGGCTGCTGTTCCTATTAGACCAGCAACTTGGCCACTCCCTGGGCTTTGTCCTTTCAGACATTAGTAGCTAAAAGAACAGAATATCCCCTTCACCAAATCCAGTAAACACTCTCAAAATAAAAGAGCACTTCCTTTGTAACTTATCTCCCTGGCTTCCTACCTTCACCAGGTGCTGATCTATATCTTCCTTACATCTGCCTGCCACTGCTCACCCATGTGTGAGGGGCGTTTGTAAGCTGTTGTCCAGTCTACACCATTTCTGCAATTAGCAGTTCTTAATTTGCATAAGAACTTTCCTTTCCAGCTGGTTTTTATCTTAATTTTTATTTCCAAAGCACAGAAACAAACTGGATGAAATTTGCCCAAACTAAGCTATAATTAGCAATATGTACTTTTTTTTGGTGGAATTCATCTAATGAAAGAGAGTTTTGGTAGTAAGTCCTATAAAATATTGCGGTTTGATAAGTGACACTGCTGTTATACGTTTATGTGTACTTAAGTCCTCCTGTCCTTTACTTGGGATGACCATGAAAGTGACTGTTTACAGACGTCAGTGATGTGCACATTGCAGCTCAGGAATGACAGGCTGCTAATACCCAGGAGGAATGGATGGTATTTTTTGCTCCTTATGATGCATGTTTCTGAGTTAATGACACATCAGGTCACTTTTAAGGTACTAGAATTGACAAACAAATGTTACAGGGTCCTTTTGGAATAAAACTGGTTATGTCTTGATCGTAGTGTTTAACAACTGTAGCTACATTGTCTGACAAGTAAACCTGGCAGCTGCAGAATATACTGTGTATGTTTATAATAGGTATTTCACATGTGATAGGGAGCCTTGTCAGTACTGTATGAGTAATTTAGAGTCCAGCTGGTGTTTTCCTAACTAAATTGCACTTTTCACAGCAGTAGAAAGCTCTGTATTATACCTTGTGCAGGTCTTCATCCTGCCACACATTGACTAGCCTTCTTGCCACACATTGACTAGCCTTCTAACTAGTAACACAAACACTAATGAGAGGACTTTATCTGTAAGAGTGCTACAATACAAATGCAAATGACTCACAACAGCATAATCTAAACTAGTTAGGGCAGCTTTTCATTGTCTTTTGGAGAATCTCATTAAGTAGACTGAAGCTTTTTACTGCTAAGAGTAAACACCATCAGAGCTGGCTCTTCTCTTGTGGAGTTGATATAAATTTGTGAGGGCAAAAGCAACAGCCACAGCTCACTTCTATCTGACTACTGTCCTGAGAAAAACCCTCCTACAAGAGACAGCCTTCCGGGGTCTTTGAATTTGCCTTCATATTAACGTTTTTAAGTCAGTTATGTATGCTAACTAAGGACACAAATAAAGTCTCAACAAAAGCTTTGGAAAGATTCAAAAAGTAATAAAATAGGGAAAAATGCATCTTGGTACCAATTACAAGAATGCAAAAGGAATTTCAAATGGAAAAGGTTATTTTGTCCCTCTCTCCCCATTCCTTCCATAGGAACAAAATGCTGAATTTTGAAGATGATATAATTAACTGAAAAATTTGTATTTAGAAAAAAAGTTAAGAATTAAGTTTCAACTAGTTGCCAAAGTTAGCATTTTGAACCATGGCAAAATATCCCAAATACTAGCACTCTGACTAGCCTATTGCTATATATTTCCTACTACATACTCTTTCCAGTACTTACCTGAAAAGACAGTGGCTTAATGTAAACTCTTGCTTCTAGAACTTAAAAGCTCCAGAAGACTTTAGTTCAAATTACAGCGAGCCATCTCTGCAAATGCACCGGCACTGCACTCTGGCTTGTTAAAGGTCACAGCTGACCATGTGCTATAATGATGCAAAAAGTGTAGAAGGAGTAAATGGAGAAGCAGAGGGAAGAAGGACGTATTCCCAGAAGATACAATATTGTTTTTCTAGATAAACATAAAAAGGAAAATTGAGGCAAAAGGGGCAAACTGTAGCCCCTAGTTCTACCACACCAGAGCCCTGTGGCTGAAGAGAGAAAAAGAGGCTACTGATGAAAAGCATAATTAAATCCCCAAGCGCATAACTGAAGAGAACACTAGGTCATGCTCAAATAACTGGCAATATTTTAATAAAATTGGTTATTCTTCATTTTACTCAACAAAATGACTGGCTTTACCATAACATATTCAAGAATTTGATAACTATTTGATTAAATAAATTTTACCTTTAAAACTAAATGAGATTAAAGGTACTGCATAAGGTTTATCAAAACTTCTGAAATATTTTAAACAAAAAATTTACATTAGATAAGGAATCTTTAGTTAGACTTAATATACAATACAGGATATAACATAAGTGAACATTAAAAACTTGTGTAATGACGACATCAAATAAAAGAGACTGATTGAGAAGGGGAGGGGTTATGATGGAGAATGGAATTTCAAAGGGGAAAATAGGGGGAGGGAGGATATTACCATGGGATATTTTTTATAATCATGGAAAATGTTACTAAAAATTGAGAAAAAATTAAAAAGTTTCCACCACCAAAAAAAAAACTTGTGTAATGAACTAAAAAATGGGATTTTTAAAAACTTCTAAGAAACAGAAAGTAACTAATTTATATTACCTACAGCCTCTAAGACATTTCTTAGTTAAAAGTAAAGTATGTGTTTCATTCATGGTGGCGCCTGCTGGCAAAGGGAGGCAACTCAGGCAATTTAGCTAAGAAGGCCTTCTGAAGAGCTTCTGATGCCTGTGAGAGTGGATTCCTTGGTTCCACTTTCATCCCTATCTGTCTGTTCCCATTCTTCCAGAAACTCAAAGGCTTATGGTAATTTCCAATTTATAAGATAAGTTGAACAAGCTTATCCTTAGATACAAGAATAAAATGCACCTTTATCTCTGAAGCTGTGATGGTGGAGGGGGAAAAAAAAAGACAAAAACTAGAAGGAAAGGCAGGAGTTAGAATGTACACATCTGCACACAGCGTCCAAATTCTTAAGGTTTCATCCCATACATCCGAGTCACTCAAGATTTGCAATCATGATGTCCATAATCTGTTGTTTCAGAGACATTACTCCACCACTGATAAGCTAACAGAAGACAGCAGTAAAAAGAGAAGTGGAATGGACAACTCAGAGAGAGGCAAAAATGCCCAGATAAGATGGGATGAAAGTCTGAAAGTAAACAGCATAAGGATAAGATCAAAGATAGCAGCTACAAGAATAGATACAAGAGAAAAGATATACAAAATGTCAAGTGAGAGGAACTGATGGCTCGTGGTGAGCCAAAGGAGAGAGAGAGCAGGCATTGGGACTAGTTCTAGACTTCAGTGTGGATACTCGAAGGGAGAGAGGCTACATTCACTTACAAGGACAAAGAGCTTTGCAGAGAAAGATTCGCCTGTGGGACATGCTAAACTTGAGCTTCCTTTGAAGTACCACCTCAGAAATAAAGGTATGTTTTAAAGCATCAGCATGAAAGTTTGGGTTCACTGACTATGAGAGTTATAAGAATCTGTATATATGTAGCTAGAGAGATCAGGAAAAATGATATGTCATCTCAAAATTGTTCTAAGTAGTGATCAAATTTGAGGACTCAAAAAACTCCAAAGGCTGTAACAAGTGGTTAATCACAAAAGATCAGGGCAGAAGAGTTTCAGTAGAGGTGAAATGAATGTCTGTCAGGTCCAGATAGGTGGCTATTGAGTGTCTGTACGGAACTTGTGTTAGGGCTTGCGAATACTCAGGAAGCAAACCAATAAACCCTTGTACAGTGTATCCCTCGGTGAGAAATACATAGATTTAAAAACAAAAGAACAGTGCTTTTTTTTTTTTAAGAAGTTGAGCAAAAGGAAAAGGAACCTAAAATAGAAAAGATGGTTTGTTGTTTGTTCTTACAATCTTTATAGACTGTGACTGAAGAACAAGTAGCAGATGAAAGGCTTTACGGCTAACACCAGAGGAGCCAGGTGACATTTGCATGTGGAACACGTGCCCCACCGAAGCTGCCCTCCTGTTCTGAACGGTCAGGCTATGGCACCTCTCCAGCCTGGGCATGGAGAGCAGGATTACTCAAAAGAAAGCAAGCCAAGGAGGCTCCAGACACAGGGACAGCAGAGACAGAAAGCAAAGAGGCAGAATAAGAGCCACGAGGCTTCATCAGCCCTCCCTCTAATCCCCTTGCACTGCCAGGCCAGATTTACAGCTCTGAGGGATTAAAGTATGGCTCTGCAGAAATTTGTTTCTTGAACGTCCCAAATAAGAGACCTACAATTACTGACATTTAGAGAGTAAGTCCCTAACAAGAGGGCCAACTAGCCACCATCACGCTATAATAAAGCTCACTATAAAAGCTGATGAGCTTTGAGCTCACTCGTAAGTAGGAAAGAGCTGCTCAGAAGTACCGTACATTGTAGGAGTGCCTCTAACATGAATAGAACAAAACAGAAACCCAACAAGCAGAAAAGCCCTGCACCTCAACAAGCTCCATCCAGGAAGGAAATAAAAATACCTCTCCCCACCTTCCCCGGAGCTCTTTCACTCTCGGCACCAGAACTCAAGGCAAACATCCTATGTCAGCTTCCCAAGGGCTAGGAGTAGAGAGGCGTGAGCCACCACGTTCAGTTTTTTAATTTAAATAATTTTAGAGACAGATAAACACAAGGTAAGGTCATATGCAATCAAATGTAAGAATAAAGATGTTTGCGTCCCATGTGCTCTTTTTAAAATAAAATAAAAAAAAGCTATCTGAGCAAAATAAGGAGCTAACCAATACAAAAACAAACCTATGTGACCCAGGGAAAAAGGCAGAGGCAAAGAAAATTCACAAGGTGATGAGGCTTGGTGACCAACCCAAGGCAGGCCAGCAAAAGCATGGAGTCAGCGACAAAGATGGGGGCTGCCAGAAGAATGTCTTCAAGGGCAAAGGGGAACTGGTAGATGGCTCAAGATTAATATGAAATTCTATAGCTTCCTTCTCATGCTTGATACGAAGCTGATGGAAAAAAATATATATAACATGCAAAGGAAAAAGAAAAGGCAGGCAATTATGAACTCTAAACAAGAAAGGAAATGTAGATGCAGAATATTGTACAGCATGGTCATAGCCAATAGATACAATGACATTAAGCTTTAAATATGACATAACCAAGCTGTGAAAGACCATAGCAGAGGATAAAAGAAGAGGGAAGTGTATATAAGGATTGGGGGATAGCAGAGGATGATTGGGTCCTAGAAAAATAGGTGTTGTCTACAATTAAATAATCAGGGCTGCAGAGACAGCTTAGTGGTTAAGGTGCTTGCCTACACAGCCTAAGGACCCATGTTCAACTCCCCAAATCCCACATAAGCCAGAAGCACAAGGGGGTACATGCAGTTAAGCGCTTGCCTATGAAGCCTAAGGACCCCAGTTCGAGACTCGATTCCCCAGGACCCACATTAGCCAGATGCACAAGGGGGCGCACGCGTCTGGAGTTCGTTTGCAGTGGCTGGAGGCCCTGGCGCTCTCTCTCCCCCTCCCTCCCTTCCTCCCTCTCTCTGTCTCTCTCTCTCTCTCTCTCTCTCTGCCTCTTTCTCTGTCGCTTTCAAATTAAAAAGTAAAAATTTAAAAAATAATTTTTTTAAAAAGCCAGTCTATTGGGTATGCCTCAAAAAAAATCAAAACAGCTAAATAAAAATTTAATTCAAATGAAGATAAAGATAGAAGCATAATCATTTTAAAAGAAACACTTAAAAGTCAATTCATCTTAGGACTTAATTGTAAATCTTTGATACATTTTGACTTTGACAAAATGTGTTGATATTGCTTTAGAAAATATTTATTTTGTTTTTGATACAGGGTCTCAGACTGTAGCTCAAATTGGTCTAAAGCTCATTAAGTAGCCCAGGCTGGCTTCAAACGTCCTCCTACATCAGCTTCCCAAGTGCTGGTATCACAAGCATGAGCCCCCCCACCTGGCATAGAAAATAATACTTTAGAAAGTTAATTATCTGCTCAAAAGAAATAACCAGACCGTGTACTATCTGTGGATTTGGAAGATGTCACTGATGTCATCATAAGTCACTTTTGAAACCCTCTTCCAAATTTATTTCTTTGTAATAAATATCCATATAAGATAGGATATAATTTTTAAAAAGAATCTGAAAAATATGGAATTTGGGGAGGGAGAAATGGCTCAGCAGTTAAGGAGCTTGCTTGGTTGCCAAGCCTATCACCCCTGATTTGATTCCTCGGTACCTATGTTAAGCCAGGTGCACAATATGGGACATGCAATGGCTACAGGCCCCAGTGCACCCATTCTGTCTGTCTGTCTGCCTGTCTCTCTTTCTTTTATGTCTCCCTCTACTTTCAAATAAATAAATAAATTTTTTAAAACATATGGTATTAGGAATCTTAGAAAGGAAAGAAATTCCAGAGAACAAGAGAATGAGTCTCAGAGTGAGACTAAGTCCAAGTGCCAGCTCTGCTACTGAGCAGTGTTACCTAGTGCAAATGACTTGATCCCAGTGCATCAGTTTCTTCCTTTCTAAACTGGGGGTAGTGGTGATGCCTACCATGTGAGGTTGTTGCAATGATCAAACTGTAATTCACATAAGAGTTCAGCATAATATCTAACACATGAGCCAGGCGTGGTGGTGCACACCTTTAATCCCAGCACTCGGGAGGCAAAGGTAGGAGGATTGCCATGAGTTCAAGGCCACCCTGAGATGTCAGAGTTAATTCCAGGTCAGCCTGGACCAGAGTGAGACCCTACCTCGAAAAGCCAAAAAAAAATGCTGATACTGGGCTGGAGAGATGGCTTAGTGGTTAAGCGCTTGCCTGTGAAGCCTAAGGACCCTGGTTCGAGGCTCGGTTCCCCAGGTCCCACGTTAGCCAGATGCACAAGGGGGCGCACGTGTCTGGAGTTTGTTTGCAGAGGCTGGAAGCCCTGGCGCGCCCATTCTCTCTCTCTCCCCCTATCTGTCTTTCTCTCTGTGTCTGTCGCTCTCAAATAAATAAATAAAAATTAAAAAAAAAAAAATCTAACACATGAGCATTCAGTAAGTGCCAGCTATTTTTATTTGAATAATGCTATGGGACACCAAAAACAAACAAGAATACATGATAGCAAGCAAGTGAAATCCACTTCTGCCTCCTAAAATTAGCCTAAAACTTACCATCCAAGATAGCTGTATAACAAATAGGAGATCCTCCTACCTCAGCCTGCTGAGTGCACCACCTCACCTGGCTTGCTCCCCACCTTTTGATCTGATGCTTGGTTTCAGTATTGCCTTCAGTCTTGCCTCTGACTCTGTATGTTTCTAAAGGTATTTTGATAACATTCATTTATTATTTATGGGTTGTTACCTTGGATTTGGCACTTCTCCCAGAATTTCATCTAACTTGTCAATGAAGTTAATAAAACTGGACAATCCTTTGATATGCGCCCTTAGAGGGTCGGACGGTGAGGGGGCATATCCTTTTCCTCCAAGCTCCATCATTCTAATAAACGACGTGGCCACCTCGGAATGAAAACAAATGATTAGTGATTCTTCATGATTTCGTAAGTGAAACTACAAATGAGCCTATGAAACTGGGCATACTGATATGGTTTTAGATGTGCAGCTGGCATGAAGCTCATTTTATACATCAGAAGCCAATAACTATGGGGACAAGTCCCATGTGAACCCACACTGGAAAGGGTGAGAGCAGTGACACCATATGCAGGTGAACAGTGAGGTGCAAAGTCAGGGGACAGAGAACACAGTCACATTCATCAAAACAGATCACTGACTGCAAAGACTTAGTTTATGAATTCCTTCTTATTTAGATTGAGGACGGGCTATTGGAATCATTATACAGATAAACTCATCCTCAATGTCAACTGCTCTCCTGTCGGAAACAGGTGAATGGTGTGGTAACTCAATATCCCCAAACCTCTGCTTCACTTTTACTGTAACATAAACATTAATACTAAGTATCCTCTGAGCTCCAACTAGCTTTCATGTTCTCAGATTATTTTATCAAGTGTAGCTAAAAGACCTGTTTTTATACTGATAACAACACCTCCATAATGGCTGCCCCTCAGTACCACCATCAAAAATAAAATGTTCTAATGCAGCATTTTCCAAAGTGTTATCTAAAGACAAGGCAAACTAAGAAATACTTGGAAAACATAAGAATAACGAAGTTAACTATTAATAAGTTATAAGCAAATTTCATTTCAGGACTTCCAGAGCTCTTGATAGTCTTAAACTTTATTATCTTACAAATACTTACTCAAAAAGAGTTTAGCAAAGCCAGGCATGGCAGCACATACTTGCCAGCTCAGTACTTGGGAGGCAAAAGTACTGAGAACTTAGTCAGCCTGTGCTATATAGCAAGCTATCTATCTATCTTTCTATCTGACTGGCAAGGCTAGCATTCTACAGAAAACACATACACATCTATATAGGAAGAGACTGGCAAAGCTGAAAGATACAATGAAAAAAGTAAAAATGCAAGGCTGGTGGGCAGAGCAAACATAAGGATCGGAGTCTGAATCCCTAGACCCACATCAAATGGCAGGGGTGGCAGCACACACCTGCCAGCCCAGCACTAGGGAGGCAGAGACAAGGGGACCCTATGGCTTATTGGCTGGTCTAGGCGAATCTGTAAACTGAAGGGTCAGTGACAGGCCCTCTCGCAAGGAATAAGATAGAAAGCTATAGAGGTCACCTGGCACAGACCTCAGAACTCCACATTCATGCACAAAAACTCTGTGTCCACACATATACACATGCATACCACACATACATACATATACAAAGAAAGAAAATTTTAAAAAAGAACAGATTTGGATTTTCTAATGCAGAAATAAAACAAAAACTAACCACTTGAAAGTTGTCTTATTATAGTTATCAGAAATCTACCTTTAAGATACACTGCTCAAGGAGTCTCAAACAATTGTGAAAATGTAACACATCCATACCAAAAAGATAGGCATCTGTTTCTCTTGAGCAGCATGTTTCAAATTAGTGAAGGCTTCTCTTCCCAGTCCTCTATCAGGAATATTGAGAATATGAGCCAGAGCCAAGTCATCCTTAGAATTCACTAGCACGTTCAAATATGAAAAAATAATTTTCTTCACTAGTACCTGTACAACAGAATGTTCAGTTATTTTCTTCATTCTAGTTACCTAAAATCCAGAAGCTCTCTTTATATGCAATAAAAGTGTATACATCATTTAATCACAATACTTAATTCAGTTATTTAGGCAAAGAGAACTGTCATATGAACTGAAAACAGGTTGGATAATCAATATATTCTTTCTTAATAAAATCAATTCAGACAATAAGAAACCATGAAGAATTAATAACTGTCAAAATAGTTGGAAAATTGCTCTTAGAAAATAATGAAAAAGACAGTTCATAAAGGCCTGTCTACTGATGTTTATTCCCCTGCACACATTAGCCAGTAAATAACAGCCAATGACAATGCTCCCAGAAACTTACAGCACAAGCCAACTGGTCACTGGATCCCATGTCTACATGCTTTTGCAATGCCAGATTAGAAGGTCTAAAGTTAAATGTTTATATTTTTGAAGAACTAATAGATACTGATGCTGATATTATCAAATAAATACTGATTAAAATAGAGAAAATAGGGGCTGGACAGTTGCTCAATGGTTATGGCACTTGCTTGCAAAGTCTAATGACCCAGGTTCAATTCCCCAGTACCCACATAAAGCCAGATACACAAAGTGATGTACATGCATTTAGAGTTCATGTGCAGTGCAAGGGAACCTAGTGGCCCATTCCCATTCTCTCTCCCTGCAATAAAAATTAAAATAAATACAATAAACCAAATGTTAAAAAAAAAAAAAAAAAAAAACACAAAGGGCTGGAGAGATAGGTCAGCAGTTAAGGTACTTGCCTACAAAGCCTAATGACCCAAGTTCAATTCTCCAGTACTCACACACAGCCAGATGCAGACAGTGGTGCATGCATCTGGAGTTCATTTGCCATGGATGGAAACCCTGGCACACCCAAATTTTCTGCCTCTGACTATCTCTCTCTGCTTGCCAATAAATAAATAATAATTTCAGAAAATAGCACCTAGTTGATTTTGACATGAACTGACTTCAAGCAGAGTTATGGATCATTCAAGCACTAAGTAAGATTTGGGAGAATTTGACAGAGAAATTAGAATGTGTGTGGGGGTGTGTGTGTGTAACATACTCCTTTTAACTCAAATGATAAACTAGGATATTTGGTAATCTTTTTCTTAAAATTAGCCACTTATATCTATTTGAGGCCTTGTAACTTCTAGTGCTAATGGAGAAGTGATTGCATGAACACAGATAACAATAAAAACACGAGGCAAGAACTTAAAACCAACTGTATAACAATACTGAAAAGCATACAAAAGACAACTGGGAAACTTCATGATAAAACACATACATACACAACTGAAATAAGAGGGTAGAGGACTGGAATCTTCTGATTATTTGAGGCCCTGCAACTTCCAGTAATGGAGGAAATTAAGTGATCATGTAAATCCTTCAGATAACAATTTTCAAATAGTAAATAACACTTAAAATATAATTTTATGATACTAGAAAATGTCATGAAGGTAAACAAAAGCTGAAAGAAGTTTTGATTTTAAAAAAAAAAGTCTCAAAAAGAGTATGAATTAACTAGTGGTTTACTGGTGCAAGATTATGCCCAGGTCTATGGGCTATGGCTACCTAAACAGGGGTGACTAAAGGAGACAGAGATTAGAATTCTAAGAAAGGGATAGGAAACTAGCTGGGAATTTATAAGAAGAAATCTTGGTGTATTGGTTACTTTTTTCCTTGCTTTGGCCAAACATTTGGCAAGAAGTAGCTTCAGGCAGGAAGGATTTGTTCTGCTTACAGTTTCAGAGCATATAGTCCATCATGGTGGAGAGGAGGCAGTAGCAGCAGGCAAGCTGGTCACACTGCATTAATACTTAGGAAGGAGACGGCTCTCTCCTTTTTATTCAGCCCCAGACCTCAGACCCACAGGATGAGTCTTCCCACCTCAACCAACTCAATCTAGAAACCCCCTCATAGATATGCCCTGATATTTGTCTTATAGGAGATTCTAGATCCTGTAAAGTTGACAATACTAATCATCAAACCTGGTCACAAATCAGAACATAAACAGGACAAATGTCTGATCTGACACTAAACTGGACAGTATGGGAGATTCTACAGTGTGTACTAAAACTTCAGGAAGAAATACATTCTAGAAAGATTAGGCTACAAGGAACCAGAGCTAAGAGGTTGAAGGTTGTCTTCAGTGAATTCATTCCTCTACTGAAGCAGCAGAGAAAAAGAAGCCTGGGAGGGGTTCAGGGTAAGAGCTTGAACTGAAAAATTCAGGTGAAGTCAAAGACAATCAGAAGGCAATGGGAGAGCAAGTTCCATCCACCCCAAGTCTTTGGCTGATCACCAAACATAGCAAGCCGAAGGGAGACTTATGATAGCCAAGCTAAAAAAAAAAAAAAAAAAAAAAAAAGCCTGAGGCTGAGAGATGGCTTACTGGTTAAGGCACTTGCCTGTGAAGCCTAAGGACCCAGATTCAATTCCCCAGTACCCATGAAAGCCAAATATACAAGGTGATGCATGTGTCTGGAGTTCATTTGCAGTGGCTAGAAGCCCTGACACACTCATTCTCCCTCTATCTGCCTCTTTCTCTATCTCTCTCTCAATAAATACATAATTTTTTTTTAAGTTGCAAAGAGAAGCCACGCAAACAGTTATCACCAACTGTATATCAATGGGAAGAGAAAGTATGATGCTGGCATCCAGGCAAGCACATGGCCTCCTAGAAAAAGAAGGAAAAACTCCTCAAAAAAACATGACACAATAGACAGCCATTACAAAACATTTCTCCGTTTTTCTAAAAAATCATTAGACAGACAGTAAAAGAGAGAGCACAATGCCAACTCAGCATAAAAAAAAAAAAACACTCCATACAAATTATTACCAAATGGACAAAGCTGTAGGACCTAGCATATCAAATATGATGCCTACTATAAATTATGCTCATGGAAGTAAAAAGAAATGTTTCATGAATTAAAGGAGTTCATGTTATCAATAAACTAACAGAGAATCTGTCAGTAGGAAAACAGATATTATCTAGAAAGCAAATTTAGAGATAAAAGTATGATAAGTGAAACGTACTTTGCTAGAAGAATTCAATAGCAGTTTGGAAAGTAAAAAGAAATAATGGGACATCAAGAAGAACCAAGAATTTCTATGACAATTTAGAGGTCCAACTACTTCCCGGGAAGGATTAGAAAGAACTAGAAAAACTATGATGAAATGATGGCCCAAAGCACCCAAAATTGGAAAAACATCAGCTACTCAAGTAGGGGAAGGGAAATGTGCAATGAAAATCACTCATTATAATCAAACTCTGACAAGAGGGGGATAAAACTTTGAGATCAGATTAAAATAATATATTCCCTACAGGGAACCAGGATAAAGTAAATAGATCCCCAAGGAACAGGTAAGCCAGAGGACTTTAGAACAGCATGTTAAACATATGGAGAAATAATTTTAAGAAATAATATACATTTGCAACCACAACTGACTAGTATTTATAAACAGAGAAATATGTACCTCAGTGGGCTAGAAAGGAAGCTCTATCAAACCTACCACAGCTGAAGAGACAATGCCAAGGAGATGGTAGAAAGATATTAGTGCTGCTCTCATCTCTGGCCAGAGAAACTTTTCTATGGAGGTGGCTACAAATACTGAGAGTCAAACCCCTCAAAATGCTGAAAATAAAGAGGCTGTTGAGAGATTAGCACTAATAAGACATCTTCATCATGATCTCCAAGGCTCAGAGGGCATTGAAGATAAGGGCAAAAAGAATGTAGGAGCCACAGGGTAGACAGTACTTTGGTGCACTATTCTTCAGACAGGAACTGACCGTGTATTCATACCTCACAATGGATGCCATTAACAACACAAGACGTGCACAATACTGACACCATCAACATACTGACAGAGATGGCGAAGGAGAACAAAAAGAATGAGACTTCAAAGCAGGACTACTTGGAAAGAGGAGTGAGTCAAGTGAAATAGGAGTATAGAAATGGCAGAAAAACAAGGATGAGAAGAAGGAATCATGATCAAATTACAGTATGTCCATATATTAAAATTCTCAAATCTCAGGTATACACAAATAAAAATCAGCTTTGAGATTTCTTCTAACATTTTATTAAATAAAGTATAATACAGTTCAATGTCTGTCAGTCTTTATTTTCATAACAAATCAGAAAATTTCATGTGATCTATAATACTAACATACCAATTTTAACTTCACAGTACAAAAGTCTGTCTAAAACAGAAATCTCTTCTTTATTCCTTTGACATTTTGGAAGAATAAAACCATTTGCCAAAAGTCAAAGCAGAGAGAAAGCAGTGTTTACATTGTAATAAGAAACGTTTTAGGGCATGTCAGGATGGCTGAGTGGTCTAAGAAACGTTTTACTTTTCCCACATTTAATTTAATCCAATGTCGGTTTCACTGTTTGCTGCTGTCCAAAAATAACAAGGGCTTGCTAATACACATATCCCTCACTGTGTTCAAAATCGGGCTCTCCGTTTCCACATCTGCAGCTTGCTCTTCAAATCTGACACATTCCATACCTCTGGTGGGTGCTGCTGGGCAAACATCAGGGGAAAACATCCTAGAGTCCTCACAGACGTAATGCTTCTTTTAACTGAAGGCTGCAATTCGACAAGTATCCCTATCATTGTGGTCTGATAACATGGCTTTTATGGTTTCCCCATTATTGCCTGTGCAAGTGGGTTTTAAAGAGGCTCTTTGGAAAAGCAGTCCACATAAGTACAGTTATACTGTCCAGAGGCAAGGGCCAAAAACTGCAAAAAAAAAAAAAAAAAAAAAAAAAAAAGCCCACAATGCTGACACTTCAGCAACATACAAAAAGAAAGAAGACTATTTGATTTATTTAATAAACAGATGCTATCAATACCACAAACTACTTGCAATGTCTCTTTAGAAGTTGGACAATTTTATTTAAGTTTCTTGACAGTTCCAAATTTCTTTTCTATTCCTTTAATTCTTACTGAGATGCAGATACCCAACCTAGTTTAAAGAAAGTCAGTTTTTTCTAAATTGAAATAAAATTACAACTTGCACAGACACTGGTTTTATTTGCCTTGCTAACACAATAGAAGCTTATATATGATGACAAAAATACTGGATAAGAACAAATATATTGGTACACTATTCTAAAAAATATTTAGTTAGTTAGTTATGAGATAGGCAAAGAGATGCAGTGGGGAGGGAGGAAGAGAATGGGCATGCCAGAGCCTACTGCTATTGCAAATGAACATCAGATGCCTGTGCCACTTTGTGTATCTGGCTTTATGTTTTTCTGTTGTTGTTTAGTTTTGTCTTTCAAGCTGGGATCTCGCTGTAGCCCAAGCTGACCTGCAATTCACTATGTAGTGTCAGGGTAGCCTCGAAGTCACGGCGATCCTCCTACCTCTGCCTCCCAAGTGCTGGATTAAAGGCGTGCACCACCACGCCCAGCTTATCTGGCTTTATGTGAGTAGGTAATCAAACCCAGACCATAAGGCTCGGCACTCAAACGCTTTTAGCCACTGAGCCATTTCTCTAGCCCCCGCCCCCGTTTTTTTTATATACCTAATGAATTAGAGAAGGAATCTTATCCTATATTACCCTTCATTATGTCAGAATTTCTAAAGCAGTACTATAACATCTTAGAGAAAATAAAATAAGGAAAAAAATTAGTCCTTATACACATTCCATTCTTCCATTTGAGGATTATGGTATGCCACTAGTAAGCATATTTGGTCATCAAACTTGATCTATGTGAGACAACAACCTGAAAAGCCACTTTAATATTTTTGTTTTTGTTTTTGTTTTTGTTTTTGTTTTTCGAGGTAGGGTCTTACTGTAGCCCAGGCTGATCTGGAATTCACTATGTTGTCTCAGGGTATCCTTGAACTCACAGTGATCCTCCTACCAATGCTTCCTGAATGCTGGGATTAAAGGTGTGTGCCACTACACCTGGCTAAATTTTTAAATATATGGACTTCTAAAAATATCTTATAAACAGATAAACCAGAAACTCTAAGTAACACAAACATAGCTAAGAGGGTAGCTATGACTTCAATGGTCCTCAGAAAATTAACCCACCAACTAGAGATAGATAAAATTCTATTAGAAAACATACTCCACCAGAAAACTCTTATATCATAAATAATTTCAGCAAAATAGCCAAATAAAAATTAACACCAGCACTCAGGAGGCAGAGGTAGAAGAATTGCTGTGAGTTAGAGGCCAACCTGAGGTTACATAGTGAATTCCAAGCCAAGTTGGATTGGAATAAGACCCTACCTCAAAAAAAAAAAAAAAAGACTAAGACAAACAAACAAACAAAATCAGTAGCCTTGGGCTGGAGAGATGGCTTAGCAGTTAAGTGCTTGCCTGTGAAGCCTAAGGACCCCAGTTCGAGGCTTAATTCCCCAGGACCCACGTTAACCGGGGGCACACGTGTCTGGAGTTCATTTACAGTGGCTAGAGGCACTGGCATGCCCATTCTCTCTTTCTCTCTCTCTCTCTCTCTTTCTCTCTGTCTGTTGCTCTCAAATAAATAAAAATAAACAAAAAATTTTAAAAATCAGTAGCCTTCTTACATATCCATAACAAACATGCTGAGAAAGAAACCTGAAAAACAATCCCATTCAAAACAAAACAAAAATTGAAATAAACCTAACCAATGAAGTCAAAGATCTATATAATGAAAATTCACAGGATATTATTTGGAAATCCATTTAAAACACTGAAGAAAGAAATCAAAGTAAATACTAGAAGACGGAAAGACTTCCTATGCTGATGGATTTTAAAAGTTAATATAAAAATGGCTATACTACCAAAAATAATCTAGACTCAATGCAATGTCCACCATACTTCCAAAGTCATTCTTCACAAATTAAATAAAAACAATCTTAGAAATCACACAGAAGCACAAAAGACCTGGATAGGCAAAACAACTCTGAGTAGAAAGAACAATGACTGAAAGTGTCAGCATACTTGGTCTCAAATTGTACAACATAACCACAGTAATAAAAACAGCATAGCACTGGCCCAAAAGAGACACATAAATCAATGTAATAGAGCAGGGGACCCAGATATAAATTCATACAGGTATAGCCACTAAATTTCTGACAAAAATATAAACTGGAAAAAGGCAGCTGCTTCAAAGTATTATGCTTGTAAAACTGGATATCAATATATGGAAGAATGACACAAGATTCCTAAATTGCAAACAGATCAAAGATCCAAATGTAAGACCTGAAGCTCTAAAACTGACAGAGGAAAAAGTAGGGGAAAATACTTCAAGACATTGGCATAGGAAAGCACTTTCAGAATAGGACCCCAGTTGCTCAGGAAGTAGTGGGATGGTGATAAATATGTTCTTTTAAAATGGAAACTGTTTAACATGGGACTTCAAAAAACATCAATCTCAGCAGTGTTTCCTGAAAAATGAAGAAAGCAATTCATCAGATGTGTCAACTTAGTGGAACAAATGGTTCTAAAAGAAGGATCATATTTTTACAATATATGGACTAGGGCTGGAGAGATGGCGTGGCAGTTGAGGCGCTTGCCTGTGAAGCCGAAGGACCCATGTTCAACTCTCCAAGTTCCACATGAGCCAGACGCAAGATGACTCAAGTGCACAAGGTCATACAAGCACACTACATGTCTGGAGACACACATGTCTAGAGTTTGACTACAATGGCTGGAGGCCCTGGTGTGCCAATTCATTCTCTCTCTCTCTCTCTCACACACACACACACACACATAAAAAAAAAAAAAAGTTCAAGCTGGGTGTGGTGGTGCACACCTTTAATCCCAGCACTCAGGAGGCAGAGGTAGGAAGATCGCCATGAGTTCGAGGCCACCCTGAGACTTTAGTGTGAATTCCAGGTCAGCCTGAGCAGGAGTGCAACCCTACTTCAGAAAAAAAAAAAAGTCCAGTCTGTTGGGCTTGCCAAAAAAAATATATATATATGGAATAATTTTACTGATTTTGTCACTACTCTCAAAATCTTATTAAATCTAATCATATGATACTAATCATAGAAACTTTCATAAACATAACTATTATATTAGTGAAGGTTACCACAGGTACTTAGCTACCTAGAGTAATATTCAGCTCGAGGTAAGTTTTATTGGACCAAACCTGTACATCTTTAGAAGTTTGCTTGCATGACAACTCTGTTATAAGGACTCTTGATAAATCAACTGTAGAACATACTCTTCCTAGGATCAACCATCTAAAACAGAAGATATGAAGTTGACCAAATAAAGAGACCAACAAATCTAACAACCCAGCATTCCATACTCTGGTATTTTAACAACTATGCTTGGCTGTTTTTGGTTACCTGGGCCAAAACCATGAGGACCCAGATGAGTATGATACTCTTGCCAGCCTCCAACATTTTATTCTTTGCAAATATACAGTTCTATTTAAACTATTTAAAATGCATCAAAATCACAAAACATTCTTATGTCTAATCAAGCACCAAATTCCTTATGATTTGGAGGGGACCATATCCTGCTTTAGTTTAATGATAGCTTGCCAGTACCTTTTCACAGTCCTGACTGTGTTTCCTTGGTGATGTTGGTGTACACAGATTGGTTTCATCATCAACTGCATCAACTGCACACTCGTTGCCACACAGAAAATCCCGTAGCTGCATCTGTAAGAAACTTAGGGTCATAAAGGCATAGGAAAGGAAATAATATGACACATTGGCTACTAAGAAATCTTCACATTCAAAGGTCACTCATGCTCCAGGTCAGACGACTGCTTGCCATTTGTTGGCAGTCATTAGTGATAAGTGGACTTCAGTTGACAAATCAGCAAGACACTCTCTTTTTATATATTCTCACAAATCCTTGTATTTGACTGGTAAGCTGTTATCTTGGTTGAGGATAAGATTTTCAGGTTGCTGTCCTCTTCTTCTCTCACAATGTATTTAAGTTTTTGCTAATAATAAATGCTTAAAAAGTAAATTAAATAATAAATTATAGCCAAAAAAGTAATTTTGTAGGAATTTTACCAGGGTATGTCTACCAAGGTATGTATCTTTCTTAATATAGCCTGGAAGTTATCCCAACACTATGATCAGTAGAATGAGGATTCTCCCCAGTTCTGCTGTGTGTGATGACAAATCATCGTGTATATAATTACATCCTCATAATCTGTCTTCCTTTCTTGCTGCCACTACTGTTTTCATGTGAAGTCCTCCAACTCTAACCTCCAAGTTTGTTAACTTTTCCTTTATTTCTTTATATTTTTTTTTTCTGGTCTTTTTTATTTATTTATTTTGCTTGATTTTCAGAACAATTTGGGTCTGAATTTACCTGTTGCAATGGGAAATCTCTTCTTAAAGTTATAATGAAAATGGCTTATTTTTTCATGAAAGTTGGATGGAAGACTGGAGAGATGGTCAGGGGGTAAGGCACTGGCAATGGCTAGAGGTCCTGGTGTACCCATTCTCATTCTTTCTCTCCTTGCAAATAGCTAAATATTTAAAAAATTGAAAGGACGTACTTGGAAGTATTTATTTCTTTATTATTACATAGGAAGTTTCTCTGCTTTATATTTTCATATTTTCTTGTAATCTTTTATAATTTTTATACAATCTTTTATCATTTTTATAACTGGTTATTTTATAACCTTATACTTTAAAAAACAGGGGGAAAGCACCAGGAATAGATGGTAAGACCCTATTGCTCAAGACTCCATATACTTGGGCTGGAAGGCCACTGAGAAATCTTGCTGGATCTGAGCTGATAACCTCCTCCATGTAGACCAGCTGACAGAAACCTGGAAGCCATTCTGCACGCAGTTCAGTGGGGAGAAAGAGAAATCACCAAGGTAGATACTTACCAGTGGACAATGCAAGCCTTATAATTGGCCAACCAGGCCAAATGAGCCAACGGGTGCAATAGTGGCACATCTGTCATGGGGGAAACCAACTGCCCTCTAATTGGACTGGAGACCAGCTCCATGGGAAGGGAATACACCCCTGATACTGAAAACTTAAAACAGGGGTAGTCATGAGCCCCAGGGGTGTAACGTCTGCTGTTGTCTGGCCAAATGTATATACTATGCTTATCAACCTGCCCAGTAAGCACTTCTGTTAATGTTTACACCCTTATATTAATGCTACTCTCAATACTTTTGGTAGCAAATCTTCTCTTTTAAAACGGCAGTGACCTTGGGACAACTCAGAAGGTATCATGGTGATGGAAAGAAATGTTCGCAGTGCTCAGTACTGCAAAATCTGTATCACACCTTCCAAGGCTCAGGGTCTAATGTGGAAGAGGTGGCGTAAAAAATGTAAGAACCAAAGGAAGGGCAGGACTCCCTACAACATGCTCCCTCCAGACACAAAATGGCCTGGATATCCATGGCCTCACAGTGCCTTGACACTACCTGCATAAGACCATCATAAGAGGAGGAACAGATCAAGACATCAAAAGTAAAAGAGAGACTGATTAAGATGGGGAGGGGGTATGATGGAGAGTGGAATTCCAAAGGGGTAAGTGGGGGGAGGGAGGGTATTACCATGGGGTATTTTTTATAATCATATAAGTTAATATAAAATTTAAAAATTAAAAAAAAAATGGGGAAAGTAAGTTGATTGGACAGTCAGCTCATGCAGAAAGAAACAGTTCAAAGTCACAAATGCTGAAATCCCTGTACAGCAAGGTCCTACTGTCACGGAACCTCAGTAGATGAAACCTGAACTATTCCAATAACTGCAGCTGTCAGCCTGCATCTAATTGCTCTTGGTGAGAGATTTCTTGATTTTCCCCTCCACAACTTCCAGAGAGAACAGAAGAAAATACTTTCCACACAAGCTGTTAGCTTGAAAACAAAGCTTCTTCCTTATCTTTTAGAACATGCTAATTTCACTTAAGGATTGCCCATTTGACAATAGCAATAAGCTTTTATTGGCATCCCTAAGAGCCAGCCCACCTGTCCATTATACCGAAAGTAAAGTTTGAAACAGCAACAGAAAAAGAGGATGGGGTAGGGAAGGGTGCTTTTGTCTTTGGAAAGAAATTTTCAAAAGCACATGTTGTCAATAAAATGGATGGAGTAAAATCTAGCTGTATAGTTGGTAACCACAAAGTGTCCACAGTCAGGGGTCTTTGCACCATATGGGCTTGGAGGGTTCCAGAAGGTTTCCCGTGCTAAACAAGAGACCACTGGTCTGGTCCCTGACTGCTTCCACGGTGAGGTGATGCTGTGTGGCTTCCTCGATGTTCTGAAGCTGGCGGCTTTCCCACCGCCTCACTCGGTCCATGGCAGCTGCCAGCTTCGCTGGGTCTCGCCTTCTCCTGCCGCCTGGGTGGAGCATCCAGAACCACCCCAAGCTCCGAGGCCTGCCTGCTGAAGACTGGGGTTCCTGGGCCCATGAGGCCGATGCGGGCAGGTCTTCTGCTGGAGCAGACCCTGACTGCTCAAGGGGCCTCTGGGCAGCTCGGGGGATGGAAGCCGTCCTCTTTCTGGAGGCAGCTGTGGAGCTCATCCCTGCAGTGAGGATGAGGAGGTCCTGCGAAGGGCGTGCATCCTCCGGGGCATCTCCCAAACATCTCTGGTGGCAACTCGGAGTCGCTTGCTCTGGAGTGCTGTGCTGTCTTACCAGCTTTCTCAAGGGCGGCCGCATGGGGAAAGAAGGGCTCTCCTCCTGCCCAGGGCCTAAGCCTGAAAGCTGCACCTCTGACCGCATTCTGCCTCCCGCCAGCGAGGCGCTGCTGGGCAGCTTGCAGTACTCGCCCATTAGAACGCAAGGCCTTGCAAGCATCCATCCCCGAGGCGCCACATGGAGGCCTCTGCAAGAGCGGGCCTTTTCCTTTGAGTAAGGTCTCGCAAGTCTTAATTTATGAGTAACGTGTTACATGTTTGCTGGGCAAGTGCTGCCAACTGGGGCATCCTTCCCTGGCTGCTGGGAACCCTGAAGGTGGGTCGTTGTTTCCCTTCTTTGGGGCTCAGCTCTGACAAGTAACGGAAGTAACGGAAGGGCAAATGGCCTCAGTGCTCAGCGCATAACAGTGAGAAACACACAAGGTCCCACCATCACCTACTGAGGCCCAAGAAGTCATCTGACATTCTCCTGTTCCTCACCAGCAGGAAGTCAGTCAGTCCGCTACTTCTTGGCGAGGTCGGGAATCTTGGCAGCTCACTGAAAGCGTTTACTGATCGTGCTCAGGATCCACAAATCGATCAGTGTCTGTGTTTCTGAGAGCTACAGTACCCCTAACCGGAGGTCTCTGCTGCCCTGTACCAAGAACTCACAGTTCACGGGAAAGCAAGTCCTGCCCCCAATCTCTCTACTTGACACTCCAAGTAGAAGCCAGAGCTTTTATGCACCCTCAGGAGAGGAATGGAAAACTAGGAGTACAGGGGAAGGGACTCTGTTCATCACCCCATCTTTGTGTATCCATTGAAATTCCTACCTTATTTAAGCTGTAACCAATAATTTGCCAGGACTGTGAAAATTCAAGATCATGAAGAACTACTTGGAATAATCTGTTAGGTAACATTAAAGAAAATTAGCACATGTTAAGAGTTATATTTAGTGTATTCTTGAGCAGTCAATTTAGGAACTTATTTTCCAGTCCAAGTTTTATTCCTTATTAAAGATCAAGTCGTTGATGCTCCAGAGTGTGGTGTTATTTTCTTCATGTACTACCAGCTGAGCAGCTTCCATTTAATTTTTGGTGTTCTCAAAGCAGTTATGTTGACATATGCAGACACACTTCACCAGAAAAAACCTGAATTCTGTACCCATATGTATCTCATACTTTAGGGTGATCCAGTCAAATGAGGGAACTTGTAAAAGAACTTAAGTACCAACAGAGGACAAGATAAAAAGCGTGCCCAGGAATCTCAGGTGTATTACATTATCATGGGACGTTGTTGTTCACACAATCCAGTGCTTATGTATGATTAGTCTCTTTAAATTAGAACTATGTGACAGTAATCAAACTTCATCTCTACTAACAAGCAACTGAAAAAAATATTCCTTCACAAGAGTTGTTAACCTGGTGCAGGTGCATGTACAGATATGCATATGTCCTGAGGTTCTTCTAACAGGGCAAAGGTTTGCATCATAGACCAAGGAGGTATAAAGACAATAAATAAGTTATCCCAACATCCCTTCTCCATTCCAGTTTCAGACTTTTACTTTTATCCTGGCTCCATTAGTGCCTACAGTAAAGACTATAATCTCTACTATCCCTCAACAAAGCTCTGAGCAAAGAGATGGAAGCGAAAGAGCCACCTCTCCTTAAAAGTACAGCATCATTTCTCATTATATCCTGCTTCCAAGAACGCCCAAGTGATGCCAGGAGCTTCAGCGGCCATCTTGGACATGGGATGTTCTGGCAGGCACAGGCCAACGACTCAGCTCAGAGGAAAGGCGCTGGTAGCAGTCCCCGTAGTGCAGTTTTAGGCATCTTGTATGGAAAGGTCAAACAAACTCAAACTTTCTCTAAGTTTACAGTAGGAGTTTCTGTTACAATTCCACTTTACTACCAAGCGTATTTTAGACAGTCTGAATAATCCTACAAAATAGTATTTTCTTTAAATTGAGCTGTTATCAACAATTTAATTACTATTATATTGGCACTCAGAAAATGTTAATTATTTCTGACATTTCAAACAAAGCACATGTACAAATATATTCTAAAACACCTGGTTGGGCTGGAGAGATGGCTTAGCGGTTAAGCGCTTGCCTGTGAAGCCTAAGGACCCCGGTTTGAGGCTCGGTTCCCCAGAACCCACGTTAGCCAGATGCGCAAGGGGGCGCACGCGTCTGGAGTTCGTTTGCAGAGGCTGGAAGCCCTGGTGCGCCCATTCTCTCTCTCTCCCTCTATCTGTCTTTCTCTCTGTGTCTGTCGCTCTCAAATAAATAAATAAAATATTTTAAAAAAAACAGCTGGTCAATCTAATATGAACAAAACAAACTAAGGCATGCTACTTACTTAGTTTTTAAAATTCATACATTTTATGTAGCATTTTTATTTCTCCTTACTTAAGAGATGTTATTTTATTAGACTCACAAAAATCTTCCAAATTGTCATCATGCCCCACAAAATAAATAAGCCAAACTTAGCTTTCCAAATTAAGCCAAGCTAATCACAACAAAATGCACTTTACTTTTCTTAAAAATGAACATGCTTGGGCCTGAAGAGATGGCTCAGTTGGTAAAACATTTGCCACACAAGCACAAGGACTGAGTTTGGACACCCAGCGCATACATAGAAGTCAGGTGAACATGGTGGTACCCTCATAATCGCAGAGCTCAGGAGGCCAAAATGGTATTCCTGAAGCAAGGTGGCCAGCTAGACTAGCTGAATCAGTGAAGTCTGTGTTCAAGTGAGAGACTCCATCTCAAACAACAACATAGAGAGCAATCAAGGTCGACACCCAACATCAACCATCCCCCTCCACACACACCCAACACTTAGACACATGTATACCACACACATAAAAAATTGAATAAATATGCTTGGACAAAAATTAAGACTTTAGCTCACATATATTATATCACACTATTCTCATAAAACAAAAATGCCCATCGAGGGATACATTAGTAAACCACTGAAAAGAATTATAACAAATATTTATACTTATATAAACAGATATAAACTCAACTAAAAAGGAAAGTTTTAAAAAGACAATGCTTGAACTAATTCAAAAGGACAACAAATTTGGAACTGATTTGTCATTTTTTAAAATAATAAACTATTCTTACATAAAATAACAATCCCAACCAAACTTACGAACAAAAACAAAAACAAAAACAAACAAACAAAAATTTCTTTCTGGTAGCTACATTTTCTATTCTTCACATGATCCCCAAAGGAAAAACTAACATGTTGTCAGATCATATGTCTCTACACAATATATTACTGCTACCCAAAATAAGAAAATCTAGCTGAATTTTTATTAAAGTATATTTTTATTATTTAAAAATACTCACAGGTTTTATCATGCTATTATTTTCACAGTTAGAAGTCAAAATCTGGCATTTGTTATAGACATCAATCAGATCTAACATATTACTATTCTTCAAGAAATCATCGTAAGTCTTCTTAATGTCCTCATAATGATCAACCACTTCCATATTTTCAATGGGTAAGTTCAGCTTCTCGTGTACTAGGTATTTCCATGTCAGTAAGACATCACTGAGCATGACTGTAAATTCTCCATTGTGCTGAAAGAGATGACAGGATTGGGTGCTAGAATATCCATTTATTCATTAGCTTCCAATTGGAACAAGAAATACAAATAGCGTTTTGTTATAGTCAAGTCCAAGGTCTGATAAGTTTATTAAATCATTTAAACAATTAAAGTAAGTTTACACATAATAAACTTGATGAATAATAACCATTGCCTTCTTTCCTGAATTCAGTAAGTTTTTTTTCTTTTTTACTCAAAGTAAAAGGACGGGTAGGCACTCTGCCCTTATGCCTTGCAGGAGGCAGCAGCTGGCCACCGGTATTTTGGCCAGTGGCAGGCGGCAGCAGGAGCACACTGTGGGGTTGAGAAGGACGGACGAGGTGAGAGTCGCTTCGCCTCCTGCATTTCCTGCCCCTGGCACCACAAGGGGAGCGTTTCCTCCAGCAGAAGAGCTGGATAGTCTTACTTTTTTATAATTATGGTGGATAAATTAACAAGGATTGCTATTGTCAACCATGACAAATGTAAGCCTAAGAAATGTCAAGAGGAGTGCAAAAAGAGTTGCCCTGTGGTTCACATGGAAAAACTATGCATAGAGGTTACAACCCAGAGCAAAATAACATGGATTTCTGAAACTCTTTGTATTGGCTGTGGTGTTCATATTAAGAAATGCCTATTTGGAGCCTTATCAATTGTCAATTTACCAAGCAACTTAGAAAAAGAAGCAACACATCGACACTGTGCCAACGCCCTTAAACTACACAGGTTACCTACTCCTCGTCCAGGTGAAGTTTTAGGATTAGATGGAACTAACGGTTCTGGAAAGTCAACTGCATTAAAATTTTAGCAGGAAAGCAAAAGCCAGTTCTTGGAAAG
Source organism: Jaculus jaculus (assembly GCF_020740685.1). Taxonomy (NCBI): domain Eukaryota; kingdom Metazoa; phylum Chordata; class Mammalia; order Rodentia; family Dipodidae; genus Jaculus; species Jaculus jaculus. The sequence goes on along the minus strand of NC_059107.1, from coordinate 145,098,503 downwards.
TATGATGATCCTCCTGACTGGCAAGAAATTTTAACTTATTTCCATGGATCTGAATTACAAAATTAGATTAACAAGATTCTAGAAGATGACCTAAAAGCCATTAGCAAACATCAACACGTAGACCAAATTCCTAAGGCTGCCAAGGGGACAGTGGGGTCTATTTTGGACTGAAAAGATGAAACAAAGACACAGGCAATTGTATGTCAACAACTTGATTTAACCCACCTTAAAGGAATGTGGAAGATGAGTCAGGAGAGCTGCAGAGATTTGCATGTGCTGTCATTTGTATATAGAAAGCTGATATTGTTATTTGATGAACCTTCCAGTTACCCAGATATCAAGCAGCATTTAAAGGCCACTACAATTCAATCACTAATAAATCTGAATAGATACATCATTGTGGTACAGCATGACTGACGTGCATTAGACCGTCTCTTTGATTGCATCTGCTGTGTATGTGGTGTCCCGCGTGCTTATGGTGTCATCACCGTGCCTTTTAGTGTATAAGAAGGCATGAGATGGCTGTGTCCCGATACAAAACTTGTGGTTCAGAGCTGCATCACTGTTTTTTAAAGTAGCTGAGACAGCAAATGAAGAAGCAGTTAAAAAGATGTGTATGTATAAATATCCTGGGATGAAAAACAACATGGGAGAGTTTGAGCTAGCAATTTAACTGGAGAGTTTACAGATTCTGAAATCATGGTCATGCTGGGGGAAAATGGTACAGGTAAAACAATGTTTATCAGAATACTCGCTGGAAGCCTTGAACCTGATGAAAGAGGAGAAGTACCAGTCCTAAATGTCAGTTACAAGTCACAGAAAATCAGTCCCAAATCAGCTGGAAGTGTTCACCAGTTACTACATGAAAAGATCAGACTTTGCTTACACTCATCCACGATTTGTGACTGACGTAATGAAGCCACTGCAGGTGGAGAACTTCACTGATCAAGAGGTGCAGACATTATCTGGTGGTGAACTGCAGCGAGTAGCTCTAGCACTTTGTTTAGGCAAACCTACTGATGTCTATTTAATTGACAAACCATCTGCATACTTGGATTCTGAGCAAAGATTGATGGCAGCTCGAGTTGTCAAACGTTTCATTCTCCATGCAAAGAAGACAGCTTTTGTTGTGGAGCACAACTTCATCATGGCCACCTACCTAGCAGATCGGGTCATCGTTTTTGATGGGGTGCCATCTAAGAACACACTTGCAAACAGTCCTCTAACCCTTTAGGTTGGCATGAACAAATTTTTGTCTCAATTGGAAATTACATTCAGAAGAGAGATCCAAACAACTGGAGACCACGAATAAATAAGCCCAATTCAATTAAGGATGCAGAGCAAAAGACAAGTGAAGAGTACCTCTTCTTGGATGATTAGGCTGAATCTGAGAGCATCAAGCCATTTATTTACTGGAATTTGTGTTTTATGAAACTTTAATCAGGTGTTATAGCCCTACATACTGTGGAGCTTAAAATATGATTTTCATAACATAACATCAAAAGCCAGCAGTATTGTAAATTGTAGTTTAAGAACTTTCCTTAAAGACAAAACTCTTTTGTGTATAATACTCTAACATGAAGACATTACAACCTATTTTAAGAAAGGATGGTTGGTGGGCTGGAGAGATGGCTTAGCAGTTAAGCACTTGCCTGTGAAGCCTAAGGACCCCAGTTCGAGGCTCACTTCCCCAGGTACCACGTTAGCCAGATGCACAAGGGGGCGCACACGTCTGGAGTTCGTTTGCAGAGGCTGGAAGCCCTGGTGCGCCCATTCTCTCTCTCTCCTTCTATCTGTCTTTCTCTCTGTCTGTCGCTCTCCAATAAAAAATTTTAAAAAAAATTAAATATAAAAAAAAAATTAAATATAAGAAAGGATGGTTGGGCAGTGAGCTAAACTTCAATAGTATTAACTGGGGAACCATTTACTAATTATAATATTTATTCTTTCAGTTTTTTTAGCTAAAATATTTTTAATCTCTTATATAAAATTGCTAATGCCATGATGACTTCTCACAACATACAAGGTTTCAAGTGTTGGCCTTAAAATTTTGTAATGTAGATCAGGGGTTGTTAAAATTATTACATTTCCTTTCACTATTGTTTATAGGGACGGCAAAGCATCCGTGAACTTAGGTTCAAAACATGATTTTCTTTTTATTTCTTATGTGCCACCATGCTCAGCTCCGGAAAATAATTTTTATTCTTCCTTGCCTAAACACACTAAAAGGTAAAAAGCAACTCAAGTTTCTTTCTATCAGTACCCAGATGCTACTAATTAGGCAAAATTATTCCTTATCTTCAACATTTTTGGCATCCTATATTTCCTGGAAGAATTGTTTTTCTGGAAGAATACTATAGATTATAGAATTATATATTGTAGATTATAATCTGTCTACATTGACATATCAATATTTTATCTAAAATTTTTGTAAAAATTTATGTAAAATTTTTCTCAGTGTCTCTTCATTTTGATATCCATATGGTAAATTCTCAGTGCACATGTGACAAATTTTTTATTCATTTGCAAACAAAGAGACAGAGAGAGAGAGAGAGAAGAGGAGGAGGAGGAGAAAGAGGAAGAAGAAAGAATAGGCACACCTGGGCCTCTAGCCACTTCCAACAATCTCTCAAAATGAACATGCCACTTTGTGCATCTGGATTTACATGGGTACTGGGAATCAAACCTGGGTCATTAGACTTAGCAGCCATCTCTCTACCCCAACAGTTTGTTTTTTTTATCAAACACATTTTCCCAGATTAATATACTAGATATTAACAAAGGTGACTTCCAAAACTCATTAAAAGATTTTAACTACCCCTTTCCAATTCAACATGAAAAAGAAATGTGTTTAATAATGTGGTTCTGCGAAATGTAATAAGCTCTTTTCTACAGTTAAGTTTATTTTATACATTAGTAATTTCTGCTAGTACCAAGATCTTTCTATTACTTGAATTTAAAGATAGGCATGTAATTAAGTTATAAGTAGAATTGTAATTCTCTGAAATTAAGCTATAACATCATGTTTACCTAATGAATATAGGAAGAAATTAACACACTATGTTCTGTTAACTATATATTTAATATCTTTGTATTTTTATGATAACTAGCCACAAATGCTATGTACCATTCAAATGTATGACAAGTTCTTTGAGCTGTCCTAAAAACAAATAGCTCTTTAACTCATCCATATGGAGTAAAGAAAATTACCCTCACTGTCCTTATATAGGGACAAGTTATGTCATGAATATAAAACTTAACTACAGTCTATGAAACTAGCTCACTAAACAATACCCCTCCAAAAAAATTAGTAACTCTCAGGCTTTGGATCTGTGACTCAAACATAGACATATTTGTAATTTTCCAGCACTGCATCAAAAATTGGGTATTTTGAGGCTGGAGAGATGGATCAGTGGTTAAGGCACTTGCCTGCAAAGCCTAATGACCTGAATTTGATTTAAAGCCAAATGCATAAAGTGGCACATGCATCTGGAATTGGCAGCTAGAGGCCCTGGTACATTCATCTACCCCCTTGCAAATAAAATTATATTTTAAAAATTTATTTTAATACTTCCCAATCCCACAAAGATTATACTCCAGAACAATTCCAAGTGGTATTAAATTAAGTAAATTCAAGTATTTTGGGTTTTAGTACTAAATTGTTTTATCTCAAAAAGCTGTTTTAGTACAGCATCCCCTACACTTAAAACAAATTAAGAATGTTTCCTTAATATTAACATACAATTTATTATCAACTCATTGACTATAACTAGTTAAACTATGCAAGCTCATGATCTTCTGAAAAAGGTTTTGATTAGGTTAACAGTGTTTATATTGGGACTATAAAGACATTTTAAATCCAAATAAAAATGTGGTCCAGATAACAATTTCCATGATCAGGTGCCACCATAGCAGAATTTTCTATGATTCAAACCAGTAACAACTGATTGAGAGAGTCTGTGGTCAAATTGAAAAATATTTTGCTATGAAAACATGCCAGCTGGCTAAATATATAAAGGAAGTTCAAAGTGTTCAATTCTTTAATTCTCTGATAGACCCAACCAAGATTGCATTTCACAAGAACAAAATGAGAAAAGCAAGAGTTAGACGTTTTTTAGAACATTTGTACTCTGTACATCAATATTAACTTATAATAACTCAAATTTTTAAATAAAATGTACAATTCTACCTAACTGGTAGTGTTAAAGACCTCAGGTCTACTAAAGAACAATAATTCTGAGATCTTTTTTTTTTTTAATTGGCCAGGCTTGGTGGCACACGCCTTTATTATTTTTATTATTATTATTATTTATTTGAGAGCGACAGAGAGAGAGAAAGAGGCAGAGAGCAAGAGAGAGAATGGGCGTGCCAGGTCCTCAAGCCACTGCAAATGAACTCCAGATGCGTGCGCCCCCTTGTGCATCTGGCTAACGTGGTGAGCCTCGAACCAGGGTCCTTAGGCTTCACAGGCAAGTGCTTAACCACTAAGCCAACTCTCCAACCCAATTCTGAGATCTTGATTGAGTAAGATACTGAAATCTCCAAGTCAGTTGCTTTGGTTATAAAATAAAATTATACATATTAAAGAACATCTGATAAGTTGTGAGTAATCAAAATGTCTATTTTCTAATTTCTACTCAAAGTAAAATAATTATTGGAAGAGTAGAAGATAAACTGTAATACAACTTTAAAAGCATGTTAATTCTTATTTATTAGGTCATTTTCAAATCTGACAGCTTACCATAAATGCAGTAATTGTGAAGATGAAATAGGAGAAAGTTAGATTATTTTAGGCAGTTTCAGTTAGAAATTGAGGCTCAGACAGAACCAGGAGATGCTATCCCACACGCCAATCTTCCTTGGCAGGAATGGAATTTGTGTCTGATTAAGACTAATCTACAAGACTTGTCTATGATTGGCTACAGTGCCGCCTGCTGCCCACAGTCTAGCATACGGTGTGGGTGGGCTGCCTTATGGGGTCCGCCCTTCAAGTCTACAAACCAATTGGGTCTTTACCTTGCATAACTGAATCTGCCAAAAGAATATCTTCTCACCCACTATAAAGGCTGCATTCTGCCTCCTCCTCCCCACTCTGTGATTCCCCTGACCTTACCCTGTGCTGATTGGACAAACACCAGCTGGCCCCCTCATACCCAGCATAGCTGGGGTTGGGGGTGGGGAGGAGTGCAGCACTGCTTCTTGGTCTGAGTAATTCTCCGCTTGCCTGTTTTATCCCTTGGGGTAACGTCTCACGCTAATTACCTGTATGACTTTCCTTTGGTCTCTGAATCTACCATGTGCATGTGTCCCTTACACTTCAGATCTGCCACATGGGTGCTTTCACTAACTCTAGGCCTGCTACCTGTGCAGCGTCTCTAAACCCAGGTAAGGCAGCCATGGGTATTCGCTCTACGACTCATCTCTCTGAATTTCTTGGTCTCTGCTTTGATAAGTTTTCCTCTGCTATTCTTCCTTAAATTCCCACCGTTTGCCCCCTTAACTTCCTTCCATGGAGAAGCACAAGACAAATGCTATGTGTGTTTCTTCTAAATCTTTCCATATATGCACCTAAGTTCTACCCTCCATGTGATTGTGGTTCTACTCCAGTCTTTCCCTGAAAGCCTCAATTTCTCTTAAATTAGCTGTATGAGCTATCCTCCATGTACTTGTGGCTCTACTCCAGTCTGTCCTGTAAAACCTCAATTTCAGCTGGGCGTGGTGGTGCACGCCTTTAATCCCAGCATTTGGGAAGCAGAGGTAGGAGGATCTCCAAGATTTCAAGGCCACCCTGAGACTACATAGTGAATTCCAGGACAACCTGAGCTAGAGTGAGATCCTACCTCAAAAAATAAAAATAAAAATAAAAATAAAAAAACCCTCAATTTCTCTTAAATGAACCTTTTGAAGTATCCAGGCTTTGGTTACTCCTACAGTCATTTTGTGACTATTACAGAAGCCACATTTGGCACTGTGAGAACATATCCTGAAGATATAACTTATGATCTACATGTTTAAGAATACAGATGATAACTAGAAAACCCAATCATTGAAATAATTTAATATGCAAAAATCTCTACACAATAACATTAGAAACACATAGAAAAGATTCCTCCAAAAATTATCAGTCCAACAGTAATGCTCTCTAGTTAGACTGGATTAGACAAAATGCCATTTAAACAATTCAAAAGAATGATTCTAAATACACTCCAAGAAACCAAAGATGAAATCAAAAGAATCTAACAGGGAAACACAGGCCTGATGGAGAACCTAGGCAATCAACTTAATGAAATAAAGAAGTCAATACAAGATAAGGCTATAAAGCCAGGCAGGGTGGCGCATGCCTTTAATCCCAGCACTCAGGAGGCAGAGGTAGGAGGATTGCCCAGAGACTACACAGTGAATAGTTTACCCAGAGACTATATAGTGAATTCCAGGTCAGCCTGAGCTAGAGTGAGACCCTAACTCAAAAAAACAAAAAAACAAAAAAAAAAAAAAAAGAGAAAGAAAGAATTTACTCCAAATGAATCAAAGATGTTAACATCAGATCTGATACTACTAGATCTGAAAATACTAGAGGAAACACTTCAATATATAGGAATAGACAAGAACTTTTGGAATGAACCCCAATCACCCAGGAAATAAGAACACTAATCAACTGAACTGCTAGGAACTCATGAAATTAAGTACCTTTCCTACAGCAAAGGACACTAAACAGAGCAAAGAAGCAACATACAGAATGGGTGAAAATCTTTACCAGCTATATATCAGACAAAAGATAAATATCCAGGATACATAAAGTACTCAAGCAACTAAATAAAAAATTAAACAACACAATAAAAAAAAAAAAGGGCTATAAGGCCGGGCGTGGTGGTGCATGCCTTTAATCCCAGCACTCGGAGGCAGAGATAGGAGAATCACCGTGAGTTCGAGGCCACCCTGAGACTACATAGTTAATTCCAGAACATCCTGAGCTACAGTGAAACCCTACCTCGAAAAACCAAAAATCAACAACAACAAAAAAAAAAAAAAAAAAATAGGGGGCTATAAAACTGAATAGAATTTTCAAAAGAAGAAATACAGATGGCCTATAAACATCTAAAAAAATGTTCTATATCATTAGCCATCAGGAAAAGGCAAATTAAAAGCCGGGCATGGTGGCACGAGCCTTTAATCCCAGCACCAGGGAGACAGAGGTAGAAGGATTGCCGTGAGTTGGAGGCCACCCTGAGACTCCATAGTGAATTCCAAGTCAGCCTGGGCTAGAGTGAGACCCTACCTCAAAAAACCAAAACAAAAAAAGCAAATTAAATTAAAACTACTTTGAGATTCCATCTCACTCCTGTCAGAATGGCTATCATCAAGAAATCAAATCACAATAAATGCTGGAGAGGGTGTGGGGGAAAAGAAACCCTTCTCCATTGTTGGTGGTAATGTAAACTGGTATAGCCACTGTGGAGATTGATGTGTAAATTCCTGAGACAGCTAAAAATAGATTTACCATATGACCCAGCTATACCACTCCTTGGCATACACCCTAAGGACTCTACTTCTTACTATAGAAACACTTGTTCAACCCATGTTGACTGATGAATGGATAATGAAGATGTACACAGTGGAGTTTTTTTATTCAGTTGTAAAGAAAAACAAAATCATGAAATTTTCAGGGAAATGGATGGATCTGGAAAAGATTATACTAACCCAGCTCAGAAAGTCAAATGCCAAATGTTCTCTGTCATATGTGGATCCTAGTTTCAAATATTTAGATTTGAATGTGAGTTGGAGGAAAAGTCAGTAGTAAAGGCCAGGAAACTAAAAGGGGGCCATGAGGGAGGGAGGAGAAGGGAGGGCTTCAGAGGAGAGTGTAGTAGATATACAAGAGGATGGGCAGAGTACAAGGGGTAAATGGCCTAGGTAGGATCAGGGGAAGGGTTGGAGGAGAGGAAGGGGTGAGAAGGGATCTAATCAAAATTAAAGATGTTGTAAATAAGCCATATGGAAACCTCTCCTTTGCTAGCTAAATATATTTGTTAATCAAGAGGGAGGACAGGCAGAAGCACCATATGGGGATGAAAATGCTGTGGCCCAGAAGCACAAATGGTTACAAGAAAAATCCTGTGTCAGTGGACGGATGCCTTCCAGCAAGTTGTTTTCAGAAAGGCCCCTGGCTGGCCACCAGAACTAGATGCTAAGACCCTTTGTAGAACAATGAGAAATCAAGCTAGAGCTGAGATGGAAGCTTCCTCCCTGTTGACAAAGCTGACAGAATGCAGCAAATTGGGAGGGAAAAGTTATTTTGGTCTTAAACAGCAGTGGACCCTACAGGTCTTATGGCTGGCCAGTCAAGCCAAATGTGTTAAATGGTGCAATGGTGGCAGGTCTGTTATGGAGGAAACCAAATGTTCTGTGGTTGGTTTTGAAGCCTGCTCCATGGGAGAATATTCACACCTGGTACTGAAAACCTGATTAAAACCATATAACTAGGAGGGTCATAAGACCTAGGAGAGGGAGACAACTACTGCTGTTTGGCTAAATGAATATATTATATACACCAAACTGCCCTCTAAGTACTTCTGTTTATGCCCACATATTAATGCAGCTCTTGTTTTTGGTTAGAGAAGCTTTTCTTTTCATATGGTGGTAACCACTGAGGTGACGGAAAATGCACCAAAGTGCTCAGAAGAACTGACAGTAGAGTGTTTAGCACTAAGTAAGATATCTCTATCATATCCTCCAAGCCTCAGGGACCATTGTGGAAGAGATGGTAGAAAGAATGTAAGAATCAAAGGAAAGGGAGGAGTTCTTTGCAAAACTCTTCTGGACACAAAGTGGCCATGACCCTCATGATCTCACAGTGGCTAATGCTACATATGTAAGACCTGAATAATAGGAGGAAGAAAAAAATGACGACATCAAACAAGGAGACCAATTGGAAAGATAGAATTCAGAGAGATGGAGGGAGGGGATTATGATCATGGTAGATTGTCTATATGTAAGGAAGTTGTCAATAAGAAGTTTAAAAAAGGGGCTGGGAAGATGGCTCAGTGGTTAAGGCATTTGCCTATGAAGCCTAAGGACCCAGCTTTGATTCCCTAGTACCCACGTAAGCCAGATGCACAAGGTGGCACATGCATCTGGAGTTCATTTACAGTGGCTAGAGGTCCTAGTGCACCCATTCACTCTCTGCCTCTTCCTCTTCCTCTCTCTTAAATAAAATATTTTAAAAAAAAAAAAGTTAAAAAGAAAATCCAGAGCTCAAAGAATAAAAACACATAGTAAAGGATATATGCAACCAAATAATTCACCCTTTTATTACTATGTGTGATTTATGATTATGGTTACAAATGGAATAACATGTGTATCCTGCTTCAAACTGTTGCGTGTCTGGAATCTGAGCACAGTTGAGAATAGCTGAGCTATTTAATAGCTCTATACATGGAGAACTGAAATAAAACTAAGCTGTAACCTCCTGTCACTATGACACACATGCACACACACACACACACACACACACACACACTGTGAAAAACTCAACTGCCACTCGCCAGAACTTTCACAGTGAATCAGCAAGGAAAAAACTAGCAAGCTGAAAAAGACAACATGTGACTGCTTCAAACAAGCCTCAATAAAAACTGACTCCAACTGAGTATTTTAATATATCAGTCTCACAAGTGCTGGAATTACAAGGGTTAGCCACCATGCACTTTGAGACTGAGGTGGGATTATCACAAGCTTGAGGGCATCCTGGACTACACAAGATTCTGTCTGACTGACACAGATTTCTCTTAGGCCTTTAGCTAGCACCCCACCACCTACTCAGGGAGAGACTTGAACAGCCAACTCTATGATCATTCAGCTTGAAGAAGTTAAAGACTAGCCAGCATCCATTTCTTCAAACAGAAGAATGTCTTTTCAAGAGAGTGGGGATTGTGGAGGAATTAGTCAGGATAGTGGCCATAAGAGGGAGTAAAAAAGATATAACACAACGTACAAGCTCCAACAGAAAGAGAACTGAGCATCTGATCCAGGTCCATTCACTCAGCTCTCTCTCTCACCCAGGTGTGCCTACCCTTTCCTAAATCCAGACCAATCAGCTCTCTCTCCCTCAGTCTCACCTAAGTCCTATCAAAATCTATATATAGATTTTTGTTCTACACTTGGTATGAAAAAGATTATAAATATTAGTGACATAAGTATTGGAACCTATCTTGGTGACTCTGAGGCTAAAGCCTAAAACCCACTACAATAAGATTAACACTACAGGCCAGAGAGATGGCTTAGAGATTAAGCACTTGCCTGTGAAGCTTAAGGACCCTGGTTCGAGGCTTCATGATTCCCCATGACCCACTTTAGCCAGATACACAAGGGGGTGCACTGGAGTTCGCTTGCAGTGGCTGGAGGCCCTGACATGCCCATTCTTTCTGTCTGTTGATCTCAAATAAGTAAACAAAAATAAACAAAAAAGATTAACAATAGGTGCTTACCAGCTGGGTAAGGTCTCTTTCTGGATTTTCCCCTTTCCTGCTCGGCTCTCACATGTGCTCTCAACACTCTCATGAACTCTCCTCTCTTTTTATTTTGTTTTTTCAAGATAGGGTCTCACTCTCACTCTAACTCAGCCTGACCTGGAATTGTCTATGTAGGGTAGGTAGCCTTGAGCTCGTGGTGATTCTTCTACCTCTGCATTCTGAGTGCTGGGATTAAAGGTGTGCACCACCACACCTAGCTTCTTTTCTTCTCAATCTAATAGTCTTTCTAAGCCTTCAAAAAAAAAAAAAAAATGCTGGGCATGGTGGCACACACCTGTAATCCCAGCTGGAGAGGCAGAGACAGGAAGATCCCTGGGGCTCACTGGCCCATAAATTTAGCCTAATTGGTGAGCTCTAAGCCAATGAATTCCTGTCTCAAACAACAACAAAAAGTGAATACTCTTCACGGGAACTTTGCCTAATAATGAATTTGTGCTAAGCTACCGAACAGTTATCCAACATGATAGAAAATTGGTTTACTCCTTGGAGAAGGCAAAAAGGAAAACAACAACAGAACAATGGACTAAAGAGAAAAGCTGAGGACAGGAAAATACCAGTGAAATCCATGTATAATTTTTGACCTCTCATTAAGCACCCAACTTATTGCAGCTTCATTTATGCCACTCATAGAGGAAGAAAGATGTATGTCATCATAAAGATGCTGACATCAGATTCCCAGTCAGATTCACTTGACAAGCCCCATCCTTGCACATGCAATGGGCATCTAGCATTTCACTTAAATTTCACTAAACCAAGTGTGGTGGTGCACGCCTTTAATCCCAGCACTTGAGAGGCAGAGGTAGGAGGATCGCTGAGAGTTCAAGGCCACCCTCGAACTACATAGTACATTCCAGGTCAGCCTCGAAAAACAAAAAACAACAACAAATGATCACAAGGAAAGCATATGATAGGAGAAAGGAAACTCCTTCCAAAACAACTACACAAGCATATTTTTAAATATGTTTGTTTGTTTATTTATTTATTTATAAGCAGAATGAAACAGAAGAGAGACAGAATGGGCATGCCAGGCCCTCCAGCCACCACAAACGAACGCCACATGTATGTGCCACTTTGGGCGTCGGGCTTTACATGGGTACTGAGGAGTCGAACCCCAGTCACTAGTGCTGCCGTCAGGTTCGCAGTGCTGGTAGAAATCACCCGACCAAGAGCAGCTTGTGGGGAAAAAAGAGGCTTATTTTGGCTTACAGGCTCGAGGGGGAAGCTCCATGATGGCAGAGAAAATGATGGCATGAGCAGAGGGTGGACATCACCCCCTGGCCCACAGAAGATGGACAACAGAAACAGAAGAGTGTGCTAAACACTGTCAAGGGGAGACTGGCTATAATACCCTTAAGCCCACCGCCAACAATGTGCTGCCTCCAGGAGATGTTAATTTCCAGTTGTCATCGGTTGGGGAAACTAGCATTTAGAAGATTTAAATTTCTGGGGGACACCTGAATTAAACCACCACACTAGGCTTTGCAGGCAAGTGCCTTAACTACTGAGCCATGTCTCCAGCCCAAACATCTTTCACTACCCAGCACAAGACAGCCACTGAAATCAATGTATGCTTCAAAACTCAAACTCTTCTCTCACCAGGCATGGTGGTGCATGCCTTTAATCCCAGCACTTGGGAGGCAGAAGTAGGATCAAAATGAGTTTGAGTTGAAGACCAGTCTGAGACTAGAGCGAGACCCCACCTCTTCTTCCAAAAGGACTTTCTCCTTCCTTTATCCCTCCTACAAATCTTCCCCTTCCTTCCTGCATCCAGAATATAACTAAAAGCAAGCCTTTCTCTATCCCTTTAGCACACATCAACCCTTTTCTTCCATGAGTACAGCTACCCCCTAGCTCACTAAGCTCAGCTACCCACCAAAGAATCAATTTGGAGTGCATTGTTAAGGTAGTGTTGTAGTCACTCTTCCATTGCTGGGACGAACTTCCAACCCAGACACAGCTTATGGGAGGAAGGAATTTATTTCAAGCTCACAGATCCAGGGGGAAGTTCCATTAGTGATAAAAGAAACAATTTCCATACATACAACCAGAAAAAAACAAAACAAAGTAATAAGCAGGACTGAGAGATGGCTTAGAGTTAAGGCAACTGCTGTGGAACCTGTGGACTCATGCTCGACTCTCTCCAAGTCCCATGTAAGCCAGACACATGGTGACGCAAGCATGCAATGTTGCATGTACACACAAGGGGATGCCCTGGCATGCCAATCATTCTCTCTTATTAAAAAAAAATTTTTTTAAAAGCTGAGTGTGTTGGTACATGGCTTTAATCCCAACACTCAGAGGTAGGAGGATCACCGTGACTTCAAGGCTACCCTGAGAACACAGTGAATTCCAGGTCAGCCTGAGCTAGAATGAGACTCTACCTCAAAAATAAAAATAAAAACAAATTAAAAAGCCAGTCTGTCAAGCTTCCCTCAAAAAAGAAAAAAGCAGTAAGCGGCAGAGACCACCCCAGAGCTAAGACTTCTCTGCATACCTTTGGACTGGAATTCTGATCTGCCACCAAATACACCTTTGGGCTGGACACCAGGATCCACCCTCAGTGACACCTCCTTCAGCCAGGCAGCTGGAGACCCAAGTTACAAGCTTTAATAAAACATGTGAGTTGGGCTTAGTGGTTAAGGCATTGGCCTGCAAAGCCAAAGGACCCAGGTTCAATTCCTCAGGACCCAAGTAAGCCAGATGCACAAGGGGGCACATGCATCTGGAGTTCATTTGCAGTGGCTGGAATCCCTGGCACGCCCATTCTCTCTGTCTCTCTCCCTCTCAAATAAATAAATAAAAATAAAAATATTTTTTTAAAAATGTGAGTCTACTGGGGACATACATTCAAACCCCACCACAGGCTGTTACTAGCTCGTCAGTGCAGATGAAAAGAATTTGCAGAACTGGAGCACAGGAGTCAGTGGTTTGGTTCTCATTCTCTCTGGTATTTTATTTCTCTCCCCCCACCCTCTCTGTGTGTGTGTGTGTGTGTGTATGTGTGTGTGTGTGTGAACTTAGGGCCTTGAGGCACTCTATTACTAAGATCTCTCCAGCCTCTTTTTGCTTCCTATGTTGAGACAGGGTCTCCTGAAGCTGCCTGGAAGCTTTACACCATTCTGTCATCCTTGAATTTGCAATCCTCTTGTGTCATCTTTCTGAGTAGCTATAATTACAAGGCTACAGCACCAAGCCTGGTAGAGCCTTTTTTTTTTTTTTTTTTTCCTGTTTTGTTTTTTCAGGTAGGGTCTCATTGTAGCCCAGGCTGACCTCAAATTCACTATGTAGTGTTAGGCTGGCTTTGAACTCACAGTAGTCCTCCTCCTTCTGCCTCCCGAGTGCTGGGATTAAAGGCGTGTGCCACCATGCCCGGCTAGGAGACCGTATTTTTTAGAAGTTCTCCTAAGTGACTCTGATGCACAAGCTAAACTGGGAATAATTACTCTGTCCCTCAGAGCTGAAGCTAAATATGAAGTATGTATTGATTGTACCAAAATAAAAATGCTAAATGCCTTTCAGAGATTCTTTTAGGAAACAAGGTAATATACTAACAGGAAAGAATTTAACCATAATAGTTATATGCTTAAACATTTTATTATTTATTTATTTGACAGAGAGAGCGTGAGTGAGTGAGAACAGGCATGCCAGGGCCTCCAGCCACTGCAAACGTACTCCAGACGTTTGCGCCTCCTTGTGCATCTGGCTAACATGGGTCCTGGGGAATCTAACCTGAGTCCTTTGGCTTTGCAGGCAAATGCGTTAACTGCTAAGTATCCCTCCAGCCCAATAGTTGCATATTTAATCTTGAGACTTTCCATGAAAATCAAAGGTGCTCCATGTTTAAATGTATATATGAAGGCCCTCATTTTGAAATGCAGATACATATTTTGACACAGATACACAGAGGTGTTTCTGAAAGCAGCATATTAAAAGGGGATGAATAATGCAAACAAAAAAATGCACTTATGCTTGAGCTTACTCAAATGAACAGCAACTGAAATGCAACTTGAAACAACAACAAAAAAGCCACATTTCAAAGTAAATATAGTTTACATACCTGTTTATTGTTCTCCGCCATGGAAAGCTGCAGAGCCAGGAGCATGGAGTCTGCACCACATAAAGTAGCTCTTTCAGAGTTACAGAGAGCATGCCGGTTCCTTCTAAACTCTTTAATCATATGCAAGACAGATGCCTGATTAAGCACAGCCATTCTCTGAAAGCTGAACAGAATACAATGTTAAATTGCCTTCTTTTAATTGGAAATTAACATTTAACATGTGTAAGCATGCATGGTTAGAGCAAAGCAAGTAGTGAGCAAGAGGTCATTTCATATTTACCAAGATTGCTTTTAATTAAATTTAGGAAAACAGAATAATATGATTTCTGTCCAATCATATTTTTTTCTGCTTTAGTTTTCTTAAGCCAAATCTTTGGAAATAACAAAATCTAACCTTCAATTTTGAAAATTCACATAAAACAGACATGTAAATTCTGCAAAATTATAATCATAGGCATAGACATAAGTAATTAAAGTTCTATTTTAAAGTATTTGTCTGGAGGCTGGGGACATAGTACAGAAAGTAAAATGCTTGCTGTGTAAGCATGAGGACCTGAATCCCAGCACCTATGTAAAAGGCAGGCATGGCTGTGTGCATCTGTAACCCCAGTGCAGAGGAGGCAGAAACTGGAGGATCCCTGAAGCTTTTTTAAATAGCTAGTCTAGAGCAATTAGTGAGCTCTAGGTTAAGTGTGAGATCTTGTCTCAAAAACTAACATGGGGCCTAGAGAGATGACTCAGCAGTTAAGGCACTTGCCTGCAATGCTTAAAGACCTGGGTTCAATTCCACAGTACCCATGTAAAGCCAGATTTACAAAGTGGTGGCACATGTATCTGGAGTTCATTTGGAGTGGCTAAAAGCCCTGGCACCCATTCTCATTCTCTCTCTCTCTCTCCAAAAATAAAATAATATGAACAGTGACTGGGAAAGACACTGAATGTGGACCTCTGGCCTTCATATACACACATCCCTATGTGCCCACGACTATAAGCATATACAGATATGCATACACCACAACCACACAAACACACATAAAATGCCTGTTTTGAGAAAGATGACAATACTATGTGGCAGATTCTAACATTCCCCCAAAGAGAGAGCCTGTTTTTCTACTCATTTTAATCTGAGCAAGTCTTGTGACTTCATTTGATTAAGATACAATGCGAAGAATACTGAACCCAGGCCTTAAAGAGTAAAGACAGCTAAGCAGAGTAGTTGGTACAGCATGTCTGCTTTAAGGCAGCCAGGGAACTTAGATGTGGGAGGGTATACAGTAACAGGGCCTCCCTATACTAAACTGTTTGCATAAACAATATAGTTTATGCTGAACACTTCATTTCTTTCTGAGTCTGGATGTTTGGCACATGCCAGAGGATGCTTCTCAGCTCAGCCCTGAATGAAAACTATGACATAAAGTCTTGATCAGGCGTCCCTTGCAGATATTGCACATGCATAGTCACAACCTCTTACAGAAGGAATCGCTAAGCATGACCTTGTGGTTTCCACCAGAGGAGGACATTTAGAAGCCTGCCCTTGGTCTCCCATTGCTTTGTTCTACCTGCCTATTCCTTAGCTGAGTTATTCTGTATCTTTTTCCTGAGGACATACACTAATGCTGAATCCTCTGAGCCCTCTAACAGGTCATCAAATCTCGGGTGGTTGTAGAGAGCTCCCGACACAAGGCTTCATCTCATGAGTCTCGATGGACTGAACCTGCTGCATGAGGAAATCCAAGCAAGCCTACTGAAGAAGACATGTGAAGAAAACCAAAATACTCCAGTTGACACTACCAACTCAGACACATGAATGAAGGAGGCTGCCTTAGACCAGCTGGCTGCAGGAGAATCAGCCAGACAAACTACAGCAACGTGAGGGAGTCCAGGCAAGGCCAGCATAAGAATCGACTAGCAGCCTAGCCCAAAATGCTCACCCGAAAGAGCCATAAGCTAACACACTGGTTGTCATTTTACAGCCACCTCGTGACACATCAAACAAACAGCTAATAAAATACCTAACATTTAGGAGTTACCAGGTATTAGATACTTTACAAAAGCTTAATATCAATTACCTCAGATTCTCAAAGTGTCCTAATCAGATAGGTCATATTTATACTGAAGAATGTAATGCCCAATGTCATTCAGCTAGTAAATGGCCAAACATAAACACCCAAGGTTTCAACGTGCAAATACTGGGCTGTTAACTCACTATTTCATAACTTCTCCCGATGAATATAAAAGCCTTTCACAATAATCTGCAGTAGCGCCAGCATTCTGTGCACCGAGCCTGTACAAGGCGGCCAACTTCTCTCTAAGTTTACAAATATGCCTGCTAAGTTATTTTCCTTTGTTTTAACTGAATCTCCAACGCATTCAGATTTTCCTGTGATATTTTCCATACTCATGTTAACAGACTCCTTCCATTATCCTTGTCTTCTATTTTTATGTAGCATAAACAGAAGCTCATATGTTTACAGTGTATCTCAGGTTTTTTTAGTTAGCCTAAAAATTTTCATATAGGTATATCATTGTACTTTGACAATATTTACCATTTATCATTCTCTCCTCCCCTTCCAATTACTTTTCTTTCTCCTTCAAACAGAACCCTTCTGCTACCATGTAACTCTGGGTTAGAGTAAGACCCTACCTCAAAAAAAAAAAAAAAAAATCTTCTGGACGTGGTGGCACACACCTTTAATCTCAGCACTCGGGAGGCAGAGGTAGGAGGATCGCCATGAGTTCGAGGCCACCCTGAGAATACATAGTGAATTCCAGGTTAGCCTGAGCTAGAGTGAAACCCTACCTTGAAAAAAAAAAATCACATCCAAGGACTGGAGAGATGGCTAAGTGGTTAAGGTACTTGCGTGGAAAGCCTAACAACCCAGGTTCAAGTCCCCAGCACCCACATAAAGCCAGGTACACAAAGTGGCATATGTACCTGGAGATATATTTGTAGCAGCTGGAGGTCCTAGTGCACCCATTCTCTCCCTCTCTCTCTCTCTCTCTGCTTGCAAATAAGATAAGTCCTTTTTTAAAAAAGAATTTAGTAATTATAGGATTACCATCCTTTAAAAAATATATCATACTCTGACTGGAGAAATGGCTCAGCAGTTAAGGCACTTCCCTGCAAAGCCTAAGGACCTGGGTTCAATTCCCAAGTACCCAGGTAAACCAGATGCACAAGGTAGCACATACACCTGGCATTCATTTGCAGTAGCTAGAGGCCTTGGTGCACCCATTCTCTCTCCCTCTCTCAAGTAAATAAGATAAAATATTAGCTGCCAAAAATTAAAAAAGAAAAAAGATGGGCTGAAGAGATGGCTCAGCAGTTAAGGCTCTTGCCTGTAAAGCCTAAGGACCCATGTTCCCCTCTCCAGGTCCCATATAAGCCAGGCACAAGCAGGCAAGGTTACACATGTGTACAAGGAGGCATGAGCGTCTGGAGTTTGATTGCAGTGGCTGGAGGTCCTGGCCAATGCATTCCCTCTTTCTCTTTCTATCACCTTAAAAAAAAAAAAAAAAAAAAAAGGCCAGTCTGTTGGGCTTACCTCAAGAAAACAAATTTTTTTAACTTGAGAAAAATATTAGCTGGCATGATGATGCACACTTTTAATCCAGCACTCAGGAGCTAGAGATAGGAAAACCGATATGAGTTTGAGGCTGGTCTCACTCTACATAGTGAATCCCAAGTCAGCCTGGGCTAGGGTGAGACCCTACCTCAAAAAAAAAAAAAAAATCACAATCCTTTCTTAAAAGAAAAAAAATAGTGAAGAAGCAAATAACACATAACCCTCAGTGATATGATTAGTTTGCCTGAAATAACTTTTTAACCTAATTTTAAAGTATAATGTGGTGAAACACACCTTTAATCCCAGCACTCGGGAGGCAGAGCTAGGAGGATCACAGTGAGTTGGAGGCTAACCTGAGACTACATAGTGAATTCCAAGTCAGCCTGGGCTAAAGCCAGAGCCATCCTCAAAAAATAAATAAACAAACAAACAAACAAAATCCTAGCTGGGCGTGGTGGCACACGCCTTTAATCCCAGCAGTTGGGAGGCAGAGGTAGGAGGATCACTGTGAGTTCAACGCCGAGATTACATAGTAAATTCCAGGTCAGCCTGAGCTAGAGTGAAACCCTGCCTTGAAAAATAAAAAAAAATTTTTAAAAGATTAAATAAATAAACAAAATTCTATAAATGAAAACTCCTGGAATTATATTATCCTGCACCCCACCTCTACCACTTACTAGCTATGAGATCTTGGCCAAGTTGCATCAATTCTCCCTGTATAGTGAAGATGAGAACAGTTCCTATCGTATAGGGTTTTATGAGGTGTCAAAGACATCAAAACATGTAAAGTTTTTAGAGCAAAGCCTAAGACATTAAAAAGCACATTAGCGGGCTAGAGAGATGGCTTAGTGGTTAAGCGCTTGCCTGTGAAGCTTAAGGACCCCGGTTCGAGGCTCGGTTCCCCAGGTCCCACGTTAGCCAGATGCACAAGGAGATGCACGCGTCTAGAGTTCGTTTGCAGAGGCTGGAAGCCCATTCTCTCTCTCTCCCTCTATCTGTCTTTCTCTCTGTGTCTGTCGCTCTCAAATAAATAAATAAAATAAAAATTTTTTTTAAAAAAAAGCACATTAGCTATTGTCACGTATGATGAGTTCCTAGACTGTCTTGAGTTAAAATTAAAGAGTATTACTGCTAGTGATGAGCAGTACTCATCTAGGAGACTGCAACTTTTAGAAAGGAGTTAGCACTAGATAGAACATGCAGGCTGTGTAGTCTGTAACACAACTACTCAACTTGACCTTGCAGTGTGAAAGCAACCAGGAAAATAAGCAAGTAGACAGGCGTGGTGGCGCACACCTTTGAGGTAGGAGGATGGCTATGAGTTTGAGGTCAGCCTGAGCTAAAGTGAGACCGTACCTCGTAAAAGAACAAAACAAAAGAATGTATCTTATACGTTTAAATAGCAGGTGGAAAAAGAATATTTTGTGACCTGTGAAACAAACACAAATGGTGGTGCCTGTGTGAGTGCTGAGTGCTGGGATTAAAGGTGTGCACCACCACGCCCAACTGAAGTCGTAATTCAGGAGCTGGCTACCCAAAACAGGCAGTGGGGGTGGCAGGTCAAGCGGGGCTGTAGTCCCAGTTCCTCCAGCGGTTCTTCCACTGGCCAAGTCAGCCTAGGCGATAAGCTTTAGACCTGGCTGCCCAGGGACGGGTTCATCACACAGAGAACAGGAATGCTCACCACCCTCTCTACTCACCTTCCAGCCTTGTGCAGAGGAAGCAATGAGACACCGAACATCAAATATACAAGCACTTTGGGTGGCAGCAGTGCACTACACACAAAAGACAAAGCAATCAGCAGTAGAAGGTGACAATGGTAATTAACACCTGCTTTAAAACCCTGGATTTGAGTGCAAGAGTTAGCTCAGGAAATGCTGGCCTTGCAAGGAACAGAGCCTGGGTTGGATCCCAGAATCCATGTTAAAAAAAAAAAAAAAAATGCATGACTTGTGATCCCAGCATTGAACAAGTAGAGACAGGAGGATCCCTGGGGCTCATTAGTCAAGCAGTCAGTCTAGCCTATTTAGCAAGTTGTATGCCAATGAGAGACTGTCTCAAAAAAAAAAAAAAAAAAAAAAAAGAAGCCAGGCGTGGTGGCACATGCCTTTAATCCCAGCATTCAGGAGGCAGAGGTAGGAGGATCACTGTGAGTTCAAGGCCTGCCCTGAGACTACATAGTGAATCCCAGGTCAGCCTGGGCTAGAGTGAAACCCTACCTTGAAAAATCAAAACAACAACAACAAAAAAAAAAAATGGAGTGCCTAAAAAATGACACCTGAGATAGTCCTCTGGCCTCCACAAACATGTGTACCTCTCACACATATCAGCATGCAAACATATAAATACACATGCAAAACAAGACTTGAATTCATAAGTCATATGGAAAACTACTTCTTCACTAGCTAATAATCCAAGTGTGTAAAAAGAGAAAGTTTGGACAGAAGTATCTTGTGGAGGTGGTTAATGTTGTACCCAGGTGCCATAGATTGTTATTGGAAAAAAATTCAGTGCCAACGGTGAAGCATCTTCCAGCAAGTTGTGGGCCAGGGAGGTTCCTGAGCCCCCAAAACATTTCAGGCTATTGCCAAGGCTCATGGTTGCCCACTAGAACTACATGGTAAGTTCTATTATGGTAAGTTCTATATATCCAGGTGCCTGTACTGCAGGTCACTGAGAAATCAAGCTGGAGCTGAGCTGGAAGCCTCCTCCCTGTTGACTAGCTGTCGGGATGCTGGAATGAGCTATGCAGCCTGTTAGGAGAGAGAAGTCATCAACAGTGTTAAACAGTAGTGGACCCTGTAAGATTTACAGCTGGCCAGCCAGGCCACATGTACCACCTGGGGAAATGGTGGTATGTCTGTTCTGAGGGAAACCAATTGCTCCAATTGGACTTGAAGCCTGCTCCATAGGAGGAAATCCCTACCTGGTACTGAAAACCTAATGAAAAGCCTATGGGCTTGGAAGATCATAAGTCCTAGTGGGAAAAACTACTACTGTTGTTCAGCTAAATGGATATATTATACCCTCCAAATGCCCTCTAAATGCTTATATTTTATGCCCTTATATTAATACTATCCTCAATTTTGGTTACAGAAGCTTCTCTTTTCAAATGCGGTGACCACTGGGGTGGAATGTTAAGTACTAAGACATCTCTATCACATTTTCTAATACCCAGAAGCCACTGAAAAAGAGGTGTAGGAAAGATTATAAGAGACAAAGGAAGGAGAGGAATGCTTACAATACTGTTTTCCAGACACAAAGTGGTCTAGCTATACATGACCTCACAGTGGCTGGTGCCTCCTACACAAGACTCTAATAAAAAATAGTAATGGCATAAACAGGGATTCAGTGGAGAGGGGATTTGGGCAAGGGGAAAAGGTGAGTGGCAGGAGGAGATTATGATCATGTTATATTGTTTATAGTTATGGAAGTTGGCAATAAAAAAGGGCTGAAGAGATGGCTGAGAAGTAAAGGTACTTGCCTGCAAAGCCTAACGTCCCAGGTTATACTCACCAGTACCCACGTAAATCCCAACGCACAAAGAAGCACATGCATTTGGCATTCATTTGCAGCAGCTAGAGGCCCTGATGTGGCCATCCCCCACCCCCACCACTCTTCACTCTCTTTCTCTGAATGTGTGTCTCCCTCTGCTTGCAAATAAATAAATATTTTTTTTCAAAAAAATTAGGCCGGGCTTGGTGTGCATGCCTTTAAATTCCAGCACTCAAGAGGCCAAGGCAGGAGGATCACTGTGAGTTCGAGGCCAGCCTTTAACTACATAGTGAGATCCAGGTCAGCCTGGGTCTGAGTGAGACCCTACCTCGGTGGTGTGTGTGTGGGGGGGGGGGTATTTTAAAAAATCAGATTAAGGACTGCACTGGGGCAGAAATCATGAAACAGGGAACTGTCACTGAAAGGCAGTATAAGAGGATTAAAGAGGGGCCCTTTACAGAGTACTCACATCCAGCACCCCCACTACCACACCTATTTATTATTATTTATTGGCACGTAAAACTTCTAATGAACATATATTTAACATCTACCTAATGGAATTATGAAACAGTGGACCAAGTATACAAACGCCCTATTGCCCACACTTAGTAGATGTTCAACAAAAAGAGGTACTTGACGCTGTTAATGTCCTCATGCGGGTCCTAAATGTCCCTTCGGAGGATATAAGAGGCAGAGGTGGGGTGTGGTATCCTGGAATTGGAAGTCTGCTTAACGTTGTGAGAATGGAACCCCGTTCAGTCGCCTGTCCAGATGGACTTTTTTTAAGCAGGCCACTACGGAACCCTTGTCCTCCCATCTGCGGAGGATCCCTCTGGCCAGTCCGTGTCCTGCACAACGCGCTGTCAGGTCGGTTCCGCAGCTGCCAGAACGCAGCGTGATGGCCCCGGCCCAGACAACACCCGAGAGGGTCACACAGCACCCGGCCGTCACTCAAAGGCCCTCCCACGCCGCAGCCTGACTCACCCCCTCGAAGGAGACGAGACTCGCCTGTGCTGGGGAGTCGGGCCCGGAGAGCGCACGCAGGGGAAGAAGGCCCGGCTCGCGACGCCGGAGGCCACGGCCCCGCTCGCCGCGGCTGGCTTTTCAAATCTCGCGGGTGGGCCCAGGAGCCAATCAGCGCGCTCCGCCCTTCGACCCGGAAGCAGAACCTGGGCACCCCTGGCCGGGCCTCAGCCCTGAGGAACGCGTTCCGGTCGCCTGTGTGCCTTCGGTGCGTATCGCGCGTGGAGCCCGGGGGCCGCCCGCGGCGTCGGCATGCGGGTCTCCGAGCCCTCCCCTCGCCCCCGTCTCTGTCCCTGGGAATTCTTCCCCTTGAGCCCGGGATGTTGGGAGGCTGGCCCGCGAAGAGGCTGCGGGCTTGCCGGGCACTCAGCTTGCCCCTTCCCTCCTCCGGCCTTCCAGTTTTAGGCTACGTAGTTGGATGTGTTTGTGGCCGAGCCCACCTCCCAGGATGACCTTTGCTTGTGAATTGACAGCAACAGCAAAAAAAAAAAAAAAGTCTAGTTGGACATTCTTATGTGAGCACGCGACTTCCGCAGTTAGCTGAGGTTGGTGCCTGGCTTGATAAGTACTTTTCTGGTCACACGTCCTACTTCCAGGTACTGGATTTTGTATCGTCTCGTTTTGCTGAACTCTTCACGATGACATATAACTGTGGCTACATGCTGATCTCCTTCAAGCAGTAGCCTGTGTGTGAGCATTTGCCAAGTAGGAGAGGGCAGTGTTTTTTTATGTGGTTGGTTTGTTTCTTCCTCTGTCACTAATAGAAAATAATAAACCGACACATAATAAAGTCTTTAAAATCACCACTGTGCCCATAGGGTTAGCAAGTTTCTTCATAACTAAAATGGGGACTATAGGTGGTTAGCAGCTTTTAGTTTATGATTTGTTGTGATAATATCAGCAAAATAAATGCACATGCCAACTACAAATAGTGCTCCACATATGGTAACTTACTTCTTTAATCTATTTTGATTAAAGTTATTCCATCTTCCAAATGCTGATTATCTCTCTCTCTTTTTTTGGTTTTTCGAGGTAGGATCTCTAGCCCAGGCTGACCTGGAGTTCACTATGTAGTCTCAGGGTGGCCTCGAACCCATGGTGATCCTCTTACCTCTGCCTCCCGAGTCCTGGGATTAAAGGCGTGCGCCACCACGCCCGGCCTATATCTCTTAGTCTCAACAAAATTTTATGCCTTTCTATTTGTCTGACAAGTGTAGAAAAAAGAACTGTGCAGCAAATGTTGAGCTGATAATAATTAGGTTGAATTTCCTGCCTCCAGTTTTCATCCTTGGATGGGTACATTAAGTTTCTTTTTTGTTGTTTATTTTTATTTATTTATTTGAGAGTGACAGAGAGAGAAAGAGGCAGAGCTAGAGAATGGGTGCACCAGGGCTTCCAGCCACTGAAAAGGTACTCCAGATGCATGCGCCCCTTTGTGCATCTGGCTGAAGTGGGTCCTGGGGAATCCAGCCTCGAACTTGGGTCCTTAGGCTTCACAGGCAAGAGCTTAACCACTAAGCCATCTCTCCAGCCCCATTAAGTTTCTTTTAAGCTACCCTTGACATTACAGTAGCCAGCCTTATTTTGTTTCTTTTGTTGAATGACCAACACTAATTTTATAATTCTGTTGTCCTCCACAGTTTCTGGTAGAAGGCTGTTTGATTCCTACAACTGTTCAAGTTTTGATGTACAAGATGAAGCATGACTCCACAAAAAATGCTGCCTACACTGTGGATTGTGAAGATTATGTGCATGTGGTAGAATTTAATCCCTTTGAGAGTGGGGATTCAAGAAATCTAATTGCATATGGTGGTAGCAATTATGTGGTTGTTGGCATGTGTACATTTCAGGTTAGTCTACAAACTGCAGTAATGGTAGAGATAAGTTGTTGATAAGAAAATTTATGCAAACCAAAGCTATACTTTATGTTGCTTTTGAATGTTCCCCCCAAAAAAATCTGCAAAAAAAAAAAAGACATCCCCAGTAATGATGCCAAGATCTGTGCAAATATTACATAGATGGTGAAAAAGAAAAGTATAAAACTCCTCTTTAGGCTTTTGCTTAGTAATGGAATGTCCTGGTGATTTAAAGGCTGTGAAGTAACTGAACACTGGTATGTATAGTAAAAACTCCAATTAAGTGAAATTCATTCAATTCAAATTTCTCTACATCATTCTTTGGCATAGGAAGCAAGGTAATATTGAGAATATATAAAAAGATTTCCTAGGAATTAACAGCTTTCCTGTCAATTTGCTTTCACACTCTTACGGATCTAAACTGTACATGCAAAGTGAGGAAATGGGATTGTATTAATTGCAGGCAGTTCAACATAGCCTATTATGAATTCTGGAGCCAAAATACCTCACCATTTACTCCTGCTTAGTTGGGCTTCTTAATAAACATCCAACCTTAAGCAGGTACTGCTAAAAGTATGAAGGAAATAATGCTTAATAGAGTTTGTTGGGAGTGTAACAAGTCAGTATGTATAGATGCCTAGTGGCTAAAGGTGCTTGCTTGCAAAGCCTAATGGCATGGGAACAGTTCCCCAGTACCCACACAAAGCCAGAGGCACAAAGTGGCGCATGTGTCTTGCATTCATTTCCCATAGCAGGAGGCCCTAGCACACTCATTTTCATTTTCTTCCCTCCTTAAATAAATATTTTTTAAAATAAAATTTAGGGGCTGGAGGGATGGCTTAGTGGTTAAGGCCTTTGTCTGCAAAGCCGAAGGACCCAGGTTCGATTTCCCAGGAGCAATGTAAGCCAGGTGCACAGAGTGGCACATGTGTCAGGAGTTCATTCTTAGTGGCTAGAAGCCCTGGTATGCGCATTCTCTATATGCTTCTTTCTCTCTTTCAAATAAATAAAAACTTTTTTAAAAAGTCTTAAAATAATAATAATAAAATACAATTGTATATCCACATGAATAATTTTAATAGAAGTAAAAAGCCAGTTCTAGCAAGGTGTGGTGGTTGGACTTCATAATAAACATCCGACCTTAATTAGGTACTGCTAAAAATACAGAAGAAATGCTCAATAGAGTTTGTTGGGAGTGTAATGAGTCAGTATGTATATAAAGTTCCTAGGAAACATCTGACACAGTCTATGTGGGTTTTAATTGTGGTTAATATGGGCGGTGTATGTCTTTAATCCCAGAACTCAGGAAGCAGGCAGCCCTTTATTGAATTTTTTTTTTAATAGAAAAAGATTGTACTCTTAGATCCCCTCACCCCTGCCCCTATTCTGCTGAGGGTCTTCTTCAGTGGGGCTATTGCTATTCATTGTGAGGCCCAAGAGGCCTCAAGTCAGTCTCAGCTGGGGGTCGGGGACATGGTTTCTCAAGCTATTCCCACCCACTCTGAGGTTCTTAATCTTTCCACCCCCACTTCCACAATGTTCTCTGAGCCTTGGTGGGCAAGATAGGGATCTGATTTAGTGTTTCTTTCTCTGTAGACTGGATCTCTGTTTTAATGAGGTTTGAGTGACCACAGTATCTGTCTCCATCTCCCTGGAACTGGTTTTCATGCTAGTTGTGAGAGCAGTTTTCCTGTCATCACTTCCTCTCTAATGACTTCTGGACCTGGGCAGATGAGGTACCTGTGACCCATTTTGTGGAAGACAGTCAGCTTGTTCGTGTTTTGTTTGTTGTGTTTATTGGGGTAGGGTTTCATTCTAGCACAAGCTGACCTCAAACTCACCATAGACTCAGGCTGACCTCAAACTCAGTGGTCCTCCTAAGTGCAGAGATTAAAGACTTGTGCCTTTATACCCAGCTTAAGAACCTTTTGTTTTTTTTAGCCATTCCTCTTGATGTATTGATATGTCCTGGTTCTCCCCAATAGTCACCATCTGTCCCGCATGATCATGGCCAGTACCCAGAATTGTATTTTAAAGCACTGAAAACAAATGTTTACCTCTAAGATCAAGTAAATACTGGATAAAGTCAAGAAGAGTGAATAAACTAGGAAACAAGGAAGGCAAAGATAATGGGAAGCAAGGAGAGAAAAGGAAAATGAAAAACTAGAGGGGGAAATGCCTGAAAATATTTGTATTACATCAGTATAGTTTATGGTGATAAATATTGTCTTGATTGATCCTCAGACCTATGTGACTGGCAAAGGAAATACTATATCCAAATTTCCTAAGAGGAAAAAAAATCTCTAAAATTAATGCACATACTGAACACAAATTATATTGCCCTTGACAACGATACAGATAAATAAAGGTTATCCTTCACCTCATAGAGTTTCCATCCTTCAGAAAAGTTCAGGAATGCCCAGGCATGGTGGCGCACACCTTTAATCACAGCACTCAGGAGGCAGAGGTAGGAGGATCACCATGAGTTCAAGGCCACCCTGAGACTACATAGTGAATTCTAGGTCAGCCTAAGCTAAAGTGAGACCCTACCTTGAAAAAAACAAAAACAAGCAAACAAAAAAAGTTCAGGAATTTACATGGCAAGGATATGAAAAAACAAGATCTGGGCTCCATTATAAAACCACTGTTTGGGCTGGAGAGATGGCTTAGCGATTAAGTGCTTGCTTGTGTAACCTGAGGACCCCTGTTCGAGGCTTGATTCCCCAGGACCCACGTAAGTCAGATGCACAAGGTGGCGGGCGCATGCATCTGGAGTTCGTTTGCAGTGGCTGGAGGCCCTGGTGTGCCCATCCTTCTCTCTCTCTATGCCTCCTTCTCTGTCTGTTGCTTTCAAATAAATAAAATAAAATAAAACCATTATTTGTCCATCAACCCCATTCTAAATATTTTTTCAAATAGGTGGTTCAGATAGTTCAAAACAGTTAAGTTCCAATCATTTGCCATTGGGATCCAAAATAAATCACTGCTTCCTCTGAAATTACTTTTTGTCTGTTTCAACACTGGTAAACATTCCTATTATATGTTAGGACCTTCACATTTCATAGCATCCAATATGCTCATAAGAGGAAAGCAAAGTACATAAAACTGAAAGCTTTCCACATTGCAATCAGAAAAGCAGTCATCACTGTAAGACTTAAAGAGAACATTGTAAATACAGTGAATTTGAGTCTCAACAGAACATTTTTCCTAGTCTTCTGCTATCCTTGAACTATATGGAAGTATGAGCAGAAATACTAGTACTGTTAATTGTTATTATGCATTTGTCAGATATTCATTATGTGTGTACTAGGTGTCAGTAAGTTAAAAAAAAGCAAAAATTACCTTTAAGGATATTTTAAAAAATATTTGATCTAGAGCTGGAGAAATTGCTTAGCAGTTAAGGCACATGGCTTAAAGCCTAAGGACCCAGGTTCAATTCTCTAGGTCCCATGTAAGCCAAATGTACATGGTGGCACATGCATCTGGAGTTTGTTTGCAGTGGCTAGAGACCCTGGAGTGTCCATTTTCTCTTTCCCTCCCTCTCTCCTTCCCTCCTCCTCCCTCCCTCCCTCCTCCCTCTCCCTTTTCCCCCCTAATAAATAAAAAAATGTTTTAAAAATATTTTATCTATTTATTTGAGAGAGAGAGAGAGAATGGGCATGCCAGGATCTCTAGCCA
Organism: Jaculus jaculus; assembly: GCF_020740685.1. Classification (NCBI taxonomy): domain Eukaryota; kingdom Metazoa; phylum Chordata; class Mammalia; order Rodentia; family Dipodidae; genus Jaculus; species Jaculus jaculus. The sequence continues at coordinate 145,070,302 of NC_059107.1, read as the reverse complement.
TTGCAAACGAACTCCAGACGCATGAGCCACCTTGTATATCAGCCTTTGATGTAGGTACTGGGGAATCAACCCTGAGTCCTTTGGCACCTTAGCCACTAAGCCATTTCTCGAGCCCTCAAGGAGATTTTTAAGTATAAAGCAATGTAATAAAACTTATAGAAGGGCTGGAAAGATGGCTTAGTGGTTGAAGCGTTTGCCTGCAGGTCCAAAGGACCCAGGTTTGATTCCCCAGGACCCACATAAGCCAGATGAACAAGGTGGCACATGTGCTGGAGATGGTTTGCAGCAGCTGGAGGCCTTGAAGGGACCATTCTCTCTCTACCCCTTGCTCTCTCAAATAAAATATTTTTTAAAAAGTCTTATAGAAGCCCTCTTTATAAATAACCAGAGGAATATGAACGTTTTCTAAGTCTATAGAGTCTCCATTACTGAGTTGCACTTGAATGAGAACATTGAGTTAGGCAAACACATTATCTTTGTATAGGGCACAAAACAAAGAAAGGTACATTAATACCCTGAGTAACTATTTAGCATACATTTGCTGACTACATGTTGTATGTCAGGCTATATCCATATAAGCTCAGATCCAAACATTGTTTAACAGGTTGGATTAGTGGGCCATGTTCAACAAGCTATAATTTAATAAATGCAGTTATAAAGCCTAAAGACAATAGAACTGAAAGGGAGAACTAATACTTAGCTGATCATTAACCATGAGTCAGTACAATAACTATCAAAGGGAGCTAAGACAATACTGATCAGTAAGAAAGTGATGTGTGCCACAAATACTAGTTTAAATGCTGTAGCCATAACGTAAAAGTTAAAAAAAAGTGAAATTAGCATATTTTGACAAGTTTATCCAAAATATTTCTTTTGTAGCCAATGTAAAAATTGCTACTGCTATATTTTAATTGTTTTTCATAGTATTTGAAATTTTGCTTTGTCCTTTATACTTTATAAAGTATACACAGTATCCACATTTCAAATGCTTTGGGCTCTCTGTGGCAGATAGTACCCTATTAGACAGCACAGTGCTCTTCTGTCTTCCTTGGTACATTTGAAAATGTTTATAGTAATCTTTGTTTCTCAGCACTGTACTGTGATTCAAAGGAAATACTGGAAACAAATTTCAGGGTAGAATTAAAAATGCTTAAAACTGTCAGGTGGACAAAGTCTGAGAATGGCAAGTGGAAGTTACTACCTGTCACTTCTGTTCATTTGTACTTGCTGCTGAGAGTGCTGCAGAGCTGGAGCTGAATCTGCCTTCAGTGTATCCACCAGGCAGAGGTTGCTGTGGGGAGGTATTTGCTATCACTTAAACTTACTCTGTGTACTTCCTGAGGCAGAACTTGGAGCATGGAGTAGAATTTACGTTCAGAACCCTAATAACACTATCTCCCAACTGAATGAGCTCTCCTCAAAAAGCAGCTATTTCTCTTTGGCTGGAAGTATTCAGAGTAGGGCTTTTTATTCTTTTTTCATACGTTTCAGTAGAGATTAAAGAATTAGATGAAAGAATTCCACTAGGTAAACTTCAGTCTAGTCTAGTCAAACTGGAGTTCAGTATGTGGCCATAAATGGGTGTTTGGGAGGAGCCTACCACTTTCAAATCCTTAGAATGGCCTTTCTATCAAACTGGCTGTGTCCCAACCTCATAGTCATTTCTATTACAGCAAGTTTTCCAACATCTCTTAATTTTCTGCCTATACAATACCGCCTACACCCCAAACTGAACCCAAAATAGCATTCATCCCCACCTATACCACACACATGCACTCTGCCCTTTTCATTTGGCTCAATAACAGACAAGGCTGCCAGGAAAAAAAGTTTTCACTGGCAATACATAAAGCTCAGTCTATACAGGCCCTGTGATTTCATTATCCCTCTGACCACTCAGTAATTCAATATATAACAAATATAGGAACTAATTTTCATCACTCTTGTTACAGTAGCAAAATAATGTGCTTTTAGTAAGTTTTTCATTTTTAGAAGATAGATGTGTCAAATGTGGAAACAGTAGGTGTAGCCCAAATGGTCAAGTCAGCTATGACTAGGCTCCTATACTCAGTCTTAAAGTGCTTAATGGTGGCTATCTTGCCATAGCTGAATGGTTAGGGTACACACAAATTGTGAGGTGATAAAATTTGGCAGTGTTTTTTTCTTTCCTCAATAAGCATATTTCTGTTCCCTTCTATTAATAGAAAAACTTTTTGTTAATTCTTAAATTTACTTGAAATTTGAAGTTACTTTCAAGTGGTACTTGAATTGGATATCTGCGAAATGACTTCATCAGAATCTCAAAAGCTATCCAGAAAAAAAGTCAACACATCCACTTGGATTCAGCTAGTATACATATTATGAAATATTGTACTTAGACTCAAGGGGTTAGAGAGATGGTTTAGCGGTTAAGGTGTTTACCTGCAAAGCCCAAAGACCCATGTTCAATTTTCCAGGACCCACATAAGCCAGATGCACAAGGGGGTGCATGCATCTGAAGTTCGTTTGCAGTGGCTAGAGGCCCTGGTCTACCCATTTTCTCTATCTGCCTTTTTCTCTCCTTCTTACTCACTCTCTCAAAACAAATAATAAATAGATTTAAGATGAATGGAATTCTTAGAACAGACCTTCAAATAATACCTGCCTAAATAGATACGCATTTTATTACATATCAGGTTTTACCTGTTCTGCATTTTTTTCCTCGGTGGTATTTTATAATTTGATTGCTCTTTCTTTTAAAAAATAATTTTTTTGTTGATTTTTATTTATTTATTTGAGAGCAACAGACAGAGAGAGAGAGAGTGGGCGCGCCAGGACTTATAGCCACTGCAAACGAACTCCAGACGTGTGCGCTCCCTTGTGCATCTGGCTAAGTAAGTGTGTCCTGGGGAATTGAGCCTTGATCCAGGGTCCTTAGGCTTCACAGGCAAGCGCTTAACCGCTAAGCCATCTCTCCAGCCCAATAATTTGATCACTCTTATAAGAGATTATTGTAGTTAATACAAAAGATTCCTTGGGCAAATTTGTGAGTCTTTTTAGTGTTTAGTCAAATATCTGTATTAAAACAGGACAATGATTGCTGATGCTTTTTTAAATTACAGTAGCTAGCACACATTTTAAAATATGCATCATCTATATTAAGTATAAAGAAAAAGAATAAAGTAGATCCCTGTATACCATTACCTAGCCAAGCATTAGCAATTATTTTGGACACTCATGGTTATCTTTTCCTGATTATCTTTCTCTCTCACTCCCAAGAAATAATCGTGTTTGGAGTTTTTTTTATTGGCATAGTACTTCATTTTTTTTTAATAGCATTACAATTATGTGTAGGTTTTCTAAACCAAAATATTGTTTCTTATGTTTTAAGATGCAACATACATGTATCACTCCTTTTTTAAATTTTTTGTGTGTGTGTGAGAGAAAGAATTGGTCCACCAGGGCCTCCAGCCACTGCAGTCAAACTCCAGATGTGTGCATGCATCACCTTGTGCATCTGCATTATGTGGGTTCTGGGGATTCAAACCTAGGTCCTTAGGCTTTGCAGGCAAGCACCTTAACCATTAAGCCATTTCTCTAGCCCTCATTCTTGTTCTTTGCTGTTCTATACTTTCTTGCTAATACTTCACATTGTATTTGTTAGGTTTCTCCAGGTTGGAGTTTGTTTTTACCACAGTATTATAATTGTTCTGTAATTTATATATTATACACACACATATTTTAAATTTGTAATATGTTATATGTGTATTATATATTTATATATCCATTGCTAAGTTGCTAGACATGTGGGATACTCTGTTGTCCTATTGAAAACATGGTCAGTGTGCGTATTACTGTTTTGTACTCTTTTTTTTTTTTTTTGCTCCTTATTTAGAAATATGCTATTCCTCTATGGTTGCCATAGGCACTTATATGAATATTTAATTAGTAAAAGTAGTGTCCTTACCTTCCTCATGAAGAAGACAAAGACCTTAACATTTGAACCCTTCAGATTTACTAACGTTTACGGTTTCTGTCATATTTCTTGTCTGTTTGAAATGAGGTTTGCCTGTGTAGCCCTTGGTCCACTGGTCTCATTTTGTAGCTAATGATCCTCCTGCCTCAGCTTCTTAGGTGTTGACATAGGCATGAATCACCATACACCCAGCTTTCCTTCCTGTTTTCACCCACAAGTTGGATATGGCTGTTTTACATGGCTGCTGCATATCTTCACTGGCCTTTTTGTCTTGGATGTTTTTACTCTGTGCCTAACATCTCCAGCCTGCCTTCTAGAACCATTTTTCTTAACCCAAAAGCAAATTCTCTGCTATAGTCACTGGTCACCAGCTTTTTATTTGAAGGGCCAAATAGTAAATGTAGGCTTTGCCAAGCACTGAAGATCTGTGTTATTTTTGTTTGTTTTGTAGAAATGATTCTCAGATTATGATCCATTGAAAAGCAGATCACAAGCCAGGTTTGATCTTTGTGCCATCCAGCCCCTGCTATAGGATAAATATATATATATACACATATACATATACATATACATATACATATATATATTTGTTTTTGTGAAAATAATTTAATACATCATGCTTGAAAATCAGATTTGTTTTGTGTATAGTTCTACACTTTAAGCAATTTGAAGTTATCCTATTATCCTCCTGGTATTACTGTTTCTTCTAAGAAGTCAGTTGTTTGAATAATTATCCTTTTTTAGGAAATCTCTTTATTTTTATTTACTTATTTATTTAAGAGAGATACAGAGAGAGAATAGGCATGCCAGGAGCTGTAGCCACTTCAAATGAACTGCAGACACATATGCCACCTTGTGCATGTGGTTTACGTTGGTGCTAGGAAATTGATCCTAAGTCCTTTGACTTTACGGGCAAACGCCTTAACCCCTAGGCCATCTTTCCAGGGTCTCACTTTGGTCCAGGCTGACCTGGAGTTCATTATGTAGACTCTGGGTGGCCTCAAACTCACAGCGATCCTCCTATCTGCCTCCCAAGCGCTGGGATTAAAGGTGTGCACCACCACGCCTGGCTTTACGTTGTCCTTTTTAAAAAGGCTGTTGATGCACATCATTTAGCATGGAGAATCCTTTCCCACTCTGTTCAAGTACTGCCTCTTTCCTTCATTCCTTCTGTTCTACAACCCAGTCTAGATAAATGCTATGCTATCTCTACACATTTTTGGTCTTCTCTGATAAATTCATCTCTCCTGTATATATGCTGCATATATGGGTTACAGTGTGATGTTTGATGCTTGTATACAATGGAATCAGTTTTATTTTTGAGGTCAGTCATTTCAGATTTTCTCTTAGCCATTTGAAACTTCATAGTTATTAACTGTAGTCCGCATGCTGAACAAGAAATATTAAACAAAGTTATTTCTCTAATTGAAACTTTATACCCTTTAACCAATATTTTATCATTTCTTCCCTCCCCCCCCTTTCCTGGAACCAGCCATCATTCTAACTCTAGTTTATGAGTTTTATATTTTTTCAGACTTCACATGTTACTATGATCATGTATTTATCTTTTTGTGTTTGGCATATTTCATTTAGCATAATGTCTTGCAGGTGTATGCATGTTGTCACAAGTGACAGGATATTCTTTTTCTTAAAGTTGCAAAGTATTCCATTGTGAATATATCCCATATATATATTTTTTTTCTTGATCTGTTCATCCACTGTTGTACAGGAGGCTGATACACTTATCATGACTCTTGTCAGTAATGCTGTGAAAAAGCAAGGAAGTACAGGCACCAGTTTCTCCTTGTTTGCTGGTCTTTGTAGCATCCTTCTTAAGGGCCTGTATTTATGCAAAAATCTCTGGTCTGACATCTTACCTTGTGTGGGTGCTGGGTTGACATATACTGATGCTGTGAGCGATTACTGTGGGAAAATGCCAGTGTAACACCTGTATGCATGGTGCTCAGCTGCTTCTCAGGATTTAGTATTTGCATTAGTTTTGTAATGGAACTGCCTTTCAGGATGCTTTACATGTTGTCAGAGATAGATAATAGCTTGACTTTTCCAATTCATCTCTCTTTACCTTTTCATGAGGGTAAATTGAAATTGTTTTTGTAGGATAGAACTAGACAAATAAATAATAAAACAGTTATACCCAGAATTAAATATTTTAAGACTAAATTAATTTGATATTTTCTAATTTTTAAAATACTTTATTTGTTTAAATATTTTAAGACTAAATTAATTTGATATTTTCTAATTTTTAAAATACTTTATTTGTAATCAGAGAGAGATAGAAGATAGAGAGAATGGATGTGCCAGGAACTCCCAGCTGCTACAAACAGATACCAGATTCATTTACCACTTTGCATCTGGCTTTACATGGTACTAAGGAATCAAACTCAAGACATTAGGCTTTGCAGGCATGCGTTAACTGCTGAACCATCTCTCTAGCTCCTATTTTCTAATTTTTAAAGAAATTATTTATTTATTTACTTATTTATTTGCAAGCAGAGAGAGAGAGTATGAATGGAATGAATGGGAGTGCCAAGGTCTCTTGCTACTGCAAGCAAACTTCAGACACATGTGTCACTTTGTGCATCTGGCTTTACATGAGTACTTGGGAATTGAACCTGGGCCAGTCAAGGCTAGTAGGCTTTGTAAGGAAAACACTTTACCTCTGAGCCATCTCCCTGGCCTTAATATTTATTTTCTTATTCACTACTCAGACTGTACTGTTACAGTGGATTGTAACATGCTACCTAAATATGTTACCTGAAAATGACTTGGAAGCATAACTTCCCAAAGGATCTTCCACGTAATTATGATTTTGGCTTAGTGTATATTTCCATATTACCAGTAGATGGTTCAAGTATGATAATGACTCGTTTACCTTGAATACTGATTTTGAAAGCATTCTATTTTTCTTGAATTTTTTTATGAAATGTATTTACTATTAAAAGTAAAATGTGGCCCGGCATGGTGGTGCATGCCTTTAATCCCAGCACTTGGGAGGCAGAGGTAAGGATCGCTGTGAGTCCAGGGCCACACTGAAACTTTATATGAATTTCAGGTCAGACATAACTAGAGTGAAACCCTACCTTGAAAAAAAAATAAAAAAGTAAAATGTGGGCCTTGGGAGATGGCTCAGCAGTTAAAGGTGCTTGCTTGCAAAGCCTGTCAGCCTGGGTTCAGTTCCCCAGTACCCATGTGAAGCCAGATAATACAAAATGGCTCATGCATCTGCAGCTCATTTACAGTAGCAAGAGGCCTTGGTGTGCACATTCATTCTCTATTTCTGTGCTCACAAATAAGTAAATAAAAATATTGTTTAAACAAATCAGATGTGTCTTAGATAAAGTATAACATGTTTATTGTTTAGTTTTAATTGTCTGAGAGGTTTTTTTAAGTTTTTTAATTTTTATTTACTTATTAGAGACAGAAAAGGGAGAGAGAGAATGGGTGCGCCGGGGCCTCTATCCACGGTAAACAAACTCCACACGCATGCACCACCTTGTGCATCTGGCTTATGTGGGACCTGGAGAATCAAACCGGGTCTTTGGGCTTCGCAGGCAAGAGCCATCACTGCTAAGCCATCTCTCCAGTCCCTAGAGATTTATTTTATGAGGCTTAAACAACCTTGGTTGTCTGTTTTGTGGTGCTAGGAATCTAACCCTGTGCATGTTAGACAAATATTCTGTCAGAGCTATATCTGCAGCCCCAGATTTTCATTTTTATTTCCATCAACTAGTAGATCTCAGTACATAATTTGAAGATTTCAAAAATATATACATGTCCTCTTGATACAGTCTCCACTGTGATGAAATTATAACACTATATTTGTCCTTATAAAATTAAAACACGTACTGTGTACACATAGGAGGAAGAAGCAGACATTGAAGGAATTCAGTATAAAACACTACGAACATTTCACCATGGAGTCCGAGTTGATAGCATCGCTTGGAGCCCAGAGACTAGACTTGATTCATTGCCTCCAGTAATCAAGTAAGTTTAAAAGTTTCAAGTGTTTATTTACTAATGTCCCATGTGTTGTGTGATACTTATTCATATGCCCTTTTTCCCTCTATCCATTTTCTACAACCCTATATGATTATAGAGAATTTGGAATGTTATCTTTGTAATTCACATATGAAACTGGCATTTGTTTGTTCTATACAATGTTTTTTAACTGAGTTTTACTTGATCCCTTTATTTAAAGTTCAACTTTGGGTGTTTTTGTTTGTTTTGTTTTGTTGAGATAAGGTCTTGCTCTGGCCCAGACTCACCTGGAATTCACTATGTAGTCTCAGACTGGCCTTGAACTCACAGTGATCCTCCTACCTTGGCCTCCGGAGTGCTGGGATTGAAGGCATGCACCACCACCCCCAGCTTGTTTTTAAGAATTACATTTGGCTGAAGCATTGAGACCTTCTGGTCCCAAACATAGGCCAAGGTCTCCATTTTCATGTTTAGCAATATTTAAATCGTTAATTCTGGTCTGTGTACTTCGGTTTTGGTGGAAGAATTTAAAATGTAATCATTTCTGTTTGAGGATACTCCTAGTGATGCCTCTAAGACATTCTTTATAAGGCAAGAGTATGCCAGGTCATTTAAGGTATGTTACACACCCTGATCTTATTTCCTACAAATCTAAAAGATATGTCTTCCTTTAGTAAGCAGCTCTAAGTTAACTAGTATTGTGCTAACTTGATGTTTTTAATTAAGGGACAACTTATATCTAGTTGTTAGCTCTTAGTTATTTGACTTGATAACTTTTGACAAATGAATGCACTTTTCTAATCCACTCTATTAACATGTAGCCTTTCTGCTGCTCCCCCCCCCAAGAAAAGCTGCTTTATACTTCTTCCCTGCCAACACAACCATTAGTCTGAGTTCTATGACCCAAAGTTAGTTTTGTGTATCGTAGAACTTCATATAAATGGAATCATACATAATGCTGTCTGTGACTGGCCTAAGCTTTCTAAGATTTAACTCTGCTGTACACACCAGAACTTTATTTGTTTGTGGTTTTGAGTACTCTGTTACATTTTGTATGAGTGTATCACAGCCTGTCCATTTTTTAATAATGGGTATACCTTTGTGCAGCTATTATGACTATAGTTGTATGTGTGTACCTGTGTAAAGCTTTATGAATGTATGGTTTTTATTTCCCTTAGGAATGGGGTTGCCAAGTTACAGTGTAGATAGTATATTTAACACACAGAAAGTGTCAGATTCTGGGGTTGGGCCTGTGCCTCAGTAGTAGAACACTTGTCCAGCACCACAAAACCAGGATGGAGGAGCTGACTTCTGAAGTGGTCCTGCCATTTATATTCTCATGGATAAGATGAGGGTTGAAATAACTCTTCTTACTCTCCAGCATTTTGTATCTTTAATTTTAGCCATTCTAGTTGAATTATCTGAGTATTCCTGGTTTCATTAAAAGATGACATACAGGACTAGGCATGGTAATGTACGCCTTTAATCCCAGCACTCGGGAGGTAGAGGTAGGAGGACCTCTGTGAGTTCGAGGCCACCCTGAGAATACAGAGTGAATTCTAGGTCAACGTGGCCTGGAGTGAGACCCTACCTCGAAAAACCAAAAAGAAAGGATGACATACAGTCCCATTATGACTAGTAATTTTGACCACTTTTTTGTGTGTGATTTTGTTTTCCTCTCTAAAATGTCTTTGCTATTAACAGTGTTATAAAGATGTGCTTTTATGTTTTTCCTATAAGCTTTATACCTTTTAACTCACTTAATTTTGAATAATCTATTTAGCATCTCTTGTCACCATAGATATGTTATTACTGACAGCTTGTGTCCTGGTTGTTTCCCTTTATATTAAAAAGATGCATTCACAACATCTGGATTGAAATAAGAACAAGCTTTTTTGCCTGCTTTAGTAGATTTTAAAAGTAATGGGAACAGTCTTATTCCTGTGGTTTTGAATGTATTTATCTGAGAAAGGCAGAGAGAAAATGGGCACACCAGGGGCTCGGGTCACTGTAGATGAACTCAGACACATGCACCACTTTGTGCAGCTAGCTTTATGTGGGTACTGGGCAATCAAACCTTACTTGTTAGGCTTTGCAAGCAAACATCTTTAATACTGAGTCGTCTTCCCAGCCCGTGTGTATGTGTGTGTTTGTAAGTGTGTAAAACTCCAGACACTTGTGCCTCTTTTTGCATCAGCTTTACATGAGTGGCTGGGGAATTGAACCTGGGCCAGCAGGTTTTGCAGGCAGGTGCCTCTAACTACTAACCAATCTCCCAATGTCCCCTATCCTGTCATTCTTCATTGCTTGTTTCCCATGTTCTTTTTAATGGTCTTGCTAAAATTCATCATTTGAAAGTTCTTTTATTTGTTAATTTGTTTCCTATTTTTTACAAAGCTGCCTCAATTCTTTGTGGAACATTATAATTTTTAAATTTTTATTTATTTGTTTTTTGAGAGAGAGAAGAAGAGGCAGATAGAGCAACAGAGAATGGGCACGCCAGGGCCTCCAGTCACTGCAAATGGACTCCAGATGCGTGTGCCACTTTGTGCATCTGGCTTACATGGGTTCTGGGAATCGAACCTGGGTCCTTAGGCTTCACAGGCAAGCACCTTAACTGCTGTGCCATCTCTCCAGCACTATAAATATTTTATAGATTGTATTTTTAAATTAAGAAATGTAGAAATGTCAAAAATCCACATAATATTCAGTGCCCTTGCCATTGCTTTTATATAACTGTACAAATTATATTTAAAGATTATACAATCTATTTTTTTCTTTATATTTTGTTCAGTGTTGCAAGTAAATTAATAATATTTTCTTTATGACTGCATAGTGACATGTGCAAATGGCTGTGATAAAACAGCATCTCTTTTATCAGGTTTATCTTACATGAAGAAAGAAGCTCTCTTGGTTTTGTAGCATGTGATTAACTTACTCGCTGTCCCTGCCCTCTGCCTCATTCAATTCCTGCTTGTTCTTGTAGAGTGGCTAGAGAGAAAATTGCTTACCTGGTTCTGTTAAAGGATGACATAAATACCCTTGAAGTAGTAGTGATTGAGAGAAAAGCAGAGGAATCATGTTGTGCATGTGCTGACTTACTATAAAATTATACGCAAGGTTGACAACACAAATCCAGAATATACTAGAATTTTATGTGTTCCAAAATAAAGTACTTAATTAGCTCCTTTACTTTATTGGCTTTATAATAACTTACTGCATAGCTGCAGTATCCTTCCTCCCCACTCCAGAAAATATGTTTATGACTTGTAACAGGTTTTGGTGACTCGAAGGGATGGCATAAGGGGAGAGCTTTTACTTATAGAGGCTAAAAACGGATTTATTGTGTTATGTTGCTTCCAGATTTTGTACTTCAGCAGCTGATATGAAGATTAGATTATTTACTTCAGATCTTCAGGATAAAAATGAATATAAGGTATGTTGACAAGTTTAATTCAGAGTTTTGGACTTTATTTTAATATATACAATTATTATTGCTTCTTAAATTATTTATCATAATTTAAAATGACTGTTAGGATTGGAGACATGGCTTAGCGGTTAAACGCTTGCCTGTGAAGCCTAAGGACCCTGGTTCGAGACTCGATTCCCCAGGACCCCCATTAGCCAGATGCACAAGGGAGCATACGTGTCTGGAGTTTGTTTGCAGTGGCGGGTAGCCCTGGCACGCCCATTCTCTTTCTTTCTTTCTCTCTCTCTCTCTCTCTCTCTCTCTCTCTCTTTCTGCCTTTTTCTCTGTCAGTCTCAAATAAATAAATAAAAATAAAATGACTGTTAAGGTCCATAATTTTAAGGTCTTATTTACTTTATACTATGGCTAACTTACAGCAATTGAGTATGAAAATGTTAAAATGAATACAGTAAGAATTGAACTCCAGAACTGATAATATAGCTTAGAAATGATGAGCATGCATGTGGCCCTAGGTTCAACCCCCAGTACCACAAAGGCAGACGAGACAAACCAAAGTTGAACTCAAGGCAACAATATAGCACACACAGTTACCAAGGTGTAGTGAAGGCATAATAAAAGGATGCAAGTGAAATGTCACAATGAAACTTATTAACATGTACAGTTAGGGTACATTAATAATTTGATAAAAATAATATACCTTATATTTCAAAGTTACTAAGATCATAGATCATAAGTGTTCTCAGAACACACACAGGAAAAGTGAGCTAAATGGTCAAGAACTAAAAATGTAGTTCGATTAACTAGCTTGGTTAAAATAATGTATTGGTTGGGGAGATAGCTCTTTAGGTAAAGTGTTTCCCAAACATGAGGAACTGAGTTTGATCCCCAGTACCCATTTAGAAATGCCAGGAATGACTTAATGAATTGTGTGTATGGGTTAATCTAAGGCAGTACCATGGATAACCAAGTATAAGTATGAAAAAACTTTACCTGTTAAAAGTTAATATGTGGGCTGCAGAGATGGCTTAGTGGTTAAGGTGCTTGCCTGCAAAGCCAAAGAACCTCAGTTCAGTTCCCCAGGAACCATGTAAGCCAGGTGTACAAGGTGGTGCATGCATTCTTTCTCTCTCTCTCTCTCTCTCTCTCCCTCTCTCCCCCCTCCCCTTTTTCTCTCTCAAATAAATAAATAAGATATTTTTTTTAAGTTAATATGCTCACAAAATGCCCTATTTGGGGAGACCAGCTCTGGAACTTTCCTATCCAGAAGTGGGCAAACTGCTTCTAAAAGCAGAGCCTGTGGCACCCCCATCCCAGGAGTGGGCTAGCTGCCTCTAGCAGCAACCTGATGAAAAAGAAAACTGAAGAGAAGTTTAGTTTAAGCCTTTAGTAAACCTGCTGCATCTGCTGTTGTCACTGCTCTGTGGCTATGAAAATCAATATTAGTTTTCTCAAAAGATCAAAAATAGATTACCACATTAACCAGCTATACCACTCATATATATATCACTTTGGGCACATACCCAAAGGATTCTTACGTCCTACCAGAGAAACCTGCACATTCATGTTTATTGCTGAGTTATTCAGAGTAGCAAGGAAATGGAACCAGCTTAGATGTCCACCAACAGATGACTCGAAAATGACAATGTGGCACATACACCATGCATTTTATTTATCGATAAAGATAAATGAAATTCTGAAATAGCACAGTGGATATGCTAGAAAGTATTATGTTAAGTAATGTGACTGAGACTCAGGTACAAATCACATATTCTCTCTCATGCAGATTCTGAACTTTAAGGTTAATATGTGTGAAAATGAGTGGGTATGAGAGTAGGTGGAAACAATGAAACAACATAGGAACCACTAGAAGGGAACAAAAGGTGTTGAGGAAGGGGAGAGGGGGCGAAAGGATATATATGAAATGAATGTAAAAAGATACACAGGGGAATGGAGGAGAAGAGGAGAGAGAAGCAATAAATATTTTATTTGAAAAATGCCATAATGAAACCTAAAATGTATATACTAGTAATAAAAAAATCCATAAACAAAAATGTTATTATGCTCAGGTTAATGGACATTAAGCATTTAATGTTAACTGTTGTAAATTATACCCTAAACCTTGGAGAATTATTTGAAGGACATAGGTTTGTTAATGTAATGCAAAAAGATTTGTAGCAAGTTCTTTTTTTCATGACATATTTCTACATGTTAATATTACAATATGAAGCCACTTTATTAACCTTGGAACTGAGATTGAAGTTTAGTTTTTGAAGTGTAGATATCTATTAGTACATACAAGTGTTTGGTGAGCCCAGTTAAGATTTCAACTATAGGGCTGAGGAGATGGCTTAGCAGTTAAGGTGCTTGCCTGTGAAGTTAAGGACCCAGGTTCAATTCCCCAGTACCCACATAAGCCAGAAGCACAAGGTGGTACATGTGTCTAAAATTCATTTGCAGTGCCTGGAGACCCTGGAGTGCCCATTCTCTCTATCTGCCTCTTTCTTTCTTACCCTCTCTCTGTGTATCTCATTCTCTTTCAAAGAAATAAATAAAATATTTTTTAAAAATAAATATTTACACTATTGAGATTTTGACAAAAAGAACCTTGCCTACTCATAGTCCTCTAACAAGTTTTCATTTGTTCCTTCAATGGCCAGAAGACAATTTCTGTGTTGGTTATGACTATGGGCTTGTGATATTAGCTGTCACCAGTTCTGAGCAAATGAATAAAAATATTAGAAGTTTGTACAGTGTGTATTTGTAGTAATGAGTGTGCAAAACAAGTACATGGATTAAAAAAAAAAAAAAACTAGGGGGACTCTGGCTCAGTACACCTAAAAAGTATTTTTAGCTTTTCATTTAAGCTTTATGTAATAAGTGAGAAAGGAGGTGATATGAGGATAGGTGCATGAAAAAAAGTGTGTTTTTATAAGGCATGCATTGTAGAAAAGAAAGACTAAGCTAAACAGCAGTGTGTTGAATGATCACCTTCTTTCCAAGATAAACTGTGAAGAAAAGTGCTTTAAAAATAGCAGATTGCTTAAGAAATATTTATAGAAAAAAAGAACCATACAGAGGAAGATTTTGAGGCAGAGAAGTAAAAACTAGATAGAAATATTACAGGTTGTCATGCTTTCTTATGAACTTTTCTCCTTCAGGTTTTAGAAGGCCACTCAGATTTCATTAACGACGTGGTGTTCCATCCCAAAGAAGGCCATGAGATTGCCAGTGTGAGCGACGATCATACATGCAGGTAAGCTGCTCTGTCTGCTCCAACCACAACTTTGAATTTTCATTTCATGTTAACAAGAATATATTTTAAAGATTAGAAAAGTATAACTTCTATATAAATTCAGGTTAAAGTGCTGGCCTCCCCAGGAGGAGAACCTGTGTTTGGATCCCTAGAACACACATAAAATGCCAGGTGTTGCAATGCACATCTGCAGCCCCAGCTCTGGGGAGGCCGAGGCATGGAATCCTACACTATCCAAACCGGAGTTCCAGGTTCCGTGAGAAACCCTGTCTCTCTGAGTAAAGTAGAAGCAATAGAGGGAAACCCCTGACATCTATCTCTGTCCTCCACACATATGTATGACCACATACTTGCACAAACACACTCATAATGCACATCACAATAAATAAATAAAAATAACTTCCATAAAATGTTGAAAAAGAACTATACTTCATTTACATTGTAAATGTGGGACAAGCTTGAGTTTCAAAATGTATCAGTTTAGTTCTCCAGTTAATGGAAACTTGTCTTGCTAACACATGAGCTCCTGATCTTAGATCTGACTGTGCACTGACAAATCAGAAGGCTGATGAACAATAGCTGTCATGTTGTTACTGCATAGACCATATATGACAAGTTAGTGTTGAATAGTGAATTCTGAAATTCTTATGCTACATAAGACTCATGGAAAACTAAGACATTGGTCAGATTCCCCATTCTACATAAAGGTTTACTATGGATATATTTCAGTACCGTATCCTTTCCCCGTCATCTCCCTGTCTTAGAATGGAAAGGGGTAGCTCAAATATCTTGATAGTGGTAACGCTGTGCAGTATCATGAGGAAAGAATATGCTGAAGAACGGGAGTAGGAAGGAATGAGAAAATCGATCATTAGAGGATTTCATTGACTTTAATAGAACTGAGCAAACTGCTCTGCTCTTTTGCAGTTTTAATTTTGATAACTTCTATTAAAACAGTTAGTGCTTACTAATGTGTTTATAACTCTGCATTAATTAAATGTGTATCACTTCACATAGGAAATGTCTAGCTACTTTTTAAAGTATTTGTCTTTTTATATCTTACCTTTTCAAAGGTATAGTTATAATCTTTCATTGTTTATATCCTACCCTATTAAATTTTCCATGTTAAGGATAAGAATTATTTATATGACATAAGATTCCAGAGCCTCCAGTGTTTACATAAAAACTAAACAGACCATTTTTAAGGTAACAGGACAGTAGAAATAAATAATGGCCTGGATTTTCCTAAGAACAGCATTGAAAGTCATGAACTCTGCAGGGGAGGAAATGAGTGTCTTTACAAGCCAGAGAGTGACTTTGAGTCCTTCATAGCATCCAGAGAAGACTGTGGGTTTTGTGTTTCCTTTTTGTTTTGTTTCCCTGTGGTGAAAAAAATAACTGGGGGGGGGGGCTAGTAAAATTCTCCCAAAATTTTGAGAATTGCTAACTTTTTAATCAAGTAATAAAATTTAGCCAAACATTGTGGCACATGCCTTTAATCCCAGCACTCAGCAGGTAGAGGTAGGAGGATTGCCTTGAGTTAAGGCTATCCTGAGACTACAGAGTGCATTTCAGGTCAGCCTGAGATAGAGTAAGATCCTACCTCGAAAAACCCCAAAAATAATAATTTTAAGTCTACTTTGCTTTAGTACTGTCATTTTATAGAAGAGAACACATCACTCTTTAAAAGACAAAAGGATTTGGGCTGGAGAGATAGCCCAGAAGTTAAAGTGCTTGCCTGCAAAGCCTAATGACTCTGGTTCCATTCCCCAGTACTCACATAAAGCCAGATGCACAAAGTGATGCCTGGCACAACCATTCTGTCTCTCTGTCTCTCTTCTCTCAACCTCTCTCTACTTGGAAATAAATAAATTTTAAAAAATTAAAAGATAACAGGAGCTGGGTGCATGTTTTTAATCCCACCACTTGGGAAGCAGAGGTTGGAGGATCGCCATGAGTTTGAGGCCACTTTGAGACTACATAGTGAATTCTAGGTCAGCCTGGGTTATAGCGAGACCCTACCTTGAAAAACCAAGTAATAAGGAGGAGGAGTTAATTTTGAAAAACTGAAAAAGAGGTCCAGCATTAGAGGGTGAGGCAGGAGAATTGCCATGAAGCCAGCTTGGGCTATAAAGTAAGACCCTGTCCAAATGAAGAATACTGGTGACTATGTTTCCCCCAAGTGTCTCACGTTGCTGGCTGCCTCTCTGCCTTGCTCGGTGTGATTTGCTGTAAGGTGAGCATGTCCTGGACCACAACTAGCCAAAATTAAGAAATACACAGAGCCCGTAAGAAACAGAGCCTCCCATAGCCTCATGAGAAAAACCAATGATGCTTTGTTATGTAAGCCACCAATTCTAGAAATAGGTAATGAGGAAACTTCAATGTCTTAGTTCGCAATCAGAAGTAAACAACTTTGGCTACTTAGGACAAAACTCTTAGATTTTTTTCAAAACATACAATATAAATACATAAAGCAAGAAGTTAAAAATAGAGTAATGGACAGCAATCAAGAGAAGAAGAAAGTCTAAGGGCACACATGATAGAAGCACATTTCAGCATATTCGTTTTCATTAACTCAAAGGCTAGAAGTAAGACCCCAGACAAATGAGCACCACATGGACTAGGCAGAGGAAAGAGCCATTTGCGTTCTGGAGATGTCTGTCATCATGCAAAATAGACACAGCTGTCCTAAGGACACACAAGTGAACTTTTTGCCTGATCCTTACCTGGGGGCTGCCATCTTGGGAGTGGTTTTATTTTGTTTTGTTTAAAAAAAAAAAAAGTGCCAGCAGAACAGGGTGACTCACACCTGCAATCTCAGTACTTAGGAGGCTAAGGTAGGAGGATCACCTTGAGTTTATGGCCAACCTGAGATACACAGTAAGCTCCAGCTCAGTCTAGGCTAGCATGAGATGCTGCCCAAGATTCAGTTCCTCAGGGTCCACGTAAAACAGATGCACAAGGTGGCACATGCATCCAGAGTTCATTTGCAGTGGCTGCGGGCCTTGGTGTGCCCATTCTGTCTCGCTCTCATAAAGTTTACATATATATATATAATTTTTTAAGCAGACTGGAGAAATGGCCCAGTGAATAAATGCTTACCATGCAACCCTCTGAGTTAAGAGCACCAGAACCTACATAAAAGATGGGTGCTGTGGCGAGTATCTGTAATACCAGCCTGCCTACAGCAAGAAAGACAGAGACAGGCGATCTCCCATAAGCCTGTTGACCAGCCAGCCTGGCAATTGCAGCAGTGAACCACAGTGAAACAAGGTAGAAACAGTACTGACACCCAGAATTTTCCTGTGACCTCCACTAGTGCACTGTGGCACACACACAAGGTGTTAGATAGAATGAATACATGGGTCATTAAAGATACAGAGAACTTGAACAACTTAAGGCAACTGGATGTAGCAGACACATGTGAAGCCCTCCAGGCTCTTCCAGCATCAACATAGTATACTTGCTTAAGTGCATATGAAATTTTCTCCAAAATTAATTCTGTTAGGCCTTAAGGCAGAATCAATAAATTTAGAAAAACTGAAATCGTAGAAAGCATCTTCTTAGACCACAATATAGTGAAACAAGAAACCCCGGGAAAGGTTCATGGTTATTAAGTAGATACAACATAAAGAATTTAAGAAGAGATGGCTTAGCAATTACGGCACTTGCCTGCAAAGCACATGTGTCTGGAATTCATTTACAGTGGCTAGAGGCCCTGGTATCCCATTCTCTCTCATAAATAAATAAAAATAAAATATTAAAATATATACTTACAAAAAGAATTTAAAAGACAACAAGAGAAGTAGTACTGTAAAGATGTTTAGCTATAAACAACTATATAAGAAAGGAAGAAAACTGAATCATTAACATAATTTTATTCTTTAAAACACATCAAGAGGGCTGGAGAGATGGCTCATCTGTAAGGCACTTGCCTGCAGAGCCTGTTGACTGAGGCTCATTTCCCCATTGTCCACATAAAGCCAGATGCACAGGTGGCACACATCTGGAGTTCATTTGCAATGGCTAGAGGCCCTGGCATGCCCATTCATTCTCTCCCTCCCTCTCTCTGTCTCTCTGCTTGCAAATAAGTAAATAAAAAAATTTTTTTAATTAAAACACATCAAAAAAGTCAAAGTAACCTGACAGGTAGCAGAAGAAAGGAAATAAAGATTAGATGGGTGGTAAACTAGACAGAGAATAGAAAACAAAAGGAAAGAATTAGTAAAACCACAGATTGGTTGTTTGTAAAGATGCACATAATTGACTATCTTAAAGAGAATAAACATTCTGTAACTAGTAAAATTATAAAAAGAAGGGATATTACTATCAACCTTTCAGAGAAAAAAGGCTCCTAAGACAATACTCTGAATAATTACACACCAGCATTAGACAATCTAAATGAAATAGACAAATTCCCAGACATATAAAAATTACCAAAATTAACTCAAGAAAAATAATCTGAATAGTCTTATAGCTAGTAAAAATATTGAATTCATAACAACAATGTCCTTCCCTTAAAAAACTAAAAGCCGCCGGGCGTGGTGGCGCACGCCTTTAATCCCAGCACTTGGGAGGCAGAGGTAGGAGGATTGCCGTGAGTTCAAGGCCACCCTGAGATGACAGTTAATTCCAGGTCAGTCTGGACCAGAGTGAGACCCTACCTCGAAAAAACAAAAAACAAAACAAAACAAAAGCCAGGATTGGAGGCCTTGCTTAGTTAAGGCTCCTGCCTGCAAAGCCAAAGAACCCAGGTTCACTTCCCCAAGACCCGTGTAAACCAGATGGACAAGGTGATGAATGCATCTGGAGTACATTTGCAGCGGCTGAGGGCCCTGTCATGCCCATTCTCTTTCTGTCTCTCTCTCTCTCTTACCCTCCTTCCCTCTTTCTCTGTGTCAAATAAATAAATAAAATAAAATATATGTATGTTTTAAAAAGACAAATGCATTATTAGTAAACTGCACTAAGCATTCAAAGAAAGCAATACCCATCCTTTTCAAACGATGCCAAAGTACAATAGAAGGGGTCACTTACTCAAGTCTGTAAGTTTAACCTTCTAATACAAAAATCAAAACCTCACAAGAAAGGAAAACTATAAAATAATATATCTTACAAATGTGGATATTAAAGTCATCAACATGCAGCTAAAACTAGAAAAGTCTTAGAATATAAGGGCAAATTTTCATGACCTTGGGTTCAGCAACGGCATTTTTAGATAGAACACCAGAAACTCATAAAGAAGTTTCTGTATTTGAGCCTCATCATAATTTAAAACTTTAGGGCTTCAGGGATGGCGAGGTGGCTTAGTGGTTAAGGCACTTGCCTGCAAAGCCATGTTCAACTCCCCAGATCCCACGCAAGCCACATGCACAAGTTGATACACTGACAAGGTCCCACTTGTGCAAAAGATGGCACACACATCTGGAGTTCTATTACAGTGGCTGGAGGCCCTGCCTGGTATGGCAACTCTCTCTCGTTATCTTGCTCACTCACTCTAGCTCTCATTAAGTAAGAAAGACAGACAGACAGACAGTCTTTTGGACTGTCCTCAAAAAATAAAAGAGTTACAGTTTCAAATGACCCTATGAAGAAAGTGAAAAGACAACTCACAGAATTGGGCAAAAATTATTTTCATATCAGAGATCTAGTAAGAGTATTTTATTCATAATATGTAACAAGCTCACAGCTCAACAACAAAGTGACACTGTGTGCAAATGGTCAAAGGACTTAGTAACCAATTCTACAAAGAATATATCCAAATGATCAGCACACACATGGAGAGAGCTGAGTATCATGACTATTAGGAGCATGCACAAATGATTCTAGGTCCTGTCAAGTTGACAATCAGTATAAACCATCACATTTGGTAACTCACAAATTTTTAAATTTTAAATATTTTAATATTTTAAATATGAAACTTATATGTAAAATATTAAATGTTTTTAAATATTAAACTTTAATGTGTCAGAAACAGCTTTTGCAGAATACTGTGTTATCAAATCAATATGGCAAAAGAGACTGTAGAAGCAGTTCTATAATGTAGAAGTTTTTAACATTTTCTCATGTTTTATTAATAAAATCAGTGTTTTTTTTAATTTTAAAAATTGATATTTTAAACATAAAACTTACGCATATAAATTATAACATTATGTTATTTTTTCCTCCTTGGCAGTTTATTTCACAACTTTATTTTTTTTAATTAGTTTTCTATTCAGCAAATACAGGCAGTTTGGTACCATTATTAGGCTCATCCATGACCTACCCCTTCCCCATTGGCCCCTCCTTGTTGAGGTATATGGGTCATGCCTTGTGGAGTTAGCCCACAGTTATTGGTACGATAAATATCTCTGCATATAATTACCCAACATGTGGCTCTGACATTCTTTCCACCCCCTTTTCTGCAAAATTTCCCTGAGCCATGTTGGGTTCATTTTTGGTCTGCTTCAGTGATGAGGTGTTGGGTGCCTCTGAGGCTCTGGCTCTCTGATTTGGTAGGAGTTGATTTTTCTCTGTGTTAGTCTCCTTCCCCCTTGTGCTGGTATCTGGTTCATCAGGAAAACAGCACCCTTGCTTGTTTCGCTAATTTTCCTTAGTTTCAGCCAGGGCCCTTTTGAGGTATGATGGGGTGGCTCTCTCCTTAGGATCTGTATCTATCTGAAAAAGAGAAGCAGATTCTCCAACGGAGAGTAAGTTAGTTCCAGGACAAATGAAATAACCCTTACTTTTTTATAGAGAGTTTAATAGGTGTAGGCCTTCTTGTAGCCCATGATTGATGGTAGCTTGATATTAGAGAGAGGGTTTATGTTTGGATATGATTCTGACTTGTTTCCCAGCTCCAGCTATGGGTCCCGTACCACTGAGGGGATCAGTTAGCCAAATCAAGAGCAGTTGGTTCCCCACCATGGCTGTGTTCCACTATTGCACTTGTGTGGGCATCACAACAGGTTATTTGTTGCTAAGTAGGTTAGACCATGAGTTGCTTGAAGATATATTGGTTATTTCCCTAGTCACCCATGTAGTACCTTCTGGCACTAGATACACTGACTGTCTAGGGACTGACTCTCTCCTGGCTTCCAGCCATGCTGTTCCATCTTATGTGTCAGCTGCATATGGCGTCTTCAGCAATAGGGTCTTACCACTAACCTTTGGTGGGTCATCAAGTACTCTGTCAGAAATCTGTCATTCTTTTAGGAAACCATGTAGGTTTCTCTGATCAAAAGCTCATTGTGGATGATAGCCCCATGCCAGTACTGGGAGTCACAGGTCAGTGCCCACTAAGAAAATGAGGAAGAATATAACTAATATACAAGAATTAGGGAGGAGAGGGAGAGGAAGGGAGGGAAGATGTAGAAGTGGTTAGATTGATCCTACCCTCTCCAGTGTCTTGTGGTTCAGGTGTTTCCTATAAGGGCCTGGTGAAGGTTCATCCATTTGGTCTGCCTTTTAAGAAGTAGAATTTTATGGTACCATTGCCGTTTGTGTCTAGATTGGTGTTTCCCACCCCTTCTATTCCCTTCCCTCCCTCCCTATCCATCCTAGTGTCTAGTCCATAAAATGCTTGCTGGGTATGTAAGGTATCTTGGGTAGATTCAGGTTAGGTACTGTAGATGAGTGAGACTATGTGGCGATTTTATTTCTGTGATTGGGTAAGTTCACTGAGGATGATCTGTTCCAAGTTCACCTATTTTTCCTCAAATTTCTTTGTGTCATTTTTTCTTACTGCTGTGTAGAATTCCGTTGTGTAGATATACCATATCTTAGTTGTACATTCTAGTGATGGACATCTGGATTGATTCCATCTCTTAGCTATTATGAATTGAGCCGCCACAAACATGGTTGAGCAAATCTCTCTGGCCTGTGGTTTGAAAGTTTTAGGGTAGATGCCCAGTAAGGAAATAACTGGGTCTGTTGGTATCTCTATAATCAGCTTTTTCAGGACACTCCATATTGCTTTCCAAAGTGGTTGTACCATCCTACATTCCCACCAATAGTGGATAAGTGTTCCTACTCCTCCACATCCTCGCCAGCATTTATTTTCGTTTGATTTTTTGATGTTTGCTATCCTTATTGGGGTAAGGTGGAATCTCATAGTTGTTTTAATTTGCATTTCTCTGATGATTAGGGATGATGAACATTTTCTTAAGTGTGTGTTTGCCATTTGTGTTTCTGCTTCTGTGAACTGCCTGTTCAGCTCTTTGCCCCATTTTGTGAGTGGGGTGTTTGACTTCTTACTATTTAGATTTTTGAGTTCTTTGTAGATTCTAGAGATTAGGCCTCTATCAGTTGAATAACCCGCAAATATTTTCTCCCATTCTGTGGGTAATCAATTGGCTTTGCTTATTGTATGCTTGTCTGTAAAGAAACTCTTCAGCTTCATGTGATCCCATTGGTTGAGTGACTGTTTAAGATCGTGAGCTACTGGGGTTTTGTTCAGGAAGTCTTTTTCCATTCCTATATCATGGAAAGTATTTCCTAAATTTTCATCCAGTAGTATTCAAGTTTCTGGTCTTATATTGAGGTCTTTGATCCATTTGTATTTGAGTGTAGTGCATGGTGAAATGTGCGGATCAAGTTTCAGTTTCCTGCATGTGGTTATCCAGTTTGTCCAGCACCATTTGTTGAAGATGCTGTCATTTTTCCAGCCTATATTTTTCGGGCCTTTGTTGAATATCAAGTAGCTATAGTTGCTTGACCCAAAGTCCGGGTCCTCAAGTCTATTCCATTGGTCTATACTCCTGTTTTTATGCCAGAGCCATGCTGTTTTTATTACTTTGGCTTTGTAATATAGCTTTAGATCAGGTATGGTGATGCCACCAGAGGTATGTCTTTTGCTGAGTATATGTTTGGATATGCAAGGCCTTCTGCCTTCCCATATGAAATTTGAGATCATTTTTTCTATCTCTATGAAGAACGCTATAGGGATTTTAATTGGAATTGCATTAAATCTACATATTGCCTTTGGTAGGATTGTCATCTTTACAATGTTATACAATATAGAATTTTTTAATATTTTATTTATATATACTTATTTACTTGAGAGAGGCAGAAAGAATGGGTATCACAGGGCCTCCAGCCACTGCAAACAAACTTCAGATACATGCACCACATTGTGCATCTATCTTATGTAGGTACTAGAGAATCCTCCTTAACCACTAAGCCATCTCTCCATAATGTAGATTATAATCCCCCTTAATGTAGATTCATAACATTCTGCACTATAGAGTAAAAGAAGCCAGGCATGGTGATGCACGCCTTTAATCTCAGCATTTGGGAGGCAGAGGTAGGAGGAATACCATGAGTTGTAGGCCACTTTGAGACTCTAGCCTGGGCTTAGAGCAAGACCCCACCTCAGAAAACCCCCCAAAGAAAAAAAGAGTAAAAGGAGTGTGCTGGACATGGTATTATCTGCCTGTAATCTCAGCCCTCACCAGTTGTGGGAGGGTAGATTGAACTTGAAACTATAACCTGTCTCCAAAGAGAAGCAAGAATAAAAGGAATGTTTCTCTGGCAGAATGCCAATTTTAAAAATAATTTCAATATTTTGATTAGTGCTTGTTTTTCTGACATTTGACTTTGACATTTCCAAGGGACAGTATATTAGAATCACATAACACATTTGTGGACTTAGGACCAGTTTTTAAAACTTGTTCCTTGAATAGGGTCATGAAATTTATGTAAGGTTTTTTTGGTTTATTTTTTTTGAAGGTTACCAAGATTAATCACAATAAATATTCATATTATGAACCACTCATGATTTGGAATATTGTTAGAGAAAATATTAGGTTAAGTTTTATCTAAGATTTGATCTAGTTGTATAGCTTTTTGATCTGAAAATTTACACATGAACAGTAGTCATTTAATTCTTCAGTTTTCTGTCAATTCCAATACTTATTTCTTTTTTAAAACAATATTTATTTGCAAGCATAGAGAGAGAAAGAGAATGAGAATGAGAAATGATGGGCACATCAAGGCTTTTTGCCACAGCCAACCCCAAATGCATGTACTACTTTGTGCATCTGACTTTATGTGAGTACTGGGGAGTCAAACCTGGGCCAGCAGGCTTTGCAAGCAAGTGTCCTTAATCACTGAGCCATTAAATACCATCTTAGTAAACATTTTTAAATGCCTACTATATTCTCTTAAGTTTAATATAAATATAATAGCAAAATAATAAATAAAAATAATATGAAATATAGCCTATCAAGATATATAATTATTTTTAAAAATCTATAATACTTTTACTCTGCATTCCTGTGAAAGGAAAGCATTTTGTTATAAAATTGTAACAGTGCAGTTTGTACAGCTCAGACACAGCTACACATGAAGACAGTGAGATAGACTTTGTTTTTATAATGAGCAAGATCGAGCATCAGCGGGGAAAGGTAACAAGAACATGTAAGAGGCGAGGCTGCCAAGCCACATAGATAGGTCCAGGGATATTGTTGGCACAATGTGTAGTGTAAATACCGCCACCTGGAGTTCTACAGTGTCATAGCCGTGGGTAGACCTACAGTGTTTGTCAGTAAGAGAATAAGTTAATAGAATGAAAGTGAGAAATAATGTTAATCACAACAGGAATAGCATAGTGAGACAAGTCAAGCTTACAGATCAGCTTTACTCTGTCATTCAAAAGTCATATGAACTATCTAATACTTCTAGAACAAGCACAGTGCTATCTAGGAATTGATACTTGCTTGACTGAGAATAAGTCACGAACAGTTCTGTGACACAGTATCTGACCAGAAGCTATTCTGAGCATTTCATGTGCATTATCTCACTTAATCCTCAAAACTCGTACACCATAGATTTCTTTATTGTTCCCCTTTTATAGATGAGCAGTCCAAACAGTCTCTTTCTTAAATATTAAAGTATATTACTTACATTAAATTACCACAATTTTATGCAGTGGTGGAATTGTCATAGACATGAGCTGCTGAGAGAACTCCAGTGGGTTAGTGACTCCTAAGTAATGGCTGGAGTGAGCTCAGAGGCAGACTTCTTTAGAGAGGATGGGGAAGTTACCTGGAGCACATTGCTTTGACCTTTTACTAGCATGATATTTGGCATGCTCAGCCATGCTTTACTGCCATAGATGTGTAGACATTGTCACAGTACTCAAAAGAGTGTTCTGTGCTAAGTACACAGTGAGCAGTAATTAACTGGGGGAGAAGGCACAGGGAGGGTCATCAGACACCACCTGAGATCTCAGGTGCCCCTTGTGCCCACTCTGTGCAGTGATGCACAAGGTCTCATGGCCTCAGGGAGAAATAGAGTATAGAGGGGGGAAAAGATCAAGAAACAAGGGGTTCCACTCAAGTGCTCAGTCTCTATGCTCTGTAAGTAAGTACTCACCCTGAGTCTGAGGGAGGAGTATCCGTGAGGGTAACCCCAACAGAGAGCTCCACTGAGGTACTACTCTAGGGTCTCTGTACACCTGGACAGGAGCTCCTTGAAGCATGCAGCCATGGGAAGAGAAGTCAGGATGGAATGAAATTTCTTGGTTATATGGCTGCTCTAGGGTCCTCATGCTCTGTAAGTAAACCCTCACCCTTAGGCTGAGGGAGGAACATCCAAGGAGTAATCCTGGCACAAGGACCCCCACCAAAGTGGCAGCTTTGAGGACTCCATGTTCCTGTAAATAACACTGACCCACATTCTGTAAGCAACTCCAGAACTCATCAGTTCACCAATCTAGTATAGGTGCCATCATACTTTGGTCTGCCATCTGAGCCCTATCTGGTTGAAGATGGGTGTTCACATCTCCTCAGGAGAAAAGTTTCCTGCAAGAACCATATATAAACATGCACAAATTGTGTGTGTGTGTGTGTGTGTGTGTGTGTGTGTGTGTGTGTGTACACATACACAGCATGATAAAATGCCAATGTTCATCTTCCTGAGTGCACAAGAAAAATCTAATGTTCATAGTTATGACCAAGCATCACCAAAAGAAAGAAGTTAAAATTATTACATTTAAGAGATTAGATAAAGTACATACTGATTTAGAAAAGTTTATTATCTCCTAATTCTAAAAGAAGGTAACAGTGCTATTGAAGTGTCTAATGGGTTAAGCTTATTATTTTATAAATTCACTAATACAGAACATCTCATTCCCAGTCAGTGCCAAATAGCAGATGTTCTTGGATATTAGAAACAGTACCCTTCTGTAAGAACAAGTCAGATCCACAAGGATTTATTAGACACGTTAGTATAGCCAACAGCTAGTACTTTGGGGGATACAGAAGAAATAGCAGACCTAGTACTTGCTGTAACTATAAAGGATGTCAAAGTCAGTCCCTCTTGTCCTCCTCCTTACCCATCAATCTTTGAAAATATTGGAGAAAAATTTATGTTGATGAAAAGTTGACTTCTTACAAACCAGGAAGTTCTTAATATAAGACTAATATATTAGAGGCTTGTAATATACCATTGACTCATGTTCTAGCTGGGAGAGGGGCAGGAAGGATATGACAAAGAATAAGACTTGATCTTGGGAATGTAACCAAATCACTGGGTAAGGGAATACTAAATTACCTAAGATGTTCCCTGAGTCAATAATATATAGTGTTTTGAAAAATGTTCAAGAGAAAAAAGAACGGTACGTCTCCTTGGTACCACATGCTAGCAAGTGCTGGCCATATTACCTCTGCATGCATTTGAGAAGCTTACATGCTTGCGGTGGACTGCTTCTACTTTCTCACTTCAGTTGGGATCATAAAATATGTGAAATTTTTTTTTTAAGTAGCCCCTGTTGGAAGCAGCAAAAGGGAAGATAGGAACCTTCTGAAGGTAGGCCAACGCCACATTCCTTGAGAGGTCACCTGCACTTAGAAGCTCGTGAACCATGCCTGCAGGAGTCCAGGCATTCAGGGAATCAGGATAACATTATTTGTTGCTGTGTTATGTCTAAATAATTCAGAAAGTAAATTTCCTGTTTATCCTCTAAAATTGTCTCTTCATTTTTTGTGACATTTTTAATCAGTGGTTGGGTTCTAGAAAACCTTTAAGAAGAGAATAAAATTGACAGTTTGTGTTAATACTTTGCTTGTTAATTTGAACTTACGGTTTCTTTGTATTAAAAGCAACTCTGAAAATCATACTAAAAAAAGTATTATTCTCAGTATCAGATCTTTATTCATTGAATGAGCTGGTATGTCAGTGAAAAGTTGTTTTAGATAAAAATTAACAATGAGGAATTTTCTACAACTCTACATCTTCATGCACTAAAACCATCTGTGGTATCCAGTATCTTGTTCTCTCATTTGCTCTTGTATGTGAAATACAAAAGCAATAGTTAAGTATATTGTCAGTGATCCAATCGTGTACACTGGCTTTATGTGGTAACAGCAGTAAGTAAGCTGTGTGAATAGCAGTGGTACGGAAATGCCAGGTTTGGTTTGAAAGTAATTGATGTATGTAATAAAGATGACTTTCCCTTGTCTGTAGCCTCAGTGTTCAATATATAGACTAGTTTTAAGTTCCCTATCAAAATAGTTCTTGGAAATATTGAATATCTACTAAGTGTTTGTTAAGGCTTACCTTAAAGAAAAAGTCCTCTACTTTGAACACCCTTAAAAATGAAATCATTGCATCTGATCCATTTGAAACCTACCATATATTTATTTGCAGTTTAGAGTTTAGTTTAAATGTGGCCAAATTTCTTATATTTCTCATCATCCTTAAAAAAAACTTGTTTGTATAATTTAAACATGATGTTAATAATTCTATGGGATACCACAGATAGCTTTGTACCTCTGTGAAAATGAACTTTTAGTTTATGCTTTTTTTATAATTTTAAGAAATCAAAATTAAGCAATAGCATTTAAGTTTGTGGGGGGAGTTGTAAATATCTTTTACTATTGTGTAAGTGATTTATTGGGTTTATGCTTGAAACAGACAACTTCCTTCCGTATACACTTGATTAACACCTCCATTTGTTATTCATTATTTTTTAATTATTAAGGGCAGTTCTCATTTTTATAATACTAATTCTTACTCTGAAGTCAATAATCCATTTCTTAGTACCATTAATATATGAAAACTGGTACCACTGCTTGCTTAGTATTTTTTTGAGATAGGGTCTCACTCTAGCCCAGACTGGCCTCAAAATCATGTCAATCATCTTAACTCTGCCTCCCAAGTACTGGGACTAAAGGCGTGTGCCACCACACCCAGCTTTTGCTTAGTATTTTTAAGAAAAAAAAATTAAAGTCAGTCCAATCTTACTTTCCAAATATATTTGAAATATTGACATGCCCTTTACAAAATTCCTGCTCAAGGTCATCATACCTCTGAGCTGTAAACTGACAGCATTTATTCACATCTATACCATACCAAAACCCTTCTTCAAGTTATATCCATTTAATGCCTAGATAAAGCTTTCAGGTTCTGTCCCACCTCTGAAATTCTAATGTACTTAAAATTAGACATTTTAACAATGAGTCCTTTTGTAATTGGTTTCACTTCTGTTCTGTTTGCTCACTCTGTAGAGGATATACCATGACTTTTCCTGACTCATCTGTAACATGATGAGTAACTTAATGATTGATTATTCAGAAATGGGAAGGGAAATCGTCATTATGCTATCACAACACATTCAATGAAAAATGTGTTTCTTGCCAAAGAACATTGGAGGTCCCATTCTTCCTCCCAGGAACATTATAAAGTACTTTCTCATCTTTATAACCACATCTCTGTTCCATTACTTTCTGTTCTTTTATTTCACATTTAACAAATCAATACACTGATCTATGTGATCTAGTCATGTCTTTTAAAAATACTGTGGTTTGAGTTTTTGCTTTCCCCACTAAAGAGAGCCAAATGGATACAGATGTGTTACTTAATGTCATCCATTCCTGCTTTTGTCTGATGTCAGAAACACTTGGTAGCAGAAATTTCCTTCTATAGTGCACTCCCTAGTAGACAATGGCCTGCCAGTTAAAATGGAGAACGGACACATAAAAAGAACAGTGTATTACCCAGGACATTTCCATTTGAGTTCTCAGAGTATCCACCACTAATTGTCAATTTAACAAACCCTTGAGACTATCTAGAATATTTCTCATATGCCAGCACTCAATTCATGGGATCTTTCATTAATTAAACAGGACAATTGCATTTTAAAACCACATGGTAAGGAGACTTAATGTTCTGCTGAAAAGCACTCAGCCTGAAATGCAGCAATAATTTTAACAATAAAGTACAAAAAGTGAAGTAAGTATAATTTATAATCTTAGATCCAGTTAGCTCTTTATCCCTCCATTTTTCAGCTGAATCGAAGTTCTGTTCATGATCATGGTGTTTGGAGGCTGGATTTGTTTGTTACAGCTCAAGTAGGGAAGTAGGGCAAAAATTGTCATTCAGTTTCACTTCAGTACTGATGCTGCACTAATCCAGTTTCCTTTGATTCATTAAGGGTTCGTTTTCTACTGTCAGCAAGGAAACCTCACCTAAGATGCTGGGAGAGGAAAGGCAGGGATGTGGAATGTGAGGGAATCAACCAAAACCATGTAGATATAAAAATGCTATGAGGGAACTTGTTAGTTCATAAGCTACTTTAAAAATTAAAAAATTATAGCCGGGCATGATGGCGCACACCTTTAATCCCAGCACTCGGGAAGCAGAGGTAGGAGGATTGCCGTGAGTTTAAGGTCACCCTGAGACTCCATAGTGAATTCCAGGTCTGCCTAGGCTAGAGTGAGACCCTACCTCGTAAAAAAAATATTAAAAAATTAGGGCTGGAGAGGTGGCTTAGAGGTTAAGCACTTGCCTGTGAAGCTTAAGGACCCCAATTTGAGGCTCAATTCCCCAGGACCCATGTAAGCCAAATGCACAAGGTGGCACATACATCTGGAGTTTGTTTGCAGTGACTGGAGGCCATGGTGCACCCATTCTTTCTCTCTCTATCTGCCTCTTTCTCTGTCTGTTGCTCTCAAATAAATAAAAATAAACATTTTTTTTAAAAAATATAAAAATTAGGGCTGGAAAAATGGCTTAGCAGTGAAGGCATTTGCCTGAGAAGCTTAAGGACCCAGATTTGATTCTCCAGGACCCACATAAGCCAGATGCAGAAGGTGGTGCATGCATCTGGATTCATTTGCAGTGGCTAGGGGCCCTGGTGTACCCATTTTCATATTTCATTCTCTCTCTCTCTCTCTCAGATACATTTTAAAAATTTAAATTTTTTTTTAGAAAATAAAAGATTAAAATTCACCTGTGAAATTTAATTATAAACATTTAAATATGTACACATGTCCATTTCATAGAGTTGCTAGCTTTGTGGACAAGGCAATTTAATCTGATAACTACTGTGTACCTTCTAATGGTCTATTATCTCCACATTCTTGGTTATGGTTACTAAAAAGACTGAACTCCTGAGGCTAAACCACTGAGCTTTTCTTTTCCTAAGGTATCAATTACACTTCTAAAGCAGGGCATGGTGGTGTGCACCTTTAATGCCAGCACTCTGGAGGCAGAGGTAGGAGGATTACTATGAGCTCAAGGCCACCCTGAGACTACAGAGTGAATTCCAGGTCAGCCTGGGCTGTAGTGAGACTCTACCTCAAAAAAATAAAATAAAATAAATTCTAGGGCTGGAGAGATGGCTTAGCAGTTAAGGCACTTGCCTACAAAACCAAATGATCCAGGTTCGATTTCCCAGGACCCATATATGCACAAGGTGGCATATGCATCTGGAGTTTCTTCACAGTGGGTTAAGGCCCTGGCACATTCATTCTTTCTATCTGCCTCTGCCCCCCCCCCAATAAAATAAAAATAAAAGTTTAAAAAGAAAACGTGAAAAAAATCTTATTCTCTGCCTTTCTGTCATAAATAAAATACTTGAAAAAGTTATAGTTTTATCATAATAATTCTTAGATAATCTTACTATAAACAAATTTTTGACAAATTGACTTGGAAATAATAAGGCCTGCCTTTCCAAACTTTCAGTTTCTTTGCCTATTATAGTAGTAGCCTGACAACCAGCTCCACAGTGATGGTGATAGAGTAACCACTCAGAACCTATCAGAGCAGAAATCCAGAGGCTGCAGAGAGCCCAGCACTAAATCAGACTGCCAGCAGGCCTGTCGTGGCTCGAGGGACATTGTGAAAGAAGAAGCAGAAAGATTGTAAGAGCCACAGAGTGGGCAGGAATACCCTGAGGCCTCTGTGACCCCACTCAGAGTGTCCCCAGGGTAACAGGAGCAGTGGTGAGGGGAGAAAAGAGTATAACCTGTTATATAAAATAAATCAAAGGGGGGGGAGCTATTAAGCTGAGGGAACTATCTTAAAGCCATGGCTACCACCTTATTTTAATATCCATTTATGTAATTACACTAATAAGTAAAGTTGACATCACATGCCCACAGTGGTTTGCTAAGGGGAAAAAATGTATTTCCTTCCTTGTGGTGAGCATACAACAAAGGCACATGGAGCATATTGGCCAGCATGCTTTCTTTTCCCTTGTAGTTAGCGCTACAGAGTGAGAAAGGAAGAGCCTGACACAAGGATGTCAACTTAGAAAAGGTTCTGGTACATATTTTGTTCACTACATGTTATGTACCCATATATACATAAAATGAAAAGGAAAATGCAAGGGCAGAAAAGGGTGACTTAAGAAACTGAGGGCCTGGAGGGATAGTTTAGCAGTTGAGCGTTTGCCTGTGAAGCCTAAGGACTCTGGTTCGAGGCTCGATTCCCCAGGACCCACGTTAGCCAGATGCACAAGGGGGCGCATGCATCTGGAGTTTGTTTGCAGTGGTTGGAAGACCTGGCGTGCCCATTTTCTCTCTTCTCTCTCTTTCTCTCTCTGCCTCTTTCTCTGTCTGTCGCTCTCAAATAAATTAATTAAATAAAGGCCAGTCTGTTGGGCTTGCATCAAAAGAAAAAAAGTTTTTATAAAAAAAAGAAACAAACAAACTGAGGAGCTCAGGGGTTAAAGATACTCACTTGCAAAGTCTATTGGCCTGAGTTCCATTCCCTAGTACCCGTGTAAAACCAGATTCACAAACTGGCACATGTGTCTGGAAGAGGTACTGGGTTGCCCATTCTCCTGTCTGTCTGTCTGTCTCTCACTCTGTCTCTTTCTCTCAAGCAAAGAAATAAAATTATTTTTTAAATCTCCTTTTTACAAAATAAAATCATCTAGAAAACCACCTCCTACCATTCAAACAAGTGATTGTCTTAAAGATTGTTTTATCAGGAAATAAGAAAAGTTTGGCTTTTGTAATAAGAAATGTGGGTACAGGGCCAGAGAGATGGCTTAGCAGTTAGGGTGCTTGCCTACAAAGCCAAAGGACCCAGGGTTCAGTTCCCCAGGACCCACATAAGCCAGACGCACAGGTGGTACATGTATCTGGAGTTCATTTGCAATGGCTGGAGGCCCTGGTGAGCCCATTCTCTCTTTCTCTCTCAAATAATAAATGAATGAAAATAAAATATTTTTACACAGAAAAGAAAGAAATATGGATGTAGAGAACAGAATATGAGGTATAGATGGTTTGGAAAATTACATGTTAGTGCCTGCCTGCTAAAACTGAGCATAAGGCCTTGTGCCCTCCTTCCTTTCTCTTCCCTTCCCCCAGAAGCATGTAAGAGATCCTCCTAGTCTCTTCTACCAGCATGGCTGGGAAGGGGGAGAACTTCTTTTGCCTTGTATGCTTTCTTGCTTTGCTTTCCCTCTTATCTTAATTATCTCTAAATAAATCTCATAACCTACCCTTTAATAAATAAATAAATATATAGACTATCATCCAGTAATTTTATGCCTAGGTATGTACCTAACTGATAGGTAGGGGTATGTTTGTGTGAGTATGTGTTGTACAAAGTGGGTGGTAGATAGATGTCTGTATCCATTAATTTAGACGTTTACAAGAGGGTTCATAATGACATTATTGGTCATGACCAAAATGAGGACACAACCTGAGTATTCTTCTCAACAGTAGATTGGACAGATAACGTCATGGTATAATTAACAGGATTTGGTAGTGCTGGTAAAGCAATTATAACAAAATATAGCAATGTTAGAAAATTTCACAAAGCCCAGTGATGAGTGAAATTTATACCAAAAAATACATAACATGTGGATTCATGTTTATGATACTAAAAAGTAAGCAAAAATAAGCTATGGGCTGGGTGTGGTGGTACATGTCTTTAATCTCAGCACTTGGGAAGCAGAGGTAGAAGGATTGCTGTGAGTTCAAGGCCAGCCTGAGACTACATAGTAAATTCCAGGTCTGCCTGGGCTGGAGTGATGGCTCAGTGGTTGAAGGGTGTTGCTTGTAAAGCCTAATAGTCCAGATTCAATTCCACAGCATAAGACTAGATACACAAAGTGGCGCATGTGTCTGGAGTTTATTTGCAGTGACAGGAGACCCTGCACACCTATTCTCTCCCCCCCCCTCTCTTTCTCTCCCTTTCAAATAAATAAATAAATGAAAAAAAATTTTAAGTTGTGGCATTAAAAGTCAGAATAGTTACTTCACCTTTTGTGACTAAGCCAAGAAACATAGTAGAGAAGAGACAGGATGACTGGAGTTCTCAAAGGAGCTTGGATTTTGGTGCTGTTTTCATGAGTGCATTCTGTGTGGATTACATGCTTAAGATTTCCATACCTTGGGTAAATGTGGTAAATCTGGAGCTTGTTTGCAGTGGCTGAAGGCCCTGGTGTGTCCATTCTCTCTCTCTTGCTCTCCTGCCCCCCACCTTTCTCTCTCTCCTCTCTGTCTCCCTCTGCTTGCAAAAAATAAATAAATAAATAATATTTTTTAAATATTTAAAAGATTTGTATACTTTTATTATGCATAGCGTACTTCAACAAAAGCAAAAGAAATGGGACTATGTGATGGAACTTGCTAGATGAACCATTTAGTAAGACAGAATGACTGAACTCCACAGAAGGATTTAAGGATGATTTGACTACAGAGTCTATCAAAAAGGGAAACAAGGCATAGTAACTTAAATGTTACCATCTGTAGGTAATTTAGTTAGGATAACCTATTTTAGCCCAATTTATTGTATTTTACATACTTAGTACTTAGATTATGCAACCATTGAGAATTATTGAATAAGCATATAATTATAAACCATAAATCAGTTTATCCTACTCCCCTGAAATATAATCCCTATTACCCTCCTGACTAAGCCAGTTGTTTTCTTTTTTTTCTTTGTCTATTTTTTTTTTAAAGCATCAGGTTCTCGTTGGGATAAAATACTGCTTAAAAATTAGACTAAAATGTGGTTCTTTGGACATGAATGTACTTTGTTAATTGACTTCATATAATATCTCTATCCATATTTTCTACCTCTTTTGTTTTCTTCATTTGAAAGGGAAAAAAATGAAAATTTTCTGGCATCTTTTTGCTCAATTATATAATAGCCAACAAAAATACATATTAGAAAAAGATTAAAAGAATGGAAGTTTTAAACCATCACTTAATGAGATTCATTGAATTTCGAAGACAAATTTCCACTATTTCAATAGTAGCAAAATATGTGCTTAGCCCAGCACTTCATTATGCAAATGGAAATAGAGAAGAAAAATATTGAGTTTCCTGATGAATAATCTCATTCATTGAACAGAGTGAAGCACAATAGCAAAATCCTAAGTGAATGATTCCCTGGTCAATCAAGTTCTAAGTGCTCTTCTTGTGTAAGAAATACAGATGGATAATGTTGATTTGGCAAAAGAAAAGAACTTGCTTCTAGTATTTAATTAAGTAGATAACCAAAAAATATTTGTTAACTTATGTTATTATATTTCAAACTTGAACCTTGCAAATTTTTGCCTATATGTAATATAATATATTCCTAGAGGTTTCAGAATTATTTTATAGTCC
The DNA here is from genome assembly GCF_020740685.1 of Jaculus jaculus. Lineage (NCBI taxonomy): Eukaryota > Metazoa > Chordata > Mammalia > Rodentia > Dipodidae > Jaculus > Jaculus jaculus. Next base: position 145,034,831 of record NC_059107.1, on the reverse strand, counting down.
TAAATAAATAGGATCTAGAAAACTTACAAGAAAAAGTCCAATGAGTGCCTTCAATTATTTGTTTATTATTATTACATGGGAAGGGAGTATGGTAGGGTTGAACCCAGGGCCTCCTGCATGGTAAGCACATGCTCCACTTGAACTATAGCCCCCTCATCTCTGAATGTGTCACTTCTTTTTTTTTTTTTTTAATTTTTTTTTATTTATTTGAGAGTGACAGACACAGAGAGAAAGACAGATAGAGGGAGAGAGAGAGAATGGGCGTGCCAGGGCTTCCAGCCTCTGCAAACGAACTCCAGACGCGTGCGCCCCCTTGTGCATCTGGCTAACGTGGGACCTGGGGAACCGAGCCTCAAACCGGGGTCCTTAGGCTTCACAGGCAAGCGCTTAACCGCTAAGCCATCTCTCCAGCCCTGAATGTGTCACTTCTTAAAGACCAGACTTCTGTGGTCCTTTTGCCCCCATCCACCAACTTCTGTGTCCTGCCATGCTTTTCTTGCCAGTGACTAAGGATGAGGTGACAAATGAGCATTCCCAACAAACTGAACTACCTGAGATTTCCAAGTCTTCATCCCCATCTGGGGATGAAAAGCCTCAAAGGAAAGCCTTTGAGCTATGTCAGTAAGTAATCAGACCTTATTATTATGGGTTTGTTACCACTGAGGAGAACTAAGTGCCTGTTTCTTCAGCCTGCCTGTAATCTGGTAGCTATTTACATGGCCAGCATGGGAGAAAGAAAACGTGTATATGTGTGAGCACCGGGTAGGAATGGTTATTAATTGAAATGACTACTCAAGTTGGAATGCAACCTGATTGATGACCTAGAAACTTAAATAATTTATTGTTAGTATGTTGCTTTGTTAGGTTAATTAGAAAATATGTTTGACTTAGTTTCCATTACTGAGAATGATAAAAACCTTACTAAAACTACTCTTAACTTTTCTTTTTTTAATTTTTATTTATTTATTTGAGAGCAACAGACAGAGAGAGAAAGAGGGACAAAGAGAGAGAGAGAATGAGTGCGCCAGGGCCTCCAGCCACTGCAAACAGACTCCAGATGTGTGCGCCCCCTCATGCATCTGGCTAACGTGGGTCCTGGGGAATAGAGCCCCGAACCAGGATCCTTAGGCTTCACAGGCAAACACTTAACCCACTAAGCTATCTCTCTAGCCCTACTCCTAATTTTTCTAACAGCAGTCTGCAACATACATATCAAGTACAGATGTCTACCATAGTCTTATGGCCAAGCCACCATGAATGTGCCCAATTTCAGCAGATACCTACTTTAAGATCTATAGTGAATAGCGAATGGCTTTGATAAGTTTATGGAACGTTCGATTTTGAGTAGACTATTTAACATGATACTCCTCTTCTCTTACTAGGATTTGGAACTTGGAAGGCAAGCAGACAGCTCATTTTCTTCTGCATTCCCCTGGAATGAGTGTGTGCTGGCATCCTGAGGAAACTTTCAAGGTTATTATTTACAGCTTAGTTTTCTTTTATCAAGCTGAAAAGTTATATATAGACAGAGTACCTATACCCTTAGAGAAGAAAAATCAGTGACCTTTTCCACCTCAGACTCTTAACTGGCACAAGTGCATTGGGATTAATGTAGAGATCCATACTTTAAAAGTTGTTCTTGGGGCTGGAGAGATGGCTCGTCAGTTAAGGCACTTGCCTATGATGTCATAAACCTGAGTTCAGTTCCCCAGTACCCACATAAAGCCAGATGTTCAAGGTGTCACATTTGTCTGTAGTTTATTTGGTTAGAGGCTCTGACGTGCCCATTCTATCTGCCTCTTTCTCTCACTGTCTCTCAAATAATTAAATATTTTAAAATATATGAAAACATAATAAAAGTTGTTCTTGCCTGGCATGATGGCACACACTTTTAATCCCAACATTTGGGAGGCATAAGTAGGAGGATTACATTTGAGTTTGAGGCCAGCCAGAAACTACATAGTGAATTCCAGACCAGCCTGGGCTAGAGTGAGACCCTAACTTGAAATAAAAGAAAAAATTCTTAAAATTGTTGCAGTTTTTGACAACTATAATCCACAGTGACATTTATTCACAAGTACACTTTTACTAGCCTTTAGCCAATTATAGTCTAAAAACTAGGACCTAAGCAATCTGTATAGCAGTATAAAGTTTTAAAAATGTTACATCCATGCCCATATAGTAATGCATAAACAAAACACATCAGTTGGCATAAGGCATTTTTGTCCTGGCTAAAGATACACCATGTGTTTATTATAAGTTAACCTTACCTCTTGTTTCATTGAGAAACCAGGAGCCATTAAACAAGTCTCCTCCTTGGTCCTGTCTTCTCCCAGACATCACTGTGTCCATACATACGATGAGTCCTACCTTATCTTTCCTAAAGTTAACCCATCATGTATATTCTATATTCATGTGGCTTCTCTAGTTATATTTTCAAAGCCGTCTAATATATCTTCATACTTTTTCTCCATTGATTCTGTTCTATCCTCAAGTTTGCAAAAAGTGCATATTAATCATAGCAAACACATAATATTGAAGTTTGTTAAGCTCATAATTGGCTTTTCATTTAATCCTCACAGCACCTGGTGAGCCAAGGTTCAGAGATGTGAAATAACTTGTTCATTTAAGCCCAAGCAACCAGTTGTGCAGTTTTGCTCTTCATAATTATCTAATTTCATCTTATAAATTTTAAGCTATGCCTTTTATTTCTAAATATCTGGATATATTACCTATAACTTTTATTTTTGAGTTTTTGGTTTTGTTTGTTGGTTTGTTTGTTTATTTGTTTGAGGAACGGTCTCATTCTAGCTCAGGCTGACCTGGAATTCACTATGTAGTCTCAGGGTGGCCTTGAACACATGGTGATCCTCCTACTACCTCTGCCTCCCAAGTGCTGGGATTAAAGGTGTGCACCACCACACCCAGCCTTTTTTGTTTTCTTTGAGGTAGGGTTTCACTCTAGCTCAGGGTGGCCTGAAATTTACTACGTAGTCTCAGTATGGCCTTGAACTCATGGTGATCCTCCTACGTCTGCCTCCTGAGTGCTGTGATTAAAGGCGTGCACCACCACCCAGCGTATTTTTGAGTTTTTTTTTTTTAATAAGCATACAAAGTAAGGGATTTTTGTGCACCCTTATTTTTATTGCTCATTCTCCCATTCCCCTGTTGTCATCATCGCCCTCCCAATACCCCTTTCTGCTTTCATGTTACGTGTCTTCTGTCATCTTCATCCACCCCACCCAGCATCTCCTTCCTCACTTCTCATGACTGCCTTCCCTCCTCCGCCACACACACACACATCTAGTGATTGTTTCTGCACCAACCACAATAGCTTAAAAGGGATCCAATGTAGATGTCCCACAACAGATGAGTAGATACAGGAAATATGGTGTACATACACAGTGGAATTTTATTCAACCATAAAAAGGTAATCATGACATTTTCAGGCAGTGGATGACTATAAGTCACCTATCCTCAGAAAGACAGATACTGCCTGTTTTCTGTCATAGGCAGATCCTAGATTTTAACTTTTTAAAAAATATTTTCTTATTTATTTATTTATTTATTTGAAAGAGGCAGAGACAGATAGACAGACAGAATGGACTTGCCAGGACCTCCAGTCACTAGAAACAAACTCCAGACGCTTGAGCCACTGTGTGCATCTGGTTTACATGGGTCCTTTGGCTTTGTAGGCGAGCACCTTAACCACTAAGCCATTTCTCCAGTCCGATTTTAACTTTTTATTTTTTATTTAATTTAATTTTATTTATTTATTTTTGGGTTTTCAAGGTAGGGTTTCACTGCAGGCAGGTTGACCTGGAATTCACTGTGTAATCTCAGGATAGCCTCGAAGTCACAGTGATCCTCCTACCTCTGCCTCCCAAGTGCTGGGATTAAAGGCGTGCGCCACCACACCTGGCTCTGATTTTAACTTTTTATGTAGGTGTCTATATATATGAAGTAATGAAGGTCTTCATCAGTTGTGCTTTCCACATCTCTTGATCTGACTGTATAATCCCATTACTTTGGCAACATTCTCAAAAACTTCCCACCACATCTAGTAGTGGTTTCCTTCATTCTTAATCACAAGGCAACTTTCCACACCGTTGACCACCTCCTTTTGGAACCTCAAGCTTGATTATTCCAGTCCTCCTGAGTATCACCTCATATATGTTTTTACACAGTCAGTTTTTCTTTCATTATATATTTGTGAGTTGCTGCAAGGTCTGGTTCTCATCAGTAGTGTGCTCTTTATTGTAATGGGGCAGGAGTAAAATATTAAGTTCCCTGCCTTTAAGTTACATACTGACATAATGAGGAAAAGCAGTGACTCGTGCCTCCAATCTTGGCCTTTAGGAGGCTAAGATTGGAATAACAAGTTCAAGACCAGTGTGGGCTATATAAAGACTTAAAAGACTATGTGGAGTGCTTAGTGATATCCTGTTTCGGGGGGGGAGGGAGAGGGAGAGAGAGAAAACACTGACGTAAAGAAGGGTTAGCCAGATCTACTCACAACTTTGACAGAGGCGGCACAAACTAGACTAAAGAAGTGTGCTTTTGTAGGAGATGGGGTGGGCCAGGGAGAAATGGCTCAGTTGTTAAAGCACTTTGCTGCAAAGCTTAAGGATCCAAGTTTGATTCCCCAGCACCCACATATAGCCAGGTGCACAAGGTAGCACTTGTGTCTTGAGTTCATTTGCAGTGGGTAGAGAGGCCTTTCTCTCTCCCTCTTTCTGACTCACTCTTGAATAAATAAATAAATAAATTTTTTTTTAATTTGTTTATTTGAGAGTGACAGACACAGAGAGAAAGACAGATAGAGGGAGAGAGAGAGAATGGGCACGCCAGGGCTTCCAGCCTCTGCAAGCGAACTCCAGACGCATGCGCCCCCTTGTGCATCTGGCTAACGTGGGACCTGGGGAACCGAGCCTCAAACCGGGGTCCTTAGACTTCACAGGCAAACGCTTAACCGCTAAGCCATCTCTCCAGCCCCAATAAATACGTTTTTTTTTTTTTGGTTTTTTGAGGTAGGGTCTCACTGTAGCCCAGGCTGACCTGGAATTCACTATGGCATCTCAGGGTGGCCTCGAACTCACAGCAGTCCTCCCACCTCTACTTCCCGAGTGCTGGGATTAAAGGCGTGTGCCACCACGCCCGGCAATAAATAAATTTTTAAGAGGTATACTTTTTGATCCAAGGATTTTATGGAAATTGGCTTCAGGCCTATTGGGTGTTTTGTTTGAAATATTCTCTAGATATGCCATGAGTTGGATGTTCTAATTTAAGCCTGGCATGGTGACACACACTTTTAATCCCAGTACTTGGGAGGTAGAGATAGGATCACCATGAGTTTGAGGTTGTCCTGAAGTCTACATAGTGAATTCCAGGTCAGCTTGGGCTAGAGCAAAACCCTATGTCAAAAAACCAAAAGGAAAAAAAAATGTTCTAATTTATTCATATTCAACATGTAGATATTATTTCTGAATCTTGGTCCCTAAATTTTGTTTTGGCCTGTATTTCTCTCCAGCCAGCGCATCTTGTTGACATGTAATCAAGGGTTTTCCCAAAATGGTAATATTGCCATGCTTGAGTACAGTAGACAACTTTCTTAAAAGTACAACCTAGTTGAACAATGACAGCATTTGCTACCTCTCTCCCAAATCTACGTCCTATAATTGCCTATTTCAGATTTGGTTTAGGTTTGGACTCAGTGTCTTGATATACACCTATGCTGGCTTCATTCCTGCCTCCACCTCACAAGTTTTGGGATTATAAATATGTGTCACTATGCTCAGCTCCTAGGTCCTTTCCTTCCATGTGTTTTAAATTAATTTATATTTTATTTCTACAAAGCATTTGAATTTACCTTGTCCTCCATCTTTTTAATTTAATATGTGTAGTTCATGCATGTGTACATATATGCATACTTACACATAATCCTAAAGCCTACCTTACTTTTTCCTTCCTTATACATAAACCTTTCCATATCCTTTAGTTTTTCTTGCATTGTCACAAACACTAGTCGTTCCTCTCTTCACTGAAAGAATCTTTTCCTCTCCTGTTCACTTGTTAGTTTCACCAAGCCTTAGTTTGCTTCAAAAGTCTTGGGCTCTCCATCTTTGATCCTCTTGCTTACTTGACTGATGTTCTTAAGTTGCCAGTTTGATGTGTCATCCTAAACGCAGAAACCTGGGTGACAGAAAATCCTAGAGAAGTGATTTAGGGTGTGGGTTCCTGTGTACTGCCTGGAGGCAGGTCTCAGTCCTACCATTTACTAGCTGGTGTTTGTTGCCTTCATTTCCTCTCTTGTAAAATTGATTCTTATTTATTTATTTATTTTTTGATTTTTGAGGTAGGGTCTCGCTGTAGCCCAGGCTGACCTGGAATTCACTATGGAGTCTCAGGTGGCCTCGAACTCACGGCAATCCTCCTACCTCTGCCTCCCGAGTGCTGGGATTAAAGGCATGTGCCACCATGCCCAGCTGTAAAATTGATTCTTAAATTAAGTGACTTAAACACTTGTCATGTCCTTTAAAATTACAAAAGCAGGGGCTGGAGAGATGGCTTAGCAGTTAAAGCCTTTGCCTGCAAAGCCAAAGGACCTCATTTTGATTCCCCAGGACCAGTGTAAGCCAAATGCACAAGGTGACGCATGAGTCTGGAGTTCGTTTGTAGTGGCTAGAGGCCCTGGCACGCCCATTCTCTCTCTCAAATGCTCTGTATGGTGTGGCCACCCTTGCTAGTGTCAGCTTTTCCCTTCAGACACTATTTCTTTCAGCCTCCCCCCTCGCCCTTCCTGCTGGGCATGAGCTCAGGGATGCAGTAGCATGCAGCTGTGTCCATTCTGGGTCCTTCTTGCTGCTGCTCCACACTGTACCTCCGATACCAGTTCTCATCCTCATGCTGCCACTCTAGAAGGGAGGGAGCTGCCAGTCACAGGGCAGAGTCCTTCCATTTTAGTAAAGGTGCAGCTGCCTGCCAGTGTTCCTCCAGCTGCTCATTCTGAAGACAAATTTAAATTATATGAGGCTGTGTAATGTAAAATAATTTAAGGAAACTTTTCCCAGAATAAATGTTTAGTATCTTCATCCTAGTGAGTACTTAAAAGCAAGATCACTTAAAATTTTACCTACCTTGGGGCTGGAGAGATGGCTTAGTGGTTAAGCACTTGCCTGTGAAGCCTAAGGACCCCGGTTCGAGGCTCGGTTCCCCAGGTCCCACGTTAGCCAGATGCACAAGAGGGCACACGCGTCTGGAGTTCGTTTGCAGAGGCTGGAAGCCCTGGCGCACCCATTCTCTCTCTCTCCCTCTATCTGTCTTTCTCTCTGTGTCTGTCGCTCTCAAATAAATAAATAAATTTAAAAAAAATTTTTTGCCTACCTTTTGTGAGTCTTTTGCCAGTTTTTAAGTTTTTTTGTATCTGATAGAGAATTTTACAATATTTTCTCTTATTTCCTTCGCATTTGTACTTCTTTTTGTTTATATATGTGTGTGTATACACATTATATATATATATATATATTTATATACATAAATGATTTTATTATATATCATTGGGTTTCTCCTCAAATTCAGCTAGTGAGATAACATGTTAACATTTCCTTTTTTTTTTTTTTTTTTTTTTTTTGACAGCTGATGGTTGCAGAGAAGAATGGAACAATCCGATTTTATGATCTAATGGCCCAACAGGCCATTTTGTCTCTTGAGTCAGAACAGACGCCATTAATGTCAGCACACTGGTGCTTAAAAAACACCTTCAAAGTTGGTGCTGTTGCAGGAAATGACTGGATAATTTGGGATATCACTCGATCCAGGTACTTTCTCAGATCTGGAGGCCCTGGTGTGTCCATTCTCTCTCTCTTTACTTGCAAATAAATAAATACAATATTTTTTTAATGCTCCCATGAAAATGTAGAGAAGACCCTGTAAAGAAGGAAATCTTTGCTCACCCTGTTGAGTTAGAATCCTGTGCTGGTTCCCAGTCAAGTCCTTACTGTTTTGCTTCCCTTTCTGTTGAGGGCTTACTTGGAATTGTATTACAACTTAAATACATTGAGCATTACCTTTAAAACATTTAAGTTCATCTACTTGAGTCTAGCACATAATTCATAAATTCTTATTTTTTAGTTATCCTCAAGAGACAAGACCTGTCCACATGGACCGAGCCCACTTATTCAGGTAATATACCTTTTGTTGGAATTGTAGTATGAATGTTTCTCTTTGTACTATACCACCTCCTAATTAGCTTCCCAGTCCTCCCCTTGGCATTGAAGTTTTGGGAGGGTCAGGTTGCTTTGATTTTGTCTGGTTGCTTTATAAGTTTTTTTTTTTTTGCTTGCCTAATTATGTTTATTTTTGTCTTTTGGTTTAGGCAAGAAGGTAATTTACTTTGCAAATACTTTGACAAACTTTATAAATCATGCACACACAGTGTTACCTACCGACCATTGCTACCTCAACCGTTGTGGAATATTAAGCTTCTGATCTGTGCTGATAAAGACAGAAGTACGCACATAGACCATGCTTACGTATAAGCCTCTTGTTTTTAAAGAAGGATGTGCCAGATAGTACATCTGTCTTTGACATGTTGTTTTTTCTCACTTAAATTGATATACTTCTTTGTATTGATCTTTTTATTCCCTGGTATGATTTAGTCATTAATCTGCTTTCAGCTCTAAATAACAGAAAAAATTATTAAATATTATCACTAAGTTTAAAATACTCCCAATGAAGGCTGAAGAAGTAGCTCAGCAGCTAAGGTGCTTGTCTGCAAAACGTAATGACCCAGGTTTGTTTCCTCAGTGCCTACATAATATGCACAAAGCAGTGTAAGCTTCTAGAGTTCATTTGCAGTAGCTAGAGGCCCTATTGTGTGCATTCTCACTCTCTTTACTTGCAAATAAGCAAATAAGATATTTTTTTTAATGCTCCCATGAAACTGTAGAGCTTAGGGGCACCTTTATTAAGAATGAAATGGGGCTGGAGAGATGGCTTAGTGGTTAAGCGCTTGCCTGTGAAGCCTAAGGACCCCGGTTCGAGGCTCGGTTCCCCAGGTCCCACATTAGCCAGATGCACAAGGGGGCACACGCGTCTGGAGTTTGTTTGCAGAGGCTGGAAGCCCTGGCGCGCCCATTCTCTCTCTCTCCCTCTATCTGTCTTTCTCTCTGTGTCTGTCGCTCTCAAATAAATAAATAAATAAAAATTAAAAAAAAAAAGAATGAAATGAAGGGCTGGAGGTTGGCTTGGCAGTTAAAGTGCTTGCCTGCAAAGCCAAAGGACCCAGGTTCATTTCCTCCAGAGCCACATAAGCCAGATGCACAAAGTTGTGCCCACATCTGGAGTTCGTTTGCAGCGGTTAGAGACCCCGGAGCACCCATTTTCTCTCTCTCACTCTCTCTCATATAAGTTAATAAATAATTTTTTTAAAAAAGAATGAAATGTAGCTGGGTATGGTGGTACACACTTTTAATCCCAGCACTCATGAGGCAGAGATAGAAAGATCACCATGAGTTGAAGCCAGCCTGAAAGTACACAGTGAATTCCAGGTCAGTCTGAGCCAGAGTGAGACCCTACCTCAAAAATAATAATAATAATAATAATAATAATTAAAAGAATGAAATGTATTCATGTAAGTGTAAAAATGCAATATCTGATATACTTTGAAAGCTTAAGTATTGTAAGGGTTTATATCTTCCCAAGTAACTTGAGGATAAGTGTATCACATAAATTTATAAGAAATACCAATAGAACTGGAGAGATGGCTTAGCAATTAAGGTGCTTGCCTGCGAAGCCTAACAACCCATGTTTGACTTTCCACATCCCACGTAATCCAGACACAAAAGGTGATGCAAGCCTACAAGGTCACACACGCGCACAAGGTGGCACACACATCTGGAGTTTGATTGCAATGGCTGGAGGCCCTGATGCACCAATTCTTTCTCTCTCATTCTCATTAAAAACAGAAAAGAAAAGAAATAGCCAGGCATGGTATGACACTCCTTTAATCCCAGCATTTGAGAGGCAGAGGTAGGAGGAACACTATGAATTTGAGGCCTCCCTGAAACTACATAGTGAATTTCAGGTCAACTTGAGCTAGAGTGAGACCCTACATTGAAGAAAGAAAGAAAGAGAGAGAGAGAGAGAGAAAGAGGGAGGGAGGGAGGGAAGGAAGGAGGGAGGGAAGGAGGAAGGAAGGAAGACCAATAATATTAAATGTATTTTTAATGTATTGAACTGTGAAATATTTAATGATTTAAGTCTTCTACATCATGAACCCTTGGTTATATGGAAGGGGCCATGTTAACCTTGTGTAATTTTGTAACTTAATTAAGTTACAGTTAGTACTTGATAAATATTTACAGAATGAGAAAGTATTCTTCACTAACAACCTAAAATCTCTATGTAAATGGAAGGCCATATTAACATGATTAAGATTGTGAAATGATTGCTTTCGTGCAGAAAGCTCCACATCAGAAAAGCTCACAGTTGCATGTGAGATGCTCCACTCACTTGTACACTTTCCTATCTTTTAGGTGGTCTGCAATTAGTGAAAACCTGTTTGCAACCACTGGTTATCCTGGAAAAATGACAAGTCAGTTTCAAATTCACCATTTAGGACACTCTCAGGTAATATGGAAATGTTTTATGGCTTATATGGGTTTTGGGGATGGGGTTGCTTTCGTATTTTCTCTTTCATCTAAGTGTATTGATCTAATTTTGTTTGTATGATTTGTATAAAATACAAAATTATTTGATCTTGGGCTACCTGTTATTCACAGATGGCTTAGATCCTTTACTTTATAAGCCAGTTGCAAGTAAATAATATATATTTCATTTCTGGAAGCATATTTCTCATTCTCTTTTCGTTCTAAACAAAGACAATGTTCAGTACATTTCTTGTTCTTGGAAGTAGCTTTCACATTTTAGCATTGAGGATGTTGTGGGCTTCTCTAATTCTTGGTATATTTTTCAGCCTGTTCTTACTGGTTCTGTCACTGTTGGATCTGGCCTCTCCTGGCATAGAACACTCCCATTGTGTGCAGTTGGAGGAGACCACAAGCTGTTATTTTGGGTGACTGAAGTGTAAAATACATTTTTTTCTGTGCTTTTGATTCCTAAACTTTGTATTTTTAGTACATATTTTGGAAAATTTCTTATTTTTATATCAAATATACTGTAAACTCAAAAGTCTCAGTTGTCTCTTCTGTTAAATGGATAGTTTGAAAAATTATTTTCTTACTGCTTTGTTTTACAGACCACATGTATGTGTATATGTAGACATACATGTTTAATCATCTTGTAAGGCTGCCTAACTGACTTAACAGCTCAGCTCCAGAGAATAGATACCTACAAAACAAATAACACTTACCATTTCACCAAAAGCATACTCAAACTATGTGCTGTCTTCTATGTTTTAAGTATACTCGTTCTTTTCCTATCACTTAGAAGGGTAAAATAGTGTATTCTACAAGTGGTAAATAGTATAGATGTATGTCTGTATACACTTATGTTAATCTACATAGAGTGTTAATAACTTCCTCAGAAATTATAAAGGATTATCTTTTAATTAAGTCTTAAAAAGTAGTTCGTTTTCCTTTTTGGTTTTTGAAAAAGGCTGCCTCAAACTCATTATATAGCTGAGGCTGACCTTGAACTGATCCTACTGACTCTGCCTCCCAAGTGTTGGGATGACAGATGTGTGCTACCATGTGTGGTATAAAAAAGTAGTCTGTCAGTTGTTTAAAATGTGACTGATTATGTTTCTCACTCTTGTTTACTTCATGCAAATCTTTTGGACTGAACATCTCTCTTCTTAGAAAATAGTTTATACCTTCACAGCCTCCCTTTTGTACAAATCTTCACTGTTAACTTTTCTGTTTATGAAATGTCTCTCTCTTTTTTTTTTTTTTCTTGTTGAGGTGATGCCCATCAAACATCTGGCCTCTGGCCTGCTTGGCAAGCACTCTGCCAGAGGTACACTTGCAGCCCTCATCAAATGGCTTGTAGTAATAGTCTTAAGGATTCAAGAAAATCATCTTCGAAGAGATAGGAAAGTATTTCAAGTCGTTAAATGAAGAGATCATTCCAGTTTTGCTTCTCTGTATATGGCTAGTTATTTGATATAGTAAAGTATAATCACCAAGAAAGCCTTTACCCCTCACGAGCAGATTTTGAATTTCTAAAGTAAAAATCAAAGGCTGGGGAATTTTGAGATCCCTTTTAACAGTTTCTGTGATGAAACAAAGATCTGAAACCATCAAGATAAGCCAGAAGGGATACACAGTACCCATAGTAACTTAAAGGAACTTATTATGTCAGGATATGTCCAAAAGATAAGATATTCACCATTGGGTCAGTGTATTTGAAAGTTAATGTCTTAGAAAATGCTGTAAAAATAGATTTAGTTGTGTTTAGGGATGAAATATGTGGAAATAAGTATGTTGAAGTTTGGATCTAAGGATGTATTATCCAGAGCAAAATTTATCCAAAATATAAAACTTACCTGAAATTATCATGTAAGTACCATCTATTATTAATGAAAAATGTAACCTGTAGTTATATGAATACAGTTTTGCCAAAAAGAGGCCAGAAGTATTAGCCCCAGAGGGAAGAAAATTGTTGATTCATTAGTGAGTATGATAGTAACTGTACAATGAGACATTCTTAAGAAATGAGGGGAATTCCTTTACCTCTTGGTTTGAGGTGTGAAACTCAGTTTCCTTAGGAATGTAGGCTACTGGAACACTTTCCAACTTTCTGTTGATTGTGTTCAAGGATATTTGAAATGGTAATGATACTCTCTTTTTTTCTTAGTAAACTTGGCTCTTTGAAATTTGTATACATTATACTAAGACAGAATCTGGGCATGTGGTAGAATGCTGAGGCAAGTGAGTAGCCATGAGTCCCAGGCCAGCCTGGGCTACAAAATGTACAAAGGGAGAAATAAGGCCTTGTTTCAACAAAACACACACACACACACACACACACACACACACACACACGACTAGGACAGGAAGGAATATTGATGGAGAGTGACTAGTGAGCACTTCTGGTTCCTGAGAAATGACTTGAGTTCTGACATGATATGTCCCCACTTTATTTTCCCATGTTTATTCATGAACATGTCTGAGTCTTTTTTTTTCCTTTTGTTTCTCTTGAAATTAAGTGTTTCTCTAGATTGCTTCACTCACATTGGTGAAAGAAAAATGTCCTTATGTGCTTAAATGTGTATTATTTAACAGTGTTGGAGCAGAAGTCAGGATATCACCAATCTGCAAGATGTCAGAGCTAAATCCTCCTTTGTCAAAGTGATGGACTCATAAGTCTCTTTGTATTTTTATGCTTTGGCCTGCATGTTGTGAATGTTTCAGTGTCTTTCCCATGCCAAAACATAAAAACACCCATGGCCTCCAATTTGTTTCTTACTTTGGTAATTTGTGACTGCATATTGACACTGACCTAGAAATGTTCCTGTGGCTGTTTTAAATCTCATGTCAGTAGAGAAGAAATTGAAATCTGGTTTGCACATTTGTGTCTGGTGTTTTGTAATTGTCCAAAATCAGACATTATTCCAGAAATGCTGATTAGGGAGTTATGAGACAGTATTGTGCCCCAGACTATTTTTAATGGTTCTAAGGAGAAAATAGTTTGTTACAGACTGTTTCCATAGTTTTCTATATCTCAAAAAGTTAGCTTAGCTTCACCCAAACCACACATTTCTAGTGGTAACCTTTGCTCTGAGCAAAACCCAATAAGGTTTGCAGAGTAAGACAGCTGCCCTGATGTGCTGTGTGCCCACATTCTTTAAGAGAGCCTGGCAGGTCCTTAGCACCAGTGCTGTCCCATGCGCTCCTTGAAGCTGCCTCTGCGCCCAGTAACAGGACAGGAGACGAAATTCTTCTGTCCTGGTCAAGCTGCCTATGTTCTTGGTAATGAGGAAAGGAAAGGACATTCTGTCTCCCATCATGCACCACCTTGTGCATCTGGCTTACATGGGTCCTGGGGAGGCGAACCAAGGTCCTATGGCTTTGCAGTGCAGGAAAAGGCCTTAATTACTCACCCATCTCTCCAGGATCACCCACACACATTTTAAAGAATATGCCCATTAAGACATGGCTTTTTTTTTTTTTTAGGCAGTGTTCTGCCCAGGCCAACCTAGAATTCCCTATGTAGTCTCAGGTAGCTTCAAACTCACTGCGATCCTCCTACCTCTGCCTCCAGAGTGCTGGGATTAAAGGTGTGTGCCACCACACTTGGTTCATGGCCTTTTTAATTGGCAGGATATTATAATGTTCATTTATTACGTGAGACAGTAACACGATAAAACAATGGAGAGACCAGCTTTGATGATCTCATTTCCAAAAGGGAAAAAATACACATTTTATGATACATCTATTGCTCAACATTAGCAGTTTATTTTAATTGCATGGACACAGACTTCGTGGAAAATCAAAACATTTAAGCTACTTCCTGACCTTTTCAGCTGTTCTTTAAGCTAATTTAGTAAGAGCAGTTGCTGCCCTTAAATAGGATCAAATGACATTTGTCTGGAAATTTCCTTTGTATTCGCTTATTCCTATTTATGTCTTTGTTACATAGTTATTGCCTTCTCAAGTAATTTTTAACAGAATACTTTGGGACTGGTAACACTTATGTAAGCTTTATAAACTCCATATGAACAGTGAAGGGTAAATAAAAGGGAAACCACCAGGTTTCTTGATCTTTGAAAACACTTTTACATATCAAGATTTAAATATTTGTGCAATAAGCATTTCTTATAATGGCATCGTCTCTACTTACATGTTGGAAAAGACAAAGTTTGGTCTATGCTTCTAATAGTGGCTAGGTACAAAACTGATTTGGGGGCTGGGGAGATGGCTTAGTGGTTAAGGTACTTACCTGAAAAGCCAAAGGATCCAGGTTCGATTTCCCAGGACCCATGTAAGCCAGATGCACAAGTGGGTGCATGCATTTGGAGTTCGTTTGTGGTGGCTGGAGGCTGGTGCACCCATTCTTTGTCTGTCTGTCTCTCTCTCTGCCTACTTCTTTCAAATAAATAAATAAAATGTTTCTTAAAAATCTGATCTGGAGTTGAAAAGATGGCTCTGTGGTTAAAGACGCTTGCAAAGCCTACAGGCCTGGGTTCAAGTCCCATGTAAAGGCAGATGCAGAAAGTGGCACAATCATCTGGCACCTGTTTGCAAAGGCAAGAGGCCTTTGCATGCACATATGCACACACATATACACACAAATTAAATTAAAATACTTTGATCTTACTTATGAACACAGCTATTGTCCCAGATTAGACTGTCTAAAACTAACGTTAATCTTTATGGCCATCTCAAATAAGAGTTTTCTAATACTATTCTAGGAAATCTCTACTTTTGAGACAGTATACAAAGGAAACTCATCCCAGACAGTCTCTAAACTAAGCCAGGAGCAACTAATGATAAATTATACCACAGTGAAAAAGAAAATGTAAATAAATTCATTTTGGTTCAATCAGACTACCATAAGTTCCCTCTTAATGAACCTTCTCCCATCTTAATATTTCCTTGGTTATTCTTCCACTATTGCCAGTAAAAATAAAGCATTTATTAAAATAGAATAACATGTATTTTTATTGCAGATATTGTATAGTGGTTCATTCTTGTGTCCAGCCCGTGAAAAGTCATTTCGGTCTGCGCTTGACTCAGGAATTGTCCAGTGTTCTCCTGAGAGCTGAGCACTAGTGCTCCGGCTGCGCTGTGAACACTCATCACATTCTCCACACTGCTCGTCTCTGAGCACTGGGCAGGGCCTTGTGGCTCCTGGCTGCCCTGGGGTCGTTGCACATCGGTTTCCCAGAGGCGCCCAGGAAACTGCAAAGCAGGATCCTGAGTGGCTGTGAGCACGACGGGAAGAAACAACCGGGAGACTGTGTCAGAGGACAGCTCATTTATTTGTTGGTGGAATGGGTTTATATGCGCTCATGTGGTAGCGGGAAAAGGGGCGAGTAGCGGGGATTGGCTGTGTGAAGGCTGCCGGCTAATACCTCGTTAACATACAGGTAAAAGGTCACCTGGCCACGGGAAACTGAAACCTAAGTCTTACCAGGATGTCCCGGTTCCTCAGGCAAAAAGGAGGGAGCGGCCCCACTCCTGCAGGTCTCAAGGCCAAATTATTGGGGTCTAGGCCTGCTGCAATCTCCTGTGGCCTGGGGCGTATAACTGCCCCACAGTGTCCCTCACCTAGGATCTGTGGAGCTCTGAGTGATTGAGGAATATTACTTGATACTTGATTTTGAGCAACTCATCTACCCCTCTGATTGAGAGGTTTCCCTGATCTTGCCTAACAAGTACATTAAACTCCCGAGGCTCTGCAGCAGTTCTGGAATTCTGCCAAGTGTTTTTGACCCAGACCTCTCCTTGCATCATTTTGCCTACAGATGACTAAGATGTGTTCCATGTATATATAATCTTTACAAGGCCATAGATCTTTGCTCCCCATCCTCCTGAGGGTATATACCTGACAGAATGTACTTCAAGGATTCCTTAAAATTCATTCTGCACTATTAAATTCTTACTAACAATGACCTCTTGGAATCCTAGGTTAACACAGACATCCCAAAATCAAGTTTGCTTACCTATTTCTAGCAGACATTAATATGTCCTGACGTCTGTCGTCTCCTTTGCAAAAAGATAATAGGAAGGGGAAACAAGCTGCCAGGAAGCCCTTCTGTACCATTCAGACATGTGAGCATTGGGAAGCCTTAGAAATCCTGAGGGGGTGGGGGCTGGAGAGATGGCTTAGTGGTTAAGCGCTTGCCTGTGAAGCCTAAGGACTCTGGTTCAAGGCTCGCTTCCCCGGGACCCACATTAGCCAGATGCACAAGGGGGCGCACGCGTCTGGAGTTCCTTTGCAATGCACCCATCCTCTCTCTCTCTCTCTTTCTCTCTCTCTCCCCCTCTCTCTCACACTTTCAAATAAATAAAAATAAAAACAAACTGTTTAAAAAAACTGAGAGGGTAAAGTTCCCAATGTATCAACATAGGCCTGTCATCTTCATATCTATCATATGACCCCAGGTTTGGCTCTGAAGTTAACCAGAGTACTTTAACCATTCCTCCTGCCTTTGCTACATATGAGACAAGACTTTATGAGGAAGGATGGTGAGGGAAACTAATAGAATCTGGTTGGGGAGGAGGGGAGAGAAAATACTGTCTTTGACTGAAAATAAGGGATATGATGGATCTCCAAATACAGCCTACCCATTTCCATTTAATATACCTAGTCCCTCAATAATTTGTGTATAATTGCCCAGTAAATATATGCTATCTCACAATTACCTTGCTTGGTAAGTGGTGAAAGGGAGTATTCTTGACCTTAGGAAATAATTCAGTTGAGTACTTGCCTAGTGTGTGCAAAGCCCTGGGTTTGATCCCCAGCACCACACAAAAAAAGGAGAGGTGATTCTCATGCTGGAAAATGTGAGTCACTTTCCTGAACTGATGGCTTCATAATTTATGGCCTGGACATTTTTTGAAATGGTAGTAGCAAAGACTCTTTAAGGAGTCCAGGTGCTGAGCCATTTACTAAAAGCGCCAGGGGAGGTTCATTAGAAACAGCCAATAGTGGCATCATTTTCTGGGGGTTTTTTTGTTTGTTTGGTTGATTGGTTGGTTGGTTTTTTGAGCTAAGGTCTCTATCTGGCCCAGGCTGACCTGGAATTAACTCTGTAGTCTCAGGGTGGCCTCAAACTCTCAGCGATCCTTCTACCTCTGCTTCCCGAGTGCTGGGATTAAAGGTGTGCGCCACCACGCCCAGCTGCTATTTTTTTTTAAAATAGGGTTACTTTTTGAAGAGAACTGGGTTATGGAAGGTGTCCAAAGCTAAGCAAAGACTTTTGGCTAAGGCTTCCTCATTTCTACTCTCACTAAAGAAAGGTAGATTTGGGGCTGGAGAGATGGCGTAAGCTGTTAAGGTGCTTGTCTAAGAACAGGCAGAGGTCTAGGGAGCTTGCAAGTCTTGCGGAACACGGGATTCCTCTATCCCCCGGGGCCGAGGGCTGTAGCACTCATCACTATATTCTGACGCTCAAAGCCTCTGTGGGAGCCGCACTCGAAGGTGCCGCTTCTTGCTGCTGTATGATCCCCAGACCTATTGCTGCCAGAAGCCAGAGATTACAAACTGTTATCACGGGCGCAGGGTGCTGGTGGTTAAAGCCCAGAGTTATAAACCTGCAACCTGGGAACTTAGAACCATAAGCCACTGGCTTCTAAAGTCTTTACAGTTGTAAGTCTGTGGGTCTGCTAGTCCAGTATCTAGACCTGGACACTCACCTGGCTTTGCCAACCTCAGAAGAGTTGCTCCTTGCCTCGCCATGATTCCTATCTGCGTTGACCAAAAGAACCAACTGTCATCATTTGGTCATCACCATAAGCACAAAGGAGACATTTCCCCTAGTATGCTTTAAAAAAAAAAGAATAACGGTAGTCTGTTGGCTGCTTTATTAGGGACTTACTGTCTAAATATCTTTAGGTCTCTTAAGGTAATTTGCTTTCTAGCTTTCAAAAAAGGAATCTAGTCTCCTCCTTCCTGCATGATATAAGCATCCATAATCCCAGTGTTCTGGGTGATATTAGAAAAGCCAGATAACTTGAAAGGAGTAGTCTGAAGTGGGATTCTTTTTTAATTTTTTTTTTGTTATTTTTATTTATTTATTTGAGAGTGACATGTAGAGAGATAAAGAGACAGAGAGAGAGAGAATGGGCACGCCAGGGCTTCCAACCACCGCAAATGAACTCCAGATGCATGCACCCCCTTGTGCATCTGGCTAACGTGAGTCCTGGGGAATCAAACCTCGAACCTGGGTCCTTAAGCTTCACAGGCTAGCGCTTAACCACTAAGCCACCTCGCCAGCCCTGAAGTGGGATTCTTTTATAAAAATATTTTTAGTTATTTATTTGAGAGAGAGAGAATGGGCATGCCAGGGCCTCCAGCCACTGCAAACAATCCAGACACATGAGCCACCTTATGCATCTGGCTTACATGGGCCCTGGGGAATCGAACCTGGGTCCTTTGGCTTTGCAGGCAAGTGCCTTAACTAAGCCATCTCTCCAGCCCTGAAATGGGATTCTTAACACACTGACCTAGTTAGACTAGAATTCCTTCAACAGAAGGTTATGTTACTCTTAAGGGATGGGTGAGGGTAAGGATGAAAGGCACTGGATTCCCCCCCCCCCCATTATGAACAAACACTGTGGCCCTCTAACTTATCCATCCTGAAGCAGAGAATGAAGAAATCAAAAGTTAAGTGGTCTTTTTCTCAACCTTTCCCACCTAAGAACTTACCCATGGTTAAATGATAGCCATTTTCTAGTTATTCTCTAAGAAAATAAAGGTAACTTCAGAAAAATTCTTGAGTTTTTTTTTTTGAGTGAGTAAATATGGGTGGCATATATATAGTTTCTGCCCTTGAAATCAGTATTTATTATAACCTACTCAGTTTGCTTCCAAAACTCACGACAGTAAATGAAATCTGGAAACACGTTGTATTTTTGCCAGTGGGAGAAAATCTGCAGGAGACCGTAAGTACTTCAGAGTTTTGCTGGCAGTTGACCAAAACTTCGAGCTATAGATTGTTTTTAATAGTCCTGGAAATTCCGTTATTAAATGTGAATGGCAGTGCTGCTGGGGACTGTGGATGATTGATGAGTGAGCGGTACTCATGAGGATTACAGGAGGCAGTGGGAAATTACCGTTCTTTTTGCTGTGAACTAGAAATCACGTCTTCCAACATTATATTTCTATGTATTTGTTTTTCAAGAAATCAAACCAAGCTGGAAAGATGGCTAAGAAGTTAAGTGTGCTTCCTACACTAGCATGAGGGCCTGAGGGGGCTGATACCAGCTGAATCTAAACTCCAGAACCCACGTCAACAGCTGGGTGTGCCCACACATGCCTGTCACCCCATGCCCATAGGAGAGCAGACACACAGAAATTGCCAGAGTTGGGGCGGGGGGGACAGTAAGCTCCAAGATCAGTAAAAGACTGGTTCAAACAAGAACGGATGGAAGAGTAATGGAGTGGGACACCCGACTTTTCACTCTGGCCATGCTGCAAGAGCACATATACATCCATATACCATATACTCACAGAGAAAGAAAAAGCAAAGAGAGAGAGAGAACTAAAAATAGAAAGGGAAAAAAAAAGAAATTAAGAAATTAAAAAAAAAAAAAAAAGAAAACCAAACCCCTGGTCAACTAAGAAGTTCATATTTTCATACTACATATGGAAATTATATATATTACTTAAACATAGGCAGTGAGTGGTGTGTTTTGCTTTGTTCCCTCTGCATTTCTCTGGCTGGAAGCTTTTCTTGGCTCTGGAGAGACCAGCTTGGAAAGGTTGATTGAATACCCGGAATTGTGAGCCCTATGTAAATCAAGGGCTTAAGGAAGATACAGCCAAATGTTTTCAAGGTCATTGGGGTCAAGTGTCATTCAACAGATATGTTATTAAGGACTTACTATACATCAGACATTGGGCCTGAGCCTAAGTAGTAAACAAGGCATTCTCTGCCCAAAATTGACATCTAGCAGCCATTTGATCAAATAGGCAAGTATGACATCTAACATAAGTTTAAGCAGAGCAGGCTATGGAACCAAACATTTGAAAGAATCATTTATCCTTGGTGTGTCAAGGAACTAAGGAGGGGATGGTAAATCCTGCTACCAGTTATATATAATATAGAAAGAAGTATAAAAAAAAGAAAGAAAGAAAGAAAGAGAGAAAACTTTTCAAATCTATGCCACTAACAAGAAGCTATCAAATGAGGAAAAGTCATAAATTTCCATGGGGCTGTTGAGAAGGAATGCATGTAAGACCTTAATGAAGAAAGTAGAAAAGTAAGCTTGCAGAGTTAGGAAGTCAACTGAGACCTTGTAAGCAGTATAAACCAATGGAGCAAGCCGGGCGTGGTGGCGCACGCCTTTAATCCCAGCACTCGGGAGGCAGAGGTAGGTGGATCGCCGTGAGTTCGAGGCCACCCTGAGAGTACATAGTTAGTTCCAGATCAGCCTGGACTAGAGTGAGACCCTACCTCAAAAAAGAAAAAATAAAGCCAATGGAACAGACTTGGTTCTGGAAGGATCCTAGCCATAAAAAACAATCACTTGGACTTAACAATCCATCTCCAAGGTCCTTAGGAAAGCACTGGTATGGAAATGTTTTTGGTAAGAACAGAAAATTCAGTAGATCTTCCATATGCTCATTGTGCTGGGTTTCCCAGACCCTGCCAGGGTTAGCTCTAAAGATGAACTAGAACCATCTGAAGCAGAGACCCAGCCCTAATGAAACCCTGACAATCAAGGAGCACAGTCAAGCCCCTCAAAGAGATGGAGTTGGGTGAAATTCGGGTGGACTTAGTCTAAGGCCAAAGTTTATACTGGCTCGGTGAATGTGAATGACAGCTCCTTGCTCAAGCTTCCCTAGTTCTCCCCAGTGTTTAAAGATAACTAAGTGTGTCATGCGGAAAGGGCAGGAAGCATAGCCATAATCAAGAGGAAAGAGTATCAGGAGTAGATGTGAAGATGAACCAGATAATAGGGTTATTAACTACATTAAATTCTGTGTTTCTTTCCTGTGGTGTTGGGATTATACCCAGGGCCTCAGGCACGCTGCCACTAAGCTAAATCCAGCCCCAGCCCCTAGATACAGGCTTGAAAATAATGACTATTGATTTGTTATTTTTTAAAATGTGAAAAGACAAAAGAAGAGGAATTCAGAAGGAGTTCCAGGGGCTGGAGAGATGGCTTAGCGGTTAAGCTCTTGCCTGTGAAGCCTAAGGACCCCGGTTCAAGGCTCAATTCCCCAGGACTCACGTTAGTCAGATGCACAAGGGGGTGCATGCATCTGGAGTTCGTCTGCAGTGGCTGGAGGCCTGGCATGCCTATTCTCTCTCTCTCTCTATCTGCCTCTTTCTCTCTCTGTCTGTCACTTTCAAATAAATAAGTAAAAATAATAAACAAAAAAAAATTTTTTAAAGAAAAGAAAAATAGTTCCAGGAATGGAAACTCTTAAAAACCATGCTCTGGATATTGGTCTCGAGTTGGAAGAGACGAGTCCAGTCTATGGAGGGCCATGATCCAAAAGAACTAGAGCAGTTGAGGAAGCGGCTGAGCTTTGAAACTACAGATGACAGTCTGAGAGAACGGTTCAAGAAATGTGGCACACCCACAGATCATGTGGTCATGAGAGACCCCCAAACAGAGCATTCCAGAGGCTTTGCCTTTGTGACTCACTTGTGTGTTGAAGAGGCGGATGCAGCAATGTGTGCTCAGCCACAGGAGGTCAATGGGCGTGCAGTGGAACCAAAGAGCTGTTTCTAGAGAGGATTCTGTAGAGCCTGTTGCCCACATATTTTGTCAGTGATATTAAAGCAGACACAGAAGAATATAATCTGAGAGACTGCTTTGAAAAGTATGGCAAAATTGAAACCATAGAAGTGATGGAAGACGGGCATGGTGGAAAAAAAGAGAGGATTTGCTTTTGTAACTTTCGATGATCATGATTCAGTGGATAAAATTGTTCAGAAATATCACGCTATTAATGGGCATAATTGTGAAGTGAAAAGGATCCTTTCTAAATAAGAGATGCAGTTGGCTGGGTCACAGAGAAGTCGTGGAGGTGGATCTAGCAACTTTATGGGTTGTGGTGGAAACTTTGGAGGTGATAAAAGTAATTCTGTTCATGGTGGAAACTTTGGTGGAAAAGGTGGCTAAGGTTGTGGAAGCAGATGGAGTTACAGTAGAGGTGATGGTAGATATAATGGATTTGGAGGTGGTGGTGGCAACTATGGTGGTGGTCCTGGTTGTAGTAGTAGAGGAGGCTCTGGTGGTGGTGGACCATGATACAGAAACCAAGGTGGTGGATATGGTGATGGAGGAGGAGGATAGGATGGTTACAATAAAGAAGGAAATTTTGGTGGTGGTAACTATTGTGGAGGTGGGAACTACAATGATTGTGGAAATTATGGTGGACAATAGCAGTCAAATTATGGACCCATGGAGGGGGTAGTTTTGGTGGAAGACGCTCTGGCAGTCCCTGTGGTGGTGGTTATGGATCTGGTGGTGAAAGTGGTGGATATGGTAGCAGAAGGTTTTAAAAACAGCAGAAAAGGACTATAGTTCTTAGCAGGAGAGAGAACGAGGAGTTGTCAGGGAAGCTTCAGGTTATTTTGAGACCGTTTTCCCCAATGCATCAGAGGAACTGTAAAAATCTGCCACAGAAGGAGTGATGATCTATAGTCAGAAGAGTTACTGCAGCTTAAACAGGAAGCCCTTCTTGTTCAGGACTGTCCCAGGCACAGTTTGCAGAAAGTACAGCTATTGATAAACGCAATGGAGTGTCAATTAGATGTCCATTCCTGAGGTCTTCATCTGTTGTGGCTTTGTCTTCTTTCTTCTTTCATTACATCAGGTATATTGCCCTGTAAGTTGTGGTAGTGGTACCACGAATAAAAAAATTAAGGAATTTTTAACTTATTTGTGTAGTTGTTTTTCTACATCTTAGTACAGAAATTTTAACAAAATGCAGTTTTGAAGGTGTTTCCTTGTGAGCTAACTAGTAAAGAACATTGTTAATTACTGTTGTGTATGAATTTTGCCAAAGTTAACTGTAAAGATACACCTACTGACTTGCAGTTTAAGGGGAATCTATTCTCATACTTCCAAACCATGCTATGAATGGGTGCTGACATGTGGAAAGAGTAGATATCTGTATGTTTGCAATATGTGTTTTAGAATATTTAGGAGTGGGTATTTAATAAATTAGCATATTTGTGAACTTAATAGCATTAAGATTACCATCAAATGAAAAGTCCCAAAATTTTTCTTTGGCTTTTGTGTACTTTCTTTCAAAATGTAATCATGATTTTAGTGTGTAGAGTCCTCAGTAGAGTCCTAGCTATTATGAACATCTCCATTCTATATTTACATTGGTCATATTTAAAGTGCTGCCATAGTTTGTAGATGTAATGCCTGGGCTGCCCTCTTAAATTCTGAAAAGAGGGAGTGGATGTTTTCCATTCTCATTTCCAACTTTGATGTAGGACCACTAAATCTGCTGCATGTAAGCAAACTAGTGGCTACCTGGTTTTGTTGTTAATTCATCTTAAAACCCAGAGGTTCACAAATCTTGAGTCACTTTTCTTGGTTTAGCTTTTCCCAAGTTTTCAGAGCAAAAGAATAAAAATCAACCATTGAACCCTTAAAAAAAAAAAACACGCTTTATGGGACTGGAGAAATGGCTTAGTGGTTAAGGCACTTGCCTGCAAAGCCAAAGGAACCAGGTTCAACTCCCCAGGGCCCATGTAAGTCAGATGCACAAGGGGTGCATGCATCTG
The DNA here is from genome assembly GCF_020740685.1 of Jaculus jaculus. Lineage (NCBI taxonomy): Eukaryota > Metazoa > Chordata > Mammalia > Rodentia > Dipodidae > Jaculus > Jaculus jaculus. The sequence continues at coordinate 145,010,443 of NC_059107.1, read as the reverse complement.
GAGTTCATATACAGTGGCTGGAGACTCTGGCATGCCCATTCTTTCTCTATCTCTGTCTCTGTCTCTCTCTCAAATAAATAAATAAGTATTTTTTAAAGCCATGCTTTATGCCTGAAAGTCAAAATTCATTGAATGAGCTTTAAAACAAAGTGGATACTGGGAAATTCTTGAAAATGAGTTAATAATATCTGTACTGAGGGGCTGGAGAGATGACTTATTTGGTAAAGTGCTTGCTACATACACATGGACCTGAGTTTGGATCCCAAGCACCCACATAGTAACCAGGTATAGCAACACACACCTGTAATCCCAGCACTGAGGAGATAAAGACAGGAGGATCCCTGGTGCTTGCTGGGTAGCTCACCTAGCCTAATTGATGAATTTCTGATTCAGTGAGGGAGGCTGTCTCAAAAACATAATAATAATAAAGCAGAGAGTGATTGAGGAAGGAACTCAGCTTTGACCTCTGGACTCCACACGCATACACACAAGTGCACATCCACACATGTATCCACACATAGCATATATACACATGCCACATATCAAACACTTGTAAAAAAAAAAAATCACACTGAAGTATAGGGAAAAACATTATTGGGAGGAAATGGTCAAAGTATTAATGGCCTGTGGACAACATTAAGCAAACTAACAAACAAATGTGCATTTTTGGAGTCTCAGAAAAGGAGAAAAGATGTAACAAGAAAAAAAAAAATTGGAGAATTAATGTCCAAAACCTTTCCAAACTTGTTTAAAACATCCGATCTCCAGCCCTGAAATTTCAATGATCCTCATCCCCATGCAAATAAATAATTACAATATTTTTTAAAAATAATATTTTTAAAGGCTGGAGAGATGGCTTAGCAGTTAAGGCACTTGATTGCAAAGCCAAAAGACCCAGGTTTGATTCCCTAGTACCCACATAAGCACAAAGTACTACATGTGTCTGGAGTTCATTCACAGCTGCTAAAGGCCCTATTATGCCCATTCTCTCTCTTTCTCTCTCTCTCAAGTGAAATTTTTTTTTAAATAAATGAAAAATATTTTTTAGAAAAGAATATATTGGAGGACACAAGATGAAACAGGAAGAGGCATTTGTGGTCACTTGCACAGCAGAAAATGTGGACAGAATTTGAGATATGGCAGTTATAGGAGGATAGGGTGACTGTTAAGCTGTCATTTTTCAAGAGGTGTCTTACACCCTTAGGTCACACTCACTACTTTGTGCCAAATAGCATGATTGTCCTAAAATGAAATTCTGATTATGTGACTCCTTTACATAATGCTTTCCATGGCTCCATCATGCCTCTGCTCCAAGTCTTTCCATGGCTCCCATCTCACCCAAAGTATACCCCAAAGTTCTTGCTACACCCTTCAAAGTTCTGCATGATCAAGTCTCCACATAAAGTTATCAACATCTTCAGGGGCTGGAGAGATGGCTTAGTGGTTAAGACACTTCTCTGTGAAGCCTAAAGACCCAGGTTAGATTCTCCACATCCCACGTAAGCCAGAAGCACAAGGTGATACATGCGTCTGGAGATTGTTTGCAGTAGCTGGTGCATCCACTCTCTCTCTTTCTTTACCTCTCTCTGTCTCAAATAAATTTTAAAAATAGCAGAAAAGTTAATTAAACCTCTTTAATTTTCTCTCTGCTTCAACTACGCAGTCTTCCATTGTACTATCTAGGGTCAGAACAGAAATATAAGCTCCACAAGTTCAAGAAATGAGGAACCAGCAAATAAAATCCAGAAGTAACTAGAGTTATTTTAAAAATTTTTGTATTTTTTTTAAGTGAAGGAAAACTCCAGAAAGTTCTAATCAGAAGATGATCAGCTTTACGAGGTGTTGCTCATAGGCCGACCTGGATAATAAGTGACAACTGCTCAGTGTATGTTAGCATCATGAAGGTCACTGGTGGCCTGCAGATCACCAGTGTTTATAAACACTAGTAAAGCTTATTAGAGAAGTTTAGTCAAGAAAAAAAAAAAAAGAGAAAAATTGAAGAGTGTGAGGACTGTCAATCTTTTGAAGAACTTTTCTGGAAAGATGGGTCATAAAGAGATTTATGGGAATAGGTGAATTGATAATATATTTGTATTTTACTAAAAATATCCAGTAAAAGAGAAATGATTATTTATAAATGGGACAATTATTGGAGTGGTGTTCTTGAGTAGATGAAAAGAAATGTTATCTAGGGAACAGGCAGAGGAATTGGTCTTTTCTGGGAATAGGGGACAGTGTATCCACAGTAATAGATGGGAAGGCAAGATTTAAGAACTCTAATGTGAGTAGGAAATAGACATTGCAATGTTTAATCTCAATAGAACATCAATGTACAGTAAACAGGGTCTGGTGTAGGCCAGCCAGTATTGGTTGAAAGAACAGGCGTATGGGGGGATTATAATGAAGCATAAGCTCTAAGCTGTGTGAACTGGTGAAATGGCTCAGTGGTTATGGTGCTTGCCTAAAATGTCTAATGGCCCAGGTTTGATTCCCCAGTACTCAAGTAAAGCCAGATGCATAAAGAGGTGCATACATCTGGATTTTGTTTACATTGGATAGAGGCCCTGGTGTGCCCATTCTCTCTCTCTCTTTCTCTCTCTCTCTCTCTCTCTCCCCTTGCAAATAAATAAATTAAATATTAAATCTTTTATTTTTATTTATTTCTTTATCTGACAGAGAAACAGGGGAAGAGATAGAAAGAGAGAATGGGTGCACCAGGTCCTCCAGCCACTGCAAACGAACTCCAGACGCATGTACCCCCTTGTGCATGTGGCTAATGTGGGTCCTGGGGAATCAAACCTGGGTCCTTTGGTTTTGCAGGCAAATGCCTTTACCTTAACCGCTAAGCCATCTCTTCAGCCCAATAAAAAATTTTTTTTTTAATCTAAGCTATGTGAAAAAGGAAATAAATACATGAGGGTAGTGAGGAGCATGTATGCTGGATGCACATGGTGGCACATGTGACTGGAGTTCTTTTGCAGTGGCTGGAGGCCCTGGCACACCCATTCTCTCTCTATATCTCTCTTGCTCTTGCTCTCTCTTTCTCCCCCTGTCTCTAATAACTAAATAAAAATAAATATTTTAAAAGGGGGGGGTTGTTTCAACTTCTCTGTGTAAATGAAGGACTGGGGTTTGGGAAAGATCATTAATAAGGTTTAGGATCCCATGACAGAGTGATAATGGAATAGGAATGGGTAGGATTCTGTTAGGAGCAGGTAGAACTCTTGACAGGATAAATTAGTGGTAAAGACCATTTTCTGCTCAAGATGATATGCAGGATGGGACAGAGGTGTGCTTATGTATAGCATGTAGATTTCTGAGATGCAACCCCACAGTTCTTTGACATGCTGACCACAATTCTGAATTCTTCTTTTTCAAACTAACTTGAGTGCCTCCAAATCTCATCTCAATGGTAAGACCTTATTGCTGAAATGCCACATGCTTGGGCTGCAAGGTCACTGAGAAATCTTGCTGGAACTGAAAACATCGTCCATGTAGACAAGCTGACAGAAAGTTGAAAAAAGCTACACTGCATGAAGCTCCATGGGAGAGAAATAAGTCATCAGTGGAGATAAACAACAGTGGACACTGCAAGCCTTAAGTTTGGTCAGCCAGGCGAAATGAGCCAACAGATATAATAATGGCATGTCTGCTATGAGGGAAACCAACCACTCTTTAATTAGGCTGCTCCATGGGAGGGAATACATACTTGATACTTAAAAACATATGACAGGGGAAGTCATAAGCCCTAGGGGTGTAATGCCAGCTGGTGTCTGGCTAAATGCATTCATTATGCTCACCAAACTGCCCAGTAAGCACTTCTTTAATGTTCATACCCATATGTTAATGCAACTCTCACTTTTGGTTAAAGAAGCTTCTCTTTTCAGATGGCAATGACCTCTGGGATGACTCAAAAGGCACCATAGTGCTGAGATGTGACAGAGTGCTCAGCACTGAAACACTCTCTATCACACCTCCCAAGGCCCAGGGTCCATTGCAGAAAAGGTGATGGAAAGAATATAAGAGCCAAAGAAAGGGTAGGATTCCTTATAGTGCACTCTTCCAGGCACAAAATGGACTGGATATCCATGACCTCGCAGTGCCTGGCCCTACCTACATAAAACCAGTATAATAGGAGGAAAAGATAATGACATCAAAATAAAAGAGAGACTTATGGAGTGGGGGAAGGGGATGTGATGGAGAGTGGAGTTGTGAAAGAGAAAGGGGGCATTATTATGATTTATTGTCTACAATCATGGAAGTTGTCAATAATAAAAAAACTACAAAAAACTCATCTCAAGCATTCGTTCCTCTAGAAATTTACACCTAATTTCATTAGTCTACTAGGTGTTTCATTTTAGGGCACATTTTGGCCCCGTCTTTTTCAAACTATTCATTCTTCTTCATCTTTCTGTCTCCAAATCTGAGCTATGGACAACTTCTTATCTCTTGTCTTGTCTGTTTACCTTCATGAGGGCCCAAGTTTTGTCTCTTCTTTCTGCTGTTGAATGTCTGTACATAAGGGTGCTTAGACCATGGTAAGGAATACTTTTTGAGTGGATGGATGGAGGGATGGAAGAAGAATGGCTGTTCAATGCCAATGACCAAGCCTGGAAAGTGCATATTTAAATTAATGAGTTTTCACTGAAAAATCAGAGTGCCTGGTACTAATTGCAGAGTCATAAGCAAGAAATAATCCTTGCTTCAACGAATTTACAGTCTAATGGAAAAACTCCAGTGCTCGTATGGTCTTTATCAAGGGGGAAAAACAAAACATGAGTACAGTTGCCTAGAACTGTCACAGTGTTTATATGATTTATAGTCGTGGCACAAGTACAGTTCAGGCATACCTCATTTTATTGCGGTTTGCTTTATGGAGCTCTACAGAGAATGACTTTTCTCCCTCACAAGTCGGAGGCTTGTGACAACCCTGCATGGAGCAAGTCGGATGGCATCACCTCTCCAACAGCATGTGCACGCTTCATGCATCTATGTCTCAGCTTAGTAATACTCACAGTACCTCAATTTCTTTTACTGTTATTATGTCTTCTATAGCAATGTGTAATGAGAAGTCGTTGCCATTATTATAATGGCTTGGGATTACCACAAATCATGCCCATGTAAGAGGGTGCCATAATTTGAATGGATAGACCCCAATAGAGTCACAAGTTTTATTCAAGCTGTAACTTAGTAGATTTCTAGCTGCCTGGCTAGAGGAAATGTCACTGCATACAGACCCTAGGGTCCAGCCCTAAGGTGTGTTTGGGGGCAGATCTGAATTCCATCCTAAGATATGCAGAGTGCTCAGAGCTCTGCCTGCAATGTTCTTGCTTGTGGTGTTAGTGGTGGTATTTCTGTCTGCATGGACCTGTGAAAGGGGGCCAGCTTCTTTGGCCATTATGGAACTTCCCTTAGATCTATAAGCTTCAATAAATCCTTCCATAAAAGGGTCTTTTGGAGGTTTATCTCAGCAATGTGAAGCTGACAACCTACCCTATCAGTCTTTCTTTGGGTCTCCATAGGGACTGCAAAATACAATGTTGAAACTAGATTAATTGGTGACCCTATAATGGCCTCTAAATTAGTATATGAAAAGAAGAATTACATGTCTCTCACTTTAAGTCAAAGCTAGAAAGAATGAAGGCTCGTGAGGAAGACATGTCAATACCAAAGATAGACCTCTTGTGCAAATGGGCCGAGTTGTAAATGAAAAGGGAAATTTTTTTGAAGAAAATTAAAAGTGCTACTCAGTAATGATGATAAAACAACACAAAACTAGTTTAGCCAAATTGGTGAGCTCCAGGTTCAGTGGGAGACCCTTCTTAAAATAAGGTGGAAATAAATTGAAAATGACACTCAACATTGACCTATAGCCTCCACACGCACACAAACACATATGCACACACACACGTGTATATATGAATGTGCATACATGCATACCACACATGCATGTACATGCACACACATAAATAATCACATGGAATCTACTCTATCTGTACTCTGTAAGTGGAATAAAGCCTAGATAATGTCATGTCTGTTTACAATATAATTTGCAGATAATTTTAAGCCCACTGTTTAGACCTAGTTATCAGGGAGAAAAGATCACAATCACTTCTTTCCACTCAAGGGCTGTAATGGGGATGGATAATGACTGCAATGTTTTCATGGCTTTTGATACAATATCAATTTTGAAATCCATGGGTCAGGTAATAATTTTTACTTTCAAATCTTATTATTGAATAAATATTTATACCACCAGGTAATCCCTATCTGTAATCTCAGAATTTAGGAAGTGGAAACAAGAGTACAAATTTCAAGCCTTCCTGGACTACACTGTTAAGTTTGGGGCTAGTATGGAATACATAAGACCTTGTCCCAAAAAGCCAGAGGGAGGAAGGGAGTCAGGGAGGGAAAGAAGGAAAGAGGGAGGGAGGGCAGAAGAGGGTGAAGAAAGAAGCCCATCAAGTTATAGTAACCTCTACAGCTGTTCTGCCAATAGATGCGGACAAAGTAAATGGAAAGTCTTCAAGAAAGAATTCTTCATTCTAAACGCCACTGTCAAACTGCTGTGATTCATGAGAAGGATCTACATATCAACATTCAGAGGAGTTTGATCTGGACACGGTGGCACATCACTGTAATCCCAGTACTCAGAAGGTAGAGGACAGGAGTTTAAGGTTATCCTCAGCTACATAGTGAGTTCAAGGCAAACAAGGACTACATGAGACCCAGTCTCAAAAAAGTCAAAAAGAAAAGCAAGGCGTGGTGGCACACACCTTTAATCCTAGCCCTTGGGAGGCAGAGGTAGGAGGATCACCACAAGTTTGAGGCCACCCTGAGGCTACATAGTGGATTCCAGGTCAGCCTGAGCTAGAGTGAGACCCTACCTCGAAAAACAAACAAAACAAAAAAAGTCAAAAAGAACAGGGAGGGTTTTGCAAGGAGTTGATTCCAACACTCACAGGTGGCTTTGAGTGACTTAGGACGTTAGTGGAGGAAGTGGAATTAGAATTGGAGTCTGAAGATGTGACTGGATGACTTCCACCCTGGAAAGTCTTTATTAGATGAGGAGTCACTGCTTATAGATGAACAAAGAAAGTCACTTCTCAGGATGGAATCTACCCAGAGGAAGACGCTGTGAACACTCACAGCCGAGCATGTCGGTGAGTCGTACACACGCTTAGTTGCTAAAGTGGCAGGATCTGAGAGAACTGACTCCAACGGTGAAAGATGTTCTGCTCCTGTCAACAAGGCTCCGTGAACAGCCTCACATGCTGCAAAGTCCTCGCTCATGAAAATAGCAGTTGGTGCGCCACACATCATCATTTGTAAGAAATTGCCACAGCCTCTCCGATCTTCAGCAGCTGTCATCCCAGGGAGTCCCGCCATGGACGTGGAACTACCAGCACTGCAGAGGTGAGGAAAAAGAATTTCGGGGGGCTGACTGACTGACTAGTCTCACCGAATCGCTTAGCAACAGACCCTGTCTCGAAGACTGGTGTAAGGAATTGTAGAGACACCTGGCAAAGACCTCTGGCCCCAATATGCATACACAAACATGCACGACTGCATGCCCACATGTGCGTTCACACATGTATGAATACCCAGATACACCACAATAAAAACCTCACATGACATGTTTTATTGCAATATTCACTTTGTCAGAGTGATGTGGAACAGAATTTGTCATATTGCCAAGGTAGCTTCTACTGAGAAAATGTAAGGGACTCAATAGCTGTCTATTGAAAGATAACACTGAAATGTTCAAGAAGTAGTCACGCACTAGCAACATTCCTCATCCTCTCCATCTGTATCTCAACCTCCCTTTTCAATAAGTACAGACACAACACTCATCTTTTGTTTCTAAACACATCTATGTACAAGACACTTTTTTGTTTTATTTTTTATTTTTATTTTTTTTTAATTTTTATTTATTTATTTGAGAGTGACAGACACAGAGAGAAAGGCAGATAGAGGGAGAGAGAGAGAGAATGGGCGCGCCAGGGCTTCCAGCCTCTGCAAACGAACTCCAGACGCGTGCGCCCCCTTGTGCATCTGGCTAACATGGGACCTGGGGAACCGAGCCTCGAACCGGGGTCCTTAGGCTTCACAGGCAAGCGCTTAACCGCTAAGCCATCTCTCCAGCCCTTATTTTTATTTTTATTTTGAGGTAGGGTCTCGCTCTAACCCAGTCTGACCTGGAATTCATTATGTAGACTCAGGGTGGCCTGGAACTCTCTATGATCTTCCTACCTCTGCTTCCCAGGTGCTGGGATTGAAGGTGGGCAATGCCATGCCTGGCCTGCTCAGTCTTTTTAAATAGGCTGTTATTATCTGCAGAAATAAATTTCAAGATTTTTCTTTTGGTTCCAAATAATCCCAGGCTGTGGGTTTGTTTAAAATGCACATTATCTAAGCTCATCCAAGAGGTACTGATTCAGTTGAACTGAGGTTAAACTATGGTATGTGCATTTTAAGAAGCACTCTCAACTGTTACAAGTGACCCACGCATAACTTTGGGAGAAACAAGGACTATAACTATAGGGTAATGGGCCCTTAGTCAGCTGTTGGTGTCTACTTCTGCATTATTTCTCATTATTCTCTGTGTGTGGACATTTCTGCTTATACCATCAAACCACTTTACCTTTTTCCTACATAGTAATTCTTCAAGCAATTGTGCCTTTGTGCAAAGGCCCACCCAGGCTGTAGGTTGAACTCCCTCTGATGTTAAGTAGCAATTGAAATCTGCCTTCTCTGATTTTCTTGGACAACTTAGGGAGACCTGTTGTGACAGTGCCACACATATTGCATCCATGTGGGTGGGTGTGCCAATGTACACGTCTACAGCAGGCGCAGTACTTGGTATATTAGGAGGGGTTCAAGTTTTTGGTTGGGTGACAGTCATAGTACACATAGCTGGTAAACAGGAAACTCTAAACCAAGATCTTCAAACTCCAGGTACAAAAAACGTTCTATGCACAGATTGCTCTTCTGGGTTTTCTATAGTCTAGCAGCAGTCCACTTGATAGACTCTTGTCTCAAAGATCTTTGGAAGCAGATCTCAGCTCCTCCAGACCATGAGCCTCTCCAGGGCAGCAGGCTTGATCTGGCCAGTTTTCTGTATTCCTCACAAGGTCTAGCAGAGTACCTGGCACGTAAGTGGGAATTAAAAAAAAAAAAAAAATTCAGTGAATTTCAGAGCTCTTTATATGACAGGACTAAGCAGTGGAAAACTTCAACTTCATTTCCCCTCTATCTCTTGTCTTCCTCTTTCGCCCTCCTTTCTATCTCTTTTCTCTTCCTCTTTCTTTTTCAGATTTTACAATTAAAACAGCAGCCCACAGTTCCCGGACAGAGGCCGACTTCCGTCTGAGTCACGAACTACTAATCCCAGAATGCCGAGCGCGGAGGCGGGGCACTCCGGAGCCGCTGATTGGCTGTTGAGCGGAGGCGCTTTCTTCCGGGAAGGGCCGGGGAGGCGGAGACTAGCCCCAGGCACCGGGACCCTACTGGGGTTGGGCGGGCTTCATCTGGGAGGGGCTTGTCGGTGGGTCCCGGGGTCCCCTCCCCCACCCGCCGAGGCGATGGATGAGGACGGGCTTCCCCTCATGGGGTCAGGCATAGACCTGACCAAGGTTTGTAAAGGATAGAGTTGAACTTCCGGCGGCCGGGGAGGAGGATGGGGAAGGCGCGCCCGGCCCAGGAGATGCCACCTCTCCAGCCCCTTCCGGAGCCCTGGCTCTTCTCCTGCCAGCTTCGGTCGGGGACCTTGCAGTCCACCCAGCTAGGGGGTCCCTCTTGAGAAGTGAGGGGGACGGTGTGTCTCCAGGCCTGTGCTGCCCGCTCACGTGCCCCCGCGCCCAGGCTTGACCCACTGGAGCCCGGCCAGTGGTCCCAACACTCCCTCTGGTACTGAGCCCTCCTGAGTGTGTTTGGGGTGGGGGGTTTACATGTTCCTTTTTCCTGCCAGAATTTCTCCTAGTGAACTTTCTGCAGCCGCTGTCACTGTGTAACACCCAGCTCCCCCACTGCACACACTCACGCACACACACTTTGAGGGAAGCAACTATTCCGTGTCCTTCCAGAAATTCGTATGATCCAGCAATTACCCTCCCACCCCGTTTAGGATATCCAAATATGAAAAATGGATTGCACAGTGTAAGTTCCTCTCATTAAAAAAAAAAAAAAAAATGTTTGTTTTTACATGACCCAGGTGCCAGCTATCCAACAGAAAAGAACGGTGGCATTTCTAAACCAATTTGTGGTGCATACTGTGCAGTTCCTCAACCGCTTTTCTACAGTTTGTGAGGAGGTAGGTTCCTGTGGTACTGGCTTACGGAGTAGGCTAAGCCGTCACTTGACAGTTTTGTTTTTGTTTTTGTTTTAATGTATTTACATACCATGATCTGGTTATCCAGTTGTGTTATGACACCTTAGGAGAGGAAACTTTTCACTTGCATAAACTCCCAGCTGCTGCTGTTTGTAGTTTTACGGCTCTCACCCAGGGCCTTGAACATGCCAGGCAAGCACTCTCCTCCTGAGTTACATCCCCAGGCCCAGCGCATCTACCTTTCCACTAAGACAAATGAAAGTGAACTATAAGACTGGCAGAATAAAAAGCTCAATGCCATATCCTCCCCCGTCTCCCAGCCCCAGCCTCTAGTAACCACCATTTCACTGCATTTTTAAGTTTGTGTTATACACATAAATGAGATCTTGTGGAATTTGTCTTTCTGAGCCGGCTTTGCTTAGTGTCCTCGGCATAGGGCCCTGTAGGTTCAGCCAGGTTATAACAAGTAACAGGATTTCTTCTTCTTCTTTTTTATTTATTTATTTATTTTTTTTGTTTGTTTGTTTGGTTTTTCGAGGTAGGGTCTCACTCTAGTCCAGGCTGACCTGGAATTCACTATCTAGTCTCCGGATATTCCTATGTGACCTTTATGGGATTTTTTTTTTCCAGTTTTGTGAAAAATGTCATTAGAATGTTTATAAGGTTTACATTGAACCTGTAAATCACTTTTGGTAGCATGTACATTTGAGCAATGTTAGTGCTTCACTCCCATGAACACAGGATCCCTTTTTATAATTTTTTTTTGTGTATTTTCATTTATTTATTTGAGAGTGACAGAGAGAGAAATAGTCAGAGAGAGAGAGAGAATGGGCGTGCCAGGGCCTCTAGCCACTGCAAATGAACTCCAGATGTGTGCGCCCCCTTATGCATCTGGCTAACGTGGGTCCTGGGGAATCGAGCCTCAAACTGAGGTCCTTCGGCTTCACAGGCAAGCGCTCAACCACTAAGCCATCTCTCCATTCCAGGATCCCTTTTTATAAGAGGACTTGCATCAGTATTTTATAGCTGTTACCGTATAGATCTTGCACTTGCTCAGTTGTGCTTAAGAGGCTGGGTCCAGTGAGATGGACCCATTGATTGGCTCCTGGGTTGTATCTTGAAGGGAGGACCTAGAGACTGGGTCTCTAGGGGACTGTGCTGAAATCTGCATCCCCAGGGGCTGACCTGGCACTCAAGTGAGCCTTGAGCTCAGGTTTTGTGGGACATGTCTGGTTACTGGGACCACTGTGGCTGACCTGAAGCTTGGATCTACAGGGATGTTCTAGGATCCTTGATTTGTGAGGACTAGCCTGGCATCAGGGCTACTTGGGTTTGGTCTGGATGCTGGATGAACTGGCCAGCCTGGTACTGTGGAAGGTCTGGAGCCTATACCCCATGGGCTAATGTAGAAATTGAGATAGTGGTTGGTGGTCTGTTACCATTGGCTACATGCTTGGGGCCAGTAGCTTGGGGCCTGGTGGTCTATTTTGGAGGTTATACATGCTGGCCTCTAGGTTAGGTCTGTGGAAATCGTCCTGGGTCTGTAGGGACCGGTCTACCTTGGATGAGCCTAAACCCTTGGTCCACTGGAGCACAGGGCTATAGGTCCTGGACTGTAGGGTAGTGTTGGAGTGAACAGCCAGGCATTGAACAAACTGGCAGCTTGTGTTCTTAGGTGTCAGCCTGTTGTCTACAGTCACAGGTGCAGACCTGGAGCTGAGACAAGCCTAAAGCTTGGGCTGTGTGGGATCCCTGGCTCTGGGCTTGGCTAGAAGCTATATCCACAGTGGCAGGCTTGAAGGGTAGGTCCAGGGATCATCCTATTGCCAGGGTTAAGTGTGTTCTGAGAGCATCTCAGATCTAGGACCTCTGAGACCAGTCAGCCCTAGCGTGGACCTAGATCTAGATTGGGTATGTAGAGACTGGCCTGACCATTAGGCTGTCCTACACTTTAGGTTGTTTCAAAGTCTGGGACTACTAAAGGTTGACCTGGCAGTGGGGCAGGCCCCATGTTCTGAAGATCTGGAAGCTGACCAGGCAATGAGATTGGCTGGAAGACTCCATCCTTGAGTACTGCCCAGGTGACTGCCCAGAGTGAACTTTATGTTGGAGTCTGAGGCCAAAAATGTAGATCACTTCCCTGGCCTTTCCCAGGTGAGGCTTTCTGTGGTTTGTTGTTTTAATTTTTGCTTCATACTGTGCTGCTTTGGGTTGGGTGAGGGGTGTGGTACCATGAAGCTTGCTTCCTTCTCTTCAATATGTAAGTTGTCTGGTGCTGCACACCAGCACTGTAACCTCCCTCTCGGCTCCCTTAGTGCCTGTGAAGGTGTTTTCATGTTTGAGTCACTGATCAAATTGATGTTTCTGCTGCAGGCAGTCCTGCGTCACTATGTTGCTGGTGTTCAGCTCTTGTGTCCTCTATGTGTGAGAATATGGGATTGACTGTCATTTATTCTTTGCAAGTAATATTTTGGCAGTTTGTATATTTTGGTCATTGGTAGACTGTCAGCGAGTACTTAATGTGTGCTTGCTAAGTGAAGTGTATTCAGTCCAGCCCTTTGGTAGAGGTCTGGTCAGCCCTCTTTGGCAGATCCATAGAGTAAGTAAGATAGGAAGATTTTTAAATGATTTCTTCATTCATCTACTCATCTAACATATATTTGAGGGCTGAAGAGATGATTTAGTGGTTATGACACTTGCCTACAAAGCCTGAGGACCCAGGTTCAATTCCCTAGAACCCATGTAAACCAGATGCACATGGTGGCACATGTGTCTGCCGTTTGTTTGCAATGGCCAGAGGTCCTGTTGTGGCATTCATTCCCTCTCTCTCTCTGTTTCTCTCTAATAAATAAAGTAATTATGAAAATAACATATATTTGAACCCTAGTGTTTGGTGCTGTGCCAGAAGCTCAGGTTTGCCGATACCAATACGGATGGAAGGAAGAACTGAGGTTCCAGCTCTTGTCTAAGGAAAAAAGCTGAAAAATCTCACTTATCTGCATAAGAAACATGTCTGTCATTTTCAAGTGACAGAAGGTAGTACCTTCTTTATTTCAAACTCTAGTTTTAGATTTTTTTTTGCCATTCCATATCTAATGCTATGTAGTTTGGGATATGATAAATTCATAGTCTATCATATCTGTATCATCTAAATATAAAATGTCATTGTCTCACACGAATCAGTGTGAGTTTGTGAGATTATTTTTACATTATTATTTTTATTTGAGACAGAGAGAAAGGGGGAGAGACAAAGAAAGAGAGAGAATGGGCATTTTAGGGCCTCTAGCCACTGCATACAAACTCCAGATGCATGAGCCACTTTGTGCATCTGGTTTGCATGGGTTCTAGGGAATTGAACCTGGGTCCTCAGGCTTTGCAGGCAAGTGTCATAACCACTAAATCATCTCTTCAGCCCTCAAATATATGTTAGATGGGACCTGGAGAATTGAACTTGGGTCCTTCAGCTTTGCAAGCAAGTGCTTTAACTGCTAAGCCATCTCTCTAGGCCCTGAGATATTTTTAAATATTTTAATAGCACCAAGAAGTGGGTAGTCCTTGTTTGTATATAGCATCACACTAAAATGACTGTTTCCCTCCAGACACACACACACACAAAAATTAACATCAGCTGTTGTTTTTTGGACTAAAAGTAAATTAGAGGGATAGAGAACCTGCTCCCTGCCCTCACCATGATCTCACTCAGATCTGACCTAAACTGTAAACAGTGCAGTCACAGCTAAATTTAGACGGAAATTAAATTTTTTAAAAATTCCTATGAATTTTTCTTTATTAATCAAACTGGTTTTTTTTTAGAGTTCTCTGTTAAAGAAAAGAGTATAGAACTATATTTTTTAAATATCTTAGCTTTTTGAAGACTTTGTGCATGGAGTCTGTTTTGTCAATAATTCTATGTTTGCTGAACCCAGAGGCCAGAAAGTATTTGAATCAGACCCGAGTTACTAAGTTACTTAGGGTCATCTTGTCTTCCTTCACAAAGTCCCAGTAAGCATTTCTGTTCTTGCCTTGGTCAGCAGGAATGTATGACTGCCTGCAGATTTCAAGGGGGGGCAGGGCAGCCAGGTTCTGTGCCATTGCTGAGGTACAAGAGTGGGCACTCAATCTTGGCATCAATGCCAGAGATGCTTGTAGATGAGATGCAGATGTGTTATTTTAACTGAGTTCTTAAATTGTTTCTCATAGTTTTCTTTTTTAAAATAAAATCTATAAGTACAAGCAAAAGTACAGAGAATTCTTATCTAAAAGTTTCTGTAGTGTTTATGTACAGAATTTGTGAAATTATCATTTTATAAATTTGTTGGGAGATTTCTTCTCTAGTGAATTAAAAGACAGGTTATATATGCTAAGATTGAATTTCCATGGTTTTCAGGAATATGTCTGTAACTGGGAGAGCAGCTTATTCATGATATATTTTATAACTTTTACTTATATTTACTTAAAAACCTTTTGTGAACAGATCCCAGAAGTCAGTTAAAATGAGAGTCTGAGACTGGAGAGATGGCTCAGCAGTTAAAGCATTTACCTGCAGAGCCTAACAACCTGGATTCAATTCCCCACTACCCACATAAAGACAGATGCACAAAGTGGTACATGTATCTGGAACTTGTTTGCAGCAGCTACAGGCCCTGGCACACCCCTCCCCATCTCACTTTCCCCTTGCAAATAAATAATAAAAATATTAAGGAAAAAAAATCTAGCATCTGGCTGGTGTGGTGACACATGCCTATAATCCCAGTACCTGGGAGACCAAGGCAAGAAGATTGAGAATAAGAGGCCAGCCTGGACTTGAGAAGTTTGAGGCAACCTGAACTATGTAGCGAAACCGTATTTCGAAATACAAAATCATAAATGAAACAAAATAAAAACTAGATCCTGATGTTTTATTCTAGATTACATCTTTGTAGATGTCATATTGAAAACAAATGTTCAGTAATTGGGTACTTAGTAGAAGGGATGAGAAAGGCTGTGATCCTTTTGGAAGGACAAGATGTGAGTCGGGTGATATTGAGCTTCAGTCTTGCTTATCTAAGCTGTCAGAGCCACTTCTGTAAAAGTTCATCGAAGGGCAGTTTCTTCCAGTATTGTTCATCTGCCATGAGCTTGGACATGTCTTTCACCCTCCAAACTGAAGACGTGTTATTGACACATTTAAATTCCAGCATGTAAAAGATCAAAACAGGCAAAATATAGAAGTCAGCTTTTCTTTAAATTTTAGATGACAAGGGCTGGTGCTGTAGTGTGTACCTATAGACTGTCTGTACTTGGAAGGCTGAGGCAGGAGGCTCCCTTGAATGGAGAGTTTAAAGCCAGCATAGACAGCCTAGCAATCACTCATCTCAAAATAGCAAAGCTCTTAAAAGATTGCTTAGTGGTTAAGGCACTTGCCTGCTAAGCCTTCAAGAATTCCTGTTCCAATCTCCAGGTCCAACATAAGGCAGATGTGCAGTGATGCAAGCATGCAATGTTGCACATGCACACAAGGGGGCGCACACATCTGGAGTTTGTTTGCAGCAGCTGAAGGCCCTGGTGCACCCATTCTCTCAATCTTCCTCTCTCAAAAAGAAAAACAAAAACAAACAAAACAGCAAAGCATGCTGTAAAGTTGCATTAACTCCTCCTCACCTGCATTTAGTATATTGTACTCCTCATCATGGGCAACATGACCCTTTCTTGGATTGTGAACGTTCTGCTTTGGTAAGGATTTTGATATTACCCCAGATAGCAAACAGAATGTTGACTCCCTGCCATCAAGTAAACTGGCCAACTGCTCTTGGACTGTTTGACCAAATGTGGTAATGTTTAGAATTAGAGGGTTTAAAATAAATAATACTTCACAATATGTTACTGTTACTTGTGTGGATACACGTGTATGGATAATTTAATTGTGCAGAATAATTGGAGCATGATAGGCTCTTTGTTCTGGTTTATCTTGGATTTTCATGGTAAATTCTTCATTTTGCTTTTTTAAAACTTTAATTTTTCCTCTTTTAGTTTATTCTAAAATGATTACTTCATCTCCCATCTCATCCCATTTTACTTTACAAACTTGGGAGTAATTTATATTTTGATCCCAATGATTATTTATTGCTCTGGTAATGAGTTTGATAAAGTTGAAAAGGTACTTTTTAATTAGTGAATATGATTTTATAAAATAACCAAAACATCCTAATTAAAAGTAATGAATACTTTGAGTTCCCATTTCTACTCATGTATATGAAAAAGTGGTATATTCGATAATGAAAACTACCTAATCCATGGTTTTTGTAATTTCCAAATCTGTTCTCTGTTCTTTTTCAGTTTTAATCAAAGACCTTATTCCTTTTTAGATTAGTATAAAAAGTAACAGGTTTTCTTATGGCGTTTTGATACCTTTGTTTTGGTTAGTCTTCTCTCTTCTTGGCTCTTTTCAACATTTGTATCCTTCCACTCCCAGTATTCCCCTTTCACGTCAAGACTTTATTCCTGTTTCTCATTTTCTTTTCTAGAAACTGGCAGACCTTTCTCTCCGTATCCAACAAATTGAAACAACTCTCAATATTCTGGATGCAAAGGTTTGTGTTTCTGAATACATAGTATAAGCTTGTGGGCATACGCCATCCTTCTCAGTCATACTTAAAGTTAATTGCATTTGGGAATGAATCCAATCTCACTCCTGGATCTGAGAAGTGTACAGTGTTGCACATTTTTATAGTTCATTATAATTTCAAGGAAATGGTATCCATTTTAAACATTAACTGAATCATTTCAAATGGATATATGAATTAAGATTTTTAAAAATTTATTTTTATTTATTTATTTGAGAGAAAGAAGAGGAGAGAGAAAGAGGTAAATATAAAAGGGCACTTAGGGCCTCCAGCCATGAACTCCAGATGCATGCATCCATTGTGCATCTGGCTTACGTGGGTCCTGGGGAGTTGAACCTGGGTTCTTTGGCTTTGCAGGCAAACAACTCCTTAATGGCTAAGTTATCTCTCTCCAGCCCGAGATTTCTTTATTATACTAGTCAACATGAGTAACATGTTCACAAATTAAGCTTTTTTGTGGTTCAGATCATTTAATAAAATACTCAAAATTATTATTTTCTCTTTTTAATTTTTTTTTGGGATGTGGTTGAGATAGGGTCTTGCTGTATCCCAGGTTGACCTGGAATTCACTATGTAGTATCTGGGTGGTCTCAAATTCATGGCAGTCCTCCTGCCTCTGCCTCTCAAGCCACCATGCCTGGCTACAAAATTATTTTAATTGTTATCATGTAGTACTAACAATAGTGATCATCTAATACTTTAGATATTTTCAGACAAGATGGTACATTCCTATTATCTCAGCACTTGGGAGGTTGAGACTGGAGGATCATGAATTTGATATCAGCCTGGGCTACAAAGAAGAGACCCTATCTCTAAAATTAAAGAAAAAATAAGCTGGAGAGATGGCTTAGCAGTTAAGGCTCTTGCCTGCAAAGCCAAAGGACTCAGGTTCAACTCCTAAGGACCCACATAAGCCATATGCACAAGGTGGCGCATGCATTTGGAGTTTCTCTGCAGTGGTTGGGGGCCTGGTGTACCATTATCTATAATTCCCCCCCCAACCTCGTTTTCTCTCTGTCTCAAATTAATTTTTTTAAACTGCCCACATTTAACTAAGAAAAACAGAAGATGTTATGATTTGAAAGCCAAGAGATTTTATAAGAATCAGTGATATGGGGCTGGAGAGATTGCTTAGTGGTTAAGCACTTGCCTATGAAGCCTAAGGATTCTGGTTCGAGGCTCAATTCCCCAGGACCCACATTAGCCAGATGCACAAAGGGGCGCACGTATCTGGAGTTTGTCTGCAGTGGCTGGAGGCCCTGGCACACCCATTTTCCCTCTCTCTATCTGCCTCTTTCTCTCTCTGTCTGTTACTCTCAAATAAATAAACAAAAATAGTAAAAATATTTAAAAAAAATAAGAATCAGTGATATGATTTCCACTTGGTTTCATTTGCAACATTGTGCATCTATAGGAGAAACCACTGTATTTATTTTTACTTAGCTCTTTTACTGCCCCATGGTACCCCCAAAATGTGTCCAGTGTTCATGTTTTGTGTATAAGCTAAAAATAAATGTTTAAAAAAATAATCAAAATGTTGACTAACAGGAAGTCGTATACAAACAATCCTTGTGTTTAGAATAAGGAGCAGGATGTGTAGTCATAGTTTCTACATTTTCTGTGGCTCTTAGATTTCTCTACCTTAGGAATTTAGCATACCTGGCCTGGCATACATTAAGGTATTCTCCTAGCAGCAGCAGCCACGCCCATTGTAAGTGTTTGGACTGTAGCCATTGTGCTAAGGACGGTTGTCAGTCGACAGTTCCCAAGGAGTGCTGCTGCTCAAGATCTTATCACCATTGACTTTTTCATCATTATGATCATATGTCTTATTTTAATACTTAGGGGAATTTTCATAGAAGTAGAGTCCAAGGTCACAAGTTTAGTTACTATAGGGACAGTTAACCTTACTTATTTCCATGGCCATAGTGTTAAGCCCCAGTCACAGCCAAACATGTAACAGACATGTGTCACTTTTTCCACGAATAAAACATGTAAGTCACCAAACCTGAAATGCTTATCTAGGTCTAGTTGAAATGTTTTACCCTTCTTGCTGGACATATAGATTTTATACCCATTTATTGCGTGTGAGGAACAGTGCTTTGTAGTGATATTCAATGATAAATGTTTAAAGAAAAAGAAGCTGTGTCATACATTAAAATGTAGAGGGGCTGGAGGGATGGCTTAGCAGTTAAGGTGCTTGCCTGCAAAGTCAAAGGACCCAGGTTCGATTCCCCAGGACCCACGTTAACCAGATGCACAAGGGCCACACGTTTGGAATTCGTTTGCAGTGGCTGGAGGCCCTGGCACACCTATTCTCTCTCTCTCTATCTGCTTATTTCTGTATCTCTCTCTCTCTCTTAAATAAATAAAAATAAAGTAAAGTAAATTGTTTAAAATGTAGAGACAAAAATTCTGTTGTACCCCAAATAATTAAAGCTTAAAATGTTCCACAGAGCACCTTTTTTTGCAAGGAATTTTGATCATTTAAAAAATTATTTATTTATTTATGTAAGAGAAAGAGAAAAACACTGTGTATACTTGTAACATATAGACACCCCAGCGCCTCCTGTAGCTGCAGTGAACTCAAGTTCATGTGCCACTCTGTGCATCTGGCTTGTCATGGGTACTGGGGAACTGAATACTGGCCAGCAGATTTTGCAAGTGCCTTCAACTATTGCTTCATCTCCCCAGCCCATAAGGAATTTTTAATAAAGATATTTGAGAGCAATTTAAATTTTTTTTTTAATTTTTGTTTATTTATTTGAGAGCGACAGAGAGAGAAAGCGGCAGACAGAGAGAGAGAGAGTGGGCATGCCAGGGCCTCCAGTCACTGCAAATGAACTCCAGATGCATGCACCACCATGTGCATCTGGCTTATGTGGGTCCTGGGGAATCGAGCCTCAAACCGGGGTCCTTAGGCTTCACAGGCAAGTGCTTAACCATGAAGCCATCTCTCCAGCCCTTACAGCAATTTTATAAGGCAACTTTTCTCATCCCCACTATAGGTGATAATGAGGGCGTAAGGTTGACTGAAAGGGCTACACAGTTTGTAGGTGGTAGGGCTCTATTGTAAACTGAGGCAGTTGGCCTCCAAAGCCCATGTTCTCAGTTCCTACACTAGAATTCTCTAGATTTTTTTCAAAATAATTTGTAGGGAAAGAATGGTTATCAGCTAAATTAAAGTTTTGAAAAGTTCTTGAAAAGTATTTTATTTATGAATTTATGACGTGGGGAATTAAAGATGAGATTTTATGAACCTATAACATTTGTGTAGGCTTAAAAGACCTACTTAAAGGGCTGGAGAGATGGCTTAGCGATTAAGCGCTTGCCTGTGAAGCATAAGGACCCCGGTTTGAGGCTCGGTTCCCCAGGTCCCACGTTAGCCAGATGCACAAGGGGGCGCATGTGTCTGGAGTTCGTTTGCAGAGGCTGGAGGCCCTGGCGCGCCCACTCTCTCTCTCTCCCTCTATCTTTCTCTCTGTGTCTGTCGCTCTCAAATAAATAAATAAATAAATAAATAAATAAATAAATAAATAAAGACCTACTTAAAAACCACAGGTCAAAACTTAAGAGACTGATTTATGTACCTAGAATTGTCCTCATATACTAACACTAATTTCCTTTTCTCAGCTGTCTTCTATCCCAGGCCTAGATGATGTCACAATTGAAGCATCTCCTGTAAGCATCACTAATGTCACAAATGGATCCCATTCAGAACCCACTTCAGAGCAGCCACAGGTAAGTATGCCAGTTCCCAGATGCATGGGTAGGTCTTCTTGATCACATCTCACAGGTTCACACTGAGATCTCAGAAGGAAGATGTTAAATACTGACATTTTAAAATTGTGAAACTTTTTTAAAAAACTTTTATTTTATTTATTTGAGAGAGAGAATGGGCACATATGGCCTTCAGCTGCTGCAAACAAACCCCAGACAAATGCATCTGGCTTACATAGGTCCTGGGGAATCGAACCTGGGTCCTTTAGCTCTGCAAGCAAGCACTTTAACCTCTAAGCAATCCCTGCAGCTCTAAAATTATGAAACTTTCAATAGTCAAATTATAAAACCTTAAAATAGAAAATGAGATTTGAGAAAAAAGAAAACTACTATTTTACTTGGTTGTGTTGAAGGGCTTCTTTGCATTAAATTTTCTTCCTTTAATTAAAAAACAAAAAAATCAGCAAGGTGTGGCGGTGCATGGCTTTAATCCCAGTATTGTGGAGGCAGAGGTAGGAGGATCCTAGTGAGTTAGAGGCCACCCTGAGATACATAGTGAATTCCAGGTCAGCCTGGGCTAGTGCTAGACCCTACCTTGAAAAACTCTTCCCCCCCCCAAAAAAAAACCTGAACAAATAAATAAATAATAGGACCAAGAAAACAGTAGTAGTGTTAATAGCAGTGTGTTTTTCAACTTCACTATGGAATATTTTTTCTTAGTTCTTATAAAAATAGGTGCTTTTAAAATATTTTTATTATAAAAAATTTAGCCAGACATGGTGGCACATGCCTTTAATTCAAGCACTCAAGGCAGAGATAGGAGGATACCTGTGAGCTTGAGGGCAGCCTGAGACTGACTACATAGTGAATTCCAGGTCAGCCTGGGCTAAGGTGAGACCCTACCTTGAAAAAGAACAACAACAAAGTTTAAACACACAAGATTGGAGTAGTACTGGGGACCCTCAAGTGTCGAATATAGCCAGATTTACCAATGAATATTTTTGTCACAGTTTATGTTTTTTTAGTGATTTGCTTAAATGACTCTAAGGAACTTTACCCTTGTGCATCTCTGAAAAGTTTTGGAATTTTCTTAGAAGATATTTTTTTCCCACATAAGTGCTTTTTACCATGCACAATATAATTAGCAGTAGTTCCCTGGCGTTGGTTGTATTTAAAGTCTGGCCCATGAACTGGCCATGGGCATTGCTTGAGGATGTGCTAGAAATGAAGAATGTGATACCTTGCCCTAGAAACGGCTGAAGCAAAAATTAAAAATTGTTTTTACTTATTTACTTGAGAGAGAGAGAAAGACAGATAAAAGAGAATAGACATGCCAGGGCCTCTAGCCACTGCAAACAAACCTCAGACACAAACGCCTCCATATACATCTGGCTCTATGTGGATACTGGGGAAAGCAAACATGGGTCCTAGGCTTCACAGGCAAGTTCCTTAACTGCCAAGCCATCTTTCCAGCCCCAAACCTGCCTTTTAACAAGATCCCAAAGTGATTTTTAGACTCTTAAAATTTGAGCTGTACTGATCTTCGAAGTACCAATGTGTGCAAAAACTGTAGTTTTTTTTTGGGGGGGGGTATTGGGAATTGAAGTCAGGGCCTCATGTGTGCTAGGCAGAAGCACTGCTACTGAACTATATTCTCAACCCTATTCGTATTTTCTATTTTTGAGGCAGGATCTCATTAAGCTGCCCAGGCTAGCCTTGACTTCCCTCTGTAGTCCAGGCAGGCCAGGAATTTGCTGCTCTGTCTCAGCCCTTGAGTAGCTTGTGTTATAGGCCTGTGCCATCAAGGTCAAGCACATTTTAAAAAGATTTTTTTGAGTCAGTATTTTTAACTATTTTATTTATTATATTTATATTTATATGTAAGGAGAGAGAGAAAAAAGTGGGTATGCCAGTGCCACTGCAAATGAACTCCAGACGCATGCACCTCTTTGTGCATCTGAGCCATCTCTCCAGCCTTTGAGTCAGCATTCTTGTAAGAGCTACATCCTACACTTGGCTCATATGTTCTTGTTCTCTTATGCTTCCATATACATTTAAAGTTTCTACTGCTATTTATTAAAGAAAAAAAAAAACTTCCTTGACTAAATATCTCAGTATGGTACTGAAATCTAAAATAAAATAATTACTAAAATGTGACCCACATAAGTAAAATTAACCAACTAGACCTCTTAGCTTACTGAATTTCACATTCATACATAGAGGTATTTTTAGGTCACAATGATAATAATGTTAGTAGCTAACACTTAAAAAGAGCTTACCCTGGTTTTATAAGTGAACTCATTGAATCCACAGAACAGCTCTTTGATGCAGGTGTAGTTGGCCCTCTATCCACTTGTCTGCTGGTTCTGCATCTACACTGAACATGTATGGATTTTTTTCCCTAAGAAAAAAAAACTGGGGTTGGAGAGATGGCTTCGTGGTTAAAGTGCTCGCCTGCAAAGCCAAAGGACCTCAGTTCAATTCCCCAGGACCCACATAAGCCAGATGTACAAGGTGGCATATGCATCTGGAGTTCATTTGCAGTGGCTAGAGGCCCTGGCATGCCTACTCTTTGTCCCTCTCTCTTTCTCTCTTCCTCTGCCTCATTCTCTCTCTCAAATAAATAAAAATATATATTTTTAAAGTATCTGTTTACATAGCACTTGCATTGGATTAGATATCGTAACTATCCTACAGGTAATTTAAAGCTTGCTGCCCAGTGAGTGTAGGCTAAATTCAGATATGCCATTTTATATAATGGCATTGCATAGCTACAGATTTTCAGTATCCCTGGGGGTCCTGGAACCAGCTCCTCACAGATGCTGGGGGAAAACTGTCCTATAGTAGTGATCTGCTTTACAAGGTGATGCATAGGTGAAGTAGTTTACTGAAGGTCAAGTGGTGCCAGAGCTGGGATTTTAACCCTGGAAGTCTGGTCCCCCCCATAGTCATGGCTCTTCTATGCTACACTTCACTACTTTATTCTCACTTCCTGGGCTGTAATCATTAGCTACATGGAGGATATGCGGGTGAGGCCCTGTGAAAGCAGCTATATATTTTAGACGTGGCATGTATTGGGAATATAAATTTGATGATCATTTACTACGTATTGGATATTGGAAATTTTAAATCCCATCTATCTCATATAGCAGGTTCTATTTTGATGGCCACTGGTATATAAATTGAAAGTACAAGATTGACTCTAGATGTGGCAATGGAATTTAACTTTATAGAACTCATTCAAGTATGGCTGCCCTTTTCTAAAAGAAGGCATTTGTAAAGAATATTAAGTATTTGTACTCTACCTCGTGGTTTAGTGGGTACATTTGTCGTATGTTTGCATAAAATTCTTAAATGTTATCTAACTAGGAATGTTAATTTTTCCAGGAGCTATTATGAATGTAATCTATCACACCTATTTTATGACTTTTATGCATTTGTTTTGGCACTTGCCTACTTAAGGTCCCAAAGTATGATTACCAATAATCACATCTGAATTTCCTAGTTAGTTCTGCATTTTGAGAATCACCTGTTATATCTCTGACAAGTTTTGAGTTTTATAGTAATTCATTTAGAGTATGAGCTTTTGTTGGCTTTCTGCGTTTAAAAATCAGTATAGAGTTTCGTGTTGATTGGCTTAATAAAATGAGATCAGCATTTAACATTCAGATCATCTCTTTTTTGTCCATTTTTGTTCATTTATTGTTCATTGACTGATTTTATTAAAGTATTTTGAAATGGGCTTAAATATTGCTTTATAATTTCCATTTATATCACAGTTATCAGATAAAGGATCATCATGTGCCTTTACAAAAATCATCTACTTAAGCTGAGTGTGGTGTCTCTTATCTGTAATCCTAGCACTTGGGAAGTGGAACAAGAGGTTCAGGAATTCAAGGTCATCCTAGACTAGATGGAGAGGTAGAAGCCAGTCTGGGCTACTTGAAACCCTATCACAAAGCAAAACAATCATCTGTTTATCACCACCTTTAAACTAACTATATATATGAGTCAAAAACCCAAAGTTTGCATACTGATTTTTCTGCAACTTTAATTTCATGCTTCAGATCTTATCATTAATCACAGTAGAATATTTAATTAATACATCTTGAGATTAACTTGAGAATAAAATGAATGGTAGTTGAGAGATATGATAGAGGGCTTAATAGGTCATTCAGTAGCAAAGTTTTAACACATTACATAATTAAACCTTGTGAGATCTTGGTTACTAGGCAAAAGTTAAGGTAAGAGTTGAAAATAGACTGGCAAGTGGTTCTCATTTGCTCCGTTTGGGCTTTTGGACAAGTTTGTTATGCTTAAAATTTTTTAAAATATATTTGGATCTTAATTTTATTTCACAGTGTTTTGGAATTTTATATTTGTGATGCAGATGCATATACACACATATACATATATACGTATATGTGTGTGTATATACATTCACTTGCTTCTGGTAACATTTAACAATACTGTGTTGTGTAAAAGAAAAATCGAAAGATTTTTGGTTCTTTATTGCTTTAGTTTTTTTTTTTTAATTCTGGTTAATACATAAATTACCTTAGGAAAAACCTTAATATATAATTCATGCTCATATTCTAAAGACTGTGAAGATTTTTAAATATTCATTTATTGTTCTGGGGATGTGACTCAGCAGGTAAGAATACTTGCTCTGCAAGCATGAGGACCTGAGTTTAATCCCCAGCACCCACATTAAAAGCTGGATGTGGGCCATACTTGCCTAAACCCCAGTCCTGAGGTCGGAGAAGACAGAGGGATTGCTGGGGCTCACTGGTCAGCCAGTCTGACCTGAACCAGCAGCTCCATGTTCAGTGAGAGAATCTGTCTCCAGGAAACATGTAAGAAGGAGTAGAGGACACCTGATGTCCTGCTCTGGTCTGTGCGCACATGCATATGAGGCATGCACTTTTGCACACACGTATGATAGACTGTATGTACCACACCCAAACATATACCAAAAATTAGTTCATCTACATTTCAGCATGTGTGCACACATGCACGTGCATGCACATGCACACACATGTATAACTGATTGCATTTGTTAAAGAAATTATTCTTAACATTTATATAAATATATTGAGGGGGATTCACAAAAATAACTTATTCTAAGTGTTCAGTTGATTCTTACATGCCGTGTGTAAGTAATCTTAGTTTTGCACGTCAGCAAGGACAACGGTGTCACTAGGGTCAGACTTTAGTTAACATATTACCAAGCAAAGTCAGGAGTGCATAGCAAAAGCATTTTTGTTTTTAAAAGACCAGGATTCATCATTGAAAGTTGTATTTAGCATTTAATTTTAATTTTAACCTCTCTATTGACAATATTACTATTAGTAATAATCCCACCAAGTCCTGAGAGGGTCAAAACCCAACAATTTTTTCTGAGATGTTGGTTTGCTCCACAAATCTCTAGCCCTTGCTTTCCAAATCAGTTAGTCTCCATGTCTGGTTAGAAGATGAATCAATGAGGAGTTCAGTAGGACACGTGGAAGATGCCATCAACAAATCCAATAGTCTATTGGTTGGATAACATATCCACCTGTTACTCAGGTTGTATATCAGTTGCCAGGGGACACGAGACAGAATTTAAAGTGTTCAATGCCATGAATACATTTAGATTTTCAGAAAAAAATGTATTATTGACATTAAGTATAGTTGCCTCTGATGTCACATTTAAGTATTCATAGATACTTGGAAACCATATCCCATAATTAAATTATTGGTATATAAATTTAAGGATATGATTCTTTCTAATAGTTATTACCTTATCATTATAAAAAGAAACATCCCTTTTAAGTAACATAATGGGCCCTTTGTGAATTCTCTAAAGATTTACACGAAATACTCTCTACAGCAGAACAGTACACAAGACTCTGGACCACAGGAAAGTGAAGTATCATCAGACAATATCTTAACTGTAGCCAAGGATCCACGATATGCCAGATATCTCAAAATGGTTCAAGTGGTAAGCTGATTTGGTCTGTCTTCTCTGTCTAACAGCCTCATTTGAAATTCTTAACCCCAGAGGTTTCATTGTTAGTTTTTTCAATCTGAGAAAACTGCTAAACTGAGTGACCAAGTTTTCAAGGTTTCTTACTTCTTTCCTTCTTTAATTCACTAACAAAATGTGACCAGCACTCAGATATCTCTCATTAACACTGACTATACTTCAAGGGAACATAGCTCAATACAGATTTGTGCAATGATGCTTTTGCTTTATACAGTGATCACTGCGAATTTTTGCTGTATCAGAAGGAAATGAAAGAGGACCATTCATTTGGTAAACAGTTGCTTTAGCTTAATGATATATTTATACTACTATAAGTATTGTTTTTAAATATATTTAATAAGGTAGTAGTTTTAATATATCTTGAGGATTTCTTTTTTGAGTAATTATAACAGAGTTTGATATAAAAATATTTTCACTTTTCTATAATAGAAGAAGTTAACTTCCTTTCATACCTGTACAAAGTCCTGTTACAAGTGGTTGAAACAGCTAGCTGAATATCATTTTATTATCAAACAAAAAATAAATTGGGAAGAGTTAATGCTTTGTAGCATTTTATTATCAGGAAAATGAAATACCCAAGACTAGAGAGCAGATTAGTTTGCTATCTGTGGCATTATGTATCAGCAGATAATTTAAAGGCAAATACTGGAAACCAGAACAAGCACATTGGTGACTTTAGAAGCTCCACGGTGAGAGTGAGTGTGGCACACTTGCTTTCTCTGTGGCACACGTAGATTGCTGCTCTCAGAATTCTTCATTGATAGATATTCCCTGGCCTCTGTGATTTTAGGGTAACTGCTGTAATCAGAGACCCCCCCTTTACCAACAGATCCACTTTCCACTTTTTCACTTAACTACAGTCAACGTCCATCTGAAAACACTGAACACCAATTTCATAAGTCAATAGTTCATCCATTTTGTGTTTGTGCCATTCTGAGGTTATGTCCCATGGGAGGCAAATCCCCTCTGCCCGGTGTCTCCATGCTGCGTATGTACCCATGGGTGCTGGCAGGGACTCAGTCCTCAGCCCAGCTGTCAGAATGACTTGTAGTGTTGTGCTTTCAGTCAGGGTGCGTCTATATGCTGCATGTCTGGCATCCCCTAGGCAAGTCTTGTGTCCCCTGCAGACTGCCCTTGTCCACTTACTCCACAAATTCTCCTGAAACAGAGGTGTATTAGTTATTGCCTAGATGTAATACCATTGTCCACTTAGGCCAAAAATTCATTAAACACTTAGAGGTATTACCTAGATATACTCAGCTTGCTAAGGGTCCCAGATACTACTTGCAATTTTAATTTTTGTTATTAATTTCTTAAATAAGTTCTATTGTTTTCGTGTGTGTGTATGTGTGTGTGTGTCTGTGTAAAATGAGCCTTAACTCATTTTGTGTTTTTTGTTTGTTTGTTTATTTTTCGAGGTTGAGTCTCATTCAAACACTGGCTGACCTGAAATTCATGAAACTATGTAGTCTCAGGCTGGCCTCGAACTCACAGTGATCCTCCTGTATCCACCTGCAGAATGCTAGGACTAAAGATGTGTGCCACCAAGCCTGGCTGTACTCATTTCTCTAATCATATGATTTACCATCCCACTAGAGGTAAAGGCCAAAGTTCTTTTACAACCCCATGAGGCAGATTCCCTGCAGGGGAGCTGCCTGTGAGCTCTCTGATCTTTTGTCCTCGTCCCCTGTTCCGGCTCTCCGAGCATCCTTGTTGCTCCTGGGATGAATGCATGCAGGTCAGTCTCCTGCTCCGGAGCCTTTATATCAGCCATTCCCTTTGTCCCAAACACTTGTCCCCAAATAGCTTCTTAGCATGCTCTCTACTTCCTTCAAATCTTTATTCAAATATTACCTTCTAAGTGAGGCCTTCCCTGAGTACCCTATTTTAAATGACAGTGTCCTCTGACCCAGTTCCATTTATCCCTTCCCTACTTTTATTCTCAGAATGAAAAACTTACAGAATATAAGTTTCTGGGCTGCACCTTTTGAGTTAGAGTGTCTATAGTTGGAACTTGGGGCTGGACCATATGAATTCGTATAAAAGGTCTTGTGGGGCTAGGAGATGGCTCAGTGGTGAAAGACAGTTGGTCTATGTGATGTTTAATCTCTGGTTGTTGACAGAGTTTATAATCACCATGGAAATAAAGCTCTTAGCATGTTTGTTAGAGGTTTTCTAAATAAGATTAAAAGAGGTCAGAAGACCTGCTCAAACTGGGTAGCGGCATTCCAGTGTCAGGTGGGTCCCGGATGTATAAAAAGGAGCTAGTTGAGCAGTGGCATTCATCATGCTCTGCTTTCTCATGTGGACTGAACGTGATCAGCTGCCTCAAGCGCCTGTTGCCATGTGTTCCCTGCCATGATGGACATACCCTCTGGGACTATACGCCAAAAATAAACCCTTTCCTTTCTTGCTGTTGGGTATTTTGTCCCAGCAACCACATGGTAACTGATAACTCCGGAAGCCTGCTGACCTGAGTTCACATCCCTAGCATCTATGTAAAATTGGACATAAAACCAGACATAAAGATGGGTGCAAAGAGGCACACACGTCTGTAATCCCAACCCGTATCTACTGCAATGGAAGGCAGAGCCTGAACCTATGAGTCAGCTAGATTGACGGACCATTTCTCAAGAAAGGATGGAAGGAGAGGACCAGCATCCCAAGTTTTCCTCTGAATTCTACATGTGCACGGTGACACGTGTGCACCCACACAAAAGCACACAT
This sequence comes from Jaculus jaculus, assembly GCF_020740685.1. Taxonomy (NCBI): domain Eukaryota; kingdom Metazoa; phylum Chordata; class Mammalia; order Rodentia; family Dipodidae; genus Jaculus; species Jaculus jaculus. The sequence goes on along the minus strand of NC_059107.1, from coordinate 144,981,036 downwards.
TCATGTACACACAAAATAAATAATATGAAAGTATTATGCTTAAAATTTATTTTTAAATATTAAATTTTTTATTTTATTTTAAAACATTTAAGGAAGAAAAAAAATTTAAGAAGAAAACATTAGAAACTTGACACTTGATTCTAGTCCATTCTTTTTGCTTCTGTCCCTGAGAGCAAGGGTTCAGGTCTATCTACCTTGGACTTTGTGTGTTTTTAGGCAAGTTTTTCTGTTTGCTAAGTCCTGTTTCCCCCCAGCCTCCAGCACTGGTCTTTCTGTGTCGTGAGCACTTCCAGGACTGCTGCTTTGTAGTGTCTCCCTCCTGAGGCGTATGGACTTGGCTTTCCCCTGCTCTCCTAGCTCATCAATCATTCTCTCTGCTTTTAATTTTCAGGCATTGTGGTTGTTACAGTCCTCTTAGTCACTGAAGCTGGAGCTTGTCTTCTGATTGTTTGGGGTGACTTTCAAGAAGAAAAGGGAAAACAGTATCTTTACACTGCCATCCTCAAGCTGGAAGTTCATCCAAGTTAAATTTAATTTTATTGTTTTTAATTTATTTTGCCAACCTGTATCCCAGACTCTTATTACCCAACTTTTATTTCTTATTGCTCCCTGTCCTGCATTCCATTCTGCTCTCAGACCAAACCACAAATCCTTCCTCACGTAAACTCGATGCCTTTCCAGCTTGAATCTAGATTCCTCGGCTCTTAATTGCAAATGTCCAGTTCTACTCATCTAACCTTCTGACAAGTGCTTCCACTAGCCCAGATTTGGACCCACCAGTATCTTCCTTCATGGACCTGTCTGGTCAGTTTTTCTCTGCTTGTTATGGAATTTGTTACTTCATCCCTTTTGCTATCAACATTTGTACCCATTTTTATATACTTAATCAGAGGGAGCCAAAAGAGGACAGAGTCATGGTAATCTTTGTGTTCTCTTCAATTTCTTAGCCCATGAAAGTGCTCAGTCAGCAGTTTGCCATACACTATGCCACACTGTCTATCCTCTGTTGCAGTTTTATTGTATGGAAGTATATAATCATGATTGATGGATTTAAAGGTTTTGTAGGACCAAACCAAGAATACACTAAGTAGAAGTTTCCCTCAGAAATGACACTAATCTGTGCATACTAGTCTTTGGATTACAATTATTAATCCATATGTAAGCACCTTTTCTTGTTGCTTAAGTATGTTATGAGTGGCTGTCAAAATTGAAACAAGAACATGTTGGTACTTCCTACCCTAAAAAATGCCTCACAGAAGTAGTCACTAGAAACTGTTAGGATCTTTGCCATCGAGTCATTCAGTTTTGTTTTTTTTTTTTTTTTTTTTTTGGTTTTTCAAGGTAGGGTCTTGTGCTAGTCCAAGCTGGTCTGGAATTAACTATCTAGTCTTGGGCTGGCCCTGAACTCAAGGCAATGCTCCTACTTTGGTCTCCCAAGTGCTAGGCTTAAAGGCATGTGCCACCACACCTGGCTTCATTCAATTTTCTTTTAATTTTTCCTTTTTTTTCTTTTTTGAGGTAGGGTTTCACTGTAGTCCAGGCTGACCTGGCATTCATTATGTAGTTTCAGGTTGGCCTCGAACTCATGGTGATCCTCCTATCTTTGCCTCCCAAGTGCTGGGATTAAAGGTGTGTGCCATCACACCCGGCTCAATTTTTATCATTGGCAGAAGAACTAGCCACATCTGTAGCCAGTGTGCCTGAGGTCTTCCTGTTTCCTGTGTTGGTCTTCTAATTAGCCACTTATTCTGCTAAAACAGATCAGGCTGCTAGCCCTAGAACTCCAGATAATTTTGCCATAGGTGAAAGTATTTGCTGTCCCCAAAAGATCAGGGATTTCATTAAAATGCCCAATTTCTCCTCAACTCTCATGAATTGCTAATGTCTTCTTTGCTTTGCTGAGATTGTTAATGTAGAGAAAGTGATGTCATCATAATTTAGCCAATGAATTTGATTGTCTTCAGATACAAGCATTGTGTGCATCCCTGTGGGTTACTAAAGCTGGGTTGAGATACCTACACTATAGCTGTTAGAGAGTTTCTGTATTAAAGAAAATGAAGAGAGCTGGGTCTCCGAAACTGTTCTTAAAAAGATCCAACAGGTAAATCTTTTTTTTTTCTTTTTTTTTGGTGCTGAAGACTGAACCCAGGGCCTTGCATTTGCCAGGCAGGTGCTCACCCACTGAGCAAAATCGCCAACCCTGAAATCTGTTCTTAATATTCTGAAAAATCACCATATTTCTACCCTCAAGAGGGAATTGGGAGTGTCACAAAGCCTCTCACGTCTTAGGCACGCTGCCGTGGTGTCGTCTGATTTAGCTCCACTGTGTTCTTGCCCGGAAGGAGGTCTAGGGCTGAAAACTACACCTGGACTGAGTTTCTTACCCCTTTCCAAGGAAATATTCCTGAACTCAGTAGCATCATGGTACTGAGTAAGCTCTTCAGTTATCTCGGGGTCTTTCCCCCACTTGCTCCCAGAATTAAGGTCATTTCATCCTTTCTGACAAAGCAGAGGAGAAAGGACATTCTCAAGCCCTTTTAGTGTTTCCTCTTCTACAAAAGGTTGACTTTGCAGACCACCCCTGGCAGAGACCCTTTTCTTCAGATAGGAAGACATAGAAAGTACTACAGATTATGAAAGCATAGTGATTCTATTGTCAGGCTGCCTCTGAGCAGTAAGAGTGTACTAGCATCAGCTTGGGGACCCTCCCCACACTGCCATGAAAACTGCCTCTTCCTTGGCTCTCGCTGCCTCCTGAAACACATCACTTCAATACTTGCCTGCCTCTTGCTGCATTTCTGTGAATCTATTTTATAGTCCAATAATGTAGACTAATTAGCATAAGCCTCTTTGAACCGATGCCAGCACTAGTCTTGTGTTTGTTTCACGAGCCCAAGTTCACAGAGCAACAAGCAATGCCTTGCGTTTTGGTGTCTACTTTTTTCTGTCACACCTGGATTGCTGCCCTTCGGGGACATAAGCACAATACCCATCAGAAAACAGCTTTCCTTCGGAGACACTTTGGATGCTAGAAGCGTGTGGAGGTGTCTCCTGTGCCTCTGAAGTGCAGCGTGCTGTAGTTTCTTAGCCTGATCTCCTCCTCCTGGGATGGCAAATCTGGGTCATATGGCCTGTCAAGGTCATACTGTCCTCACACATGACCTGAGGTCAGAAGTTCGGTTCAGATTTATGCTCTATTAATTGATTGATCCATAAATTCAGACCATGTTAATGAAGGTTCCTGGAACACCTGCTGGCATTAATGATATGTTTTTCCTGTTAAAGTTAAGTTTTACACAAGAATTCTCAGTGAGTAATAACTATTTTGTTCCAAATGTGGCAAATAATTGATTCCGATTTAATGTTTGTTGCCATAATAGTGCTGCACCAGCCTTTTAGTAAGTTATATATTGCTTTTGTAACTTAACTGGAATTGTGTGCACAGATCACTTTTCCACCAGTCCTCCCCCCTTACTGGCAGGCCTGGTGAACCCTGGGCCAGTCGTAAGTTGGGCATTGGGAAAGTCCTACCTCCACAGGAAGAAGCTAATGACTTGTATTTTTTTTTTTTTTGAAACCATATTTGCCAAAACAGTCTCTTCAGACACTTAGACTTTTTAAAACTGTTTTCTTTGGCTTGTAGAAAATGTGAATTGAATAATCTCTGGTTCTCGTGGTTCAGATGCCTGTGTTGCCAGCGGTGGATGTTGGCCTGGGGCAGTGTGACTTCCATTACCTAAGGACAGAGAGCCTACATGTGACTTTTCAAGGTGTTCATCAAGAAGCGGAACACCATGGACCTGGTGAAGATGCTCCTTAGATAGCAAGTGAGGTGCAGTTATTTTAATAGTCGTTATTGTAACAGTAACTGAACATCTTTTTTCTTTAAATATGTCTATGGTGTGGCTTCTTTAGTCTAGAAAACTCGAAGGCAGGTTCCTTAACACAGATCAACAGTATAGTTGGTTGCTGTGTAGGTATGTATGTATATGTATGTGACACTTTTATATTTACATTGTAATCATATGTTCCCATATTATCCTCCCTTTCCTGTACAGTCTCACTATACTCCTTCTCTCTTACAAGAGCCATGCCTCAGAAGAGAATGGCTTCCCAGCCCCAGCAACCTTTAACTGTCTTCAGCTCCTTCGGGAGGGGAATGGCCTCTCAAGCCCCTCCCCTGTCTGTAACAGAATGTTGGCTGGTCCCATTCGGTGCAGGTGGCTTGCAGGTAGCCATGCCTGGTGTGAGTTTATTAGTGCAGTGGCCTTTTCATGTCCCTGTGGCCGATTTCCACAGCACTCTTGCCATCGTCCAGCTCGTACATTTCTTCCCTTGTCTTCCATGGTGCTCCCTGAGTCCTGGTGGGATGACGTGTATGTCTTATTTAAGGCTGAGCACCTATCAGCCTCTCTTTCAGCACTCAACCAGTTACTATTCTCTGCATTGACTGCCTTCCACTGCCAAAAAGTAGATCATTTTTAAGTGAGCTCATATACATACATAAGGGCATTAGTGAATCATAATACATCTCTTCAACACACTGCCACTATTGGAATATTGATTCAGAAGTGAATATTCTGTGATTTAAATCACTTGAATCATCCTTGTGGCTTTTACTGCTATATTTAGAGATACTAGTTTAAATCCATTTAAATAAGTACATGAGTTCAACATCTGAACTTATTATACTTCTTATTTGAATAGGAAATTCTACAATAATTTCTATAAAAATTCTTTTGAAGTTTTTATGCCTGGAAAGTTAAAATATAATAAATCTAGAAAACTGGATGTGTCTTAGCTTAAAGGTTCTATCATGCCTTTAAGCTGCTAAGCCATCCCCTCAGCCCAACAGCATCTATCATGCCAAACTGAAACCTAATCACTTAAATTCATTTTATTTCTTAATATTTATTTATTTATTTGCAAGCAGAGACAGAGACAGACAGACACACAGAGAATAGGTGTGCTAGGGCCTCCAGCCACTGCAAATGAATTGCAGATGCATGCACCACTTTGTGTATCTGGTTTACTTGGGTACTGGGGAATTGAAGCCAGGTCGTTAGGCTTTACAGGCAAGTGTTTTAACTTCTGAGCCATCTCTGCAGCTTAAATTAATTTTTTTAAAGTGCTCAGCTGAGTGAAATGAGGTATATATTCATTATGGGATTCTACCATTAATTAACTTACCAAAGCATACCATTTTTACTGTGTAGTAAAAGGAGGAAAGCAGGTCTTCCCCAGCACCAAATTACTCTTAAGTCAACAAATACTTGAGTAGTTACAAATGCAAATAAAACCTCTTACACATTTTTTAGTCATTAACACCTGAAATTTATTAAGCTACAACTATATTTTATAGTGCTCATGGGGCAGTTAATCACATGGGAAAATTGATGTAGCTATATTTTTAATTGTCTCATAATAGTAGATTCCTAATTTGTGAAATATTTCCTTTAAGGAACAACTTCTCTAAAGGAGTTTGTTAGTAGGCAGCCAGGTTAACTTTAATTCCTTATTCCCAAAAGATACAGACAAAACTGCTAAAATGTATTGATTTTATGAATTAAGTAGCAGTAATTTCCTTTCCAACCTTCTAGGGCCCTGGGAATGGCTGGCATCATTTCCCCCATTTTCTCGTGTGTATTACTCCTGCATCCTTACAAATATCTGATGGCAGTCAGTGAGAAAGTACTGCTTAGTCTGAAACTCATCTTTGGGATAATCCTTGAACAATGAGAAATTTACTGTTAGCTTCCATGGAAACCACTGTGTGCTTAATACTGGTCAAGATTTGTGACGCTCTTAGTCCACATGTCTCAGTTCAAGTGAACAGCCAGTTGGTAGCAACCCTGTCAGTGCGAAGATCAGAGTGTAACATTTCAGTGTCTGTACCAGTCTTTTGAAATAAAACTTCTTTTTTAAAAAATTAATTTTTTATTGACAACTTCCATATTGTAAACAATATCCTATGGTGATTCCCTCCCTCCCCCCACTTGCCCCTATGAAACTCCTTTCTCCATTATATCCCCTCCCTCTCAATCAGTCTCTTTTTACTTTGATGTCATGATCTTCCTATTATGATGGTCTTGTGTAGGTAGTGTCAGGCACTGTGAGGTCATGGATATCTAGGCCATTTTGTAGTTCCTTTTTAAAAATTTTTTTAATTTTTATTTATTTATTTGAGAGCAACAGAGAGAGAGAGAGAGAGAATGGACACGCTAGGGCCTCCAGCCATTGCAAACAAACTCCAGATGTGTGCGCTCCCATGTGCATCTGGCTAATGTGGGTCCTGGGGAATCAAGCCTCAAACCGAGGTTATTAGGCTTCACAGGCTAGTGCTTAACCACTGAACCATCTCTCCAGCACTTCCTTTTTTTTGTTTTTAAACATAGGTATATACATGTTAAAGTTTTGGAAAGATTTAAATGAATTTTATATCCTCTTATTGGAAACTTCCAGAAGGAAAAATGATGATTGAGTACTTTCTTTTCTGTTATGATTTGGTCAGCAGTTATATATAATATCTTATCTGAAAGTTTATATATAGTTTACTTCTGGACTATTTTATAAAGTGTAGTCTGTTTTGAAAACAGCACTCATAGTTGGCCATAGTGGGGTGTACTTGCAACCTTAGCACTTAAGAGGTAGAAGCAGGAGGATCAAGAATTCAAGGCCAGCCTCAGCTATATAGATGGTTGAGGGCAAGCCTGGCCTACATGAGATCCTATTGCAAACAACAAAAACCTTAACAAATAAGAATAGCACTCTTGAAAAACTGGAAGGCAAAGTTATGATCGAATCCATTTCACTAGGTTACAGAAGCTGGTCGGATGTTAGCTACCTTTCCCCAGTCAATAGCATCATTCATTTCCTTCAGGGATACTCCCTGCAAGGGAAAAGTGGTTTTGAGACAGAACCTCACTGGGCGTCCCAGACTGGCTTTTCAACTCGTGACCCTTCTATCTCAGCCTCTGGGTGCTCACCATTCGTGCTTCAAAAGCAGTTTTGTCCATCCAGCAACTCCTGAGACTTTGATTATTGTTGCTCGAATAAGGGGGAAAAAAACCCTCATTTTCCATTCTTTTAACTGAATTCTTAAGACTCAAACTCAAAATGTGAGGAAAAAAAAACTAAAATACAAGAAGCATGTTTTTGTTACTTAAAAAAAAGTGTCTGGTAGACTGAATGTTTTGTTTTTGTTTTGTTTTTTTCTTCTAATCTAAAAGTTTAGGAAAATTTCCACATGGTTTGTAAAGTGACTTAGCTTGGCTTTCATTATCCCAATAACAAGTATGTGTAAATCTTGGCAGGTCTGTGAGCCTGCGACCAGTTTTGTGATATAAGAAACTGGTGTTTAAGCGTGTGTGCTGCCGTCACAACTCCATGAGTGCGGCTTCTTTGCACACTTTGTCCAGTGACGCAAATCCACACATAATTCTTTGGAACATCAGGCTCGTGGCTGCCTTCACTCTTCTTCATTACTTATGTTGGACAAACTGCTGTTAGCACTCGCCAAAAAAAATCCCACAGCTCAGTAGACTTCAGTGTTGAGGTCTCTTGTGTCCTTCCTCGACCACCAGTAGCTTTGTCCCTTGGTGATTAGAAATTGGACACTTCTTTTTGATGTTAACAAACCAGACTTTGTTCTTTGACATACCAGCAAGAATATAGAAAACAACACATTTTTCTAGGCAGCACCGCTGGAATTGTAATGGAACTTCAACACGAGCCAAATTATTTCTTATCAAACTTTGTATTACAGTGTGATGATAAATCTGATGAGTAAAATACTAGAAACTATGCATTCTATTTTACCTACATTAGCGTGCAGAATTGACTCAAGTCTTACTGAATTGAGAGTATATCTACTCTTGTGCTGTAGCCAGTTCTAAGAAGCCAAGGTTAAGATGTGAAACTTCCAGTGTTTGTCATTCTTTGTTTCTAGCCAGTTTCGTGTGAAAATAAGGAGCTGCTCTGATCCCCCTGCCTCCCCTCACCTCTGCCTCATAAACACTTTCTTTGCTATATTTTAGGCAGTGCTCTTTTTTCTTTTCAACCTCATTTCTCTTCCCTTCTCTTTTCTGGGCTTTGTAATTTATTTGTATAACCTTTCCAACCATGTCTTGTGGATTGTGCTAACGTATGATAAATAAATCACATAGTTACATTTGTAGAAAGACCTTATGCCATCAAACCATAGTTAATAGAAGCTGAGAGGTTGCTTTTTCTACTTTGTTTTGTTTTTAAGAAATATGACATGAATTTTGTTCTTTTTTCCTTAGCACTTTTTAAAAATGAGATATTCCAAACTCCTTTCATTTTGTTATCCTAAGTAGTTGAGTGACATTTAAATATCAGGTTAAATTCCTTGTCCTTTAAACAACTGTGTTCACTATCATTTAAATTAAATGAATTTTGTTATTAAGTAAATTTTGTTTTTCTTATGTCTTTCTTCTAGGTGATATATTTGAAGTGTTAATCTATTGCTAGTGTTAATCTGTTGCTTACTGCAGTCCAAATGTATGTCTGTTCATATTGGATGAAGATTTTTTGAAATCTTTATTGATACCTCTTTGGTAACTTTGGTTAATTTTCAAAGGCCCAGAGTATTCTCTTTGACTTTCCTGTCTTCAAGACCTGTGACCATTCAATTATAAGAATGTTACACAGTTTATTTATTGTTTATTTTCAAGCAGATAGAAAGGGGGGGGAGAGAGAGAGAGAGATTATGAGTACACCAAGGCCCCTTGCCACTGCAAACAAACTCCATATGCATGTGCTTCTCTGTGCATCTGGCTTTGCATGGGTACTGGGGATTTGAACTCAGACCATCAGGCTTTGCAAGTAAGTGCTTTTAACCACTGACTGATCTCTCCAGCCTGAAATTTATTTTAAAGCAATTCTTTAGTATGCATGTGATTTTACTATTTATTCCAGATAAAGTAAATCTGCATGCTAATGAGACAGATATGCAAATGAGATATTAGTACAAAATGGTAAAAGTATGTTTAGGGTGCTGTCAAAATTGTTGGAATCTGGGGCTGGAGAGATGGCTTAGCAGTTAAAGTACTTGCCGGCAAAGCCAAAGGACCCAGATTCAATTCCCCAATACCCATGTAAAGCCATATGCACAAGGTGGCGCATGTGTCCAGAATTTGTTTGCAGTGGCTAGAGGCCCTGGCATGCCCATTATACTTACCTGTCTCTATCTCTCTCTTTCTCAAATAAATAAATAAAATATTTTTTAAAAAAATTGTTGAGAGTCTGTACCAATCCTACTGATTTTTTTTTTTTATGATACTCAAGTCAGTAATTCAAACAGCAGTCTTTAAAAATCAAACATTCAGGTAGGCGTGGTGGTGCACGCCTTTAATCCCAGCACTTGGGAGGCTGAGGTAGGAGGATTACTATGAGTTCAAAGCCAGCCTGAGACTACATAGTGAATTTCAGGTCAGTATGAGATAAAGTGAGACCCCTACCTCATAAAACAAACAAATTAAAAAAATCAAACATTCTAACCCAATACAAAAAAAAAAAAAAAGATACACTAATTTGATATATGCTAAGGAATGCCAGTGGTAAAGTTCTTGTTTTCCATCATTGAACTGTTGTGTTTCCATAAGAGCAGAAAGCTTGGTATGTGCCACAGAAATTCTGCAGGTCATAACATGCAGTATTGTCAAATGCAGGCCGAGGTGTGTCAAGCAGTGTTCATTGGTGTTTCATGACCTGATGGCATGCACAGTGTTCAGAGCCACAGCTATGGTGAAGTCATGTGCTGCACCATGGGTGAGTGCTGCCAGAAACATCTCAGATTCATCTGACCTTGAATAAAACTTCAGCCATTACATGTTCAAAAATCATTTTCTGTTGTTCAATGATTTGTGGCCCCACATTCAGCTTTGTGATCTCATGTGGCATCTCAACCAACACTTTGAGAAACTAGGCTTAAATTTAAGCCTTTTTTCCTGATCTTGCCAGGTTAAAGTTTACTAACTTCTATAAGAAACACAACAGTGTGAAGACAGGTGTACAAGTGGGCCTTGTCTCTTGCAGACCATCTTCTGCTTAGTCTGTAACTAGGTGACAGCCTTCACTCCTACAGCCTCATTGGACCAGCGAGCCTACAGACCTGCAGTCAGTTATTGTCCACACAAATCGTATTCTTCCTGTGATTGTCTGTTCTGGAAAGTTTGTAAAGCAAAACTGATGGTAAAAATGGAGATTCTAGTTAATAATTATATTGTCAAGATCTGCAACATTTCTGTAAGAAACAATCCTTAACTTTGAAAGCTTTTCACATTGAAGTCATAATAAGTCTGGCTTTCATCCTTGTCCTTATACTTACTTGCCTGACATAACTCGTTTTATCATGAAAATATAAAACAAAGTCAGTATTTCAGAGGAGAATTGTATCTAAACAGATATATAATTATTCTTAAAAGGGCTTCAGGGTTGGACAGATGGCTCAGCAGTTAAGGCACTTGCCTGCAAAGCCAACAAACCCAGGTTTTATTCCTCAGGACCCACATAAGCCAGATGCCAAGATGGCATTTTTGCACCAGAAAACACACGAGGGATCATTGCAAAGAAAGCAGATTAACCTTAGCTATTCTGGTGTCCAGGAACTCCAGGGGGGGCTCTGAAAATCTAGACCAGACTATGAGAACACCTCATGAAGCTCTTCTGTACCTTAGGTCACAAACTGAATGTCACATGGGAGGACAGGAGAAGAGCAAGGAAGTGACGGGGCTTCTCCCTGTGGGCTCGGCTTAGCTGGTCACTCCTGCTATGTGGGCTGAAGAGATGTAGGGATGAGGTCACACGTGCACGCGCGCGCACACACAAGTCAATGCCATGAACTGTAACAGATTAGATGAGTGTTTCATGTCCTTGGGTTTGTATGAAGAAGGGGGATTGATGGCATCTGACTGCATCTTCTCCCCTCAGCATTTGACCGAGTCAGTTTTCATTAAGGGCTTATTTACTGATCAAATCTGTTCCCTTTTCAAGTAAATTTCTGTTTATTTCTGATGCATCCTTTTCGTACTATTTTGAAATTCCTTCCCTGAATGCTGAAATTCACATGTTCTGAATATTTTCACAACTCACGCAGTTCTACAGGTGTCATTACTTCATGTTTGTATTGGTGTTGGGAAGATGTGTAATGTATTACCACAGTGTCCTTGAATTCTGTCTCTGAGATGTCCAAATGGATTTGGAACATTTGCTTATTATAATGACATGTACATGGGTATACATTAAGTTGAAAAGCTCCGAAATATTTATTTGGAAATTATCCATGTAGTAAAATATTCATTGCATCACTTTAGCTAGTTTTTTCATCATCTGAGAGGTCCATGTTTTCCTTCTTTTGCTGATGGAATTGCGAGCATGATCCCTGCTTCCCCTGCAATGGATATTGTCATGTGTAAGCCCAAATAACTAGAACTAGGTTTATGTGGTGTCAGATAGCACTGACTCTATCAAGTTGGGGTGAAATGTAGCTTATTAGATTATGCAAATGCTTTGCACATGCTTACATTAAGGCAAAGTAAGAAAAAATTAAGTAATAAGGTACCTCGAAGTATTTTAGGTGGTATATGGAAATAATAAAGAAAGTATTCTTAATGACTGAATTATTATTACCTTATGTCTTTTGCTTAGGGTGTTCCAGTGATGGCAATAAGAAACAAAATGATATCAGAAGGACTGGATCCAGATCTTCTTGAGTAAGTAATTTTTTTCTAATTTAATGGTATTGACAAGATACTGAAGATACCTATTGTCAATTATGACAAAAATGTTTTGTGCTGTTTTTTCCTATTCAGGGCTTACTTTTGGGGAGGGGTTACTCTAGTCCAAGCTGACCTGGAATTCACTATGTAGTCTCAGTCTCATGGTGGCCTCGAACTCATGGTGATCCTCCTGTCTCTGCCTCTCAAGTGCTGGGATTAGAGGTGTGCTCTACCACGCCAGGCTATATTTCTTTTTAATGTGTGTGTATGTGTTGCATGTTTGCCATGGAATGCGTTGGAGGGCAGAGGACAACCTAGGGGTACATTCCTTCCATCTTCTGTGAGACAGGGTCTTTCTTGTTGCTTTGCTACTGGGAAGGCCAGACTAGCTGACCTTTTGAGATTTGAGATCCTCCGACTCCTCTTACCATTGTTGTAGGCAAGTTGGGATTACAGACATGTGGGCCATTTAGTGTACAGCTCTGTATAGGTGCTTCATATCTGAACCCCAGTCAGCAGGCTTGGGAAACCTTTAGCCACTGAGCAGTGTCAGTATCTACAGTGTTTTATAGGTGGGAAAACTATCTTTATAGTATTTTTACTATGGTTAAAAAGAAAACAAAAAAAAAAAAAAGGAGGGCCTGGAGAGATTGCTCAGTGATTAAGGCACTTGCCTGCAAAACCTATGCACCCAGGTTCAATTCCCCAGTACCCATATAAAGCCACATATAAAAGGTGACACATGTCATTGGAGTTCATTTGGAGTGACTAGAGGCCCTGGCACCCAGAATATTTTTTAAAAATGAAAGGAGATATCCTAGACTCCTATAACCAGCCTTTGCCCAGTAAGTTGATAATGAGTCTGGTTCTGAATTTGATGGCTGGGTCTTGTCCCTGCCACACTCCCTTTTTCTTTAGGAGTATATGAGGGAGAATTATCTCCTGGGTTTTCATTTAGGACATTAGTGTATAGGAGATTTATCCTGCCATGACCTACATTAAACTAAACTGGGGGAAAAAAAGGAAAATTATCCTGTTTGTACATTAATAGTGCTTATGGAATTAGGTACTAGTTTATATGAATTTTATAAAATATTTTTAAGAAATACTAAAAATTCCAGGTTCAGAACTTCGATAATAATTCATTCCATCCAAGCAAACCTAGCCACATGGTTCATCCTGCATAAAGTATATCTTAACCAGTTCTTCAGAACTGTGGATTTGCAAGTATCTAGATACTTGTAAAGAGTCTTTCCAGTTGGGGTTGGTTTGTTCCAGTGTTATCCAGGCATTCATACTGTACTAGTAGTATACTTTGGAAATTTTTTTTTTTTTTTTTTTGGCTCACACGCCTTCAAAAAAGGTGTGCATTTTGGAAGTGAAACATCATAAATGTTTTTTTCTCATATTTTATCTTCCAAAGTATGCAATTTAAGAGCATTTTTAATGTTTCCAAGAATGAGTTTTCAACATGTTTCTAACTTTGGTGTCTTTCCAAGTAGCAAATAGTTTGACTACAGTGGCATAACTTGGTAGTTTGATAAAAAGTATATCTAGGATATTTGATATTTATACTGGAAGTCATATCTGATATTTTATATCATAAGGATTGTGATGTATTTTAATATGAATTGAACATTTGTATTTAATCCATTCTGGTATTCACTTTAACTATATTTGTCATTGATTATAATCTCTTTTTGCTTCTATAAATACACAGTAGACTAGATTTAATAGCAAACACCTAAAATCACCTTCAAAATGATGGTATTTGGGGTGCTTAGCAGTTAAGACATTTGCCTTCGAAGCCTAAGGATCCAGGTTTGACTCCTAAGAATCCACAAAAGCCAGATGCACATGGTGCTGCATGTGTCTGGAGTTCATCTGCAGTGGCTAGAGGCCTTGGCCCATCCATTCCTTCTCTCCCCCTGTCATACATAAACAAATAAAAAATATTTAAAATAATGGCATTTCTCTCTAGAGGAATGTGGGAAAGAGAAGACCCGTGTCCTCCAAGCATCATACATGCTGGGGACCAGTCCCCTTGCCTGCGACTGGTCTTATTTCATCCTCCATGCAGCCTAAGTCTGCTTTATGACCTTTATTTCAATTATCTATTCACTGAGCCACTTGAAAAATCACTTTTGAGCCTGCTCTGTTCCTTAACCACTGTGGCTTTCTTGTTTTTAGCATCTCTCACATCTGGCTACACGCCTCCATGGCATGGCTGCTGCTTCTGGCGCTCACCCTTTCTCCCTGAAGTATGACAGTAGCCCCTGACTTGCACTCCTGTTCTCCTTCAGTCCATCCCGCAGAAGCCTGAGGGGCTCTGGTAGCAACTTCATTCTTGCTTCAAAGCATGGCTGTCTAACCCCTTCCACATCTAAACACTGCATAGAATTGCTCTTGCCATCCAGTCCCACATTCTCTCTCTCTACTTGTTTATCCTGTAGAGCTGCAGAAAGGATTTACATTTCTCCAAATTATCCTCCTCCTCCTGGGCTCTTTTTGTACCTGCAGATGTTGACTTTCCTCTCCTTGGAGCTCTCATCCCTCATCGTATTAGCCTAGCTCATTCAGGAGTCCATCAGGCAGTCACCTAAAAAGTCTAGGTAACGACCAGGGGGAGAAATCCACGCACACCCACTGTGCTCTGATTCCTCGCTTACCAGGCTTCAGGGTAGGTCTTTCTCCAGAAATGTTGAGAAATATTCAGTCATGAGGTAGTGCCAAGTTTTAGGGTAGAATTCCAGTAACAGTTAACATTGTCTTACAGAAAAGCTGCTCCTCAACCACAGCCTGGAGGATGACTTGTAACCCATTACCTCATAAGTACATGTCACTGGTCACCAGGCGCACTGTCTAGGAGTGACTCACTTAACTGTCATCACTACTAGGAAGCCAGCTGCAGCTCCACTGAGCCTAGCATGATAACCAGAACAACCACCTTGTTCAAAGAGGAGTTCTAGCCAGGCATGGTGGTGCACTTCTTTAATCCCAGCACTCGGGAGGCAGAGGTAGGAGGATCGCCGTGAGTTCGAGGCCACCCTCAGACTCCATAGTGAATTCCAGGTCAGCCTGGGCTAGAGTGAAACCTTACCTTGAAAAACCAAAAAAAAAAAAAAAAAAAAAAAAAAAAAAAAAAGCTCAAAGAGGAATTCCAGTGCTCTTGGAATCCTGTTTATGTAAAAGCTAGGAAACCTCACTTTGGGAGAAAAGTTGGAGGTAATGAATCAGAAGAAAGTGTGCTATGCAGGGAGAGTGCACCTTGATGTAGTGTCTTGGGTGCATAGTACATCTCACTCAAGAACGTTCAGTGGAGGGCTGGAGAGATGGCTTAGCAGTTAAGCGCATGCCTGTGAAGCCCAAGGACTCTGGTTCAAGGCTGGATTCCCCAGGACCCACGTTAGCCAGATGCACAAGGGGGCGCACGCATCTGGAGTTCGTTTGCAGTGACTGGAGGCCCTGGGGTGCCCATCTCTCTCTGTCTCTCTGCCTCGTTCTCTCTCTGTCTGTTGCTCTCAAATAAATAAATAAAAATAAACAAAAAAATTTTTAAGAAAAGTTCAGTCAAGACTGGCTCTTTTTCGTTTCAAGTATAAACATGCACTTTCCTTTTTTTTTAATATTTTTTTTTTAATTTTATTTATTTATTTGAGAGTGACAGACACAGAGAGAAAGACAGATAGAGGGAGAGAGAGAGAATGGGTGCGCCAGGGCTTCCAGCCTCTGCAAACGAACTCCAGACGCGGGCGCCCCCTTGTGCATCTGGCTAACGTGGGACCTGGGGAACCGAGCCTCGAACCGGGGTCCTTAGGCTTCACAGGCAAGTGCTTAACCGCTACGCCATCTCTCCAGCCCTACACTTTCCTTTTTAGTTAGCTTTGGATAGTAAGAGAGAGTCAAGGAACCATTAGCCTAATGTGCCTGAACCAACGAAGACCGATACTGAGAGTGAAACGGAAACAGATACTCATCAGCTAGTAGGGTAACGTTTGACTGGCTTGTGTGTATAAAACTTTGGAAGCTAAAAGCACACAATTTGAAACTTGAAAAAGTTTACATGGGGCTGGAGACATGGCTTGTCAGTTAAGGTGCTTGCCAGCAAAGCCAAAATACCCAGGTTCAATTCCCCAGTACTCATGTTAAGACAGACGCATAGGGTGGCACATGTATTTGGAGTTTGTTAGCAGTGGCTAGAGGTCTTGGCATGCCCATTCTCTCTCTCACTCTATCTGCTTCTTTCTCTCACTCTCTCAAATAAATAAATAAGTAAAGTTTAAAAAATTAAAAAGTTTGCATGAAAAGAAAAGGAAAGCAGGACATTTTCCTAGAAAAATGACTATCATAGGATTTTAGAATGTCTATAAAACTGATGAAAATGTCTAAGTAATTGCTAAATAAATGTGATTTATTTGATACTTCAAAGTGGTTTAATTATTTTTTGTGTGCATTTTTGAGGTAGGGTCTCCCTCTAGCCCAGGCTGACCTGGAATTCACTACGTAGTCTCAGGGTAACCTCAAGCTCACAGTGGTCCTCCTACCAAAGCCTCCCAAGTGCTGGGATTAAAGTGGTGCTCCATCATGCCCAGCTGGTTTAATTATTTTTAATAATCTGAGATCTTAAAAATAATAACTCTTACATAACCAAGATTTAGTCCTGCTTAACATCTAAAAGTAGCTTCAGTGCCATTGACATTTAAAGAAGTGCCGGAAAGAATACCTTACCAGCATTGTTCTCAAACAGCAAAGTCTTCGGAAAGGGGAAAGAATGGAAACCTTTTATTATTTTGTCCAAAGGGTAATCTGCCTTAGTGTGGCATTGAGGAAGACAGGACAGATACGTCATGCTTTTAAAATTCTTCTGATCAATGCCTACATTTTCCTTAGCAAGAAAAAGCATTTTCCTCCTATACCTCACCTGTGTTCTTCCACTCGTGCGCCAGAGCTAACATTCCTACCTAGTGACTGCTTTCACCACTCGAGGACATGCAGGTTCCCCTCTGGACCTATCAGCAGCAAATAAAACTCAGGGTTATCAAGGGAGGCTGAGGCCAGATTCAACTCTGGAGAAGTGGACTTGAAGTGGTTCAGATTCGGCTGTCCCCTGCGACTTTCTGTGTCCCTCTGGATTCATTACCCAACCTCTCTCTGCATCAGTGTCCCAGCCAGTGACATGGAGACACAGAAGAGCTCACTCAGGACTGCTCCAGCTCAGATCAGTAATGATGTCAGCACTTAGCATAACCTTGCACAAGTAGTAAATGTTTCATAAATGGTGCTTGTGATTTATGAATGTTTTAATGGAGGAATATGTAGCAAATTCTAAACAAGGGATTTACCAGGCTTTTAGGTCACAACTTGTTTATAATCCTGTATTTGCCTGTACACCATTATGTTTTCAACAGACATATTTCATATACACAGAGTATTATCTTTTAAAATTAGGCTGTTTTTTTTTTTCCAAAAACTTTGCAGCAAAGAACAGACAGTTTTCTTTTTCATACTGGGGACCAAATTCCAGGGTACCACCCATGCTAGGCAAGTTCTGAACCACTGAGCTACACCTCCGTCCCCAGAGCAGACTTCTGGGTGGGGGAGGAGGAGGGGTGTGCAGCATATTGACCGGGACACGAGCATAGAACTCAGTGCAGGTTCCTGCGAATAGAACTAGCTCAGCTGCTGTGTGTCCTGAGGTAGCTCTTCTAAGGTCGCTTATAGTGGCCTCCAGGAGGGCAGTGACTACTCGTAGAGTTGCCAGAAGTAAGAGTGCCCACATCAACCTGTTTGTCACTAAGACCAGAGGGATTTATTACTATGAAAAGGTGTTGGAAAGCTAGAGAACTTTTTACAAGGCTTTTTTGGGGGAGCCTGTGGGAAGTGCAATATCTTGAGCTTATTGCAGAAGCCCATCTCACCCAGAGCAGCTGGTGTCTTGCTCCTTCGAGTATGAGGCACAATTTTTTTTTTCCCTGAGTGCAAGAGAGAGGTGGGTATTATCTGTCTCAAAGCATTCTGCCGAGACAAGACCTAAGTTGCCATAGACTGAGTAAATGTAAAGATTCCTGAGGTACTATGACATCATAGTTGACATTGTGGGGGCTGGAGAGATGGTTTAGTGGTTAAGGTGCTTGCCTGTGAAACCTAAGGACCCAAGTTCGATTCCCTAGTACTGACATAAGCCAGATGCACAAGGTGGCACATGCATCTGGAGTTTGTTTGCAGTAGCTAGAGGCCCTGCCATGTCTGTATTCTCTCCCTCTCTCTCTCTCTGTGTGTGTGTGTGTGTGTGTGTGTGTGTGTATGTGTGTGTGTGGCTTCCTCTCTCTTCCTCTGAAATAAATAGAAACAAATAAGTAAATACTTTTTTAAGTTGGCATTGTTATATTTTTGACAATCCCAGAGATTTTACCGTGGTCATTGCTAGCTCACTTCTAGACCTGGTGACAGTTTTTCCCCTAAGGCCCCCTGTTGCTAGTGCATAGAGCTTCAGTGCAACACTGATTGACAAGTGTCCCGTGACCTAGAACTCCATTATGACATTGAAAAGCCCGTGGGAAGGGGATTTGACTGACCACCACACCCCTCCCCTGCCACCTTCTGCCCAACAGTATTTTTTGTTGTTGTTGTTTTTAAATATATTTTATTTATTTATTTATTTGAGAGAAAGAAAGGCAGAAAGAGACAATGGTCATGTCAGGGCCTCCAGCCACTGCAGATGAATTCCAAATGCATGTGTCCCCTTATGCAATCTGGCTTACCTGGGTCCTGGAGAATCGAACTGGGATCCTTTGGCTTTGCAGGCAGGCTCTCTCTCCAGCCCTTAACAGTAGTTTTACTACAGAATCTGTCCTAAAGTCAACTGTCTTAAGAATAAAGAAAAACATGTAACTACAGTGATTGAGATGGGGAGGTAATATGATGGAGAATGGAACTTCAAAGGGGAAAGTGGGGGGGGGTATTACCATGGGATATTTTTTATAATCATGGAAAGATGTTAATAAAAATTGTGAAAAGAAAAAACAAAATAAAACAAACAAAAAAAAAAAAGAACCTACAGGAAAGGGTTTTCTTTGATTCATTTCCTACTGCTACTATTATTATTAGTTTGATGGAAAAATAATTTACAGACAACTAAGAAAAAAATTGAAGCCAATCTTTCTTTCTATACAGATGCACAAACCTAGCTATGTAGATTGTCTTTGCTTGAAAATTTAAATGTGATCATGTTGTTCTGCCTCAGATTTTACCGTGGCTTGTCATTATATTTAGAATAAAATCTGAGCTCTTTTACACAAAAAAAAGAATAAAGAAAAAATTAAATGTTTTCAACTACATGAATGCTTTCCCAAAGAATGTGTATTATTATTATTATTATTATTATTATTATTATTATTATTTTGGTTTTTGAGATAGGTTGATCCTCCTTCCTCTGCCTCCCAAGTGATGCGATTAAAGGTGTGCGCTACCACGCCCAGGTATTTGGGTTTTGAATCTTAAAATGGGTATGATTTTAAACTCAAATACAAGTCTTCAATGAAAAAAAGTTAATCATCCATGTTCAGAAACTGAGAAATCAAAGTAGCTGACGCACGACAGGAAATGGTTGGTCCATAGCTGAAAAGTGTAGGCCTTGGGTAAGATCTAGGCTCTGAGAGTTAATAGAGCTGGGAGACTACTGATGTTCTCTCCCCAACCTCCTTCCGCCTCTACTTCCTTAGTGTAGTAAATCTTGTGCTCTGCTACTGATGAGTTTCCTCTCTGAAGCCAAGAATGGAGCTGCCAGTAAGACTTTTAATATTTTGCTTGCCAGTTGAAGGAAGTGAAAGCCTCTCCTTGCTCATCCTAGAGGAATATCCTGATTGTTCCTGCGTGGGTAAGGAGTCCTCCCTCTAATCCCCTCTCTCTAGGGAAAGAAATTGCTGATTGGCCAAGCCTGGACAATGTGAGTGAAACAAGAAAGTAGGTGGGGACAAAGTGAGAGCAGCCAGGATTATAGTTAGATGGGAGAGGGGTGGCTGTCAAATCAGCATGTTACAGTACCTAATTTGCTAAAGAGTAACAACTTGTATATGTTTAGTTCTCCCTCCTTTCCTTGCTAAATTTGGCTCACTTTTAGGTGAGGTCAACCTACTTCATTAAAACAATATATTTGGCGGGGGGGTTCAAAGTAGGGTCTCACTCTGGCCCAGGCTGACCTGGAATTCACTATGTAGTCTCAGGGTGCCTCGAACTCACTGTGATCCTCCTACCTCAGCCTCCCAAGTGCTGGGATTAAAAGTGTTTGCTACAGGCTGGAGAGATGGCTTAGCAGTTAAGCGCTTGCCTTTGAAGCCTAAGGACCCCGGTTTGGGGCTCCATTCCCTAGGACCCACGTTAGCCAGATGCAGAAGGGGGCGCACGCATCTGGAGTTTGTTTGCAGTGGCTGGAGGCCCTGGCGTGCCCATTCTCTTTGTCACTCTCTCTGTCATTTTCAAATAAATAAATAAAAATGAACAATTTTCTGTTAGGCAGATATCCCAAGACACTTTATTTTACTTTGTTTCTATTTGCTTTTATGTTCTTGATGTCATCACTGTCTTTTTAGATAGGCAATTAAATGATTCTCCCCCACCTCCCACTCCCCTCCCCATCCCACCTCCCCAAACTGGTAGTGCTGGAATCAAACCCAGTGCCATGCACATGCTTAGGCAAGCACTCCACCACTGGAATATTCACAGCCCTAACTTTTAAAAAGTTTGCCTTCAGCTGGGCGTGGTGATGCACACCTTTAATCCCAGCACTTGGGAGGCAGAGGTAGGAGAATCGCCATGAGTTCGAGGCCACCCTGAGACTACATAGTGAATTCCAGGTCAGCCTGAGCTAGAATGAAACCCTACTTTGAAAAAAAAAAAAAAATTTGCCCTCATTAAGCATTCTGTTAATAATTTTGATGCCACAAGTGATGTAAATAGGCTTCTTTAAATGTAGCTACCAAGCTATGCAATCAGGAAAGACTGAGCTTTTTAAAAATATACAAGTTTATGATATTCCATGAATATTCTTATAGCTTTATAATTTTTTCTGCATCTTGCTGATATAATTGAATGAAGTAATAGCTTCTCCTGCCTTATCCATAGTTCATTCCTAGGGGAATAGTCTTTTTTTTTTTTTTTTTTTTTGGAAGTAGGGTCTCACTCTAGTCAAGGCTAGCCTGGAATTCACTCTGTAGATTCAGGGTGACTTTGAACACATGGCAATCCTCCTACCTCTACCTCCCAAGTGCTGGGATCAGAGGCGTGCACCACCATGCCCGGCTATGCCCTCTTTTTTAATTGTTCATATGTATTTAAAACAATAAGAGACATATGCACAAAGTAGCACATGCATCTGGAGTTCATTTGTAGTGGCAGAAGGTTCTGGTGTGCCAGGACTCAATTTCTCTGTCTGTCTTTCTCAAATAAATAAATTACTTTTAAAAATATGACCATGAAGACTGGGAGCTTAAAGGAGCCGTCTCTTCACATGTATCTTAAAACTCCTTCCCGTGAATAACAAGTGAAAGTGAAAGGTTCACTGCTCCCATTAAGTAGCAACTTAAGGGTTCATGGAAATCCAGAGTAAAGAAAGAGTACTTCTTATCTTAGTATACAGTCCCCTGAAAATATGAATGTCTAAGCTGAACAAGATTGCATTGTTGATTGTTTTACCATTACTGCTAACACTTGTATAAGGCTTTATAACTTTTTGAAGTTCCTTGTTAGAACAGTAGGAAGCGCATCAGTTTCATAAAATGCTTTTCCTATAATCTCATTTCATTTGGGGGGGGGTCCTTAAAGTTTTCTCCTCTTTATATGCTTTATTTTCTGCATATATACCATATTTTCTTTATCCACTTGTTCCCTGACACACACAGGCTGATCCCATGACTCGGCTATTGGGAATACTATAGCAGTAAACACAGGCATGCTGGCATTGCTCTGGTAAGCTGGCTGATTCTGTGGAATGGGTGCATCAAATGGAAGCTCTCAGTTTCATTTATTGAGGAGCCTCCATACTGATTTCCACTGTGCCTGGTAATTAGATTCCTAGCAATAGCGACAACTAAGGCCTCCACCTGCTGCACCAAAATAAATAAATGTATATGAGTATACCTTTGTAAAAGACAAATGATCTGTTTGAACATGTTGTAATCTCATAAGATCCAAAAGGTTCCATCAGAAGACTTAGATCTGATCAGCACTTTCATCAAAGTTGGCAGGCTCAAACTGAGCATATTAGTCACCAGGAGTTGAAGGTAGAGGAAAATATAGAGTATTCAATGTTGGATGAAGGCTGCTTCTTTCACTCACACTCACTGAAGAAAAGAAGAAAGTCAAGAAAACAAGCCTATTTATAGTAGCTTCAAAACAAACAAGCAAAACCTTTGCTCAGATGTGTTAAGTGCAACAATGGGTAGTCATGGTGGCGTAGGATGCGACGCAGGCACACTCGAACACGTACGCGACGGCCATGGGCTGGGGCCAGGCCGCGCTGCAGGCGCAGGGCTGAGGGGCAGAGCCCTGACCTCGCCCCTGGGAGGCCCCGGGTTCCACCCGTAAGAGAAAGAGAGCAAGCAAGCCAGAGAGCCGGGCGTGGTGGCGCACGCCTTTAATCCCAGCACTTGGGAGGCAGAGGTAGGAGGATTGCAGTGAGTTCAAGGCCACCCTGAGACTCCATAGTGAATTCCAGGTCAGCCTGAGCCAGAGTATGACCCTACCTGAAAAAACAAAAACAAAAAACAAAACAACAAAAAAATACCTCTAACAATCAAAACTATACAGCACTGAAGAAACTAATTGTAGAAGATGTTAAGACCTCTCAAGTTCATGGCTCAGAATTAAAGTTCTAAATATGGTCATATCCTGCAATTTTGAGAAAAATCACCCACTTCTAAATATAAACTACTTTTACCTGTTTCATTTTTATTTTTGTTGATTTTTTTTTGAGACAGGATCTCGCTATATAGCCCAGGTTGGCCTTGAACTCACTTATGTAGCCTAAGGCTGCCCTTGAACTAACAGCAGCCTCTGGCTTAGCCTCTCTAGTACTGAGCTTACAGGCAGCACACTGTGCCGGGCCCACCCTTTTCTTAGGGAATTGTTTACATTATTTTATGTGTTTGAGGTGTCCTAGATGCTAATATAATTTCATGGGACCTTGAAATAATTCCCTCTAGCAATTTTTTCCTTTATAACAAAGATATGTAAGAAGTCAACAAAATAGCAAAAAGAAACTGACTGAGAAGAATGTGCCTGATATTCATGCAAAAAACTTCTGGAGTGGTTTCTTCATGTGAAGAGCGATGAAGAGGCTGGAGAGATGGCTCAGCCATTAAGGCATGTGCCTGTGAAGCCTAAGGACTCAGGTTCGATTCCTCAGGACCCACATAAGCCAGGCACACAAGGTGGCCTGTGCATCTGGAGTTTGTTTGCAGTGGCTAGAAGTCCTGTTGCACCTATTCTGTTTGTATCTTTCTCTTTCTCTCTCAAAATAAATAAAAAGAAAAAGCGATGAAGATGATGGGCCAGTTTGTGTTTTAGGCATTGATTAAAACCTGGAAATGCTGTGTCCATCTTTATAAGTTTTACTCTTCTGGGTACATCTGGCTGCCTGGCTTACAGGCATGGTCTAAAGTTGTTAAAACAGATGGGTTTACATTTGATAGTTAAGACCAGCACTACCATTTGTTTAGTGACATGTCAAATATATTCAATGATGCAAGCAATATTTTAGTCACAATTTTCAGCAACTAAAAGTACCCCGTACCCTACACATATCTGTATTTAATAATTTCTCTTTGTTGAATCTCCTAGATCTTTAATAAGAATCAAGGAGCCTGAGGCAAAACTAAGTGTGTTTGTTCTCATTACCATCCAGCATCTCACTTTTCTTCCTTTTACTTTTTTTCCCCCCAAAAGTATGTTTTCCTTGCTTCCTTTGCCCATGGTAAGAGTGAGGAGAAGTTAACTAATTGTGCCGCTATGTATAAGTGATTTACCGGCATGAACATTATTAATATCTATT
This sequence comes from Jaculus jaculus, assembly GCF_020740685.1. Taxonomy (NCBI): domain Eukaryota; kingdom Metazoa; phylum Chordata; class Mammalia; order Rodentia; family Dipodidae; genus Jaculus; species Jaculus jaculus. Next base: position 144,957,249 of record NC_059107.1, on the reverse strand, counting down.
GAAATAACTTTTTTTTTTTTTTTTGGTTTTCCGAGGTAGGGTCTCTCTCACTGTATCCCAGGCTGACCTGGAATTCAGTCTGTAGTCTCAGGGTGGCCTCGAACTCACAGCAATCCTCCTACCTCTGCCTCCCGAGTGCTGGGATTAAAGGCGTGCACCACCACGCCCGGCCTTGAAATAACTTTTAATCACACCTATTAGATCCTAAGTCCTGGGGGCGGGGTGGAGACAGAGACAGGAGAATCGCTGGGGCTCGCTGGTCACCAGTCTGGCCAAAACTGGGAGCGCTAGCTTCAGTGAGGGACTCCGTCCAGGAACACAAGGAGGAAGAAGGGTACAGGAGGACGCCTGATGTTTTCCTCTGGCCTCCCAGTGTGTGCATGCCCAACATGCGTGCACCATACACACACTACACACCCAAACAAAACCCACCGTTAGAATTTCATGTTCTTTCATTATAGCACGCCCATGCAGATCTGGAGTTGAAATGTTCTAGTGTCTGTCCTTGCTGTCCTGTGCTGTCCTTGACACAGTGTCTTTACCAACTCTTTATTTGTTTGCTTATTTATTTATTTGAGAGAGAGAGAGAGAGAGAAAATGAATGTGCCAGGGCCTCTAGCCATTGCAAACAAACTCTAGATGCAAGTGACACCTTGTGCATCTGGATTACTTAGGTACTGGGGAATCAAACCTGGGTCCTTAGGCTTTGCCAGCAAGTGCCTTAACCACTAAGCCATCTCTCCATCCTCTTTATCAACTCTTCATTCTCTATACTCAAGCCTTGTTGTGGAGCACTTTCCAACAACATTAAAGACCTTTGACCAGGCTCTCCTCCCCTGCAAAATTTCCATATTGCCTGTGCTTCTAAGTAGCCATTCCTGAACTCCTTTCTGCTGCTAAATATCTCTTCCTGCAGCATTCCTTTTTTCCTTTTCTGGCTTTCCTCTCTGTACCTCATGTGCACTTGAGGCTCCAGGGCTTAGACTTGTCGTGGCAGCCTCAACAGACAATAAATAGCTTTGTCTAGACCGGGGTCTCCATGGTGATGAGAGTGCTGAAGGAGAACTGTGTAAGGGCTGGCAGGAGAAGCAGCGTCGTGGCCTCTGTAGGAAGTGCCCTCAGTGCCCGCTGGTGCGCAGGAGCCAGAGCGCACCTTGCCGTGGTGGAGTGCCTGAGGCTTCCTGCGCTAAGGACACAGAGTTGGCAGATGTTGGCGAGTGTTCTACGATGAACCTGATTAACAGTTTGTAAGTGCTCGTGTCCAGTTGGAAGAATATGCTTTAACTTTTTCTTCTTCTGTTTCAGGAAGCCAGATGCCCCAGTGCCGGATGGAGAAAGTGAGAAAAATGTAGAAGAAAGCTCAGACAGCGAATCTTCCTTCAGTGACTAAGCTGGGATTTTGACAAGAATCATGCAGACTTGGGAAGGGTACACTTACATTCTTTGAGGCTGAACTTTTAGTCATAAAACACCAAATGGCCATATACCCACTGCCAGCCTTGCTCTGTGTTATAATAGTAATAAAGCATTTATAACCTGTCAGAATGTCTTGTTACCAAAATAAAGTCCTTCAAAACTAAAAATAGAATATCCCAAATTGTAATGAGTGCTACAAATACTAACATGAACTATCCCAATGATGTGATGAGCATTTTAAGATGGAGTCAGTGTGAAGTTAGTGATCAAAAGTAGACTCACTGGATGGGCATGGTGGCACACACCTTTAATCCCAGCACTCGGGAGTAGAGGTAGGAGGATCAACGTGAGTTCAAGGCCACCCTGAGACTATAGAGTGAATTCCAGGTCAGTCTGGGCTAGACTGAGACCCTATCTTGAAAAAAAAAAAAAAAAGTAGACTCACTGCAAAAGTCAGGTAATGTGGTAAGTGAAATATTCAACTTTTGTGAATCTTTTGTTATGAAAAATACTGTGTACATTTTGTACTATAAGCATTTTTAAAATATCCAGTAGAAAGTGACATTGGACTGAAGTTGGTTGTGACCACCTGAAACCTACATATTTCTATCTATATGGCTATGGAATTTACTGGTGATAATTATTAGCATATATAGTCTGTTGTGACTTGGTCAATAGTTCATATGTTATCAAAGTCATGTTTTTTATATCTATTATCAAGTAGAAATATTAACAGCAGTTACAATGTGGTTCAGAGTGGGCAAGCAACATATATATATATATATATATATATATATATATATATATACACACACACACACATACATACATACACACACACATACATACACACACACATATACACACTTTCACGCATATGTGTATATCTGTGTGTGAAGTGTATCATTTATACATATATGTGTGTGTATGTGTGTGGTATATATGTGCATTGTTTATGTGTCAGTTTGTGGTTGTGTGTGCATGTTTATATGTGTATGTCAGTGTGTGCGGCATTTATGTATTTATGTGTGTGGTTGTGTGTGTATGTTTATATAAGTATGTGTTTGTACATGTACGTCAGGGTGTGCGGCATTTATTTACGTGAGGTTGTGCTGTGTGTGTGCATTTGGTTATTGGTGCTCTTATTAGTTTAGGTCACCTGAAAGTAGAACCTGAGCACAGGTCTTGGGCATGTGTAGCTCATTTGTGAGGGGACCCCAGGAAGCAGCAGGAAAAGGGGACATGAAGGTGTACCATCAAGGTTGTTGTCTTGGGCTTTGGGGAGGCTGACGGACACCTCACAAAACTGTCCACGTAATGGAACCAAGATTACTTACGAAGTAAGTTCCATTCCCTGTTACTGAACAGTTGTCCTTCTAGGGACATTACCCCTGCACTTGTCAGATGCACTGCTCTGTGGGAAAGCACACTCCCCAAATATTGAAGAACTGTAAACAGTAAGAAGAGGCATAGTTCAAGGCTTCAGGAGACAAACCTTCACTCACCTGCACCTATCTAATACAGCTGTGGCTGAGATCAGAAGCAGAAAGGAATGTAAGACAAGACAAAAAAAAAAAAAAAATTGGTGTATGCTACTCTGTATCCTTGGCTGCTCAGAAGTGCCAGGTTCCAGGTTCTGTCCTCTGTTACTGGGTTTCAAGAGTGGCCAGCCATTATCTGAACAGACTGCACATGAAGATTGGTGAGACAAGCTACCTTTCCTGTTGCAACCGAACCCATGGCCCAAATCAATCTGCATCTTTTCTTTTTCTACCACATACTTTGGATTTCTGTGGTTCTGTGCCAGAAATTCAGCTCATTGATTGCTGGTAGAATGACCCACATCTTCATCCCTTAGTGGTTAGTGCCTTGTTTCTTTTGTCCTTCTAAGGCTGTGGTCAGTGATCAGTTTGCTCTTCATACAGGATTGTGTGAATTGGTATAATGCGCATACCACATTTTGGTGAACAGCCCCCCAACCCTTTAGATGCCTTCTATAAGCCTACAATAGGACATTTCATTGTTTTAAATAAGGTTTTTCTGGATTATTCTACTTGTGACAGGGTTAGTAGAACCAGTAATTCATGCACCTATTTTTCTTTCTTTTTCTTTTTGAGCAGGGTCTTCCTATGTAACCTTGGCTGCCCTTGAATTCACAGCCCTCCTGCCTCATTCTCTTAAGTACTGGATTACAGGCAAACGCCCCCATGCCAGTTCAGTTGTTGCTTTTCATTTGCTGGTTATCCTTGTGCCTGAGGCACAGTAGTACCATGTTCGTAGGCACTGGGCACTCTGTAGGCCTCAGTGATGAAGGCAGAAGCTGTGATGGAAAGGAAGGAAAGCCCATATTATGAATTAAGAACCAGCTACCTTAGGAATGAGTCGCTTCACCTTCTCCAGGAGAAGGAGTTTAACAGAAGTGACAGGTTAATCTGTTTGAGGAATGTATTGAATCATTGGTCTCTGCTGCTTATAGATGGTTGGGTATTTTGCATTGGAAGTAACTCAGCCTTAGTGAGGAAACTCAACTGCTGGTCCTACATACAGCCTCCATCTCCATCGCTGTGATGACTCCATTTGCAGGCTTGTTGTGTATGTCTAAGATAATCATGGGTAAGATGGCTGATAGTCTACTGGAAAGAATTATCCTGTCGACCTAAGTTTTGCCTCCTTAGGTGGATAGTGGAATTTGGTATGGTTTTGATGTGATTTGAACATGTCCCTTTAAGGTTTATATCCTGGGAGCTTGGTCCCCACTGTGGCGGTGTAGGAATAGAACACTTGAGAGGTGTGGCCTAGTGAACGATGACTGGGTCTCGAACCATTGCCCTCCAGAGAAATGAATGCTGGTCTCAATGAGTGAGATTTTATAAAGCAAAATCACTCATGCTTTTGACCCCTTCTGTACACAGCTGGCACTCCATGCGATGGAGTGCCAGGGAGGCTGATGCCAAGACGATAATGCTGAGCTCCTAAGAGCTGTGAACTCAGTGCATCTCTTGAGGAAGCCGTCAGCCTTGAGTATTTTGCTACAGCAATACAAAATGGACAATAGAGCATTCCATGAAGTAAGTGGTCACATTTGGGGGGTATCCCTATAGTTTTGTTTACATGGCTCATCCTCAGGTCTTTCTCTCTAATCTAGTCGTAAGTCCTTCATACCATACCTGGACTGGCCAAGAAAAGTGTCATGATCAAAAGTCTGTGCTTATGGGCTGCAGAGATGCCTTAGTGTTTAAGGCACTTGCTTACAAAGCTAAGGACTCAGGTTCTATTCCCCAGTACTCACGTATGCCAGATGCACATGGTAGAGCATGCATCTGGAATTCATTCACAGTGGCAAGAGGCCCTGGAGTGCCTATACTCATTGCCTCTCTTTCTCCCTCTCTCTGTCTCTAATAAATAAATAAAAATAAATCCTGTTTTTAAAAAAGACAACAAAAATATACTATTTGAAGCTCTGACTATGGGGAAAATTTCTTCCTCGCCACTCCTCCTCAGGAGCATCTCTGGCTGAGGCAGAGCAGCAACCGTCTTTGTCTCATATCAGCTAACCATGTTGGCACGTGTATGAACAAAGCCCACTTTTTCCTCCTCTTTGCAAAATAGCTACAGTTACTCAACTTCTCCCTGTCTCCATACTTCCCCCATGATTTCCCCTTGTCCTTCCGTTCTGAATAGTACATTCTGTTTCACCTTTTGACTCCAAACATATCTATGTGATCTGCACTGGACTGAGATGTGTTAGCAAATGTGATGCAAGCAGAGACTAAAACTACTTGGCTGATCTTATCACCTTAGATGCTTCTGTTATTAACAAAACCCTAAGATTATCTCAATTATATGGAGGCACTGAAATAGTCTGATGGAGGAAATGGAGTTGAACCTTTCCATTCACCCAAAACCAAACCAAAATGAGCATGACCAGGAAATCTGCCTTGCCAATCCCCTCCCCCTGCCCCCTTCCCCCTGTCCTGGAGTTAGATTGTCAACATTACTGGTTACTTATGACCTGACGCCATCATGGAATGATCCAGCAGCCCAGGAGCACCCACGAGATCACAGGGCTAGGCTGAAGAAGAGGCGTTAGTACAGAAGTTGGGTGGTCAACTACCTCCCCGTATAATTGACACACTCCTTCTGGGTTTTCTCAAGCTTCATCCCAAATGCATCACTTCCATCAGATGATGGGTGAGTGTTGGGACTCTGGCCTTATGGTCTGTGGTATCTGGTAACACCTATGTCATGAGGAGCAGTTCCAGCTAGTCACTTACCCAGATAACATAGGCAGATTCTCTCTGTTGGGCAGAGAAACATGCCAGCATTGTTCAAATAAGGTTCAAAACTAACTTGTGTGACAGAACCAAAGAGTCTCATAACAGTTTTCACTGAGGCTTGCTCAGAGAGGCTAAACAATGTTCACACCAATGGATGATCAGAAGAGTCCTGTAGTCCTGAGGAGGACAGCTTCTGTCAGAGCCCCAGCCTACTGCAGAGCCCTTCTCTGGGCCCACGTGACCCTGGCCACCTTCTAGCTCATCACACAATGGGTTATGGCAGTAGTCTTATGAAAGTATGTGATGCTTTCAAGAGTTCCCATCGTGCGGTGCCTCTTTCTTTTCAGTAGAAGATGCCAGTTCAGTAACAGCATCCTTCAGACTACTGGACTCCTGACATCTTTAGGGCTGTGAACCTTCCATCCTCCTATCTGTCCCTTTCCACATCCTCTTCACTGGAATCCTGAAGTTACCAGGCTAGATGGATGGCCAGTCCAAGGTTGTATGGAATGTTAGGACACACAAGATCCCTGCACACTACACTGAGAGAAAGCAAAAGAACTCTCTAAGTCCTGCAAAAATTGGATTAATACCTATAGCTATCATTTTCACATAATTATAAACACTTGTAATAGTCTCTTTTTTTTTTTCATTTATCTTAGAGAGAGCAAGACTGAGAGGGGGTGGGGGGATTGGCCTGGAGCCTCAGCCTCTGCTATTGAACTCCAGATGCTGCGCCACCTGGTGGACACATGCGACCTTGTGCTTGCCTCTCCTCTGTGCATCTGGCTTATGTGGGATCTGGAGAGTAGAATGTGGGACCTTAGGCTTCGCAGACAAGCATTCTAACCACTAAACAATATCTCCAGCCCACTTGTGATATTCTCAGTGATGACAAAAAGTTTGCTAGATCAATATCTGCAAAGCCTGCAAGTGCAGAGGCTGTGTTCCAGGAAAGAAGTATCTGGCATGGTAGCCATGACCAGCACTGTCATTTTGTTTAGTTTATGAGAGTCCTTTGTTTTTCATCATGGTCCATGTAATCTTAGCAGTGGCCACACAGTGTGCTGAATGCAGTGAGCAGAAGCTCTCCCTCTTAAGGGTTTGGCAGTGATAGTATCTCTGAAATTGTGTTCAGGATGCAATGTTGTGTCTGATTTAGTATCCTAGTTGGGATTAGGGAGGTAGAGGTGCATTTTAAACTATTTCCAGTACATACTATCTACCATAATGGGTTTTATTCCATAGGCCAAGAAACCAATGCGGATCCATTAGGGGGTGCAAAAAGAGACCAGAGAACTAGCCACAGGGTCCTTTCAGAACCAGTTGAATTCACTGTGAGATGGACTTTATTTATTACCTTGTACCCATTAGAGTTCCCACTCAAACTGAGGAACAATAGGGTTATTTTAGATCTCTCCATAGCAAGTTAACTCAGCCTTGTACATAACCACCTTTGGAAGAACTTGAGTATTTCATCCTCAAGAAAACTTACTTTGCTAGGTTAAGGTCCTTCGGAGAAAGGTCAGGTCGGATGTTAATTATATATGCCTGTGGTGACATTGCCTCCATTTACCCTAGGACGCACTTTGCTACTGATGTTAGAATGTTAGTACCTCCGCCTGGAATCTTGTCACGTCAGTGGATGCTAGAGAGGCCAGGTCTGTGACATCACATCCCGCTGTGAATCCTGGTGTGCACAGTGCCACTGCCCTCCTTAGTGCTCCCTTTACTGCTGAGCAAAGAGCATGTTCTCTGGACCCTTCTGCAAAAATAATGGTTTGGCTATTTTGCTTTGTTTTTCGTTTTTTGAGGTAGGGTCTTGCTCTAGCCCAGGCTGACCTGGAATTCACTATGTAGTCTCAGGGTGGCCTCAAACTCACCACGATCCTCCTACATCTTCCTCCAGAGTGCTGGGCTTAAAGGCATGTGCCACCATGGGAGGCAGAGGTAGGAGGATTGTCATGAGTTCGAGGACACCCTGAGAGTACATAGTGAATTCCAGGTCAGCCTGGGCTAGAGTGAGACCCTACCTCGAAGAACCAAAAAATAAAAAATAATAGTTTGTTATCTTGACACATTAGATAAACCTTGCCAGGTCCTTCTCCCTTCATACCTCATACTGAATATATATATTCCTGTCTTGTTCTCATCAAGAGTGTTCCCATGTCAATAAGCTCTCCTTTATCCAACCTTATATTCTGTCTCTCTGGAACTGTAAGCTTAAGATTTATTCTCACACATGCAATCTAGCTCCAGCTCTCTGGAAATTACATTAGCAAGATCCTTAAATTCTTCCAGTAAACAAGCTATTTATCCTCAGTTGAAAGACCAAGCATTTTCCTCTCAGCTGGACCTGACATTAGCTCACCTTCTTGAAGAGACGGGAGAAGGCAGAGTTAGATTTTAGAAGAATCCTCTTACCTTCATGGTGTCCGGGTAAGGGAAGGCCACCGTTGTTTGTTGTGGAGGAAAGACCTTCCCCTGGCATGGAGAAGTCACAGGAAACCAGGGCTTCAAGCTCCTGGTTTTTCTCATCACAAAAGTGTCTCTGACTTTCATCTCCTTAACTGCTCTTAGTGCTTACATTTTCACTCTGGATCTCCTATACAGTTATCCTGTGGCAAAGGGGTTAACAGTGTCCTTAAACACCTACTAAGTAGGCTGTCTGGCTTTCACAGTTCACCCACAGTTGGTAGTTGGCTGATGGGTGCCTGCGACTTTCTTTCTTCAAATCACCCAGGCAACTAATCCCCCTAACCAATTCCATAATCCCTTTCCCCCCATACCATTATAATGACGAAGCTACATAGTGATCAGTGCATACCAGGGATCATTGTGTTCCTGCTAACCCAGCATTAAGGGCAAATGATTCAGTTGCAGAATCCCATAAAAGCTCTGCTTATCAGTTGCTCACACCAGAAGCACATCCCAAGGCAAATACTCGGGCACAGGTAATGTATTGGTGAAGTGACCTGAGGAAACAGGAATAAAAGCAAGAAGAACGAGAAAGGAAAGAACAGCCAATGCAGAGTTCTTAACGAGGCTGTCATTGTGGATGCTTGGGACTTGATTTCAGGGCCAGTGCTGTCTTAGAAGTGAGCAGTGCCTCCCAGGACTGTTCACACTAGGTCGTATCCATTGGTAGTGGGCTTGTGGACTTGCCTTGCACACACGTGGACAAGGTTCTTGGTGATGGAAAGAACACAGAAAGCAAACACATGGGGCACTCACTTGAGATGGATTCTGTCAAAATGGAGTAAATCACTATTGCTGTGACCGAAATCCAAGGTGGGCCTAGGGACAAGTTACCTTTATTTAAAATGATGTATAAGAGGGGGAGGAAAAGCCAAAGAAAACCCAGAAAAATACACACTTTTACTAAAAAATGAGGTGTATGAGAAATTAAAATGGCAGCAGAGAAGTAGGAGAGTCCCAGAACATCCAGAGTCCACACAGGCAGGCGGAAGCAGCTCCGGCAGCAGAAGCGGTATTGGAAGCCGCAGATCTGGCTCTAGCAGCAACAGCAGTGGCTCCAGCACTGGCAACAGTGGTTCCAGCAGCAGCAGCAGCAGCTCCAGCAGTGGCAGACCCAGCAGCGGTGGCTTCAACAGTGGCAGCAGCAGCTTCGGCAGCAGCAGGCCCAGCAGCGGGGGTGCCCATCTGCAGGGCCACAGTTGCCAGTCTCGGTTTGCCCACAGGAAAAGCCAGTGCCAAGCTTTAGAAAACAGAACAGCGATCCAGCGACCCAGCCAGCCTACTTGACTGAGACCAAAATCATCCAAAAAGGTAAGTGGGATTGCACCAGGGAAAGGTCTCACTTGGTCACAAGCTGACTTGGAACCCTCAACAGACCAGAAATCTTAACCTCATTGTTTATAGAGGATCTGATTGTTATAACACCTACTCTTGCATAAATACTCGGTGCTGTTGTTGATTGAATTTGTACAGTGTTTAGTTAAATTTTAGAATCTACCTGTATTTTGTTCCACTCAGACTACTTGAATACTCCCATAGCAGGCAAACTCAATACCTAGGAACACTTTTCTAGATACTGTGAGGGAGTTAAGAGCCACACCTAGCATCTTAATCTCCTACACTGAAGATATATAACATCAGATCAATTGATACAGCTAAGAATACCCAGAAAACTAGAAAATCCAAGCACTAGCTTAATCCAAGATGCAAAGATATATACATTATAACACAAGAAACACCAAAAATCAAGACAATATAAATCCACCAAAAAGTATTAATGTATCAGAGATGACTCCCAGTGAGAATGAGTTGGAGGAAATCCCTGAGAAAGATTTCAAAAGAATAATTGTAAATATGTTCAAAGAAGTTAAAGAACAAATCAGGGCTGGAGAGATGGCTTAGCGGTTAAGCGCTTGCCTGTGAAGCCTAAGGACCCCGGTTCGAGGCTCGGTTCCCCAGGTCCCACGTTAGCCAGATGCACAAGGGGGCGCAGGCGTCTGGAGTTCGTTGGCAGAGGCTGGAAGCCCTGGCGCGCCCATTCTCCCTCTCCCTCTATCTGTCTTTCTCTCTGTGTCTGTCACTCTCAAATAAATAAATAAATAAAAGAGTTCAAAGCCAAAAAAAAAAAAAAAAAAAAAGAACAAATCAAAGGAATCAGAGAGGAAATCAAAGGAATCAAAGAAGATACATGTGGTAGTTTGAATAGAATAGATGGCCCTCAATATATTCAATTGTTTGTAGTTTGTATCTGCTGGCTACCTGGCTGGAGGCAATGTCACTGGGTGGATCTTAAGTTGTGGTGATGGGTTTCCAATTTCAATCTAAAGATATGCAAAATGTGCCTAGCTGGAGTTCCTAAAGGGTGCTGTGGCTTTTGAACTTTAGGCTTGTGCTTCTCTCTGTCTGCTTGGGCCTGTGAAGGCAGGCCAGCTTCTTTTGCCATTATGGAACTTCCCCTGGATCTGTAAGCTTCAATAAATCCCTTCATCCATAACTGTGCCTGGTCTGAAAGTTCATCTCAGTGAACCTGAAGCTGTCTGCTACAATACAGGACACCAATTTAATGAAATAAAGAAGGCAATACAAGACATAAATAAGGAAATAGAAATAATAAAGAAAAACCAGTCAGAATTACTAGCAATGAAGAACACAGTTAATGAAATAAAAAACTCTGTAGAAAATCTCACCAGTAGGATGGATGAAGTTGAAGACAGAATATCTAAGCTAGAAGACCAGGTGGCAGACTAATACAGGCCAACAAAGAGAAAGACAAACTAATAGAAAAGTATGAGTGGGAATTTCAAGATAATTCGGGACACTATGAAAAGGTCAAACATAAGAATTCAGGGCATAGTAGAAGGAGAAGAATCTCACTCCAAAGGCATAGTAGGTGTCCTCAACAAAATCATAGAAGAAAACTTCCCCCAAATTGGTAAAGAGGTGCCAATGTAGATACAGGAAGCCTTTAGAACACCCGCCAGACAAACCCTGGAAAGAACCTCTCCTCACCATATTATAATCAAACTACCAAACACACAATCCAAAGAAAAAATATTGAAAGCAGTCAGAGAGAAAAATCAGGTTACCTACAAAGGCAAGCCCATCAGGATTACAGCAACAGGATTACTAAACACAAAGTTTAAAAACAAGAAGGGCTTGGAGTGATATATTCCAAATTCTGAAAGATAACAACTGTCAACCAAGGTTACTTTATCCTGAAAAGCTATCCATTCAAATAGACGGAGAAATAAGAACATTCCATGACAAAAGCAGGCTAAAGGAGTATTTGAAGACAAAACCAGCTCTACAGAAAATAGTTGAAAGAATCCTCCATGCTGAAGAGAAGGAAAAGCACACATATAAGGAACTTGGAAAAATCAAGCAATACTCAAATACTAATTAACACAAAAGAGCAAAGGTAGAACCAGAACCACACACACACACACACACACACACACACACACACACACACACAAAAATGGCAAACATAAATACACACCTTTCAATACTATCACTTAATATCAATGGCCTCAATGCCCCAACCAAAAGACATAGGTTTGCAGACTGGGTTAAAAAGCAGGATCCTACAATTTGTTGTCTCCAAGAAACTCACCTTTCTACAAAGGATGGACATTATCTTAGGGTGAAAGGTTGGAAAATGGTGTTTCATGCAAATGGGCCTAGAAAGCAAGCAGGGGTTGCTATCCTAATATCAGACAGGGTAGACTTCAGTCCAACGTTAGTCAAGAAAGATAAGGAAGGTCACTTTATATTGATTAAGGGCACACTCCAACAGGAGGAAATGACAATTCTAAACATATATGCATCTAACATGGGGGCACCCAAATTCATCAAACAAACACTATTAGAACTAAGGTCACAGATAACACCAAACACAGTGGTGGTGGGTGACTTCAACACCCCACTCTCATCAATTGACAGGTCATTCCAATAAAAAATAAACAGAGAGGCATCTGAACTAAATGAGGTCATAGAAGGAATGGACCTAACAGATATATACAGGACATTTCATCCAAAGGCTGCAGAATATACATTCTTTTCAGCAGCACATGAAATATTCTCTAAAATAGACCATATATTAGGACACAAAGCAAATCTTAACAAATACAGGAAAACTGAAATAATTCCTTGCATTCTATCTGACCACAATGGAATCAAAGTACAAATCAGTAGCAAGAAAGGCTATAGAGCATACACAAAATCATGGAAACTAAACAATACACTACTAAATGATGAATGGGTCAATGAAGAAATCAAGAAGGAAATAAAAAAATTTATAGGGTCAAACGATAATGAGAACACAACATACCAAAATCTCTGGGACACAATGAAGGCAGTTCTAAGAGGTAAATTTATAGCTTTAAGTGCCTATATTAAGAAATTAGAAAAGTCGCAAGTAAACGACCTAATGCATCACCTTAAAGCCTTGGAAAAAGAAGAACAAGGCAAACCAAAAATCAGCAGATGGGAAGAAATAATAAAAATTAGGGCAGAAATTAATGAAATAGAAACAAAAAAAAAAACAAAAAAAAAAAAAACCAAAAACCAATCCAAAGAATTAAGGAAACAAAGAGTTGGTTCTTTGAAAGGATAAACAAGATTGATAAACCCTTAGCAATTCTGACCAAAAGAAAGAGAGAAGAGACACAAATTAATAAAATTAGAGATGAAAAAGGTAACATCACAACAGATGCCAGAGAAATTAAAAGAATCATAGGGACATATAAAAGCATGTACTCTACAAAGTATGAAAATCTGAAAGAAATGGATGATTTCCTTGATTTATATAACCTACCTAAATTAAATCAAGATGAGATTAATCACTTAAATAGACCTATAACAAGCATGGAGATTCGAACAGTTATCAAAACTCTCCCAACTAAAAAAAGCCCAGGCCCAGATGGATTTCCTGCTGAATTGTACTAGACCTTTAAGGAAGAGCTAACACCATTGCTTCTTAAGCTTTTCCATGAAATGGAAAAAGAAGGAATTCTACCTTCTATGAAGCCAGCATCACCCTGATACCAAAACCAGACAAAGATAGAACAAAAAAAAGAAAATTACAGACCAATCTCCCTCATGAACATAGATGCAAAAATTCTCAACAAAATATTGGCAAACAGAATACAAGAATATATCAGAAAGATCATTCACCCTGACCAAGTAGGCTTTATCCCAGAGATGCAGAGATGATTCAACATACACAAATCTATAAATGTAATACATCATATAAATGGATTGAAGGGCAAAAATCACACGATCATCTCATTAGACACATAGAAAGCATTTCACAAAATCCAACATCCCTTCATGATAAAAGTCCTACAGAGACTGGGAATAGAAGGAACATATCTCAATATAATAATGGCGATTTATGACAAGCCTACAGCCAACATATTACTAAACAGGGAAAAACTGGAAGCTTTTCAACTAAAATCAGGAACAAGACAAGGGTGTCCACTGTCCCCACTTTTATTTATTATAGTTCTGGAAGTCTTAGCCATAGCAATAAGGCAAGAGACACACATAAAAGGGATACAAATTGAAAAGGAAGAGATCAAGTTATCATTATTTGCAGATGATATGATTCTATATATAAAGGACCCTAAAGACTCTACTAGCAGACTGTTAGAGCTGATCAAAACCTACAGCCATGTAGTAAGATACAAAATAAATACACAGAAATCAGTAGCCTTCATATATGCTAACAACAAACACACAGAGGATGAAATCAGAGAATCACTCCCATTCACAATTGCATCAAAAATAAATAAATAAATAAAGTACCTTGGAATAAATGTAAACAAGGAAGTAAAGAATCTCTACAATGAGAACTTTAAAACTCTCAAGCGAGAATTTGCAGAAGACACTAGAAAGTGGAGAAACAACCCTTGTTCCTGGATTGGAAGAATCAATATTGTGAAAATGGCAATCTTACCTAAAGCAATCTACACATTTAATGCAATCCCTATCAAAATTCCAAAGGCATTCTTCATGGAAATAGAAAAAACAACCCAAAAATTCATTTGGAATCACAAAAAAAACTCGAATATCTAAAATAATACTGAGCAACAAAAATAAGGCTGGTGGTTATCACCATACCTGTACCTATACTACAGAGCCATAGTAACAAAAACAGCTTGGTACTGGCACAAAAACGGACATGTAGATCAGTGGAACAGAACAGAGGACCCAGATGTAAGTCCAGGTAGCTATAGCTACCTGATATTCGATAAAAATGCCAAAAATACTCACTGGAGAAAAGACAGCCTCTTCAGCAAATGGTGTTGGGAAAACTGGATATGCATCTGTGGAAGGATGAAAATAGATCCTTCTATCTCTCCATGCACAAGAATTAAGTCCAAATGAATTAAAGACCTTAACATCAGACCAGAAACTCTAAAAATGCTAGAGAAAAAAGTAGGGGGAACCCTTCAACATATTGGTCTTGGCAAAGACTTTCTGAATACAACCCCAATTGCTCAGGCAATAAAACCACAGATCAATCACTGGGACCTCATGAAATTACAAAGATTTTGCATTGCAAAGGACACAGTGAAAAAAGCAAAGAGGCAACCTACAGAATGGGAAAAAATCTTCGCCAGCTATATATCTGATAGAAGATTAACACCTAGGATATACAAAGAACTTAAAAAGTTAACTAATAAGGAATCAAACAAGCCAATCAAAAGATGGGCTATGGAGCTAAATAGAGCATTCTCAAAGGAAGAAATACGAATGGCATATAAGCATCTAAAAAAATGTTCTACGTCACTAGTCATCAGGGAAATGCAGATTAAAACTACATTGAGATTCCATCTCACTCCTGTCAGTTTGGCTACCATCATGAAAACAAATGGTCATAAATGTTGGTGGGGATGTGGAAAAAGAGGAACCCTTCTACACTGTTGGTGGGAATGCAATCTGGTCCAGCCATTGTGGAAATCAGTGTGGAGGTTCCTAAAACAGCTAAAGACTGATCTACCATATGACCCAGCTATAGCACTCCTAGGCATATATCCTAAGGACTCATCTCATTTCCTTAGAAGTATGTGCTCAACCATGTTTATTGCTGCTCAATTTATAATAGCTGGGAAATGGAACCAGCCTAGATGTCCCTCAGCTGATGAGTGGATAATGAAAATATGGCACATTAATACAATGGAGTTCTACTCAGCGGTAAAGAAAAATGAAGTTATGAAATTTGCAGAAAAATGGATGCATCTGGAAAGGATTGTACTAAGTGAGGTAACCCAGGCCCAGAAAGCCAAGCACCACATGTTCTCCCTCATATGTGGATCCTAGCTACAGATGATTGGGCTCCTATGTGAGAAGGAAAAACTCAGTAGCAGAGGCCAGTATATTAAAAAGGAGATATAAAGGGAAGAGAAAGGAAGGGAGGAGGATACTTAATAGGTTGGTATTGTATATATGTAAGTAGAATGATTGAGATGGGGAGGGAATATGATGGAGGATGGAATTTCAAAGGGGAAAGCTGGGGGGGGGTAGGGAGAGTATTACCATGGAATATTTTTTATAATTATGGAAAATGTTAATAAAAATTGTGAAAAAAGAAGAAAAAATAAATAAAAAGAAATAATAATAATAATAATAAATGATGTATAAAGCCACTCAGGATCTCTAATACTTTTTGATTAAAACTTTTATGTCAGGCTGGAGAGATGGCTTAGTGGTTAAGCGCTTGCCTGTGAAGGCTAAGGATCCCGGTTCGAGGCTCGATTCCCCAGGACCCACGTTAGCCAGATGCTCAAGGGGGCGCACGTGTCTGGAGTTCCTCTGCAGTGGCTGGAGCCCCTGGCACGCCCATTCTCTCCCTCCCTCTCTCTCTCTCTCTCTCTCTCTCTCTCTGTCTCTCTCTCTCTCTTTCTCTCCCTATCTGTCACTCTCAAATAAATAAATAAAAATAAACAAAAAAAAAACTTTTATGTCTTAAAAATATTCTAAGATGTGCAGGAGAGATGCTTTAGCCAGTTAATTGTGCTTCCTGAACAAGCATAAAGGTCTGAGGCTACCAGAGTTTGAGTCTCCAGAATCCATGTAAACAGCTGGGTATGGCCATGCATAAATGCTACCCAAGTACTGTACAAATGAGAGCTCTGGAATCAGTAAGAGACTCCATGGCAAGGGAAAACAGATGGGCGAGTGATGGAGGTGGAATCCTGATGTTCTCTGGCCACTGCAGGCAAGCACTCAGGGCAGGTAACACATCAGCACATTCCTAGGCACATGCCACACACACACACACACACACACACAGAGGCATGTACCACATATACCACAACACATTAGATGCTTATACATCAGATACACAGGCAAATGACCCCCCCACACACACACCAGTATGCATAGGAACAAATGTACAAATATGCAAAAGCTGAATGATGACTACATCTATCTCTTTATGGTCTGTGATAATTACAATACACTTCTGTGGAGCAGCCAGACTCCTGATGAAATTCTTCACGAAAGTTAGCTTGACTTCCAGGGATCTCAAGAAACCTGAATTCCCACTGTTTAGTCCTGTGGGGATTTTTCTTGGTTTTTACTTTTTTATTCTATTTTATTTTATTTTTTTAGGTAGGGTTTCACTCCAGTCCAGGTTGACCTGGAATTCATTATGTAGTCTCAGGGTGGCCTCAAACTCATGGCGATCCTCCTACTTCTGCCTCCTGAGTGCTGGAATTAAAGGCGTGCGCCACCACGCCCAGCTAGTTGAGTGTTTTAATGGCTATTGTGATGACAGTGCTTGCCCAGAGAGTCTTTTCCAAACCTTCCCTTTTACCTTCCTTGTTGGTCTCATAAATAAGTGAGCACCATATACATCAAAGTCACTGCGACTTGGGTTTTGGATAAATATGCCAAATGAGAGTGATCTCCCTTTGGAACATAAAGTGTAAAGATTTTACTTGTGACTCCACTTCCTTTCCTCCCCAAACAATATTTCTTTAGACGGGCCTCTTACAAATAAGTGAATGTGGGAGGGAAATTTTATTTTAAGTTACTAGACATCTGTGTATCCTTATGCTCAACACTTGAGAATTAAACACTTTTCTTCATGGGTAACACTGAAAATTTTACTTTGAGGTAAGCTCTTAGAGCTCAGATAATAACCATTTTAAGCCTAGAAGAGATCTTTTTAAAAATTATTTTATTTTTTAATTGTTTTGGTTTTGTTTATTTATTTATTTGAGAGCTACACAGAGAGAATGAGAGAGAGAGAGAATGGGCGCACCAGGGCCTCCAGCTACTGCAAACGAACTCCAGATACATGAGCCCCCTTGTGCATCTGGTTAACATGGGTCCTAGGGAATCAACCCTTGAACTGGGGTCCTTAGGCTTCACAGGCAAGCACTTAACCACTAAGCCATCTCTCCAGCCCATGAAATCTTAACTTATATCTGGCCTGACTCATTTTTACCAATAATCAGTTTGAGGTCCAGAAAATTTGAGATTCCTCAAAAACTGCTAAGGACAAAAAGAGATTCATTTATATAAATAAATAAAACTGGTAAATGTTCCAATGATAGTCTTAATTAAATATCAAGACTAAATTATTTATGCAAAACAAAATACTTAAGATCTCATTAATCTTACTAAAGTTTCACATGGTAATCTGCAAAATGATATGGATCTTTTCCTTCATCTGCTTCTTAATATTAATCTCTCAGTTTTTACTTGCACTGAAATAGGTGACCTTGGGGAATGAAGTCAAGTTACTTCTCACTTATAATCCTTACCTCACTTTCAAGTTACTTCTACACTTTCATGGGGATCTCTTAACCATGTTAGTTTACATTTTCCCAATATTGTGATTCTAGTTTTAAAAGTCAAACCATAGAACATTCAGAGAAACTATTAAATATAGTTTTTTTATTCCATCTTATATTTTAATGTCTAGCTGACTCTTTGGCTCTTAAACTCTTTCTGTCACCTCTTCCATAATGGTTCCTGCACTTAAAGGTTGTGTTAGAGATGTCTCACTTAGTGCTGAACACACCACTGTCATCTCTTCTCACTACTTTGATGAGTTTTGAGTCACCCCAGTGGTCACCACCATATGAAAAGAGATGCTTCTCTAACCAGCAGTCTCTTAACAACAGTCTTTCTCAGTAGTGGACCCTGCATGTTACACAACTAACCAGTCAGGTAAGATGTGCCTACTAGTGCAATAGTGGCATGGCTGTTAAGGGAGTAACCAACTGCTGATTGTATGTGCGGCCCTCTCCATGGGGGCTCAGGCCTCGTACTAAAATCCTTGTCAAAAGACTATGGCCTGCTTTGTTGGCCACTATTGCTGAAGACGCCACATGCTTGGGCTGCAGCTTACTGAGAAATCAAGCTG
Source organism: Jaculus jaculus (assembly GCF_020740685.1). Classification (NCBI taxonomy): domain Eukaryota; kingdom Metazoa; phylum Chordata; class Mammalia; order Rodentia; family Dipodidae; genus Jaculus; species Jaculus jaculus. The sequence goes on along the minus strand of NC_059107.1, from coordinate 144,938,694 downwards.
TAGCTGAGCTAGGAGCCTCCTCCCTGTTGACTAGCTAGATGCTGAAAAGAGCTCTGCAGCATGCCACCTTTTGGGAAAGAGAAACCATCAATGGTCTTAACCAGCAGCGGACCCTGCAAGTCTTACAGTTGACCAGCTAGGCCAAATGTGCCAACTGGTGCAATGGTGGCATGTCTCCTTTGGGGAACCCAACAGCAGGAGGCCTGCTCCCTGGGAGGGTAGTCTAGTCATGCTTGGTACTGACCTAGTGAAAATCCTGTGGCTGGGGAGGGCGTAAGCCCAGGTGGAGGGTGGTATTACTACTCTTATCTGCCTAAATGTATACATTATGCCCACCAAACTGCCCTCTAAACACTTATGTTTATGCCCATGTATTAATGCTACTCTCCCTTCTGGTAAGAGAAGCTTCCCTTTTCAGATGGCAGTGACCCCTTGGGTGACACAAAACTCACCACAGGGCTGGAGAAATGGTTCAGTGGTTCAAGGTGCTTGCTTGCAAAGCCTGATGACCTGGGTTCGACTCTCCAGTACCCACATAAAGCCAGATACACAAAAAGGCAAATGTGTCTGGAGTTCATTTGCTGTGGCAGGAGACCCTGGCACAACTATTCTCTCTCCTTCCCCTCCTCTTACTCCTTTCTTTTTCTCAGATAAATAATTTAAAAAAAAATCACTATAGTGCTGAGAAGAAGTGACAGAGGAGTGCTCAGCACTAAGTTAGGTATCTCTATTACATTGCCCAAGGCTCAGGGTCCATTGCAGAAAATGTGGCAGAAAGAAAGTAAGAGCCAAAGGAAGGCAAGGAGTGCTTACAATCCTGTCATCCAGGTTCAATGTGGCCTTGATATTCATGACCTCATAGGCACTAACACAAGACACACATAACAATGACATCAAAACAGAAGAGAGATGCCAGGCATGGTGGCAAATGCCTTTAATCCCAGCACTCAGGAGACAGAAGTGGGAGGATAGCCATGAGTTCGAGGCCACTCTGAGAATACAGAGTGAATTCCAGGTCAACCTGAGCTAGAGTGAAACCCTACCTCGAAAAACCAAAAAACAAACAACAACAAAAAAAAAAAACAAAAAACAGAAGAGAGTCTAATTGGAAAAAGAGAAGGGGTTTAGTGGAAGGGGGATTTGAGAGGGAAAAATGAGGTCATGGGAGGGGATTACAATCATGGTGTATATTGCCTATACTTATGGAAGTTTTCAATGAAAAGTTAAAAAGTGTGTATGGAACCCGGGCATGGTGGCGCACGCCTTTAATCCCAGCACTCGGGAGGCAAAGGTAGGAGGATCGCTGTGAGTTCGAGGCCACCCTGAGACAACATAGTGAATTCCAGGTCAGCCTGGGCTAGAGTGAGACCCTACCTTGAAAAAAAAAAGGTGTATGGAAATATGTATGATAGATTAGCTGTGATCTTAGCTAACAATCTCTACTGCTCATATATGTACTAGGAGAGGTGGGAGAAAGGAAAGTAAAATGCTATTAAACTCTTATTTAAAAGGGGACAGGCTTAGCCAGGCATGCTAGCACATGCCTTTAATCCCAGCACTTTGGGAGGCAGAGGTAGGAGGATCACCATGAGTTCGAGGCCACCCTGAGGCTGCTACATTGTTAGTTGTTTGTTTGTGATGGAGTCTGGCTATGTAGCCCCGGCTAGCTTCAAACTCAATGGCAATGCTCCAGCTTTAAACCTCCTGAGTGATGGGATTACAGACATACACTACCCCCCAACAGACTTGACTGTTTCTTTTCTATCTTGTTCTATATTCTTTTTTTTTTTTTAACTTTGGAATAATGAATCTAAATCCTTAACACCTACAGGATATTGGTATCACTGCAACAACTTTGCTAGCTGTCCCTAGCTTCTTAGAGTTTATCATTAGTGAGATAGATTAAGCCTGAAAGAACAGTATGTTTGAAAAGGTCTTGGGATATATCTTTTCAGTTTGGGTTCACTGTCAAGTCAAAGTTAAACACACAATCCATTCCTATTTTCTTATTCTACTGGGACACAATCTGCTCATTTTCTGAACATTTTCTTCTAGATAGAGATATTCATGTCCAATGTTTTTCTTGCACACACTGAACTCATAATAAACATGTATTTCTAGAAATGCATTCCTCTCTTTGAGCTCCTCTGTAGATAGTTGGAAAGAAGGTGCTCCCTTAGAGTTTGTTTTCTTTAAGTAAAAGAATTTAATTCTTTTTCAGTTGCTGAAATACATTGCCCTGAGGTTAATAAATCAACAGTAATACAAGCAACACAGAACTCTGTAGAGTTAATTGACTCGGCAGAAGTCCATGTGCAGACACATTGGCACATCGTTCTTGGGAGGCACAGGTGGATGCCATCGATTCCGTGGGCATGGAAGGGCTGAGTTCATTTTTCCCTTCTTTTATTTGTGCCAATAATTATTTGAGGGCAGAACTTGTCAATGTTGACGGTAATTACTAGGCCAAGAGATTTCAGTCGACAAGGTTACAACCTTCAGTGGAGGGAAAACGGGGCAAATCAAAGTGAAAATGAGTTTCTCCCCCTGGAGCCATTCCATGAGAGAGAACAGCTTGTCCACGGACTGCAAAGCTGAAGTCATTTTTTGTTATACCAATATGAAAGGCTTGACGTGAGAATCTCTCAGCTCCATCTTGCTCTACGATATAACGCTGGTGACAGGTATTTAAGAACTGCCTGTTCTTCCAGAAGGTTCACTGACCACTGAGTACTATCAGGCTGTCCATATACATAAACTGCTCCCAACTGTTTTGAAGCACAACAGACTCTCCGCGTGGCAGGCACGCCTCAGGTTGTAACTCTCCCTTTTGGATTTCACAGTTGTAATTTAACTTGGAGATTTTTTTTTTTTTTTTTTTTTTTACTTGCTTATACTTCAAAGACGGTGAATAGGGAATTTGCTTTCTTAAACAGAGTCCACTTTTATAGAAAAACAAACTTACTTGCTTCCTAAATGCAAAAGGCCTTGCAAAACACAGTGAAATGCTTTACACGGTGTCTTAGATCCCTGCAGAAGTTTATTTTCATTGTATAATCAGTTCCAGTTGGAATCCTTGAGGCTCTTTCACAGTCTATTAAATGCTAACACACACCAACTTTTTAGCATCATAGCAGTTTGTTGGTGTGAAGCAGGAAGGTGCATAAAATTAGGGCAAATTAAGCTAAAGATCAGTGTGAAGATCAAACATTGCAATTTCTGTCTAGCCTATAAGAAAAACAAAACAAAACAAAACTGAAGCCCAGCAGTTAAATGCAGGACTGTTGTTTCTGAACAACGACTTGCTCCTCACCAAAGTGAAGGAAAATGACCCTGCAGGAGCTTTGTGAGAACGCACCATTGTTATTTGGTGTTCTAACAAAGGTGCTGGCTCCACGGTCTTTGCAGGAGAGCAGTCTTCTGCAATAACCTCTTTTTTTAAAGGGTGAATCTATCTGAACATGTCAGACAGCAACTTGCCTGATAGGAAAGTTATTAATAATGAAACCTTTCACCCCATTTTGTCTTTCTTGCTTTTTAATGACCACAAGTAATGAATCTTTTCAACTTTTTTGTTTCGCTAGTTTTTATAATCTGCCAACTGTACAGAACACCATGACCATTTAAACAAGCCCGAGGCACACAAATCTCCATGGAAATGTTGAAATGCAGAAAAACAATTCCAGACAATAGATAAGGAGGCATTAACCTGTTTATTACAATTTGAATAGCTTCCTAGTGCACATGTTGGCAAGTTCCCTATAAGGAAAAAAAAAAGAAGAAGAAAATAACCAGGAGGGGTAGAACTATTTTATTATTGTAATAGAAAATAACATGGTCTTTCTGTAGCAGGTCTGTCCAATAAAATGAAAATGTAAGCCATTTAAATTACTTCAAGTTTTGTAGTGGCTAAATTATTAAATGTAAAAAAGAAATACATTTAGAGTTTATTTTATAACATATTTAACCCAAATACATGTAAGATACAATTTCAACATGTGACAAATATAAAAATTACTCATGGGTATGTGGCATTCTTTGTCTCACACTGTCTGAAGTTGAAGGATTTTCTTGTACACTCACAGCAAATCTGAATTTGGACAAATCACGTTTCAAATGTTCAGTAGCCACATGTGTCTAGTAGCTAGCAGGTCGGCTATAAAACTCCTATAAGACAGCATATATTCATTGTATTTTAAAAGCAGTAGTGGGCTAAGGAGATGGCTCAGACATTAAAGGCGCTTGCATGAAAAACCTGGTGGTCCAGGTTCAATTTCCTAGTACCCATAAAAAGCCTGATGCACAAAATGGCACATGCATCTGGAATTCTTTTGCAGGGGCAAAAGACTTTGGCCTCTCTCTCTCTCTCTCTCCCTTTCCTCTCCCCTGCTCACAAATAAATAAAAATATTAAGAGCATCCGTGTTTCTTCAGTGGAGCACCCTTGCATTTTCCCCTGGGGTCTTGTGGAGAAGCAGCACAGAGCCCCTGTTCTGATAGTCCTTGGTCCCAGTGACTAGGCCCTGGATCGGTGCATGTTCCCGGGAGTCCACTTCCCTGCATTTTCCATATTGACCTTGTGCCCCAAGGCAAAGGTCCATCCTGGCTGCTGACTGCAGCGCTAATCTTCTTTCTAGAGCCTACTGCTGGGCCAAAAGCTGTTGCAGCTTCTTTTTTTAAAAAATATTTTTTTGTTGTTCATTTATTATTTATTTATTTGAGAGCGACAGACACAGAGAGAAAGACAGATAGAGGGAGAGAGAGAGAATGGGCGCGTCAGGGCTTCCAGCCTCTGCAAACGAACTCCAGACGCGTGCGCCCCCTTGTGCATCTGGCTAACGTGGGACCTGGGGAACCGAGCCTCGAACCGGGGTCCTTCGGCTTCACAGGCAAGCGCTTAACCGCCAAGCCATCTCTCCAGCCCTGTTGCAGCTTCTTAACTTGCCAGACAGCACACGAGTCAGCACTGCCTCGGCTAAGACCTCTTTTTCCAGGTCTGTGTTTGCCTTCAACGATGTTTCAGTCACATCCACCTAGCTGCCTACTTGCATGGCGTCTCCCCCACTCTTTCCACAGGCCCTGTGGTCACATGAAATAACGTCCCGCCATTTTCTGACCATGTCATCTGATTTTTATTGTGCATAGCTTCTCTTGCATGGGCAAGAAGACATTCCCCCCAGCCTTTTTTTTTTTTTTTTTTCTTTTCTTTTCTTGTTTCCTCTTGAGTTCTGTCAGAATCTGTTCTGCCACCCTATGGAATCCAGGATGGTATCCCAGATTCTCTGCTTCCTCGGTGGAGGCTGCCTGGGCATCCGAAGGGCGTGGTGTGGACCAGGGGCTCACCTGGGGGGCCCCCCCCCCCGAGCAGAAAGCCCCGAATCCTGCCTCACCGCGCTTCCGCCACCAGTTATTGTTTGAGCCAGAACCTCTTACTGATCCCAGGGCTAGCATGCTTGTTTGTTTGTTTTTTCAGCAGGTCCTGGGATTCCCAGGAATTCTCTGCACCCCACAGGACTAAGGTGGCCACACTCAGCTGTTGGAGGTCTGGAGATTCAAACTCGGGCCCACTCAGGCCCTGTGCTTGTGCAGAAAGTGTACTCGACTGCTGAGCCACCTCTCCAGGGCAAACACTGCCATTTCTTTCTTTTTTTTTTTTTATTTAATTTTTTTAATTTATTTATTTGAGAGCGACAGACACAGAGAGGAAGACAGATAGAGGGAGAGAGAGAATGGGCGCGCCAGGGCTTCCAGCCTCTGCAAACGAACTCCAGACGCGTGCGCCCCCTTGTGCATCTGGCTAACGTGGGACCTGGGGAACCGAGCCTCGAACCGGGGTCCTTAGGCTTCACAGGCAAGCGCTTAACCGCTAAGCCATCTCTCCAGCCCCATTTCTTTTTTTATTACCGTATTTTATTTGTTTGCAAGCAGAGAGAGAGAGGGAGAGAGCAGTGTTATTTCTAATGAGAGGAGCCACTACCACTTCCACAAGCGAACGCTCAAACTTCCAACAGTGTTAGTACTACAGTCATACCGAGAGAAACCTCACATGGAAAACCAAAATTTTCTTTTAAAGGTTCACTTGGAAGCCATTTGAAAGTAAGAATTAAGCCAAGCAGATGGCACAAGTCTTTAATCCCAACACTTAGGAGTATCTCAGTGAGTTCAAGGCTAGCCTGGGCTACAGAGTAAGCTCCAGGTCAGCCTAGGCTAGAGTTCAACCCTGCCTCAAAATAATAATAATAATGTTAAATACAGTTGTATGCAGAAGGGACTAAAAATAAGATGTAGACCTCTTGGCTCCCGTTTGTGGGCTGAGTCCATACAAGCACTCATTTTGTGAATATACCTTTTAGGCCTTTTCAGGGCAGTTTCCCACTTGTGTCTTATACAGTGGAGCTATCAGCAATTACCTCTCATCCCTCAGCCCATATTCTAAATCAAGCTCATCTCCACTCTCTGGAAACCGGTCCTTTTGAACTCACACTCACATGTCCCTCCACATCACCCCTGTGGAGCACCACACCACCACGGGTCCACTCCAAGTCAGGCTGCCTCCAGCCCAGTTGCCTTTCAACTTGTAAATTCCAAACCTCAACCAAGGTAATCCCTCTAAAGCTCAGCTCTATGCATATGACCTTCCGGCTTAAAAAAAAAAAAAGAGGCCGGGCGTGGTGACCACGCCTTTAATCCCAGCACTCCGGAGGCGGAGGTAGGAGGATTGCTGTGAGTTCGAGGCCACCCTGAGACTACATGGTGAATTCCAGGTCAGCCTGGGCTACAGCAAGACCCTACTTCGAAAAACCAAAAAAAAAAAAAAGAAAAAAAAACACTCCCAGTTCTTCCCCATTACCTAATAAACAAAACCCAAATTGTTCAGCCTGACAGTCAAGGCCCACCCATGCTCTGACCTCAGTATAACATCATAAAGTAATCTCTTCCTACTCCCTATGTGAACTTCAGCCAAAATGTACTAATCAATTCCCAAATGCAGCCTGTCCACTCCAGCATCTGGGTCTTGTCTCTGTGGCGTTCTGACTTCTTTTTAGTTCCTTAAACTCTTGTTGATTGAAATGTAACCCTGTCCTCCAAATCTTAGACAATTGTGCTGGCACCTCGCCCATGAAGTCTTTCTGGATGTTTTTATTTTTTTCCCACCAGGAAATAATCTTTTCGTTCTTGAACTTACTTTGTGACCCTCGCCGTAGTTTACATTATAAACTTATGTGTGTCTTGTGTAAAATGTGTTCAATGAATGACGTGATAGTGTAAGGTAGAAAATAGTGAGCAAGGAATGTAGACTACTTACTTTAGATGCCCATCCTATAGTACCTAGCATGTATCTCTTTACTTTGCAAAAGCTCAGAGAGTATTTTTTGAATGCACATCTAAATTCTGAATTTGTTTAGGAAGCATATGCAACAAGCTTTATTTCCAGAACAGAGAAGGAAGGCCTCGGAGCAGCAGAGCCAGAAGTTCACAAAATAGACACATTTGACTCTGACCCCAGTTAGCCACAGAGGCCTTGGCAAGCCCTCACCAGGGATCTTTGCTCTTGCTTTAAGTACATTTCTAACAATCGCAGTCCTGACAAGAACCCTAGTGAGTTTGGGCATCTGAAGTCCAAACTTCTTTCAGCTGAGGAGCAGCAAATTAGGAGCAGGGAGTAGAAAAAGCATGGTCATTTACGCAGACGTGAGGAAGACGGCAGCAGCAGCCAGGGAAGATCCAAAAACACGAAGCAAAACAAAACAATAATAAAAACAGCAATCTGCAGCCAGTTAGAATGGGGACAAACAGTTCTACATCCCTCAGAAGGGCCTCGGGGCTCCTCAGGGTTCCAGCTCAGTGCCACTTTTAATGACAACCCCTCGTGTCCTAGCTGGACGATGTTTGCAGAGGGAGGGAAGAGGAACATATTGGAGATGTTTCCATCCAAGATAATTATAAGTCAAACTTTTGTTGTTTGAAAGGATAAATCCACAGCCATCTATTAAACTCACTTATCCAGAACGGCTCTCAGCCCACCCCCCCCACCCAGCCCTCCCCCCCCCCCCAGCTTCTGGAGCCAGGGTTTTATTGTACATCCTTGTATTACTTGATTCATCCGCCTCAGAACATTTGTTGGCTTCAAGCGTTTAGTTCAGTCTTCATTAAGTTCAGTAAGTTTATTTCATTCCCATTTTATTTGCAAAATGCTCCTAAGTGGGCCAGTGGAAGACACAAGACGTTTAGAAAATACAGACCCCAGGTCTGACCCATTGACACTCTAGGAAGGTCCAGTTGAGGAGATACGATCTGTACCCTTGGCTGAACCTAAGGCTATCTGGTGTGAAGTGTAAAGTGAGTGCATGGTGAAACAGCGATGCATTCTGGGAGAAAGGGGCAAAGAGCTCCTAAAGATACGCCTCCCAGCTAGACATGGAAGATTTGGGGAGGGAGGTCATTTTGGGTAAAGAAAACATAGGGGGGGTGATACTAGAGGCAGGAAAGCGCAAACTTCTTTCAAGCAATACTAAGGAGCCAGCATAGCAGACTGGGGATACGGGGCCCTGCTTGGGAATTAGAAGAGATAACTTTGGAACATTTCCACAGTTTTATACAAAACACTGTACTTTCTCAGGGCCTATCTTAGTCTGCCATTAAAGAAAATGTTCACTGGGTGGCTTAAACAACAGAAATTTAATCTCTCATCATTTTGGAGGCTGGGAGGTATAAAGTTAAAGAGCTCATGGATTTGGATTCTAGTAATGTCTCTCTTAGTTTTCAAATGACAGCCTTGTCACTGTGTCCTTGCATGATGGAGAGGAGACTAAATTGCCTGGTGTCTAACTCCATTTCTAGGGTACCAGTTTCATGACCTTACCTCCCAAATGCCCCATCTAGAAATACCATCACAACAGAACCTCTGAATGCATCTGTTCTCTATAACATCATAGGAATGTAAATTCCTGCACTTAAAAAAAAAAATCCCAAAGTTTGGTGTGCAGATGTTTTGAATCATGTCATTTTGCTAGAGACTTTATGTGACAGCCAGTTGCAAGCTATGAAGCTAACTTGATTTGCTCCTATATATTTATTTTTATAAATCAAGCCATAGGAAATGTAATGCTCTCCTTAGGCTTGGAGCTCCAGATATTCCTGTCTAGAAGACACCAGCTAGTGCTGCAAATATGCTTCAAGTTTTAGGCAATGTTTAACAGATTCATGGGTAATTGAGAATGAACAGAAATACTTCCTAAAGCTTGTTAGCTATAAGGACTGGAGATTTATTAGCTTGCGAAAATGAGATTCGTATGGTGTGATTTTACCTCTTTCACTACTCTGTTAGATCTGAGAGGATGAGGTAAGTGTTTTCTCTGGTGTTTGTACTTACCAGCAAGATGGGATTTCTTGCTTTCTTTCTTTCTTTTTTTCTGTTTTGTTATGTTTTTTTAAGGTAGGGTTTCGCTATAGCCCACACTGACCTGGAATTCACTATGTAATCTCAGGCTAGCCTCCAACTCACAGTGATCCTCCTACCTCTGCCTCCCGAGTGCTGGGATTAAAGGTGTGCACCACCATGCCTGGCTTAAGATGGAATTTCATGTTAAATGTACAACGGAATGAATATTTGTCAACAAAACAAATTTATCTATTAACAGTGGGCTAACGGAAACCATACATTTCTCAAAATAAATGTGGTCTGGACTGGCTGGAATCTTTGTGACTGGTGTGGGTCATGATTTTTTTTTTTTTTAAACAAATTAAAGAGAAACCACAAAATCAGGGATTTAAAAGTCATTCATTCACGGACGTGTTTGTTGTAAATCCAAGACACATATCCTGTTGAATTGGCTGCTCTCTGTAATTGGGAGCCAACTTCAATGTTCACATGACAATGAAAATTGCAGGCTTAAATTTATTAATATGTTGCTTTGGTAGAACACCAGACCTCTTAATAGCAAAATACAGAGAGCAAGGATATTAGTCTCCAAAGACTTGAGTTTGATTTTGAAAATAAACTAATGTTCTTTAAAAGATCACTCATAAGAAGCCATAGCTCCTTACTATGTAAAGCTAGTTAAATAAAAAAAATAATTCAAGGGGGCTGGAGAGATGATGGTTTGGCCATTAAAATGCTTGCTTACAAAGTCTAATGGCCTGGGTTTGATTCCCCAGTACCCACGCAAGACCAGATGCACAAAGTGGCAAATGCATCTGGAATTCATTTGCTGTGGTAAGAGGCTCTACTGGCCTATTCTCTCTCTCTTTCTTTTTCTCTCTTTCCTCCTCCCCCTGCCTGCAAATAAGTAGGTAAAAATATTTTAAAAATAATAATTCTGGGGACACAAACAAAATTTTTGTGGGGTTAATTGGAGTTCCTGTTAAATTCAGGCCCAAGAGCCAAAATATTTACGTGTTTTAGTGCCCACCTGAGTGATTCAAATCCTGAAGAGTTGCTAACTTGCTGTCTGATAACTCCTAGACAAACGTCACAATAACCACTCAGATCTGCTAATATAGGAAATAGAGGCACTGCAATATTTGACAAGGTCACCCTCAGAAAAGAAAGCTACCTCATTTCTAACAACCATGGCCATCACGTATCTACCATAGTTATCTAACAGGTGTCTGTCCAGCAGTGCTCAGGGCTGTATAGACATCATTTTATCAAATTCTTACAAAACCCCAGTTGAGTTAAGCAGATGAACTAAGGCCTGAACATAGTTTACACAAACGAACCCATGTCAACAACCCTTAACTGGAAAATCAGGATTTGAACTCAAAAACACCCCAATCTCAAGCCTCTGCTTTTGCACGGCCCCTCCATTTTCTGCCACTGCTCCTCAAAGAGTGTCTCTGAACTGACAATATCCATGTCATCTGGGACCTTGTTGGAAATCAAAGTCCCAACCCCCACCCAGATGTGCTGATTAAAAATCTTTGTGGGGGGGGGGAGTGAGAAAGATTGCTGAGTGGTTAAGGCACCTGCTTGCTTGCAGAGCCTTCTGACCAGGGTTTGATTCCCCAGTTTCCATATAAAGTTAGCGTTCACCAGCAAGAGGCCCTGGCATGCCCACACTCACCTCACACCCTCTCTCCTTGTAAGTAAATAAAAAATCTCCAGAGTGTGTGGGAGAGGAGGGAGCTGAGGTAATGGATCAGCAGTTAAAGGCACTTGCTTACAAAGCCCGATGGCCAGAGATCAATTTCCCAGTACCCACGTAAAGCCAAATACACAAAGTGGCATATGTGTCTAGAGTTTGTCTGCAGCAGCGAGAGCTCCCGGCATGCCCATACTCACACTCTCTCCAGGTCAATAAGCACAAATATATTCTTTTATATTTTCATTTATTTATCTGAGAGAGGGAGAGAGAGATATAGAAAGTGAGTCTGGGCATGCCAGGGCCTCCTGCCACTGCAAACAATCTCCAGACACATGTGCCACTTCATTTATCTGGCTTTATGTGGGAACTATGGAATTGAGCACGGGCCCCCAGGTTTTATGAGCAACTATCTTTAACACCAGAGCCATCTCTCCATCCCAATAAAAATACTTTAAATTAAAAACAAGGCTGGCCGGGTGTGGTGGCGCATGCCTTTAATCCCAGCACTTGGGAGGCAGAGGTAGGAGGATCACCATGAGTTCAAGGCCACCCTGAGACTCCATAGTGAATTCCAGGTCAGCCTGAGCCAGAGTGAGACCCTACCTCGAAAAACCAAAAAAAAAAAAAAAACAAGGCTGGAGAGATGGCTTAGTGGTACTTGCCTGTGAAGCCTAAGGACCCATGTTCAACTCTCCAGATCCCACATAAGCCAGATGCATAAGGTGACATAAGTACATAAAGTGTCACACACACAAGATGGTGCACACATCTGGAGTTCCCGTGGCTGGAGGCCCTGGTGCACCAAATCCTCTCTCTCTCTTGTAAAAAAAATTTTTTTTAATTAAAAAATATATATATGTATATATATATAAAACAAAAACATCTCTAGTAGTAGGACCCAGAGTTGGTTCAACCAGCTCTCAAGTAGACTCTAGTATAAAGCTACAGTCACTGGAATTCTTTCCAGACTTGACTGTACATACTGACTTGGGATTAAAAGAGTAATCACTTAGTTCATTCTAAACCTTAACAGATAAGGTAGCCTTTTAATATAATCCAAACAGGGAGTGTCTTGCCAAGGGGACAAGAAAAGGTAAGGGCAACCATCCAGGGTACTGTGGCAAGACTGCAGTGTAATACATGAAAATGACAGTGGAAGTTCCTGTGTCTTGCTATGAGTGGATCTCTTGCCAAATAATGAAATGTATTGACACTAAGGCCGAGCTGTCATTGGCATGTGATAGAGACAGTGAAATGTCCTAAGTGAAGTTATTGGAAATTATTCAGATATTCTTAACAGGGTACTAGGTGGACTAGAGATACTCTTGTTCAAAAGGAAATTTGTTCCAAACTCCTTCATGAGAAAATAGTTGGAAGAAAGCATAGTATACTTCCATACAGAATTACATGGCTGAAATTGGGTTTTATTTTCCTGGGAATTTAGCAATCTTTTTCAGAGTTGAGAACTGGAGTGTAGCTGCAAGAGGTTAGCTTATGATGAAGCCAGTATTTATGCTTTCTTGATAGAACGAATGAGAACTCTCTCTCTCTGTTTTCTGTCTGTCTCGCAGGGGAAGCTGGGCAGCCCTGAGATGTAATTCTTGCTGCTTCAGAATGTTTCTAAATTGTTCTTGCTGTTTTGTATTTAATCTCAAAGCTGCTTTCTTTATAATATTATTAAACCTCAAACCAAGCTCATGTGGTGGAAGAAAATAAAGAAACTTTACTATGTGTCTGCTTCTTTCTTTTCTTTTTGTTTAATTTTTATTTATTTATTTGAGAGTGACAGACAGAGAGAGAAAGGCAGAGAGAGAGAGAGAGAGAGAATGGGCACGCCAGGGCCTCCAGCCACTACAAATGAACTCCAGATGCGTGCACCCCCTTGTGCATCTGGCTAACATGGGTCCTGGGGAAGGGAGCCTCAAACTGGGATCCTTAGGCTTCACAGGCAAGCGCTTAACCACTAAGCCATCCCTCCAGCCCAGCTTCTTTCTTCTCTAATGGAGCATTTACTTGAAAGTAAAGGTGGTTCAAGTCTGAGTTCTACTCTCATTACGTGTGTCCCTGCTTCACCATAGGATGGCTTAACAGGCAAATTCTTTTAGACAATACATGCTATGGCTGAAGGTTAGCCACAGAAATTGGCCTTTTCTAGTCAAGTATGTGAAAGTTTGTGTAGATGCCTCTTTTTTTATTGTTTGTTTTTTCAAGGTAGGGTCTCACTCTAGCATAAGATGACCTGGAACCCTCTTTATTGTCTCATGCTGGCCTTGAACTCACAATGTTCCTCTTACCTCTGCCTGTGGAGTGCTGGGATTGAAGGAGTGTGCCACCACATCTGATGATTCTTCTTATGTTTAAAGAGAAAAAAAATTCCTTCCTTGCAAACATATTTTTAAAAATTTTTTTCTTTTTGCTGTTGTTCATTTGTGTTTATTTGAGAGTGAGAGTGAGAGAGAGAGAATGGGCACGCCAGGGCCTCCAGCCACTGCAAATGAACTCCAGACACGTGCGCCCCCTTATGCATCTGGCTAACGTGGGGAGTGGAGAATCGAGCCTCAAACTGGGGTCCTTAAGCTTCACAGGCAAGCGCTTAACCGCTAAGCCATTTCTTCAGCTGGCAAACATATTTTTATTGAAAGGACTATCCAGCATTATTATCCAGTGGTACCTGCTCCATAATAGCTCTAGATTCTTTATAGCCTTACCTAGTTATTCCTCCTACTTACCTTTGTCCTGCTGGATTAAGAATATTCTTCTTCTTCTTCTTTTTTTTAATTTGAGAAAGAGAGAGTGAGAGAGAGATCAGGCATGCTAGGGCCACTAGCCAGTGCAAATGAATTTCAGACACATGTGCCACTTTGTGCATCTGGCTTACGTGGGACCTGGAGAATCAAACCTAGGTCCTTAGGCTTTGCAGACCAGTGCCTTAACCACTGAACCATCTTTCTGGCCCGTGGATTAAGAATCTTTTAAGGGTGAGAAATATGTTGAGCATTTTCCCCAGAAGTAAAATGCAATGGGGTGGAAATGGTCACTAGCAGAGACTTGGCATGGTATCCAGCGTTTGGTAAAGGGAAGAGCAGGGACTGCACTTGTCAGGGAGTGTCTGAGAGCATGGGCGCGGGTACTAGGTGACCTTGGCTGCGCCCCGCTCGCCTGCCTCTTACCTCTGTGGTCCTTACATTGTCACTTAAGCTCCCTGTGCCTCCTTTATCAACACCATAGCGCCCAGGTGGGACCAAGCCCTGGAATTATGGAACGTGACTCTTGGAGTTGTTTGTCTAGCTAGCTGCTTTTGAGAGCAGAGCCTGAAAGAAAGAAAACTGAGCCTTTGTCATTTACCCAAGAGTGGGCTAGCTAGCTGCTTCCAGGAGCGCAGCCCAAAGCAAAGGCCAGCAGAGTCACGTAAACCATGGGTAAGCCCGCTCTCTCTGCTGTTTCTACAACTGTAGCTTCTGGAACGATTTCTTTAACAGAGCATTTGACCAAACCCGGCCTGTGTCTGTAGGACTGTTTGGGTGGAAAATCTCCCGCAGAACTAAGGACTCAAAAAAAGCCCTTCCCAGTGGCCTTAGTAAGTCCTTGGTAAGAAAAAGAGTTAATGGGAGCCAGGCATGGCGGAGCATGCCTTTAATTCCAGCGCTAGGGAGGCAGAGGTAGGAGGACCATCATGAGTTCAAGGCCACCCTGAGACTACAGAGTGAATCCAAGTTCAGCCTGGGCTAGAGTGAGACAATATCTCAAAAGACTGAAAAAAAGAGAGAGTTAATGGGAAGAGTATTAGGCCAGAAATCCAGCTGGTCAAGGTTAAGTCCTATTTCCTAATCATTAGATAAATCATTTCACCACATCTGTAGCTTTGATTGTAAAGGAATTGGTTTGGGTGCTGGAGAGATAGCTAGTGGTTAAGATGCCTGCCTGTGAAGCCTAAGGATTTTGATTCCCCAGTACCCATGTAAGCCAGATGCTCAAGGTGGTGCATGCACCTGGAGTTTGTTTGCAATGGATGGAGACCCTGATGCACACACCCCCTCTCACTGTTTGCAAACAAATAAATAAATTTAAAAAGAAGAATTGGTTTGAAGTAAAAGATCATTTTCTGGGCTGGAGAGCTGGCTTAGCAGTTAAGGTGCTTGCGTGCAAAGCCAAAGGTCCTAGGATCAATTCCCCAGGACCCATGAAAGCCAGATGCACAAGGTGGTGCATGAGTCTGGAGTTTGTTTGCAGTGGTTGGAAGCCCTGGTGTGGCCATTCTCTCTATATATCTTCTGCTTTCTCTCTCTCAAATAAATAAAAATAAAAGTAAATATTGAAAAAAAAAAGAATAAAAAGTCTTTTTAAAAACAGATCCTTTTCTGAGTCTAGGTCTCCAATCATTGTAGAAAGTACAACATAACTTTTGGGTCCTGACCAGATGAGCAGTTTTATGACTTATCCTTCATGCATGTTCATAGGCTTGTCTTACACACAGACATCCACACCAGCGTGTGTAAATCACTAGTGCTTGCTCTGGATTTTTTCCCCTAGTATAGGAGTGTTTCTTCTGGAACAATGAATTCCTCTTTTATCCTTTTTTGGTGAATGCAGTGTGACTGTTGGAACATCTAGATCTGGTGTCCTTATTAGGTTACAGATGAGAAATGTCCTAAAAGGAAGCTGTGATTTCCCAATTCCACACTTACCTATTTGTCTTGTTTGATTGTTCACAATATTTCTTATGTCCAGTGAGTGAATGTGTGTTTGTGTACATGTGTGTGTGTGTGTGTGTGTACCCTGTGTCCCAATATATGAACAGCTATCACTAATTAAGAACTTCCTATTTTAGGACACTGTACTAGAGAATTCTCTGATTCTTACAATGCTGAAAAAGTATAGTCTCTGAGGTATCCAGGAAGTAAAAGCTTAGTCCTCTTATTTCTTTCTCAACACTCAGCTGACCTGAATAACAGTATCCCTATTTTCTGGCAGCCTCTGTAGGCAGCAGCCTGCTGCTGTGGAGGGCTTGAACTCTGCCTTACCCAGCAACAGAGGCTCCTGAATGTCTTTCATATGCTACACTTAACAGTCTTCTCTGAGCTTATTAAAGTATATTTTAGGAGAAATTGATCTACTTTTTTGGTATTATTACCATTCCCATATTTGAAGACTACAAAAGTGAGAGATTAAACAAGGCTATTCTCTCTCTCTCTGTCTTTCTGAATTTTTTTGGAGTGCTGGGTATTGAACGCAGGGCCTATACAGCTTTTGTTCTCCCATTGAGCTACAACCCCATACCAAATCTATTATTTCTGATCATGAAAATGAGAGAGCACATGCTTAAATGATAAAGGCATTTTTCAAATTATGTTTTTATTTATTGAGAAAGAATGGGTGTACCAGGGCCTTCAGCCACTGCAAACAAACTCCAGATGCATGTGCCACCTTGTGCACCTGGCTTACATGGGTATTGGGGAGCTGAACCAGGGTCCTTAGGCTTTGTAGACAAATGCCTTAACCACTAAGCCATCTCTCCCACCCATCTAGTACTTTTTTAATGAACATGTGTTAATTGTGGAAAATAATGGGATTCGTTGTGACATTTTCATACATGTACATCAAATCATCCCAAAGCTCAATGGCTTTCTTTAGCATTATTTAAGCTTATGGGCCAATTGCCTGTTTTATCAAATGTAGGTGTATGTGGACTTAGTGGTATTCATTCATTTATTTATGGCTATTTTGGGCACTATAGTAGCAGAGAGAAATCTCATGAACCTATGATATTTACTATGGAGACTTTTACAAAGCAAAGGGCAGCTGAATTTTATTTAAACAATGAGTGCAGGGCTGAGAGACAGCTCAGCAGTTAAATGCATTTTCTGCACAGGCATGAGGGCCTGAGAGGGCCCGAGACCACACAGGTTTGTATCTCCAGCTCCTGTGTAAACAGCTGGACATGGCCATGTGCACCTGTAACTCCAGTCCCACAAAGGAGAGCAGAGACCAGGGCATCACCTGGACTTGAAAACCAACAAGCTCTGATGTAGGTAAGAGGCTCCAGCTCAAATGAAACAAGCAGAAGAGTGACAGAGTGGGACACACAGCAAGCTCCTCTCCCCGACCCCCACCTGCACGTGCCAACTGGCTATGAAGGATGCTTTAGCTGAAAGCAACTGGGATCTCAATGTAACGGTTCATTTGTGTCAGCATAGCCTAGTACTACGGTCCAAATGTGTCTTCCAAATCCACATGGTGAAACTTAATCGTCCATCAATGTGACAGGAATAAGTGGTGAGGAATTTAGGAGATGATTCAGTCATGAGCTTGGAGCCTCCTGAGATGTTTTGTCTTTTTTGACTACTTGTTTCTTCCACCATGGAAAGACACAGCATTCATCTCTTCTTCCTAGAGGTGCCATCTTGGAAGGAGAGATCTGGCCTCCTATTTTGAACTTCCCAGCATCCAGACCTGTGAGGCAGAAGTTTCTATTATTAAACAATTACTCAAGTATTTGGTTGCCTTATTGTTATATTGGTTACCTTCTCATGGCTGGGGCAAAATACCTGACAAAAATCAGTTTAAGGGAGGAAAAGGTGTGTTTCACCTTACAGTTCTAGGTTCCAGGCCATCAGGGAAGGGAGGCATGGCAACGGAAGCTTGAAGCAGCTAGTCACATTCAGTCCACAGAGAGGGGTGAATGCTGCTGTTCAGCCAGCTCTCTCTTTTTATATAGCCCAGGGCCACTCGATCTAGGATTGGTGCTGCCTGCAGTTAAGGTGGGTCTTCCCACCTCAATTAACCCAATCAAGACAATCCCTCACAGGCATGGCCAAAGTCCAAACTAATATATATCTTCCCTCACAGGTGATTCTAGGCCCTTTCAAGTTGAAAATCAATTGATATAAACCATCACAAACATCAAGAATGGACTAAGCGAGCTGGAGAGATAGCTTAGTGGCTAAGCACTTGCCTGTGAAGCCTAAGGACCCCAGTTTGAGGCTCGATTCCCCAGGACCCATGTAAGCCAGATGCACAAGGTGGCACATGCATATGGAGTTTGTTTGTAGTGGATGGAGGCCCTGGCACACCCATTCTCACTCTATATGCTTCTTTGTCTACCTGTCTGTCTCTCTCTCTCAAATAAATAAAATAAATAACAAAAAAAAATTTAAAAAGGAATGGACTAAGCTGCCCAGTCTTCAGACAGTGCTAATGAAGTTCCCAGAGAGAAGCAGAGGTACACAGTGTCTCTCAAAGTCCAGGTTCAGAAGGGACTCCATCACTTCACCACTTCTAATAGCCAAAGCAATTTACAAGACCAGCCCAGATTCAAGAGTTGGTGACAGTCTACCCCCAGCTACAGAGTTGCCACAGAGCCACATGACAAAGGAGACAGCGAGGCACAAGGGACTGTGGCCACCTTTACTGCTAATCTTTTACATACAATACAGAAAGCACACCAGGCTTGGGACTTGAGAGGACCAAGAAAGATTTCTTATCTAGCTGCAAACTCACCATGTGACCTTAAACCTCTGGACTACAAACTCCTTAGCACTAAATGCTGTGTGGAGATATATATGCCATACTCTTTTCTTGTTTGCATTCAACAAATGTTTAGTTTCTTGAAATATTTTTTTAACAAGAATTGAAAATACTCTGTTTTCTAATGTGGTAGAATTTGGAGGCCAGCATAAGGAAAAGCATCTGCTTTTATTTCATTCTCTTGACAGGGATTCTAAATATTTGTAGTTTACATGAAAAAAATTACAACAGCCATACTGAGTGTCTTTAAAAATGGGTCGTGCAAATGACAATGAGAGAAGCCACCATCATAAGAAAATAATCTGAGGCTGGTGTTTGCTCTGAATGGCTCCAAAGTAATAATAATGACGATGACTACGATAGCAACCACAGTGAGCCCCAAGATTTTTGCTTTTACCAGGATGCACTGGTAATGAAGCAATGTTTAGATCAATGAACTTTGCATAGAGTATCATACAATGCGTTATGAGGACTGGGCTTTCTGTGTGCCTGTTAACCCCTTTCCAAATGAAACTAGGAAGAGATTCCTGGAGTAGTCCCTGGGCCATTGTCAGTAAACACTTTCTGCATATGAAGTCCTAAGAGAGCTCTCCGGGTGTCTACACAGCTGGAGCTAGGTCAACCTCTGAACCGAGCTCTCAGTGCTGCTTAGGGTATCTCTGTGTGTGGGAGCTGATGTTGCCTCTGCTGTTAAATAAATCATGAGTCATCCCCCTTGTTTCCTAACCACTGCTGCCCGGTACCTTTCTCCATCACCAGCTACTTAGTACCCACAATTCTTATTCTTGTTTCCTCTCTCTCTCTTTTCTCCTTCTGTGTTTCATTTTTTATTATTAGATATGGACATATTTTGTATGTAAACATCACATGTTGGTACCATCCTTTCCCTCCTCCCTGCCCCTTTTCTGAAGAGGCCTTTCTAGTCCTCAATTCGCCCATCTAGTGCTGGATGGCACTACATAAGATACCAGGGGAAAGTGGCCAACATCTGTTCAAGCAACTCAAAGTCTAAGAGACTCAGAAGCAAACAACCTGATGTGATGCTCACACAAGTGCAATAGTGGCACATCGCCATGGTGGGTAACCAACTGAACTGCTCTTGGATTGGCTAACATATCCACTCAGTGGAAAGGAAACCATATATGGAACTGGGAAACAAGTCAGAATCATATCCAGATAATGATTCTGCTTTCCACTGTCAAGCTCCCACTATCCTTAGACTATAAAAGTATCTAAACCCTTTTAATTCTTTCTAAATTAATAATGGTTATTCCATTTAACTGGCACTGACTTCACTCACCATTGCAGAATCTGCTTCTCTTTTTCAGATAGGTATTGGGCTTGAGGAGATAAACAACCCAGCGCACTCCACCCCGACCCCAGATAAAACCACAGAGGAATTGGGGAAATGAGCAAGAATTCTGCTTGCCTTCTCTTCTTTAAATCCTTACCATCCTTCAGAGCTAACTAAATTCTGCCTCTTCTTGAAAGCCTCCCTGGCCAACACTAGGTCTCTCTGATCTCTCTCATGCAGGCACAACTCACTCACTAGTTAGATAACACATGTGCTTAGAGCACTCGTAGTTCAAGACTCTTAATCTACCAATGGCTGCCATATTCTTAGTGTATGCATGCATGCATGTAGCAAGAAGACAGAAGAAGGAGAAGGGGGAGGAGGAAATGAAAGAGAAGGAGGAGAAGAAAGGGTGATGGTGATGCTTCCAAAACTCCCTTTAGGAGCATGCTCCCAATGACCTAAGGATCTCTCCTAGTAGATCCCATCTCCTCAAAGTTCTACCATCTCCCAAAAGCACTCCCCTGAGGACCAGTCCTTTAACACATGGATGTCTGGAGGCACAATCAAAAGCCAAACTGTAAAATTGCTAATATTTCCTCTGAAATTACACTGCATGCAGTGAATTTTTCATAGGCACTTACATTTAGTTACTATAGTGGGGATGACTGATGGCTGAGCATATGGATTCTGAAGGTAGAGTCTGTGGTTACAACTCTTAATTCTGGAGACTGAAGAGATGGCTCATCAAGTAAGAGTTCCTGCTGCACAAGCATAAACATGAACAGCTGGAAGTGCCCACACATACCTGCAACCCCAGTGCAACAGGGGATGGAGGCAGAAAGATCACTGGGACTTCCTGGTCAGTCAGTCTAAATGAAAAAAGATGGAGATCTAGGTTAAGTGAGAGACTCTATCTCAGGAAATAAGGCAGAAAATATTAGAGGAGGATACTCTATGTCTCACTCTGGCCCCTGCACACATGTGCGCAAGATGCACATAACTGCACACATGTGCATACCTCACATGCACACAGCAAAAAAAAAATAATAATAATTATAACTCTAACATTGACCAGCTTTGTGACTTTATATAAATATTTATGGTAGAAAGTCTCCAATAATGACTATCACCAACTCTTTTCCTTTTTTTTAATTTTTTTGTTTATTTTTATTTATTTGAGAGCAACAAACAGAGAGAGAAAGAGGCAGATAGAGAGAGACAGAGAATGGTCGTGCCAGGGCCTCCAGCCACTGCAAACGAACTCCAGACGAGTGTGCCCCCTTGGCTAATGTGGGTCCTGGGGAATTGAGCCTCAGACCAGGGTCCTTAGGCTTCTCAGGCAAGCACCTAACTGCTAAGCCATCTCTCCAGCCCTCACCAACTCTTTTCATACCTGTATATTCAAGCTACTTCTCTACCAGTAGTTGAAACATGTTTTCTCTTCTCTTAAATCTTCATTAGCCTGTGGCTACATGGACCACAGACTGGCAGAAATGATGCTATGAGACTTCTAAGGCTCAGGCCTTCAGAAACTGGGAAGCTACCCTATCTTTCCTTTTGGAATGCTCCTTTTTGTGACCCAGCTGCCATCCTACCAGAGGCATATGGAGGAACATGGTTGTGCTCTTTAGTCCTTTGTGTGTCTTCTCAGCCAGCAGCTGGCACTACTTGCCAGCCATGCAAGTGAACCTTTCTAAAGCTCCCACCAGTTGAGCCTCCAAATAAATGCAGCCTCAGAAAAACATCATGTATGGCTGAAGAACTGCCCTGCTGAGCCCAGTCAACTCACAGAGTCAAGAGATAGACTAATATGATTTTGTAACACAAAGTTTTGGGATGGTGTGTTATGCAGCAATAGATAACTTGGAAGAATGTTTAAATTCATTAAGATCTGGTTTCTTTCTTGGTAAATTAGGGTCAATAATAGCTCTGACCTCATAGGACCACTAAGGATCAAATGACATAAGATGTCCATCATGGTAAGTAGTTAGACCTATCATGACATCTAATCATACTATATCATGCTATATTATATTATACTATATTAAGTAATATTAATATTACTTTTATTCATGCAAAGGAAAACTCTATCTGTGGTTTTAAAAAATCAGTAATCAAGATCCAGGTGTGGGGGCACATGCCTTTAATCCCATGCCTTGGGAGGCAGAGGAAGGAGGAATGTTGAGAGTTTGAGGCCAGCCTGAGACTATGTAGTGAATTCCAGGTTAGCCCAGGCTACAGTGAGACCCTACCTCAAAAAAAAAAAAATTCAGTAATCAAAGAGTATGTGCAGAGAAAATAGGTAGAGCTAATATTGATTGGGCATCTGCACCAGGCTAGGTATCTACATACTTGATCTCATTTGTTCCTCACACAGACCTTGTCAGGCACATATTTTTCATCCTTATTATTGAGTTGAGATTCAGAGAGGCTAAGTGGCTTACCAGGATTTTACACTCAGAAAGTACTACAAGTAGACTACAAACCCTAACAGTCTGAATGCAAAGCTTATCATTTCTTCCTTTCCTCTCATCTCCTCTCTTCTTCCTGCTCCTCCTCTCTTCCTCTGCTTTCATCACCTCTCCATTCTTCTTTTCCCTTCTCCTCCCCTCTTCTTCTCTTCCCTTTCCTTTCCTTCCTTTTCTCCTCTCTAGTCCTCTCCTCTATTTTTCATTACTCCTCCCCACAAACTTTTCCATATTCTTTAGATAGAGGGGGCTCCTGAAATCTTTAAATATGTAAATACTGTTCTCAAGGGGAATTGATATGACCAACCAGACCATATACAATCCAACCAATATTCTTCCTCTGACAGGAACACTGGGGAAAAGTTAAGAATATCCCGAAGAAAATTATTACAAAAGAAGCTTGGTAAATCTTTCATAGAAGTAATTATTTTTACCCTGTGTCACTTCTCCAGGAAGCAAGTTTTAGAATGTAAAATCATTCTTCCTTTTATTTGTTCTAAATGCCACCTTCCCACCTTCGGCTCCTCAGAAAGGGCTGCCTCTCAAGCCCATGTAAATGCAAAGCTGACTTATTTCTTCTCAAAGAGCCAGCTTGCTTGCTAAGGTCAGTCAGCATAAATCTGATAAAACACAAACTAGGACCCCCAAACTAGGCCTCTGAGATCCTGGCTGAAAACACACCACAAATCTGTGTCCAATAATAAAATCCTCCTAAAAGCTGGGAGCACTCAGCCCATTCCTGCCTTCTCAATCTCCTAAGTGCCTCCTTCCCATGCTCCTTCTTTTCCTTTCCCTGGTCTCTTGCAAAATCTTGTTCCAAAATGTCAGTCAACCATCAGCTAATGGGATAAGAAGTTGCCTCACAATCACAAAAACCTCCTGGTCCTGGCCCAGAGCCCCCACTACTCCAGCGTCCTAAGATGCCCTCCAAGCCTCCATGACGTAAGAAGACATTTCACAGCAGCTTTAGAAATGGGGACTCTTATTCGTTATATATTTTTTTTTTCCAAAGGACCAAGTAAAGAAAATGTTTTGAGCAAGAAAATTGTTGGTGGGTCACTGGCCAGGACACTGAAATTTGAACATAAACAATTCATTTGAGGATAATATAAACAGGGTTCATTGTACAGATTTTAGGAACATGATATGAATATCCGTTGTTTTCAGTTCTAGAATGCTCTCCCCTCCCCACCACATTGTGTGCTAACCTCTACCAGTCTTTTTACTCTGAGCTGGCATTCCTGCTCTCCAGCTCTTTACTCTAACCATTGTTTCCTCCATCTCCATCTGCTGTTTGGGTGCAAATCCACTCTCTCACTGATTGGCTTTATGGGGTGACCTTGCCTACATTTATCCTGGTTTCCTATTGTGTTGCTGACACGTTTTTTAAAGAATTTCATTATGTTGGTGTTTACTCTCTTGAAAAAAAGTTTTTTGACTTCTCAAAGCCATGTCTTTTGAATATTTCTGTATAAATAAATAAGATTCCTTCTAGTTCTTTGTCTACTTTCACAGTTACAGCCATGTAATCCATAAGGAATCCATTAATAGTAAGAGGCCTTGAAGCTGCTTCAAGTGTGTGTGTGCGTGCATGTGTGTGTATGTGTGTGTGTGCACACACATACACACACATGCACGCACATGTGTGCATATGCACATGCTGGTTATTTTCTCTTCCTCTTAGAATCTTACACTGCCAACCACTGATTTAGGAATGTTTAGGGGCACATGCCAACTCAATAATCAAAATCATTGTGGTGCTGGGAACCCAACCTCAGTCTCTGTGGACCAGTGGAATTTATTGCTTGCTCCAGGTTATTAAGTAAGAGCACCAATAGCATTTTGAATAAAGAAGAGTCTGATAAGATGTGATAGATGTCAGGATAATTCATTTTGATCATGGAACAATGCTTGTTTTGAATTTGAAATATTAAAAACACAAAAGGCTTAATAGTCATGGTCTCCTTCCCTTGACCTGGTCGGAGACTATGATTCATAGCTCGCTTCAGGAAGAAGACTGCTGGTTTTCTGCTACATACACATCTCTGTTTCCATTCCACAAATATGTATCTAGGACCTGCTGTGGAGCCAAACACTGTGCTAGGCATTAGGAGCACAGTGGTGACGAAGATAAACACAGCTCCTGCCACATAGCACTCACTGGAGGAACAGAGTTCAACTGCATAAGTTCCTGCTTGTTGAGCCATCTGAGGCCCACACAAAACACAGTAATGGTGAGGCTTGGGGACTCTGGAGTCTGAATGAACTGCATTCTATCTTGTTCCACTGCAAGCCACCTTAACCAATTGACACAGCCACATAAACTGCACATCCCTAAATTGCAATAGTGCCAACTTCATAGGGTTATACTGAGGATTAAATGAAACATAACAATTCTTGCACAGCTTTTAGACAAGGGCATGTTAATATCTGGTAGCAGTAATAGTAGTAGATGGGCTACATTGACCTTCACCAAAAAGGCTGTGTCCTCATTCTTGGTCTTGCGCATGTATGGGTTCAGCCATCACCAGAAAGTTATATATCCACACCTCTCTTGGCGTCTTTTCAATTCAAAGCAGGATGTGGGTGGTGGGGAGGCTTGCCCAGTGCTCAGAAACACAGTATCTGTCTTGCACATGTGACACCTCATACTGTTCACAGAAGTAAGTGCAACCTCTTACTCAGCAGTCCAATCCTTTAATTGTGAGTCTCACTAGGATGAAGATTCCTCATGCTATCTGAGTCCTGATACCCTAGCCCCAAAGGATATAAGTTCCCTCGTCCCTCCTGAGGCCTGTCATTAGCCTCTATAGTCAGGGAAGCTGCCATCCTGTGATATAGGCCTTCTGGTTCCAATGTCAAGAGTCTTCCATAACCTTATGTGTTTGTGATTAAGTTCATACCTGTCCCCAGCTGGAGGAGCCTTTGGAAGTGGAACCTTGTTGGAGGAGGTGTATCACTGGGGACAGGCTTTAGGTTTATTGGTCCAGCCCTACTGGGTGTTCATAGCAAGTTTACTCCTTCTTCCTCCTCCTCCATATTGGTATGTGAGGATGTGAGCCAGCTCCCTTCTCCTGCTGTGCTTTCCCCACCATGATGAAACTTCCCCTTGAAACCACAAGCCAGAAATAACTCCTTTCCTTCCATAAGCTGCTTCTGGTTGGGTATTTGGACTCAGCAACAAGAAGGTAACTGTTGCACCAC
Source organism: Jaculus jaculus (assembly GCF_020740685.1). NCBI lineage: Eukaryota > Metazoa > Chordata > Mammalia > Rodentia > Dipodidae > Jaculus > Jaculus jaculus. The sequence goes on along the minus strand of NC_059107.1, from coordinate 144,913,115 downwards.
CCCTCCTGATTCTTGGGTATCAGTAGATGCTTCCCTCTGCTCCATGTGGATCCCAGGAGCAGAAGATCTGGAGCATACATGGATGCCAGGGCCTTCAGAATTCACAAGAAACCTAGCTGGTGATGGATCCTGGCTGGTTAAGTTGGTTTGGGATAGCCCTTGTTTTAAAACTTATCTCCAGCCAGGTGTGGTGGCGCACACCTTTAATCCCAGCACTTGGGAGGCAGAGGTAGGAGGATCACCATGAGTTCAAGGCCACTCTGAGACTACATAGTGAATTCCAGGTCATCCTGGGCTAGAGTGAGACCCTACCTCGAAAAACCAAAACTAAATAAATAAACAAAACTTATCTCCAAGTTGGGCATGGTGATGCATGCCTTTAATCCCAGCACTTGGGAGGTTGAGGAAGGAGGATCATTGTGAGTTCAAGGCCAGTCTGAGACTATATAGTGAATTCCAGGCCATCCTGGGATAGAGTGAGACACTACCTCAAAACAACACAACAACAAGAAAAAAATATTATCTCCAAAAGAGCACTCAACATTTACCACACGGTTATCACAGACCTTGATATTGGACTCCACACGTCTCGTATGGCTATCACGCACCCTGGTGATGGAGCTGAGACAGTATGCCTTCCATACCTAACCAGACCCTCCCACAAATTGGCATGATGTTCTTCTTGTCATACAGAGCCAGTCCACTCAAACTGTGACGTGTGGCAGAGAGCTGCACCAAGCCAGGCTGTTCGATATCTATGCCTCCCCAGCACTACCTTTTCTACCTGGCAGGAGAAAGATGTTTGCTGGTTTTCCATCTGAGGGATCCAAAAAGAAGGTCATATAGTTAATCTGCCCTTTACCTGAGACAAGTAAAGGCTCAGAAAGTCTTCCTTGCCCCCACCCAGCTCACTAACTCTTAAGGGACCTTAGCATAACAGCTTGTGGGAAAAAAAGACCACATTTTAACAGAACAATGAAGAATTTCCTCCTAATAACAAGGTTGCACGCATTCAACACTTACTGAGTACACAGTTTCCTACGTAGTGCTTGAAGAGAGTTCTCCTTAGGGCTCAGCACAAAGCTGGCTGGAGTGGGTCTGTGCCAATTTGAGGGATGAACAGGCTGATAGCAGAGGCTCATCTCTATACGCGCCATGTGCTAAGAGGCCGGCTTCCACACCAGGATGTTCTCTCCATTGGGTAATGTGTCCGATGTGCCTCTTTGGTGAAATCCATTGTGAAAAGTGCCCAGAGAGAAGTGAACATACTAGAGAAGGACTCAGCAGTGTCTTGGGAGGAAGGGTTATAGCAAGGGCAGTCAGGGCAAAGAAGACACCATGCATAGGAAAATGCTCAGAGGTGGGAAATAACAATAGATCTGGAACATCCAGTTGGGAGTCATTCAAGAAACAGTATGGATGGGAGAAAAAAAAAATCAAGGAAGGGAATTCAGAAGCATCTTGGAAACAAGAGAATGTGTGATCTGACCTTCCACATTTTATGCTGGAGAAATAAAAAAACAGATAGGAAATCAGTTCCCATCCACAGCCCAAGTATGGCTCTGAGAGAGACAAGTGAATCTCATTCCAGTGGGAGAAACCTTGAGATATGGTCTACTTCCTTCTATGACCTACACCCGAGGTCAAGGTAGGGAATCTAGCTTATCCTTCCAGGGTAGGAGAAAATTCTTCTTGTCCTGCACAAGGGCAGCAATGGGAAATGAAAAGCAGAGTGTACCCTCTTCCAATCTGGGCTGGCCCATTGGACTGACTGATGCCAGCCACCCTCTGTTCCCAAGGGCACATTGTGTATCTAGACGTCCTTCAAGGGCCCAGGGAAGGTGTGGGAGTTAACTGGCAAGTTCAGCAGAGGGTATCTACAGTGAGGGCTTGCAGGGAAGGTCACCTATCTTGGGGACCAACTGGGAATCCACACTCCAAAGAAATAGGAGGTGCAACAAGTTAACTAATGACAGAAAAAGAAGGCTTCCTAGCCACCAGTGTCCATGGAAGGCTCCAGGAGAGTAAGAAGTAGACAGGGAAATCACTTCTTCAAAGACAACGAGGGTCCAGGGAGTAAGTGTGGCCAGCACACAGACCTGACTCCACATGCCACCACCACACAACATACTAAGCAAATCAGTATTATAAACAGGACAGCTGGAGAAGACGGGGAAACTGAGACACATCGATGATAATTTCCTTGCTATTCACCAAGCTGGGGCTCATAAGAAAGATTAAGTGATATACGAAAAGATGGAAAAGCTCCATGTTCTTTGAATAAATGAAATATCCCTAGCCAAGTTTTAGAAGAAGACAAACTTACGTGAATTCAGAATAAGAACTCTGCACTGTTAGTGACTTCTGAATCAGCTAGTTGTCTAGAGTATTCAATAGAAAATAATTTCCTTTCCTACCCATTCTCAGGTCTAAAGAATCAACAACTCCTGATACATGATCCAGAAAATGGGGACATGGATTCAGAGGACTTGGGTAGTTCCTGACTCTATGAAATTGTTTTCTTCAGGACCTGGATTTTGTAGTATTCCATGGGAGAGAGGACCTGGATTTAGTGGTACACACCTTTAATCCCAGCACTCAGGAGGCAGATGTCAAAGGATCCCTGTAATTTCAAGGCCAGTCTGGGATTACATAGTAAATTTCAGGTCAGCCTGAGCTAAAGTGAGACCCTACCTCAAAAAAGGGAGGGGGGATGGAGAGATGGCTTGGTGACTAAGGTGCTTGCCTATAAAGCCAGAGGACCTTGGTTACAGTATTCCCCAGGACCCAAGTTAGCCAGATGCACTAGGGGGCGCACACATCTGAAGTTCGTTTGCAGTGGCTGGAAGGCCTGGCACGGCCATTCTCTCTCTCGCTCTGCTTCTTTCCCTCTCTCAAATAAATGAATAAAAATAATACACACACACACATAATATTTTTAAAAAGCAAAAAGGGTTGGAAACATGGCTCAGCAATTAAGGTGTTTGCTTGAAAAGCCTAAGGGTCCTGGTTCAAGTCCCCATTACCCACATAAAGCCAGATGCACAAGATGAAGAATGCATCTGGAGTTTGTTTGCACTGGCTAGAGAACCCTGGCATGTCCATTCTCTCTCTCTCTCTCTCCCCCTCTCTGTCCTTCTTTTTCTTTTTTTTTTTTCCTCTCTCTCTCTCTCATAAATAAATAAAATATTAAAAACAAACAAGAAAACATTGAAAAAGAGGGAGAGGGAGAAGAAAGAGAGGGAGAAAGGAAGGTAGGGAGAGAGAGAGAGAGAGGAGAGAAGAGTGGGGGATGTTTGGGCAGTCAGTGGAATAGAGGGATGGAGAGAGAGAGAGAATGAAAGAACTCTCTATGGGCAGGACTTAGAATGTGATGGCTTCTGAGTCACTGTGGTCCATACTTTAGGTGTGTTTTCTTTAAACAATAAAGGAATTTTCTTAGAGCTTTTTACTGTGGTAACAAAACTCAAAATCTTAGTGGTTTATAACAACAGTGGCTCGTTTCTCATTCATGCTATATATAGGTATGCTAGTACATTGAGACTTTTGTCTGTTAATGCTTTTATAGCACACATTTCTTTAAATTTTTTTGTTTATTTTTATTTATTTATTTGAGAGCAACAGATAGAGAAAGAGGCAAGTAGAAAGAGACAGAGAGAGAATGGGCGCGCCAGGGCCTACCAGCCACTGCATACAAACTCCAGATGCGTGCGCCCCCTTGTGCGTCTGGCTAACGTGGGTCCTGGGGAATCGAGCCTTGAACTGGGGTCCTTAGGCTTCACAGGCAAGCACTTAACCACTAAGCCATCTCTCCAGCCCCACATTTCTTTTATCAAGTTAGAAAAATTTTAATGGTTGTTATTTTAGCTATCTTGTAGTATAATCTTTATCGACAATTTTCATAAGTGTACCTCATATATTTGATCATAATCCCCTCCCATCGTCATTTGTGCGCAGCCAGCGCTCCTGCGCACTGAGCCACCTCCCGGCCTTCTACTTCAATTCTGAACGCCATGTGTGAGACCGTTTCCTTACCGTTAGAATCATGTTGTCATTAAATGTGACATCACATATATTACGACTGTAAATAAACTTCTGGATATATATATATATATATATATATATATATATGTGTGTGTGTGTGTGTGTGTGTGTGTGTGTGTGTGTGTGTGTGTGTATACATACATACATACATATATATATATATATATATATATATATATATATATATATATATATATATGTATATGTGTGTGTGTGTGTATGTATATTTAATCAAGTTTCTGGGTATTTTATAAAAATAGAGACTTCTGCTTCCACTATAATAACAGACTAGTGGGAGAAGAATTACCAAATCCCAGGGCTGGAGAGATGACTTAGCGATTAAGATACTTGCTTGCAAAGCCAAAGGACCAGGTTTGATCCCCCAGAACCTATTCAAGCCAGATGCACAGGGTGGCACATGTGTCTGGAGTTTGTTTGCAGTGGCTAGAGGCCCTGACAAGCCCATTCTCTACCTCCCTCTCTCTCTTAAATAATTAGATAAATAAATAGTTAAATATAAAAAAAATATTGTGCAGGCTGGGGAGATGACTCAGAGCTAAAGGCACTTGCTTGCAAAACCTGCCAGTTTGGGTTCAATTCCCAAGCCGCCCATGTAAGCCATATGCAAAAAGTGGCACAAGAGTCTGATGACAAGAGGGAGGCCCTGGCATCCACGCAAGCACACACACACACACACACACACGTACGTGCACACACACACGTACGCGCGCGCACACACACACACACACATACGCACACATGCAAATAAATTTAACAATTTTTAAAGGATTGTGCCAACTTATATGCATGCCCACGTGGTCCTGCTTGCACACATACATCATATGCACATGATGAAAAGGGGACAAGCACGAACACGCCACTCGCTGTCCCCTCCCTCGTCACTCTTGACTTCATACTTTACACCAACCTTTGTTAATCTGCTGGGAATTGTTTTCTATTAAATTTTAATTACTTTGCAAATTGAGGTAGAATTTTTCATATGTTGTTAACAGTTAAGAATGTTTGCATAATTCCCAGGGTATATGTGATGAATATTTTTCTTATTTTTATGTATTAAGTTAAATGTAACTTGTGTGCCCCACAGGACAAAATTGGCAGGAAGCTCAACACCCAGCTTCCTTTCCCATCATAGTCTGGTAGAGCACTGGGAAGGTGGGGGGCTCTGTCCAGGTACCTGCACGCTATGCACTGTGAAAGTGGGGGTCTCTGTCCCAATGCCTCTGCACGCTGGGTGAAGGGGAACTTCATGAAGGGAATTTCGCCTGCTTCTCACAGCCTTCAGAGAGCGTTGAGTTTCCACTCCTAAACATGCCTTATCGGGGTCTATCTACTTCAGGGCCCACAGTGAGTACAGGTCGCCTTCCTTCTCAAATATGTAGCCATCTGCTGTTTACCCAGCACCACCTTCCGTCAGCGCCATAGGACGTTGAGATGCACGCCTCTATTGCTGAACCTGGCAAAGGTTATAATTTGGGAAAGTTTTAAGTGTGGCCCGAGGGAGTTGGGGAAGCAAAGGGAGGAGGCTGGGAGCATGAGAACAGGCTATATGCATCCAAAATATTTTTCCCAAATGAATGAACAGCTATTTCAAAAGACAGTCTTAAGTGCTAGAAGAGTGATAAAAGCCAGGCATAGGGACATAAACCTCTAATCCCAGTGTTTAGGTGATTGAGGCAGGAGAATTGTTATAAGTTCAGAACCTCTCTGGACTACATAATGAGGCTCTGTCTCAAAAAAAAAAAATCCAATAATAATAAAAAGGGATAATGTAAGTATCAAAGATCTAATAGTTCAGATATAGGAATATTAAGTCGTAAGTCATTACATTTCTTTTACAAACAAGAAAAAAAACCAAGGCATGGGCTGGAGAGATGGCTTAGCGGTTAAGCGCTTGCCTGTGAAGCCTAAGGACCCCGGTTCGAGGCTCGGTTCCCCAGGTCCCACGTTAGCCAGATGCACAAGGGGGCACACATGTCTGGAGTTCGTTTGCAGTGGCCGGAAGCCCTGGCTCGCCCATTCTCTCTCTCTCCCTCTATCTGTCTTTCCCTCTGTCTGTCACTCTCAAAATAAATAAAAAATGAACAAAATATTAAAAAAAAAAACAAGGCATGGTATAGCTCAATGGTAGAACACAAGGCCCTGGGTTTGATTGCCAGCAAAGAAAAACAATTGCAAGATTTTGATTGAGATAAAAATGTAAACACAGGGCTGGAGAGATGGCTATGTGGTTAAGGCACTTGCCTGCAAAGGCTAAGGACCTCAGTTCAGTTCCCCAGTATCCACATAAAAACCAGATGCACAAGGTGGCGCATGTATCTGGAGTAGCTAGAGGCTACTGGTGTACCCATTCTCTCTATTTGTCTCTCTCTCAAATAAATTAATAAGCAAAATATTTTTTAAAGGAAGAAAAAGAGAAAGCTGGATGTGGTGGTGCACGCCTTTAATGCCAGCACTAGGGAGGCAGAGGTAGGAGGATCGCTGTAAGTTGGAGGTCAGCCTGATTCAGCCTGGGCTACTGTGCAACCCTACATGGATAAAACAATGTAAACCAAAGTGAAATTATGAAGCCCCTTCATGAGCATACAGCCAGGACCCTCCGTATTCCAACCTCCTACTGTTTTTTCAAACGCTGCTCTTTGAAAAAAAAAAAAATCCTCTACTTCCATGAAGTATCAGAGGGCACAGCTTCTTGTCAATGAGGTGACAACCATTTTTCTCCCTGAGAGTGGCAGGTAGATATAAAATTCCAGTCATAGTTGCTTGTCCCCAAGGAGCCCATGGTCTTGTCTCGTGGTCACCCCGTGTCGCAGTGCTCAGCTCAGTGCAGGGACCAGGCTGCCTGGCTCAGCCAAATGGAGAACTTCCGAGAACACACAGGACGGCTGCGGGAACCAAACTCCTGAGGAGGTCCAGGTGGCCCCACACCCTGTGGCTGCCTTCCCCAACAACTGGCAGCAGAAAAGGAAATAGAAACTGTATTCCCAGGTTAGGCAGAGCTAGAGCTAAGTGGAGGAAGGAACAGAGCCCCCGGGGAAGCAGACAAAGGCCAGGGCTCGGTTCTTTCACTTCTTAGTGTACATGTGTGTGGATTGCATGTGGGTGTGGTGTATGTACTCATGTGTTTGAATGTGGGTGTATGTGTGCCACAGCCCGCGTGTGGAGGTCAGAGGTCAGAGGGTAACTTGGGGTATTGGCCTTTGCCTTCTACCTCGTTTGAGGTGGGGTCCCTCCCTCTCATGCTGCTCATTGCTGCCTTTGCCACAAACCTCCAGAAAATTCTTACATAAAGCCCATCACAGCATCTGGCCCTTCCACAGGTGCTAGGGATCCAAACTCAGGTACTCATGTTTGCACAGTGAGTACTTCATCTAAAATATCACAGGTCTCAGTTCTTATTTTGAAAGATATTTTATTTTAATTTATTATTTTAAAGAGAGAAAGAGGCAGATAGGGAGAAAGAGAGAGAATGGGCATGACAGGGCCTCTAGCTGCAAATGAACTCCAGACACATGTACTACCTTGGGCATCTGGCATTACGTGGGAACTGGGGAATTGAACCTGGGTCCTTTGGCTTTGCCAGCAAACACCTTAACCGCTAAGCCATCTCTCCAGCCCAGGGCTCAGTTCTCATGCCTTGAATTTACCACTGGCTCAGACAGGAGTTTCTTGGACTGTTTCACTCTTCCAAGCCTAAGTAAGTGGTGTCCTTTTGATACACTCTGCCAGAAACTCTCCTGTCTCCTATGGTTTAGTTTCAGCCGTGAAGAAACAGTGTCTCTTTTGAAAGGAAGGAAGAGCCTGGAAGCCTGTGGACTCTGCAGGGCACTGTGGCAGGGACAACCTGCTCTGTAGCCTGCAAGATGATGAAACAAACTGGGAGAGAGAATTCCACAGTCAGGAACGTCTGCTCCCAAGAGCTCACTGATGGCCCTCATCCCTGTGAACAAAAACAGATGTGTGCTTGGGAGCAGAGCAAACATTCAAGGTCAATATACGTTCCTCGCTGCCAATCTTGTTTGGCACTTCAACATGAGCAAATGTTCTCTGAAGCCGAGCGGGACTTTTCTATAACATTGGTGTAGGATGACTGGGCTCACATCTGGGTATTAAGTTAACTGTTCCATCAAACATCTACCCAATAGATCAGTTTCTGTTCCCAGGGACTGCACTGAGCTAAGTGTACTGATGTGGAATCAGCAATTATTCCCTATGACAGAAGCAAAAGATCTCTGCAGCCAGCCCACCCTGAACGGGCCAGATCTCATCAGAAGCAAAAGAGCATGATATGCAAGAGACTTTTTTGTTTTATTTATTTATTTATTTTTCAAGGCAGGGTCTCACTCTAGTTCAGGCTGACCTGGAATTCACTATGTAGTCTCAAGGTGGCCTCGAATTTACAGCAATCCTCCTACCTCTGCCTCCCAACTGCTGGGATTAAAGGTGTGTGCACCACCACGCCCAGCCAGAGCCTCTGTGTGTGTGTGTGTGTGTGTGTGTGTGTTTTGTTTTTCAAGGTAGGGATTCACTCTAGCTCAGGCTGACCTGGAATTCACTACGTAGTCTCATGGTGGCCTTGAACTCATAGCAATCCTCCTACTTCTGCCTCTCAAGTACTGGGATTAAAGGTGTGAGCCACCATGCCCAGCAGAGCCTATTTTTAATTTGAGTTTGAACACTCACTGTGACACCTAGGGCAAGCCATTTAACCTCAGTATCTACATCTGTACAATGGAGGTTTTGTGTTTCATGAAAAAGTTTAATATGAAAATGTGTATGAGCTCATTGTGTGGGGGGAGTCTTTATGTGTTTGCATGCATATGGACACGTGTGTGTATGCTGGTACATGTGCAAGTATATGTGCAGGGGTCAATGTCAACGGTCTTCTTCAATCACTCTCCATTTTATTTTATTTTTTTAATTTGTTTGTTTATTTATTTGAGAGCAACAGACAGAGAGAGAGAGAGAGAATGGGCGCGCCAGGGCCTCCAGCCATTGCAAACGAACTCCAGATGCATGCGCCCCCTTGTGCATCTGGCTAACGTGGGTCCTGGGGAATCGAGCCTTGAACCGGGGTCCTTAGGCTTCACAGGCAAGCGCTTAACCGCTAAGCCATCTCTCCAGCCCCCATTTTATTTTTTTTTAATTTTTATTTATTTATTTGAGAGCGACAGACACAGGGAGAAAGACAGATAGAGGGAGAGAGAGAGAGAATGGGCGCGCCAGGGCTTCCAGCCTCTGCAAACGAACTCCAGACGCGTGCGCCCCCTTGTGCATCTGGCTAACGTGGGACCTGGGGAACCGAGCCTCGAACCGGGGTCCTTAGGCTTCACAGGCAAGTGCTTAACCACTAAGCCATCTCTCCAGCCCCCATTTTATTTTTTGAGACAGGGTTTCGCAATGACTCACTAGCCAGCAAGCCCCAGAGAACCTGTTGCCTCCCACTTCCACACACTGAAATCTAAGGCTCAGGCTGCCTGCCTGGCATTTACGCGGGTGCTGGGGACCCAATGCTTAAACAGCAAGCACTTTGCCAACTGAGCCATCTCCCCAGGACAGCATGAGTTGAGTTTTATATCACAGCAAAACAGGGCCCTTGAGAGATGTCTCTGAACACCCATGATGTGTGCACACTCCAGGGCTGCTAACTAACTTCTCTGACCTCATGTTACTACCATTCCACACTGCTTGGGTGCTCCAAGCCACATCTATCCCAAGATTCATCAAGGGATCCAGTCCCCACAACACTCCTTGGACTTGCTAGTCACTGTAAAATGGAGATCACAGAGAACTTATCTGAGGCTAGCAGTTCCAAAGTGTTCCATGGCATGAGAGGAATTAGGATCCAAGAAGGTTAGCTATAAGTGTCATCATTCATTCTTTCACTAAATGCTTACTAAGGGCTTGCAACATGCCGTGAACGGAGCTCTGGCAGTGACAGTGACTCAGTTAACATGAAGCACAAGCTCTCGTGATTCACCCGCCACTCTAGATATGACTGCCCATATCACTCAAAGTAAAAAAAATCACCTGACACCCCAAGAAAAGACAAATCCTAACCACTCACCTGCCTGCTGAGTATCTTAAGTATCACAGAGGATTCCAACTTCTAATTTTCTCAGAATAGCATGGGTAGGAAGGATCTTAGAAAACAGGAAGTTGCCCACTGGAGATGCTGAGAAACCGGCCAAAAGCCACTCAGAGCTGGAGCCTGTCATGGGATGTAAGTATGCTCCCGCTCACTCCCTGTTTCTGCAAGCTGGAGACATGAATCAGAACCTGCCAGTGTCTACGGTAACCTCATGAGTCACTGGGTCGTTAAACTCCATCACCAAGCTGGGCCCCTAAGTTGCATTGTAGGCTTCCTAAAACAGATAGCTTGTGAAGGTTGTGACCAGTGGGTTTCAGTGCACAGCCCTTCCTTCCCTGGCTGGGAGGTGAGCTCAAAAGTGAGCGTAATGTAGGGTCTTGCTAAATTCTCAGCCTGGAGCCTCATCTGTCTGCTGCAACTCCTCCCACCTGCCCTCAATAGAGCCATCCAGAACATGTGTCTACCTCCCAGTCCCCTTGCTACTGTGACCAATGGGATGGAATCAGGAATTTCACACAGTTTCTGGGAAAGTCCATGATACACAACTAGAAAGTGTCTATCCTGTTCTATCCTGACCCTTCTTCCAGCCTGATGCTTGGGGACAGAGGTGGCCAAAGCTCTGTCATCTGCTTTGGCTACTGGGGCTGAGGCTGTATCTTAAGAGTCTGGAGCGGGGGCTGGAGAGATGGCTCAGCGGTTAAGCGCTTGCCTGTGAAGCCTAAGGACCCCGGTTCGAGGCTCGGTTCCCCAGGTCCCACGTTAGCCAGATGCACAAGGGGGCGCACGCGTCTGGAGTTCGTTTGCAGAGGCTGGAAGCCCTGGCGCGCCCATTCTCTCTCTCTCCCTCTATCTGTCTTTCTCTCTGTGTCTGTCACTCTCAAATAAATAAATAAAATAAAATAAAATAAAATAAAATAAAATAAAATAAAGAGTCTGGAGCGGAGGTGCTTGGAGCTGAGTCCTGTGTGGAGTTGAACCTCTAGTCTTGAACTATTGGCCTCTGGACTTGGATTTGTATAAAACGGAATTAAGCTTCCGTCAAGTGGAAGTGACGTTGTGGTCAGGGAGATGGCTCGGTGGTTCAAGGTGTGTGCTTGCAAAGTCTGCAGGCCTGGTTCAGTTCCCCAGGACCCACATAAAACCCAGATGCACAAAGTGGCCCATGGGTCTGGAGTTTGTTTGCAGTGTCAGGAGGCCCTAGTGTGCCTATTCTCTTCCCTCCACACACCACATATTAAAAAAGAAATCGTTTAAGTGATGATATTTGGGGTCTTGTTACAGAGAAATGGATCTGGATTGGGTGCTCAGATGCATGGATTCTGGAATTAGACTGCCTTTGTTCACTCACTCTCTAGCTGGTAGCTTTAGAGAATTCACTTCTTTGCCTCGACTGTAAAGTGAGGATGCTAAAGGCAGCATCTGCCTTCTAAGGTGTTTGGAATGCATTAAACATATAATGCCTGGCATAGGTGAGTTTATAAATTTGGACTACCCTTAAAACCAGCTACTTAATACATAAAGATATCCCCCAAGGGGCTGGAGAAATGGCTTAGCAGTTAAGCGCTTGCCTGTGAGGCCTAAGGACCCCGGTTCGAGGCTTGATTCCCCAGGACCCACGTTAGCCAGATGAACAAGGGGGTGCACACATCTGGAGTTCGTTTGCAGTGGCTGAAAACCCTGGAGCACCCATATTCTCCCTCCCTCCCTTTCCTTCTCTCTCTCTCTCTGTCTCTGCCTCTTTCTCTCTGTCTGTCGCTCTCAAATAAATAAATAAAAATAAACAAAAATAAATAAAAGATATCCCCCGAGGAGCAAGATGGACAGTCATTCTCTTATATCAGTTGTAGAGGTTTCATAAGACTGCTACAGCAATAACAAAGGTGCTAATAATATTCTTCAAAATTGAATTGGAGGTGTAGCTTAGTGATAGAGCAAGTGTTTAGCATGCTTAAGGTCCTAGGCTCGATCCTTATTACAAATAAATAATTAGAAACAAATAGAGAGGGTAGGGACTGGATAGATGTTCAGTCAGTAAACTGTCTGCCTGGCAATCACGAGAGCTGGAGTTTGGATCCCTAACATTCACATAAAAGCTGGGCGCAGCAACATGTGCCTGAAATCCCAGCACTGGGGAGGTGGCAGGAGGAGACCCTCTGGGGTTTGCTGGTTAGGTAATCTGGCCAAATCAGAGAGCTCCAGACTGAGGTGGAGGAGACTGGGGCTTTAGTTCAGCAGCAGAGCACTTGCCCAGCCAATGCAAGGCCCTGGGTTTAGCCCTCATCACCAGGGAGAAAAATACAGTGGAGAGTGAGTGAAGATGCCCCATGTCTGTCTCTAGACTCCACACACATGCCTGCATACATGAATGTGCACCTGCGCACCACACACACATACACCCACACATCAATGAACACAAACACACATACATATTTTTCCTTAAAAAAAGAAAGTATTGTATGTATGTAAGTACAATGATTGAGATGGGAGGTAATATGATGGAGAATGGAATTTCAAAGGGGAAAGTGCACGGGGGGGGGGCAGGGAGGGAATTACCATGGGATATTTTTTATAATCATAGAAAATGTTAATAAAAATTGTGAAAAGAAAAAAGATAAAAATTAAATTAAAATTGAAAAAAAAGAGAGAAATACTGGGGCTAGGAAGATTGCTCAGTGGTTAAAGACACTTGCAAAACCTGCTGGCCTGGGTTCAATTCCCAAACCACCCACATAAGCCAGATTCAAAAAGTGGCACAAGTGTCTAGCATTTGTTTGCAGTGGCAAGAGGCCTTCACATACCCATACACATGTACAAGCACCTATGTGCAAATAAATATTATGTAGGGGCTGGAGGGATGGCTTAGTGGTTAAGGCGCTTGGCTGCAAAGCCAAAGGACCCAGGTTCAATTCTCCAGGACCCATGTTAGCCAGATGCACAAGGGTTGCAAGTGCCTGGACTTCATTTCCAGTGGCTCTCTCCCTCTCTCCCTCTTTCTCTGTCAAATAAATAAAAATAAAATATTATGTAGCACTTTTCAGGAATCTTTTTATTAACTTGATGAGTCATTATTGTTATTATTATTTGTTTGTTTTTCAAGGTAGGATCTCACTCTAGCTCAGGCTGACCTGGAATTCACTATGGAGTCTCAGGGTGGCCTTGAAATCATAGTGATCCTCCTAACTCGGCCTCCCGAGTGCTGGGATTAAAGGCATGCGCCACCACGCCCCGCTTGTTATTATTATTATTTTGAGACAGGGTCTCACTATATAGTTCAGGTTGGCCTAAAACTCACTGTGTAAATAATACAGAACTTTGAACTAGTGATTCTCCTGCCTTTGCCTCCCAAGTACTGGGATTACAGGTTGGGCCGCCATGCTGAGACAGTTGGATATTATATTTGCATTTGATGGAGAAGAAAAGTGAAGTCCAGGAAGGGTGAGATGTAGCAGGGATCACACAGATACTAAGGTTCTGTAGTGATAGTAAACAGAGGTCTTTCTTTCCCTTCCAGGTCCTCTCTTCCTTTCATACCCTTCCCTGGCTTTGCCTTGCAAATCACTGTACCCTTGGGCCCTGGGTTTCTTTACAAGCTACACCTGTACAATTTTGCAGAAGGCTAGATTTGTCTATGGGTAAAGACTCATAGAAAAAGTACAGCTCCCCTGGTAAGAACTGTTTTCTCACTCCTGATGGGGCTCAGATGGGACTAGGCCCTGTATGTGTTTACATAAAACGTTAGCCCAAGAATATGTTTTGGAAAAGCAGATCCAAGCGTGGCGTGGCTCGGAGTGGGGAAGAAAACAAGCGCTGATGTGTCTTGATTGCCGTCTCCCATCCAGGGCCTGATTCCACTCTGGTGTTCAGCTCGGGCTGAAAAGGGCTCAAGGAGCAATTGTGCTCCTGGGGTGGGGCCAGGCTTGAAGACAGCGCATGTGTTTTGAATTGGCGATTCTTTTAACAGAAGCAGTTTGGAACCAGGGCCTGGAAGCTGTTGCCATGGGACTTTGGCAGCCACTCCCCGGGCTCCCCGCGGCCGGCCCTGCGCTCCTCGGTTTATCTGCGGGTCTGGGGGGCTTTGGTTGGAAGCTAGGAAGATCTCGTTGTCTCAGATGGTTGTGAAAGGCAGGCACAAATGGGAGTGTGCCCATTGCTACCAGGAGGATCTGAAGAAAGAACGGGGGTTGCGGACCATTCACAAGTGGAGAACATAGACTAAGTTCATTCCAGTAAGAAACAGGAAGAGAGGTGAGGAAGGCTTGACACTATGGGTCTGGGCAGTACTTTCTTCATTTGACAGCCCTGAGTTCAAGTCCTAGCTTAGTGACTTTCATATATATATATTTGCAAGCGGAGAGAAAGTGGGAGAAGAGACAGGGAGAATGGGCAGGCCAGGGCCTCCACATGCATGCGCCACTTTGTGCATCTGGCTTACATGGGTACTGGGGAATCGAACTTGGGTCATTAGGCTTTGCAGACAAGTGCTTTAACCACTAAGCCACCTTCCAGCCCTTGTTTTGTGCGTGATATATGAGTGTATATATATTAATCTTTATTTTAGTTTTTCGAGGTAGGGCCTCACTCCAGCTCAGGCTGACCTGGAATTCACTATGTAGTCTCAGGGTGGCCTTGAACTCATGGCAATCCTTCTACCTCTGCCTTCCAAGTGCTGGGATTAAAGGCGTGCACCACCACGCCTGGTTTATTTTGTTTTTTGACAATTTCATACATTTGTATGTTGTGTTTTGATCACATATACCCCAATTACATTGTGTTATCCCCATCCCACCTTAGCTGAACCTCTTCGTCTCCCCACTGGAGGCTACACTACTGAAGAGAATGACCCCTCCCCCGGCTCCCAGTTACTGCCATTTGCTCTTCAGGGAGGGAGGGGAGCTTGAGAGCTTCTCCATCCATGGAAGAATGTTGACTGGGCCAAGTTGCTTAACCACGCTGATCCTGTTTCCACCTCTAGAATATGAAAGTCATGGTGTATTCACCACTGAAAGTGACTGGGGTTGAAGGAAAATGCATCTAGTTCTCAGCTTTTTTTTGTTTGTTTGTTTTCTGAGGTAGGGTCTCACTCTGGCCCAGGCTGACCTGGAATTCACTATGTAGTCTCAGGGTGGCCTTGAACTCACAGTGATCCTCCTAACTCTGCCTCCTGAGTGCTGGGATTAAAGGCATGCACCTCATCTTTTTCTCACTAAGCTTTTCCTATTGTGATGATGATTCAGCAGTTCCTGGAACTCAAAGGCACCAGTAACTTTCCAAGAGCTTAAACTGCTTGGTTTGTAGCTCACAAGCTCTTCCCAGCCTTTCCGTGAGAGGCGCGGGGTAGTGACAGATCAGAAATCAGGCAGAGGAGCTGGGCCTGGTTTTCTGGACCAATGAAGCCCTCACATTGCATTTTTCTCCTCTGGTTTCATTGGGACAAGAAGGGATTGTCAAAAACAAGATATACTGCAAGGTGGCTCCATCCGGGGGAGAGTGTGGTGGTGCGGCGCGTATTCCTGCTGCCTATAGGGATGGGCACCTGACATCTCCTTGAGGTTGGGGACCAGAATGCTGAAGAGCCTCTGAGCTCAAAACTTCTCTGCGCCAGCAATGTAGGGAATTTCTGAGCGCAAAAAGAGATTCTCTGCCCTCTGCTGGCGTCTATAGGCTATCCTCCAGTTCTTGTTTGACTCTCTTGAAAAGGTTTAAAGTGTCTGCAGGGCTTCTTTTCCAAATGGGGCTTTAGGTAGAGGCAGTCTTGGTGAGGGAGGTGGGACACAACACGGAGAAATATGAAAAGAGAAATACAGAGTGCTGTTGCTGATGACATCGCTTCAGAAGTCACCCTGAAGGGCTAGGGAATAACTCGGTGGCTGTTTATGTATCATACACAAGACCCTGGGTCCAATCCTTAGTCACCCCTTAAATGACTTGTGTTGGACATGGTAAGGGACTTGGCCTGCCTTATTCTATTTCATATGACAAAAACTTGGCAAAGTTGTGTACATCCGTCTTGCCCTAAGGCTCTTATAGCCTGTCAATCATAAACACAAGTAAAGATAGAGAGAGAGAGAGGGAGGGAGAAACTTTAAATTTAAAAGGATGTATACTCTAAAGACATTTGAGTGTGTTCTTTTTCTTACGTGTTCATTTATATATCATTATGTAGCCTAGGGCTGGCCTTGAACTCTCTTCTTCCTCAACCCCCTGAATGCTGGAGTTAGAGAGAGCTATCCCCACACCTAGCCCATTTTTTTTGTTGTTGTTGAAATGAGAGAATTCATCAAGAAAACAATAAGACCACCCACTGTCGAATGCAGCTGCCTCAAAGTGAGCATAAAACATTGACAAAAAGAAATGGAAAGATTTGTTTTATGGGATCTAGCTCTAAAGAATAGGGCATAAGATGTTCCCTAACCTGAGTATGTTCTGTTTTCTTTTCCTCTAAAGGAAATGGAAACCCAAAAAGAAAAGAAGTTAGTTCTCAGTAGCTTTCCATTCAGCTGGAAAAGAAATTGCTCAAGGCACTCTGGTTGCTACAACTTGGGGTTTGCACTCTCTTGCCAAGTTTGTGGAGGGATGGCCATTGCTATAGTCCGCTAGCGCCCCCTAATTGTCTATTTCAGGAACCTAACCATGACCCATAAACTGCTAAACTTGGGTATCTTAAAACCCTTTAAACTTTTCTGACAAATTTCAGTTACTTAAAATTGTGATTCCACCTTTGATTCCCCCGTGGAACAATTTACAGTCTAGTTTTTGTGATTATATACTAGATGTGTAGGCTATTCAAAAAAGTCCTTAGAAAATTCTTAGTTAAAACATTTTTAAAACAAGCATGGGGTTAGTTAGTACCATTATTATGTGAAACCAAAGAAGATTAGGAAATGCTGAGTTAAAGAGCATTCAGTGAACACTGGATGTGGAGATGCTTTTCCGCCGGCCTTCTCAGAGCAGTTAACATGGACTGTAGCTCTCCCAAGGGTAAGTGCAGTTTCCCAACAGCACTTGACAATAGAACCACTTTTCACATGAATTTCATGTAGAGCCAGTATTCCAAGGAACATGCATGGGAAGTGCAAAGGAATCATTTTACAAATTTAAAACTCAGTCCCAGGGAGGTGCCCGTGACTGGGCTGGCAGAAGATCCTCTGCAAGGGCCCCTGGCAGCTGGCTTCTTCTCTGGGGGTGGGAGACAGAGGGGGCAGGGAGCCTTTAGTGTTTCCATATCTATAAATTATGTTTATTTGTGGAATAAGGAAGGTCTTTGCCATCAGCCAAAGGTATTGGGAAAGTCAAGAAGCCCACTTTTCAGAATGGTCCAACTCCTCCCTGAGGAGAATATGTTTCTGATATTTTCAATTTGAGTCTCTCTCTTCTGAAGAAAACTTGTTAACTACTGTGCCCATATACAAACGAGCGTGAAATAATATACCACATCTGGAAGGAGCTAACATTTGGAGGGTCCCGTTCTGGTTCTGCCGCATGCTGGCTGTGTGCTATTGGACAAGAGGCTTGTCATCCTTAAGACTCAGACTCCCGACCTGTCAACTAGGAGCAACAATAGTCCCTTCACTGGATGACGTTAAGGATTTAATTCAACAATTTACATAAAAAGTGTTGGTACAACGATAGTACATAGAGGTACTCAATAAATATTTGTCACTGCCATTACTGTTGTTATAACAGGCCCTGCCCTCAAGGGCTTAATAGCCCAATTGGAGAGATGACAAGTACATTTAGCAATATAAGGCAATGGATCGCAGATAGCAACCAGGCTTTGTGTCACTTGACAACTCTGGTCTGTCTTTAGTGGCTTTATCAGGTACTATTTAAATTCTTTCTTTTCTTCCTTCTTCTCTTTCTCCTTTCCTCCCCCCATCCCTTTCTTTTTCTTTGGCAAGTTCTCCTCTGTAGTCCAGGTAACCCCCCAAGCTCTCAGAGCTCTTGCCTCAGCCTTCAAAGTGCTTGGCGCTGATCACTACGCCTGGTTCCATTTAAATGCTTATGTTAGGAATTTAACATATTCACACATTACGTTAAGCCAGGCAGAGTGATTAATGCCAATAACCCCAGCCCTCGGGAGGCTAAGACAGATGGGTCATCAGGTCAAGGTCAGCCCTGAAGACCTTTCTCCAAACAAATAACCGGGGAGGGGCTGGGGAACGTAGCCCCATAATAGAGAGCTTACCTGGCATGCACAAAGTCCTAAATTTTATCCCTAGCATCACAAAAAATGAAGAATTCTAAGTTTCTCTCCAGAAAGAGCAGGGATATCAGTGAGAGAAATCTGTCACAGGAGTGTGGGACGTGGAGGTGTGACTATACAGTATGTACTTGTCATTCCTGGGGTCAAGAATGAAATAAAGCCGGGTGTGGTGGCACATGCCTTTAATCCCAGCACTTGGGAGGCAGAGGTAGGAGGATCGCTGTGAGTTTGAGGCCACCCTGAGACTCCATAGTGAATTCCAGGTCAGCCTGAGCTACAGTGAGACCCTACCTCGAAAAAACAAAACAAACAAACGAACAAAAAAGAATGAACTGATTAGACAGAACAGTATATTGTGAAGGAGGATGGTAGACCTGGATGAGGGTAGTTTTATGAATGGAAAACAGTGAGTCAAAGGAAGACAAGCAGGAATTTTGTGACTGAAAAGATAAAACCTAAAAATGGCTTATGTGGGTGGCAATAAGTAAGTAACCCTGCTTGTCTGAAGAGGGATTTGATTCTAAAGATTTGCTTTGTAAATGTGGTGACCAGAGATGCTGAGCTGGTCACCCAACATCAAATAAATGGCCCTATTGTTCCAATAAGTTTTCTCACACGCACTAGGCCACGTGCCTGGATTTGGGGACAATGTGGACACCATTTAGTCTCTAACAGCATCTTCGCCATGGAGCTCATCAGATGCACACACAGAAGAAGTCATTGAAAATGAAGGCAGAGCCTGCTCAGAGCTGTAGCATCCACGCATAGAATGTTGTTCTTCCATGTCCAGACCCTCTGGAAGGGATATCAAAGAGGCACTGACTAAAACCACAAATAAGGATGGGAAGTTTTGAAAATTTTCTGCTTGCAAAACTTCCTAACTTGGCATAATGAGATTTTATCCATCCATTCTTTTTTATTGAGTCTCCCACGCAGCAGGCACCTCCACGTTCGTTAGAACTTGTGTGGTGATAAGTGGCCAGGGCAGGACTCAAATCCATAAAAGCTAAGGGAGAGGGTGTATTGTTAAGGACGACGTGATGGTCATGAACCCCACAGGCAGGAACGTGCTTGGAGCTTGAGAAGAGCTGGAAGCAGTGGCTTGACGGACAGCGTGCTCGCTTGGTCTCGCATCGACGGCTCCCTCCGTCTTCGTTAGCTTCTTTCCTTGCTCTAGCTAGAGAGCAGCTCTGTCTGTGCAGTGAAAAGTGCTCGGGCCAAGAGCTCCTAAGGTGACTAGTGCATCCACACGACTTTCACTCTGCGAAGAGACTAGATACTCTCTCTAGTTCCAAGACAGAAAGTCTCAGGAAAAGCCTTTCTGATGTGAGTCAGACCAAACCAGAGACACGAGACAACACGGTAGATTCTCTGGGGTGTGTTAGGCAACTGCTCATGAGCGAGACATATACCTGACAAAATTCATTCAGTTTCGGGGAAGAAGAGTTTATTTCACTTACAATTCCAGTGTCTGTCGTGGCGGGGGAAAGCCTGGTGGCCAGTGCTTGTGAGGAAGCAGAGAACAATGAAAGACACTGCTCACCAGCTCTCTACGATTTCGTGTGTGTGTGTGTGTGTGTGTGTGTGTGTGTGTGTGTGTGTGTGTGTTCGTATGCGTAAGTGTGGGCGTGTGCATGCCACAGGGCGAGATAGAGGTTAGAGGACAACTTTGAGTGTCAGCCCCCCTGCCTTGTTTGAGTTAGGGTCCCTTGTTGGTCATTGATGCATTAGCCAGGCTAGCATCCCTGTGGGCTTCTGGGGATTCTCCGGCCTGCCTCTCAGCTCGTCATAGATAGGAGCAGGGAAAATAGACACCTGAACTACAATGTTTGGCTTTTATGTGGTGTGGTGGTTTGATTCAGCTGTCCCCCATAAACTTATGTGTTCTGAATGCTAGGTCTCCAGCTGGTGGCAATTTGGGAATTGGATCCTCCTGGAGGTGGTATATTGTTGGGGGCAGGCTTATGGGGTTCCAGTAAGCCCCCTCTTGCCAGTGTTTGGCACAATCTCTTGCTACTGTTGTCCACCTGATGTTAGCCAGGAGGTGATGCTATTGCTCATGCTATTGTTTTTCCCCTGCTGCCATGGAGCTTCCCTTTGAGTCTGTAAGCCAAAATAAACTACTTCCTCCCACGAGCTGCTCTCAGTCAGGTGTTTTCTGCCAGTAATACAAAGCTGACTGCTACATGTGGGTTCTGGAGATTTAAATTCAGGTCCCATGCTTGTGCAGCAAGTGTTGTAACTGCGGAGCCGCCTCCCATTCTCCTTTTTATATAGTCCAGGATCCCATGGAGCAATTAGTCTAGTCAAAATAATCACCCCCCCCCCATGAGCTGACCTGACCTGCGTAATCCCTCGCATGTGATTCTAGGTCCAGTCAGTCTGACCACCAGTATGAACCATCACACGGGCGTGAAGATGGGGTTTGGAGAGCAACAACTTCCTGGGAAAGGTAGTGAGACGGTGAACAATGTAAAGATGTCTGTCCCGTGCTTCACCTTGGATGCCTGTTCATGCCGTTATGGTCTGAATGCAATCTGTCCCCCACAGGCTCATGTCTTTAAATATTTGGTCCTTGGTCAGTGGCACTGTTTGGGGAGATTGTGGAACTTTCTGAGTGTGGGTCACTGGAAGTAGGTCCAAAGGTGATACCTACTGCTGGTTCTGGCCCAAACTCTCTTCTTCCTGGTCCACCAAGATGTGAACAAGTCGGTTGGAGAGATGACTCAGTGGTTAAGACACTTGCCTGCAAAGCCTAAGGACCCAAGTTCAATTTCCCAGTACCCACATAAAGTCAGATGCACAAGGTGGTTCATGAATGTGCAATTCATTTGCAGTGGCTAGGCACACGCATTCTGTCTATTTATCTATCTGCCTCATTGTCTCTCTCAAATAAATAAATAAATAAATAAAATATGTTTAAAAAGATGTGAACAAGCTATACCACAAAGCTCCCACCATGGTGGACTCATTAATTCTGAAACCATGAGCCAAAATAAAGTCTCCCTACATCCCACCACTGAGTTGTTTCTGTCAGGTATTTTCTCCAGTAATGAGAAATACACATGCCAGTTCCATTCAATTACCAACTACAATTCCATTCATTTAATAAACATCTTTCCCCTTACCGAATGTCTGCTACATGCCAGGAACTGTAGTAGCTTTTAGGGATGCCAAAGAGAATAAAGAGCTTCTATAAATAATGTGCCTCATATAAAGTTAGGCATTCAGAAATACAAAGAAATATAGCCGGGCGTGGTGGCACACAGCTTTAATCCCAGCACTCAGGAGGCAGAGGTAGGAGGATCACCATGAGCTCGAGGCCACCCTGAGACTACATAGTGGATTCCAGGTCAGCCTACCTCAGAAAACCAAAAGAAAGAAAGAAAAGAAAGAAAGAAAAGAAAGAAAAGAAAGAAAAGAAAGAAAGAAAGAAAGAAAGAAAGAAAGAAAGAAAGAAAGAAAGAAAGAAAGAAAGAAAAATGTGCTTGGCTTAGGACTTTTACAGGCTTACCATATAACTAGGGAAAGAAAACTAGGTACTTGGGCAAGGTGTGTGCCCCATGCGATGAGTGTGGAAGTTTTTAAATAAGAGGGTTATAGAAAAAAAAAAGGAAAAATAAAAAAAAATAAATGAAAAAAAAAATAAATAACTAAAGCAGAGAGGCCAGGGAGAAAGCACCCTGGACAAAGAGAGATTCTTTGCAGAGTCTTTAGAGGATGAGGAAGTTTTGTTTACAACTGCATGTTCGCAAAGTGCAGTTTTCACAACATCACACCAAGTGAGGCCTCTGCATCTGGAGCCGGCCTGGAATGCGGCCCGCAGCCAGCGGCCTGATCCTTGTTCGGAGAGAGCTACCTCCCACAGCTCTTCTGATAGCCTTGTTTTTAATTGCTATGGCCTGTTGGATCAAAGCCGGTGAATTTGAGGCAAGTTCAAAATAATTTCCTTCAAGGATTAACTCATCTTTCTGGGCCCGGGGAGCTGCACAGGCAACATCTGGTATGGCCTGCACAGGGGTTTTTCACCCAAGGAGTTTCAAATTTCAACATATGAGCCACCCTGTTGAATAACACGGACGGGAAACAATGCTGGGAAACCTTATCTTGTAATGAGAGCTCTGTGTAACACCCCTTGGTCATGTTTTGCACATGACTATAATAAATGGGGCAAACTGTAACAGGTTCCTTATCGCTGTGTTTCTTGCCAGGGTGACTGAATTCCAGCTTTGGGTTGAAATCCCCTTGTGGGTTTCCTCTGGGGCTGTTCCACAGCCCATCCTAGGACTGTGAACAACACCCTCCCTCTACAGGGACCAGCGCTATGCTCATATTTTAATGTAGCCGCAGGGAATCTGTTGGTTGATTCCATTGTCAAATTCCATCTACCACCTCCCTGTCTGCCCCTGCCTGCTGGCGAGACCTGGGGACTGGCTCCTCGCCTCTTGGCTGGCCACACTGTTTTGTGATGACTTTGGTATTACCAGCTCCTCTTCTGCATCTCATGGTGTTGTCCAGCCACCCCTGAAGTTCTTCTCGAGGGCAAGATTTTTACATGTTCTTCAAGGGAGCCACTGAAATGCTAAGAGGTGAGTGCTGTAGCAAGGATATAGGGCTTAAAGAACATGACTACCACCTCCCAGGATTCACCAGTGGATGGAAGCTCAGAGAAGCCACACTGCCCGAGTCAACATTCAAAACGGCACTGCTCTCACACCTAAGACTCTTTTTTTTTTCCAATAATTTTTTTATTGACAATTTTCATGGTTGTGAACAATATCCCATGGTAATTCCCTCCCCTTCCCCCCCCCCCCACTTTCCCCTTTGAAACTCCACTGTCCATCATATCCTGTCCCCCTCTCAATCAGTCTCTCTTTTATTTGGATGTCATATCATCTTTTCCTCCTATTATGATGGTCTTGTGTAGGTAGTGTCAGGCACTGTGAGGTCATGGATATCCAGGCCATTTTTGTGTCTGTGGGGAGCACGTTGTAAGGAGTCCTACCCTTCCTTTGGCTCGTACATTCTTTTTGCCACCACTTTCGCAATGGACCCTGAGCCAATGAAGGTGTGATTGAGATACTGCGGTGCTGAGCACTCCTCTGTCACTTCTTCTCCGCACCATGGTGCCTCCTGAGCTAAGACTGCTCTTTTTAAGAGACAAATGTAAGGATGTAAGGAAACGATCATGGGAGTCTCCCCTTCCAAGTGGAGGAATAAGAAAATGGACATAAGAAAACCCCAAAGAGTAGTGACCCCTGAATTCAAAGGAAAGAATGGTGAGAAATGGACAACTGTACCTGACCCAGAAATGTCTGAGAACATTGAAACGGCTGGCATAAAGAAGGCTGCTGGGGTATGTCTTCAAGAAAATCCTCCCGAAGTGGGTCTAGAAGGCAGACCTCAAGCAGAAGGAAAGAGCAGTCAGGCTGATGACGGTGGAGTAAAGCCGAGAGCTGTTTCTGACCTGCTCAGCTGGAAACTTCAGGTCTGAGGCTCAGGCCTTGTGTTCCGCCTGATCTCTCCTGGCGAGCCTGGTCCATTTACTCGGCAGTTCTCGGGGACAGTGTTGCTCGGTCATAACGAAGCCTCTGTCCCGACACCTGCAATTCTGCTACCATTGCTCTGGGCCTGGGGTGTTTTCAGAGCTCTCCTGGTGACTGATGTGCAACTAGAATGGAAACCTGCTGTATAGAGGGAGAAGACTGATGAGGGTATGGAGTCAGAGGAGTGGAAGGGATGCTAAGAGGCTATGACGGGGTCAGGCACCGTGCTGAGGCTGGGCTCTGCAGGCATTGATGAATGTAAAGATCACCCAGCAAGCCGCCAGCTGTTTCACTGGGCACCACTTCAATGAACTGTTGTGAGGCAGATGCCATTGGAAGCTCCATTTTACAGATGAGAACACAGAGGATCTGTGGTAGTTAGCATTATCAACTTGACAGGCTCTAGAAGACAGATCTCTGGACATGTCTGTGATACAATTTACCCTAACTGTGGACAGGGTGAGAAAGCAAGCTGGGATTGGCATTCTCTCTCTCTCTTCCTGATTAGGGACGCAATGTGACCAGCCATCTCATGTTCCTGCCACCACGCCTTCTGTACCATGATGGCAGTACCCTGGAACTGTGAGCCAGACTAAACCCTTCTCTCCCTGAAGTTGGTTTTCTTGGGTATTTGAACACAGCTTCAAGAACAGTAAATAATCTTCAAAAAGAGTAAATAATACAGGCTCCAAGAAGATACTGGACCTGCCTAGGGCATCAGAGCAAGGGAATGGTGAGGCTGAAACTTGAAAATTAGGTGTTCTTTGATGCCAAAGTACTCAATGTTTTAGAAGGAAAAAAAAAAAACTAGGGTAAGCTATAATTAACATTTAATGCTATAGCTATTTTCCTAAAAGTATTTTTAATTATTTGTTAGCAAATGCAGAGAGATAGAGGAGAGATAGAGGAAATGTGGGCCCCAGGGCCTCAAGCTGCTACAAATGGACTCCAGATGCATGTGCCACTTTGTGCATCTGGCTCTACACGCGCACTGGGGAATCAAGCTTGGGTCGTTACACTCTGCAGACAAGTGCTTTGAACACTGGGCTGTCTCTCCAGCCCAGCCGCAGCTATGTTTAAGCACACGGATTCAGTAGAACTCAGCAAGTTGTGTAGCCATCATTACTAGCCATGTTCAGAACGTTCTCATCATGCCAAACAGAAACTCCTGCCCATTCATTCTTCACCGCACCCCCATCCTTCGTGCCTGGTGACTTCTGCTTTTCATCTCTTCACCACCATGTTTTAAGATGGGCTCAAGATGACATGGAGGTGCTGAACTTGATCAGGGGCATTCCTTGAATTGATGATCTCTTTAAAGAAGGCACAGCTGCCATAGCAGCCTATGATCCCAGAATTAATATTCCCCTTCCCCACCCCAACCCCAGTCGTATTTTCTCTCTCTCACTCCTGTGCCCTTGCGCTCCAAGCCCTCCACGAGTTGCACCTCTTCCCACTCCCAGCCCCTTGGCTGAGCAATCCTCTTAGTCTCCCGCTGAGACGAGCATCCCTGGGGATCTGAGCTGAGCGCTTCAGCCAGGGTGGCCTCATAGACAAGGGCTTCCAAAGCAGGCACTTGACTCCACGATCTTGTAAAAATGCAGGCTCAGACTCAGTGGGTCAGGTTTGGAGCCCTAAGGTTTCGCTCAGGCTCCCAGGTGGTGATGCCGGGCCAGACCCCACCGTGAGTAGTGAGGTCATAGGCTGTTGTCCTTCCCTTCGCCATGGCAGGTGTTTTTTTTTGTTGTTGCTGTTGTTTAGTTTTGTTTTCTTAGCTTTTCCTTGGCTGCTTTGCCACTCCACTGTAAATATCTAAAGGGCACAAGCCATTCTGTGGTGGTTTGATTCAGGTGTCCCCCATAAACTTAGGTGTGCTGAATGCTAGGTTCCCAGCTGATAGAGATTTGGGAATTAACACTTCCAGGTGGCAGTGTATTGTTGGGGGCAGGCTTATGGGTGTTATAGCCAGTTCCCCATGCCAGTATTTGGCACACTCTCATGTTGCTATTGTCCACCTTATGTGGGCCAGGGGGTGATGCCCACCCTCTGCTCATGCTGTCGTTTTCCCTGCCATCATGGAGCTTCCCCCTGGATCCTGTAAGCCAAAATAAACCTCCCCTCCGCCCCACACACAAGCTGCTCTTGCTTGGTTGATTTCTACCAGCAATGCGAACCTGACTGCAACACCATCTTGTCAGTGTGTGCCTGAACTCTAGACTTGTGTCTGGCCTAAAGTAATGGTAAATGCTGAGTGAAAGAAGGGGCAAAAAAGCTCACAGTCTGGAGGCATGATAAGGAACCTGACCTACGAAAGGCCTTAGGCCATACTAAGGGATTTCAACCTTTATTATGAAGTTATCTGCTGCCGCAGGAGGGTTTTGAATAAGCAGGTGTGTGTGCGTGTGTACGTGTGCACATGCAGTGGATAAGTATGTAGGGAAGGGCCAAGAGTAAAGCAGACAGCAGACTGTGTCACTAAGCTCAGTCAATATTTATCAAGGATTGGCCTAAGGTAGTGATGGTGGGGCTGAGAGAGGAAGGGAAGCCAAGAGCACATGGCTGGCTGTGGTGGCACGATTGCACACTCTGTAATCCCAGCACTCAGGCAGCCTAGGCGGGAAGATTTCAAATTGGAGGCCAGCCCTGGGCTACACAGGGAGACCTTGTCTCAAAATAAAATGGCTGGGAAGGTGGCCCAGTAGATCAAGTGCTTGCCATGCAAGCAGGAGAAGCTGAATTTGGATCCTCAGCATGAAGCGGGCATGTTAAAGCTGAGCACACATCTGTCATGCCAGCGCTGGGAATGCAGAGACAGGAAGATGCCTGAGTT
The DNA here is from genome assembly GCF_020740685.1 of Jaculus jaculus. NCBI lineage: Eukaryota > Metazoa > Chordata > Mammalia > Rodentia > Dipodidae > Jaculus > Jaculus jaculus. Next base: position 144,886,383 of record NC_059107.1, on the reverse strand, counting down.
GTACTGGCTGAATCAGTGAGTCGCAGGTGCAGAAAGAGACCCTGTTTAAAAAAATATATAAGGTGGGAGCTGGGGAGATGGCTCAGCAGTTAAAGGCACTTGCTTGCAAAACCTGCCAGCCTGGGTTTAATTCCCCAGTACCCATGTAAAGCCAGATGCACAAAGTGGTGCATGCATCTGGAGTTCTTTTGCAGCGGCAACTGGCTCTGGCACACTCATATTCTCTCTCGCTATTCTCAAATTAAAAGAAGTAAAATATAAGAGCAATTGAGGAAGATATTTGATGTCAACTTCTGGCCTCTACATACAAGCATACACATGTGTGTGCCCATATACATATGGACATGTACACACACACACACACCGCATACAACTGCAAACAAACAAAAAATAATCAAACAAAAGCCAGGCATGGAGGCGCACACCTTTAATCCCAGCATAGAGGTAGGAGGATTACCATGAGTTGGAAGCCACCCTGAGACTCCACAGTGAATTCCAGGTCATTCTGGGCTAGAGAGAGACCCTACCTTGAAGAACAAACAAAAAATCAAACTGAAGTCTCTATGCTTTAATTATACATCCCCATTTGCTTCAGACATTTATCCTGGGTAGAACAGTTTTTTAAATAATATTTATTTATTGAATAGAGAGAGAGGGAGAGAATGGGTGTGCCAGGGCCTCCTGCCACTGCAAACAAACTCCATATGTATGTGCGACTTTGTGCACCTGTCTTTACATGGGTACTGAGGAATCAAACCTGGGTCTTCAGACTTTGCAAGCAAGCGCCATCTATCTAGCCCCTGTATATAATTACTAAGTGCGTCTTTCACCCAAAATACATTGGTTGGAGTTCATAGATTCTGGGGATGGGCTGAGTGGGTAAGGAGTCTAGGATAACCCTCCAGTTTCTGCATTGGGTGACCCACTGGATGGCAAAATTACTGCCCAAGCTGCGCTATCCAGGACACAAAGAAGCAAGAAAGGCCCGGTGATGGTTAAGGTGATGTCAACTTGATCTGTTTAGTAATTCACAGACATCCCTTTCAGGTGGGTCTCTGAGGTTGCTTCCAGGAAGGATTAACTGAAGGAGGAAGCCCTTCCCCCAGAATGAGCACTTCCCCCAGAGTGGGTGGCCCCCGGGGGAGGGGGACTTTATATAAGGAAGCCCTGGGTTAAAAGAATGCCCTTCCTTCCACTTGCTGCCAGAGCTGCTTGCCGCATTCCAGCGCTGACTGAAGACCTGCTTGGATTGAAGACCAGCAGCTCCTCAGGAATCCTCCAGGTCTTCAGTGCCGGATTGGGATAGACAGCCTCACGGACTGAGCAGGTACCAGGTTCCTTGACTCTCAGGCCTGCAACTGCTATTGGACTCCCATAAGATAATCCAATAAAGTCTCTTTTAACACAATCCATGCTATGGGTTCTGTTCCTCTAGAGAACCCTGACTAATATAAGCCCTGTGCTGAAGACTCCTCCTGTCTGGGCTGCAGGTCACTGGGAAATCAAGCTGGAACAGAGCTGGAAGCCTCCTCCCTGTGGACTAGCTGTCAGGATGCAGGAAGGAGCTTTGCAGCACACAGCCTTTGGGAGGACAAAAGTCATCAATGGTCTTAACAAGCAGTGGACCCTGCAAGCTTTACAGCTGACCAGCCAGGCCAAATGTACCAACTGGGGGAACAATGGCATGTGTTTTGGGGGAACCAACTGCTCTCTGATTGGATTTGAAGCCTACTCCATGGAGGCAATTCTTGCTTGGTACTGAAAACCTACCCAAGGGATGAAGAGCTGTCTTAGCGGTTAAGGTGATTGTTTGCAAAGCCTAAGGAGCCGGGTTTGATTCTCCAGATCCCACGTAAGCAAGATACACAGGTGGCACATGCATCTGGAGTTTGTTTGCAGTGGCTAGAGGCCCTGGCATACCCGTTCTCTCTCTCTCTCTCTGTCTCTCTCCCTCTATTGCTAATAAGTAAATGACAATAAAACATTAAAAACCGAGTCAGAAGCCTACCTCTTACGACTACAAACAATAACAACAAAACTGTCCAAAGCACTGAGAAGTGACAGAGGGGTGCTCAGCACTGAGACATCTCTATCACACCCTCCAAGGCTCAGGGACCAATTAGGGAGAGGTGGCAGAAAGAATGTAAGAGCCAAAGGAAGGGAAGGAGTGCTTACAGTACTGACTTAAGACACAAAGCGGCCTTGATATTCATGACCGCACAGTGGCTGACACCACCTACCCAAGACCTGTATAATAGGAAGAAAAACGATGACATCAAAACCGAATAGTGTCATGTTGGACAGAAAAAGGGATTTAGTGGAAACGAGGAATGGGGAGGAGGAGGAGAGTGGTGAGAGGTGATTATGATCACAGCATATGGTCTATATTTGTGGAGGTTGTCAATAAAAGGTTTTTTAAAAAACACCAAATAAACCCTAGAAAAGACAAAAAAAAAAAAAAAAGCAGAACAAGTTTCTCTTAAAATATTGAAGCTAGATGGACAAGGCAGCACATGCCTGTAATCTCAAGACGGAGGAAGCATAGACCAGGGAGGTCCTCAGGGCTTGAATGCTACAGAGACTAGCTGAACTGGTGATCTCTGGGTTCAGTGAGAAAGCCTATCTCAGAAAAGGAAGCAGGGCTGGAAAGATGGCTTAGTGGTTAAGGTGCTTGCCTGCAAAGTTATCTAAGGACCAGAGTCAGATGGAAGGGAAGGACAGGGGCATCAGACACTCACAGCCCGGTGAACAATGGGGGGCCCTACCTCAAACAAGGCCAAGGCAAGAACTGATGCCTGAAGCTAAGAAAGATAGGATCTCTGTGAGCTCAAAGCCAGCCTGAGACAACATGATGAATTCCAGGCCAGCCTGGGCCTAGAGTGAGGCCCTACCTTGAAAAACCAAAAAGAAAAGGAGGAGAGCTAATTCATTCTGGTTTTTGCTTCCCATTCCAATCCTCCTCATCACTGATGTCACTGTCCTGAATGAACAGCCATGATGGCGAATGTTTTCAGGGTGAACAGACCAGCCATCTATGCCCACTCAAAGTCAGGAAAAGCATGCACCTTCTAAAGGGCTGGTTATTTGAGGAGGGAGAAAGAACACATCCATTGGACCCACTGGTCCGACAGTCCCAAACCAAAGCTCAGGGACACCAAAATGACCTACATCGTTTAAAAGCTTCATGACCCAACATCCTCACTAATCCCTATTCATTCTTGCCAATGCTTCAGCATAGACTGCCCCACCTGTCAGCAACTGCGTAATTAATAACATCAGCAGACATACCTTTGCTGCTCTTGGCCAGAAACACGGGATTTTCCTGGGTTCAATTTCAAGGTGTCGCTGACTTAAGGGTCCTAAATGCAGTCAAGCAGAGGAATAAATACACCTGCTACAGCCTTTGGAGAGAACTTGAAAACAATGTGGCTTTTCAAGTATTAAGAAGAAATGAAAGACTGAACTGAGCTCAGGATTCATTAGAATGCATGTTTTAAAGGTTATGTTAGTAGCTGTCAGAGCACTGGCCGATGCTAAATGCATCATTCTTCACCTTAAATCAGATGGCTTTGGGTGATACCAGGAACTTGCTGCTCTGGGCTGACACTCAAAGAACTATTGCTAATGAAGGGGTTTTCCTGTCATTGTCCTAATAATAGCTGGATGAGCAAGGCAGAGAAAGATCTGGAGCCCATGACCTACAATTACGTCAGGCTCACAGAGAATATATTGCATGCTGGGAGTCTGATGTTAAACCTGTACATTTGTCAAAAGTGAATCCCAACTGAACAAAAGACTTGGATAGACACTCCTCCAAGGAAAATACAAATGGCCAATAAGCATAAGAAAAAAAAATTCTCGGGCTGGCGAGATGGTTTAGCAGTTATGCCTATAAATCTAACACTTTGGGATAATCCTCACACTTGGGAGGTTGGAGCAGGAGGATCATAAATTTGAGGCTAGCCTGGGCTACATAGTGAGACCCTGTCTCAAAAATCTAAGTAAATGTGGTGGTTTGAATAGGTGGCCCCCGGTATACTCAGTTGTTTATTTGTTTGTAGTTTGCATCTGCTGCCACCTGGCTGGAGGCAATGTCACTGGGTGGATCTTAAGGTGCGGTGGTGGGTTTGAGATTTCAATCTAAAGATATGCAGAGTGTGCCTAGCAGGAGTTCCTGAAGTGTGCTGTGGCTTTTGACCTTTAGGCTTGTACTTCTCTCCCTCTGCTTGATCCTGTGAAGGCAGACCATCTTCTTCTGCCATTTATGGAACTTCCCCTGGATCTGTAGGCTTCAATAAATATCCCTTCCTCCATAACTGTGCCTGGTCTGGAAGTTCATCTCAGCAAACCTGAATTGTCTGCTACAGTTAATAAATAAACCAAACAACTTCAACAACAAAATCCCGCATAACATCACACTGATCACCCTGTGTCCATTAAACAATTCTCTGTTCTTCCCCACTCTCCTAAAGCCCTAGCAACCGCCTTTCTACTTCCTGTCTCTTGGACTTTGCCTATTGTAACTACCTTGTAAAAGGGAGCTCATGCAGCGCTTCTCTTCCTGTCACTGGCTTAGTTCCCTTAGCATGATGTCCTCAAGGTTCATCCACGTGGTACAGCATGACAGGATTTCCTTCCTTTGTAAGGCTACATATAGTCCCTAGACATATAATCCACACTTGGTTATCCATTTCTCTGTCCATGAAATCTGGTTGCTTCCCCATTTCAGCAACTGAATGTGATATTGCTATAGCACAGGTGTACAGATATCTCTTGGATTGGAGACCCTGCTTTAGGTTTTCTGTTTTGTTTTTCAAGGTAGGTTCTTGCTGTAGCATAGGCTGACTTGGAATTCACTATGTACAGTCTCAGGCTGGCCTTGAACTCACAGCGATCCTCCTACGTTGACATCCTCAGTGCTGGGATTAAAGGCATGTGCCACCATGCTGGGCTATATATGTTTTACTATGATAATCAGGTCTTAAATTGGGTAGGGTGATATGTGCACATATATACACAGCTCTCTGGAGGCAGTTATAGGCCAGCCTGCCTGATCTACATAGCGAGCAGCTAGAACTTAAATCTACCCACATACACATTATATATGTCTAAATAGTTTTCCTTCTGGTCCCACCATGATTTCTCTGTCAGAAAGTTGAGAATGGGTGCTTCTTTACAAACAAAGACCTCCCAGTCCAACTTACTGCTATAGTCCAAAGCAAAGATGCTTAGAGTTGAGTCCCAAGGAGCTCCCAGAGCCTCAGTAATATTGTAAGTTCCCAGTCCATGAAGTCCTTGGCCATTTCAGTAAACCTCCTCAGGGTTCATGAGTTCCAGAAAACTGAGTTTAGATCCCCATCAAACAACAGGTTTGTCATACAAGTCATCTCTCTTTGCTGTTCCTACTCCACAGTCCCCAAGTCTTAGATGTCTAGAATCCAGTCAGGACCTGCCTTCATAAAGCAGCAACCAGATGACACACTTTTCTTTTCCTAAACTGGCCTGTTTAAGGAGTCCATTTGTTATATTAGCCTAGAAACACTGACAAATTCCTAGGGTCAGTGTTTTCTAAAGAAATTATTTTAGTAGTTCATTCATTTATTTATTTATTTGAGAGAGAGCAGGAGAGAAAAAAGATGCAGATAGAGAATGGGCACGTCAGAGCCTCCAACCACTGCAAAACAAACTCTAGGCGCATGCGCCACCTTATTCATCTGGATTACGTGGCTCCTGAAGTGTTGCACCTGAGTCCTTTGGTTTTGTAGGCAAGCGCCTTAACCACAAAGCCATCTCTTCAGCTCGCAGTCGGTTTTTGGTTTCTCAAAGTGGGAGTGTCCTCACCTTCTGCATTGCTGGCGATTCCCACTGGACCCGTCCCTTCTGCCCTGCAGCGTGCTTCCATGCCAGCCTCCAGGTCCGTAGGTGCCCCCGGGGCTCCGAAGCTGTAGGGGAATGTTGTGGTTGGTTGATGACTATGAAAGCACAATTCTCCCCGGGCGTGTGGGATCCCAGCACTCAGCAGACTGAAGTGAGATGATCAGGATTTCACGTTCAAAGCCAGCCTGGGCGACTGTTAAATTACTCTTGTCAACTTGACTAGATTAAGAACTCCCTAGGAGGTGCTGGAGAGATGGCTTAGCAGTTAAGGTGCTTACTTACAGGCCAGATGACCCAGGTTCAAATCCCGAGTACCCACATAAAGCCAGATACACAAAGTGGCCCATGCATCTAGAGTTCATTTGCAGTGCTAAGAGGCCCTAGTGTGCTGGGCGTGGTGGCCCACCCCTTTAATCCCACCACTCAGGAGGCAGAAGTAGGAGGATCGCTGTATGTTCAAGACCAGCCTGAATTCCAGGTCCACCTGGGCTAGTATGAGATACTACATTGAAAAAACAAAACAAACACACAAAAAAGAACAGAACTTAATTTTGGGCTGGGGAGATGGCTCAGCCATCAAGGTAGTTAACTGTGAAACCTAAGGACCCAGTACCCACATAAAGCCAGATGCACAAGTTCGTTTGCAGTGGTTAAAGTTCCTGGCACACCCATTCTCTTTCTCTCAAATAAATAATTTTAAAAACTTTTTTTACTGACAGTTTCCATAATTATAGACAATAAACCATGATATTTCCTCCCCTCCCTCACTTTCCCCATCACAAATCCACTTTCCATCATATCTCCTCCCTCTCTAAATTAGTATTTTCCAAATAAATAATTTTTTAAAGGTCCTAACATGCCAATCCTCTCCCTCCCTCCCTCCCTCTCTCTCTCTCTCTCTCTCTCTCTCTCTCTCTCTCTCTTTCTCTCTCTCTCTCTCACTCTTTCTCTGTCTCCCTGCTTGCAAATAATAAATAACTAAATAATTTAAATGCCATGCTTAGAAGACAAGTGAAGCACCCTTTGGGTGTGTCTGTGATGGAGTTTCCAAAGACAACAGATCATGAGGACTTTGACCTAATCAATAGATTAATCCTTTGGTGGATCCATAATATGATGGTATCATTGGGAGCTGGTGAAAGGTAGAAGGTGAGACCAAGTTGGAGGAAGTAGGTTGGCGCATCAACTGCAACCTCTTCTCCCACAACTGCTCAGGAAAGGAGCTGCGGGACAGGCGCTGGGCACCCGTGATGATGTGAGGCCTGGGAACATTATCCTCCATGGGCAGAGCATTGGCACTGTCCCCACTGTGGACCTGGCATCGCGGTATGAGTGCATACCTGTCGTCCTCCATTCTCCAACGATGTCTGGTTTGCATGTGGCTTTTCGAGGTACCAGGAAAACATACTGCTTTGATGCTTTCCCCAGCATTGACAAGATGTCGAAAGTCACCTCTCCTGGGCTGGTTGTTCATGGTACAGCGGATGAGGTCATGAGCATCCCTCATGGCTTGGCAATGTTCGAGTGCTGTCCCCGAGCTGCAAGGTGGGCACAGGGGCATAAAGCTGCATGCACGGTACTTGGAAAGTTCATATCTCACAAACTTCCCAAGTCCTGAAGCAGCGGCTAGCCTCGCCTCATTGACCATGCACGGAGGAGTCCACGTGGGCACACACTAACTGCATGGCAGATACAATGGCTGCACAACACAGAGAAGCGACCACCCCTTGGGGTGTTCTCCTTAAAGAGCTAACAAAATCTCAGGCTTTTTGTACCTAATTCCCACCTCTGTGAGGCTGAGCAGCCGAACTCTGGGGACTGTTCCCCAGTGCCATAGACTAAAGTCTGTTTCTCACCCTCCTGGCCTGGCTCAGTCCTGCACACATGTGCAGTGCCCTGGGCCCTCTGGGTCCATCCATTCGTGGAGCCGTGATAATGGAACTGGAAAACTGCTGTCAAAATGCCTTCCTTAATTTTTGCTAACATGCCGAGCTTTCCCCACACAAATGAGTTGAAGAGTAACTTTCTGGAACTATTAAAAAACAGCTTCATCAACTGCAACCGTGTAAATATAACTGCAATGGTCTTAATAAACAACAGGAAACTGGAGTTTTTTTTTTAAGTGTCAATTTATTACTGGCCAGCAGAATTTTAATATTTTGATTGTCTGGTTGGTCTAACAGCCTGGCTGACTTCCCTCGGTAAAGTCCTTCCTGTCAGCTTTTTAAAAGTCCTGTACATATTTGCAATGACATCATAGATTCTTTTTTTTTTTCAAGGTAGGGTCTCACTCTAGCTCAGGCTGACCTGGAATTCACTGTGTAGTCTCAGGGTGGCCTCAAACTCATGGTGATCCTCCTACCTCTGCCTTCCAAGGGCTAGGATTAAAGGCATACGTCACCACGCCCGGCCATGCATAGATTCTTAATGGTAGCTTTATTTCGTCAGGCCATAACAATGGACCACACAATTCCTTGTGTGTATTGTTAATAATTGAATACATTTTGTAAATATGTTTTTATTCCTATGTTTTTCTGTTAAATGTTTATAACACTCCCAAGACAAAAATTCCAAGTTTATGCTTTGAAGACTTTAGGTAATTAAAATTTCCCTAAACTAGTCTTTTTAGTTTAGGAGTTATTTGGTTTTCGACACTGGAGTTGCACCAAATAAGTGTCAGAAATGTATGATGCTTAAAACTGATACACTACTTGTATTGGTTGGGGACTGGGTTTGTGGTCCTTCGGCCTGATTTTAATTTAGTTTCTTTTCCTTCAAATTCAAGTCTTCAATGTACTGTAAGCTTCAGATCATCGCACAACCGGACTGCGCGGGTTGCCAGCTTGTGTGCTGTTGCCTGGATGCGGCACAGTGGGTGGCAATGGAATCAAGGACGCATTGATCATAAAAATAATTAATTAATTAATTTTTTAAAAAGTAGGTTTGAGACTCTCTCTCCCCTCCTTGGCCCCTTACAGTGCCCCCTCTCTCTGCCTTCTGTCTACGACGAGGTGAAGAGACCCCTGCACCCCAGGCTCACATGGCTGGGAGAGATGTGCACCTCCCAAACAGTGAACCAACATAAATCCTCACTCCACCTGTTCTCTGTGGGATTGTAGTCACAGTGATAAAAATTTACTAATGCAGCTACATAGTGAGGTCTTACTTCTAAAAAGAAAGAGAGAGAGAGAGAGAGAGGGAAGGAAGAGAGGGAAAGAGAGAAAGAAGGAAGGAGGGAAGAAAGAAAGAGAGAGAGAGAGAGAGAGAGAGAGAGGGAGGGAGAGAGGAAGGAAGAAAGAAACGAAGGAAGGAGAAAAGGAAGGAAGGAGGCAGGCTGGAGAGATGGCTTAGGGGTTAAGGCGCTTGCTTGTGAGACATAAGGACCCATGTTTGACTCCCCAGATGCACAGGTGATGCAAGTGTTCAAGGTCGCACACGTGCACAAGGTGGCACACACATGTGGAGTTTGATTACAGTGGCTGGAAGCCCTGGTGTGTTTCTGTCATAAAGGAAGGAAGGAAGAAAGAAAGAGAGAGAGGAAGAAGAAAGAAGGAGGGAGGGAGGGTAGGTGGAAGGAAGGAAGGAAGGAAGGAAGGAAGGGAGGGAGGGAGGGAGGGAGGGAGGGAGGGAGGGAGGGAGGGAGGGAGGGAGGGAGGGAGGGAGGCAGGCGAAAATTAGAAAAGACCACTTACCTCCTTCCCACTCCCCTTTCCTTATTCCAGGCCCAAACATCAAACCAGCATGTCTCCAATTGAGGGGGGAAAAAAAAGAAAAGAAAAAGAAAATGGTAACATGGGACAATGCCACATGTAAGGGATGTTAGGAATCCCAAACACAGCACAACACTGATGTGCTTAATTTGGTTTATAAAGCACAATTGACAATTACTGTGGAATCCTGTTAGTGAAAAAGAAAAGAAAATAAATAAATAAATAAATAAAGAGCCAAGTTGATTAGAAGTCAGGAAAACAGAGTCTCCGACTGGACTGGAATCTGCAGCTTTGAGGCTCCAGACCCACTTGCAGGTCACTCGATCCGTTAGTTTCCTCATCTGACAGCTGTGGTTGACTGTCTATTCAACTTCCCAGAGGCTCTGCGAAGGTGTATGAGCCACAGAAAACAAACATAACTCAGACGTTATTAATAGAAAGCATCTATATTGCCTAAATGGCTTACCAGGTGCAATTTAGTCTTGTTTTTTTTTTTTTTTAAATTTTGTTATTTATTTGAGAGAGAGAATGGGCGCACCAGGGCTTCCAGCCACAGCAAACAAACTCCAGACGTGTGCGCCACCTTGTGCATTTGGGTCGAACCTGGGTCCTTTGGCTTTGTAGGCAAATGCCGTAACAGCTAAGCCATCTCTCCAGCGAGTCTACCTGCTTGACCTGTCCAAGGTCTGTTTCCTGCGACCTCTCTTCTGAGGACTTTTCACCTGCCTTCAGCGGTGGCTGGGTGGTGCTGACCACCCTGTCCCCAGAGATGACCACGGCACTTCACTAGGATCTGACCAGTCACAGTGCCTTTCCTCCCTGAGCATGTGATTTGAGCCAACCTATCAGGGACAACAAGCTTCAATTCTGAGCTTTTGCGAAATCAGCCCCCCCTGGGTGATTCTAGAAGACCTCTCCCTCCCCCAGGGGGGAAAGACTGCCTAAAAACAATGCCAACAGAGAGGAGGAAGGCAAACCCCAGAGCAGGAGAGATCAGAGTCCCAGTGACACACTTTGACCCAGCTATCTCCCTAATGCCAGCTCCACTCTGGGACCTCTTAATTACCCGAGGGTGTCCTTTAACAGAATTGGATTTCTGGAGTCTTAACTGATATAAAATTGAGACTGTTTTAGAATTGACAATGACTCAGTCATGTCTATATGCAAAATGACAGGTCTGCAGGGTGTGTGGTAGGGCATGCCTTTCACCCTAACACTGCAGAGGTGAGAGGGGAACTGAGTTCAAGCCAACAGAGTGAGTTCCACCCGGCCAGCCTGGGCAAGAGTGAGACCTTACCTCAGAGAAACCAAAGCAAAGAAAGGAAGGAAGGACAGACAACATGAATTACACCTTTGTAACATCAATACAGTATGAAATCATCTCTCAGATAACTATATTTCACAGTAGTTCTCAGGCAACCTGTGGTAATAGAACAGAGACACAGATAACTAAAAGAGACATCATTACATTTTATTTTACTCTTTTAACCGTGGGGGGCAAGGAAATAGAAAGTCAAAATAATACCAAAGTATGATCAACTTAGAAGTTGCATGGAATCAGCAGAACGTGGGTGGGGTGATTTTTGCCCTTCTTGGTTTGCCCAGACAGGTGGGACAGTTGGTGTTGCCCATGTAACGATTTCTGAGGTATTGATCCAGAAGAGTTGTCGCAGAGTCATGAAGCCCATAGAGCTGAAATGTGTGCGATACACAAAGCCAAACAGCCAACATTACTGGGTGACGACGATCTGCTTATATCTAAACGACCAGTAAACCAGAGTAAATATTTCCAGTGTACAGCACCTCAAGCGTCCCTTGTCAGTCCTTCATTTGTTCAAGCAGGCGTTCAGTGACTTGTTTCTTTAGCACCTACGGTGTAACCAGGAGACACTGGGAGAAATGCTGGATAAGGACATGCATTCTGCCTGGAAGGAGTTCCCAATCTCTCTGTGCAGAAACATCGAGTAATGCGATCACAGCACAGACGCGTTCTACCGCAGTTTCGGCGGAAAAGGCATCAGGGTTTGTCTTCAGCGGTCTTTCTGTTTTAGGGTTGCAATGCGGGGCCACAGTATTGCAGTAAGTTACAGTGGATCTAGAAAAGGTGATGTGTTTCCCTGTGTTCCTCATTTGGGGAAACACGGGTTGTCTTAGCAGAGGTGACCGCTGAGCCTGGCCCTTCACTCACACGACAGGAGCTACCATCAGATGTCCTCCAAGGCTGTCCAAGCCACCTGTTCTGCCACTGGCCCCCGCCCTCAAAGGCTCTTCCCACTTGGCCAGACTTGGATTTGTAGCTGGGGGGTGGGCGGGGGCGGTCTCCATTCCCGGGACTAATTCTTTCTCTACATTGATGAGTTTCTCCTTGGCCAGGGGCAATTTGGGTAAAGAGGTGGCGTTCTGTGTTACTCACATTTCTTCTGTGTCGTAGACTGTCTGGCCACAGACATCATGAGACAGGGTAGACAAATAGCACCTTATACCTGGAGGTCACCTGCAGCTCGCTTTTCTCCCTATCTGTCTTGGAGCTGTGTTTTCTTTGACATGTTTTTTTGTTTGTTTGTTTGGTTGGTTTTTGGTTTTTCAAGGTAGGGTCTCGCTCTAGCTCAGGCTGACTTGGAATTCACTATGTGGTCTCAGGGTGGCCTTGAACTCACGGTGATCCTCCTACCCCTGGCTCCCGAGTGCTGTGATTAATGGCACGTGCCACCATGCCCGGCTTTTTTCTTTGGCATGTTTACTGGCATAAAATGAAATTAAGGTGCAAGTTGTGAGTTTCAGCTTCTAAGACCGACTGGGTGTTAGGTTATGCTAGTCACCATAAAGGACAGTTTCACAATTATGAATCTGCCTGGCTGAGCCTGTCCCACCCAGAATTATATCCACTATGGCCACCACTTAACAATAGGGGTGAGAGCTGCAGCCAGTAGGCAGGAAGAAACAAGGAGGCTACATTTTCCAAACGGAGGTCACCCATGTTCACTAGGAATTAATGCACATGATGAATGGTGTTCAGGCCTCACCATAGAAACATGTTGCTTAGTTCATCTAAAAATGAGAATATCTTAGTGCTAATTTATTAACTAAATCTTTAAGATTTAGGTATATAATCACTATAAATCAAAATGCTATAAATGCTCTTGTGATAAAATATATATATATATAGTTCATTGTCTAAAAATGAAACTTTCAGATGAATATTCTGATTTCACTGAAATCTATTACATTCCTCATTCAGTGTTTCCATAAATCATACAAACTCAAAGTACAACAGAATCTGTACAAAATAACTCTCCATATTTTGTAACACCTTATCTAGTCTATGAATTTGTTCATATAAAAAAAGTATCTTAGAAAAATATAAAAATAGTGCTACAGTGTTGTAAATGCCCTATATCCTCTAGGAAAACATACCTCTGTAAATAGGACAATTATTATGTAAGAACTCTTAATGAAAAATGCAATCCCAGATGTGCCATAGATGTGCCACAGATGTGTGCCAGTCAGGGTGGCATCCAAATAGGTCTGTCCTCTGTGCCACTTCTAGAAGCTGCCTGTGACATTCACTGAGTGAGACGAAGTTCTCCTTTTTTCAGATGTCACCAGTGAGTTCTGTGGATATCCTTAGGGTGACATTCTGAGAAGGGGTGGGGGAGGGAAGGAAAGAGAGAGTGAGTCAAGGAAGTGATTCCAGTGCAAACTACAAAACTTCTAGAAACTTTGCCCCACTCAAGAGGGGACCTCCTTAGTGTTTGTCCCATGCCTGAGTTGGGTCCTAAAGAATTGTCTTGGGCCAGGCATGGTGGTGCACGCCTTTAATCCCAGCACTCGGGAGGCAGAGGTAAGAGGATCATCGTAAATTTGAGGCCACCCTAAGATTACATAGTAAATTCCAGGTCAGCCTGGGCTAGAGCGAGACCCTATCTCAAAAAACTAAAATGAAAAAGAAACTTTTATTCTTGGCTTTATGCATCATTCTAGCTAATAATGCACATGTTTTGACTTTTTAATATATTTTTTGTAACTTGGTTGCATGGTTCTCTAGTGTGAACTCTGTACATGATAATGCCTACAAGATCCCCTGGTTTTATAAGACCTGTTTTTTTCTGTGTCTAACCTTAGTCCCAGAATCCAGAAGTTCAGCTTCTTTTCTTTTTAAATACTTTTATTTATTTATTTGCAAGCAGAGAAATAGAAGAGAGACAAACAGAGAGAATGGGCATGCCAGGGCCTCCAACCACTGCAAATGAACTCCGGGTGCGTGTGCCCCTTTGTGCATTTGGTTTAGATGGGTCCTGGGGAATCAAACTCCGGTCACTAGGCTCTGCAGGCAAGTGCCTTAACCACCGAGCCATCTCTTCAGCCCCAGTATCTTTTTAATTCCTTGCTCTGTGAAAGCTTGAATAAATAGCTAGGTATCCCAACCCGTCGTAACCCAGAGAACGCCCACTATTTTTGGGGTCAGGTGCCTCTCTTGACCAGGTTGGTTGAGTTGCCCTCCTTTTCCTCAGAGTAGTGCTGCAAATTTAGATTCATGCTGGAAACATCAAGCCCCCCTTCTCCAGGCTCCCTACTATAACATTTGGAGGACTACCCTCCTCCCTCCCCTCTTGCCCTTTGCTTTCCTCTTCAGGGTCTCATGTAGCCCAGGCTGGCCTTAGATTTGCTTTGTAGGCGAGGATGGCATTGAACTAATACTCTGGCCTCCACCTCCCAAAGTGCTGGGATTATATGCAAGTTCCCAATTCACATGTTTTGTGATGTAAGGTTTTCCCTACAGAAATAATGTAAAGAGTGCATGCCCACAGATCCACTAACATCTTAGCTGTCTCTGACTTAGGAACAGTTTTTCCAACCACATACTTTCATTTTTAACAAATGCATAGTTTCTACTTTTTGGCACCAGTAAGATCCACTTGAAAACATGCAGGGTGTATAGAAGGCAGGGGACACAGGAAGGTTTCATTAGTTAAGTGACCTAACTAATTAACTAAGCATCACAATACATATATTTTTCTCCCAAATACATTGAGAATAAAAAGAAAGTGCTGCCGGGTATGGGGGTCCACACCTTCAACCCCATCACTGGAGAAGCAGAGGTAGGAGGATCACAGTGAGTTTGAGACCAGCCCGGGACTACACAGTGAATTCTGGTCAGCCTGGGCTAAAGTGAGAACCTACCTCAAAAAGAAAAAAAAAAAAAAAAGAAAAGAAAAAGTCATGTCATTTTAGGAAAGTGGGTATGACTGGAAATAATCATATTAAGTAAAGTAAGCCAGTCTCAGACAAAAAATATGTATTTTCTCTTATTGATGGTTCCTAGATTTTACAGATACATAAAATGATGTTCCTATATATGACGTATGTATGAATGTAGAAGAGAAACTGTCTAGGGAGCAAAGGGGATTAAAGGATGGGGCAAGGAAAGGCAGGGTAGAGAATATGTTTAACGTGTGATGTATACTTGTATGAACATTTGTTTAAACTTAAAAAGAATGGCTGGAGAGATGGCTTAGAAGTTAAAGCACTTGTCTGCCTAACAAAGCCTAAAGACCCAAGTTCAATTCCTCAGGACCTATGTAAGGCAGATGCACAAGGTGGCACATGTGTCTGGAGTTCATTTGCGGCTGCTGGAGGCCCTGGTGTGCCCATTCTCTCTCTCTCTCTCTCTCTCTCTCTCTCTCTCTCTCTCTCTCTCTCTCTCTTTCTCTCTCTCTCTCTCTTTCTCTCTCTCTCTCTCTCTCTCTCTCTCTCTCTCTCTCTCCTTCTCTATCTCTCAAATAAATAATTTTTTGTTGTTGTTTTTTTGAGGTAGGGTCTCACTCTGGTCCAGGCTGATCTGGAATTCCCTATGTAGTCTCAGGGTGGCCTCAAACTCACAGCGATCCTCCTAACCTCTGCCTCCCAAGTTCTGGGATTAAATGCGTGTGCCACCATGCCTGGCTAAATAAAATATTTTTAAAAGAAAGCTTTTTCTTTCCCCAAAATGTAAGTACATTTCTGTAAATTTTTACTAATCCTAACTTTCATAAACTTATATAACATTTGAACTGATCAATACCCACCTGGAAATCCTGGATGAATGTTAGGAAGTAGAAAATAAAACCAAAGGCCACAGTCCACTCACAGGTAGCACTGACTACGTGATACACATAGTCCTGATGGCAAGAGGAAAGACACAGAATTTAGCCTAAAGACTGACATTGGTGTTTCCCTGGAAGTCGCAAAGAGACGTCAGGTCAGAGAAAGCAGCTGCCCGGTGAACACATGTCTGCAGGGAACACTGGATACAGCTGGAGGTCAGCGTCCTGCCCAGTGACAATGAAAACCAAACAAATACCCCCAGAGTTCTTCCTAGATCTAATGCTCTCGGGTTTTTTTTTTTTTAATTTGCTTATTCTTTTGAAAAAAATATTCATCATGGGCTGGAGAGATGGCTTAGCATTTAAGCGCTTTCCTGTGAAGCCTGAGGACCCGGGTTCGAGGCTCAATTCCCCAGGACCCACGTTAGCCAGATGCATGGCTTAATGATTAAGGGGCGCAGGCGTCTGGAGTTCATTTGCAGTGGCTGGAGGCCCTGGTATGCCCATTCTCTCTCTCTCTATCTGCCTCTTTCTCTCTCTGTCGCTCTCAAATAAATAAATAAAAATTAACAAAAAATTAAAGTATTAAAAAAATCAGTAGACAGGAAGAAATAATCAAGATTAAGGCAGAAATCAAAAAAAATATATATATAGTCATCATGGTGCTTTGATACAGGTGTCCCCCATAAACTCAGGTGTTCTTTCTGAATGCTAGGTTCCCAGCTGATGGAGATTTGGGAATTAATATCTGGAGGCAGTGTATTGTTGGGGGCGGGCTTATAGGTATCATAGCCAGTGTCCCCTTGCCAGTGTTTGGCACACTCTCCTGCTCCTGTTGTCCACCTGATGTTGGCCAAAGGGTGATGTCCACCCTCTGCTCATGCCATCATTTTCCCTGACATCATGGAGCTTCCCCCTAGAGCCTATAAACCAAAATAAACCTCTTTTTTTTTCCCCCATAAACTGCTCTTGGTTGGGTGATTTCTGCCAACAATGTGAACCTGATTACAATATTCATTTATCTGAGAAAGAAAGAACATAGATGCTCCAAGGCTTCCTGCCACTACAAATGAACTCCAGATGCATGCACCACTTTGTGCATCTTGTTTTACATGGATACTAGGGAATCAAACCCAAGCTGAGGCTTTGCTAGCAAGTGCCTCTAACTGCTGGGCCCCCTGCTCTAGCTTCTAAGATCAACTCCACCTAACTTCAAAACGCAGAATAGGGGGTTGGGGGAATGGCTTAATGATTAAGGCGCTTGCCTGCCAAGCCTAAGGAGCCAGGTTCAATTCCTCAGGACCCACATAAGCCAGGTGCACAAAGCGGTGCCTGCAGCTGGAGTTCATTTGCACTGGCTGGAGGCCCTGGCATGCCCATTCTCTCTCTCTGTCTCTCTCTCTCTCTCAGATAAATAGAATATATTTTAAAAGGCAGATTAGAACCATGGCTTAGCAGTTAAGGCCCATACGGTATTACCATGGGATATTTTTTATAATCATGGAAAATGTTAATAAAAATTGAGAAAAAGTCGGGCATGGTGGTGCATGCCTTTAATCCCAGCACTTGGGAGGCAGAGGTAGGAGGATCACCGTGGGTTCAAGGCCACCCTGAGACTCCATAGTGAATTCCGGGTCAGCCTGGGCTAGAGTGAGACCCTACCTTGAAAACCCAAAAAAATTAAAAAAAAAATTTTAAATTGAGAAAAAATAAAAAGACCAAGACAGCAAAATATATATATATACACACACATATATATATATGGCATAAACTGGGAAAGCCTTTAATCCCCACACTCAGGAGCTGAGGTAGGAAGATTGTTATGACTTGGAGGCCAATGTGGGCTGCACAGTGAATTTCAGGTCAGCCTGGGCTAGAGACCCTGCTTCCAATAAATAAATAGGTGACAGACAGATGATAGATAGGTAGGTAGATGACAGATAGATAGATAGATAGATAGATAGATAGATAGATAAGATAGATAGATGACAGGATGGATGGATGGATGGATGGATGGATGGATGGATGGATGGATGGATGGATGGATAGTAGAGGACTTGGGCTGGAAAGATGGGTCAGCAGTTAAGGCACTTGCCTGCAAAGCCTAAGGACTGAGGTTCAATTCCCCAATACCCACATAAAGCCAGATGTACTAGATGGCCCATGCATCTGAAGTTCGTTTGCAGTGGCTAGAGGCCCTGGCATGCCCATTCTCTCTCTCTCTTTCTCAAATAACTATTTTTTTAAAAGCCGGGGACAAATGAGGGTGGAGTTCTTCAGCATGATATTAATGAAGGAGCGCTGACCAGCAGTTCCAATGTCCACACTATCTGGGAGAATGGGGGCCAAGTGGTAATCTCTTTGCTACATGGACATAAGCCCCCTCTTCCCCACCAAAAGCATACTAGTGTGCAAGGAAGCTCTAATATACCCCATCTGAAGTTTGGAGTGGTGCTTAACGCATTATTCTATTCAAGTTATGGAGTGATGGCTAAGTGGTTATGGTGCACTTGTCTGCAAAGCCTAAGGAGCCAGGTTCAATACCCAGGGAAGGCAGATGCACCAGGTGGCACATGTGTCTAGGGTTTGTTTGCAGTGGATAGAGGCCCTGTTGTACCAATTCTCTCTCGCATTCTCTATCAAATAACTAACTAACTAAATAACTAAATAAATAAATAAATAAGGCGCTTGCCTGCAAAGCCTAAGGACCCAGGTTCGATTCTCTAGGTCCCACATAAGCGAAATGCATAAGGTGTCATATACATCTGGAGTTTGCAGTGGCTAGAGGTCCTGTTGTGCCCATTCTCTCTCAAATAAATAAGTAAAAACATAAATAAAATAATTTTTTTTAATTTTTATTAACATTTTCCATGATTATAAAATATATCCCATGGTAATTAAATAAAATAATTTTTAAGAGAACAAAAGAAAAGATCATTGGTACCAGAAGCAAAAAGCAACTTAGGAAAGCATAGTAAATAAAAGACCAAATTTTTTTAATGCTCACACTGTTTTTCTTTTTTTAAATACAGCCTCCTTATGTACTGTGGGGTGACCTTCAATTCAGATTCTGTTTGCCTGCCCTGGTACTTTTCATAAGTTAAGACAGAAAATCCTAACAGGCTGCGCTCTAGGCAGTTGATTTGTATTTGATTTGTGGCGGAAGCCCGCCACCCAGTGGCTGAGTAGGAAAGCACATCTGAGGCTGCTTTGGTGAAGTTCCCCTCAGATCCTCCCCACCCACAGGACAAACGTTCGGTTGGCAGCTGAATGGAGGAAGTATTCCTCACACCCCTGCCTTAGCCTCTTGCACAAGGCATCTACCTGAAGCATGAGACTGAAACCGCTTTTGGAAAACCACCAATGAGGGCTACGAGGATGGCTCAGTGGTTAAGGATGCTTGCTTGAAAAAGCTCAGTTTTCCCAGCCCAAATTCAGGAACCCATTCCTCTTCAACTACATCCCTCATAACTAACGATTTCCCATTATTTTAAAAAAAAATTTATTTATTTATTTGAGAGAAACAGACAGAGAGAGAGAGAGAGAATGGGCACGCCAGGGCCTCCAGCCACTGCAAACCAACTCCAGATGCGTGCACCCCTTTGTGCATCTATCTGGCTAACGTGGGTCCTGGGGAATCCAGCCTTCAACAGGGGTCCTTAGGCTTCACAGGCAAGCGCTTAACCACTAAGCCATCTCTCCAGCCCCCATATGATACATTTCTACCTGGACGTTGCTCCTGGTGTCTGACTGCAGCCTTAGATTCAAGGACTCCAAAACCAGGCTCTTGCACTTGCATATACAAAAATCACGTAAGGCTTACCTTGGGGCATGGGCACAAATTCTTTGGTCCATCCAAGCAAAAGCCTTGGAAGACTGTGAGTCATCATGTGCCTTTATTCTCAAGTTTCTCACTCACCAGCAGCCACCAAATATTCTCCCAGTCATTATCCCCAGTTCAGGGCACACTAATTTGTATCTGACATAGCTAAGCTGTTTTCTTCCTGCCCTTCCAATGCTAACCTCTCTGTACAATCTGCTCCAGGTGTGGCTTTCTCCCAATCCTCAGCCAGCCCTACATTCTGCTTTATATATTAGAAAGATAGAGCGTGAGGGAGAAGGGACATGAAGGCCTCCAGCCACCGTAAATGAGCTCCAGATGCATGTGTCACCTTGTGCGTCTGGCTTTGTACATCTGGCTTTATGTGAGTACTAGGGGATCAAACCTGGGTCCTTTGGCTTCATAGGCAAGCACCTTAGTGCCCAGGCAATCTCTCCAGCCCTCTACTTTTACTTCCTCATTCAGCTATGCACGCCTTGGGCAGCTGCTGCTGCCTCAATCAACTGTAAAATGAACTGCACACATCACTGGAGCCGCTGTCCGCAATGCCCAACATTCCACACCTCCTGTGCCCTTCCATGGTCCTTCACTCCTGTCCCCTTACCTTCAAGCTCTCAGTCTCGTTGACTAACCATGGATAGTTGAAGTATTTTAGAAATAAATTAGGAATTCAGATCTTTGAAAATCCCAGGATCCATCTATTCTGACTAATAGCTTATACTATAAAAACTATGGGAAGCCACTAACTTCAAGGGGGTCTGGATCTAGGCCTGACAGATATCACCAAAAAAAGTAGAACTGCTCATGTTCAGTACTGTTTGAGACAAATACTCACTGTTTCACAGGGTACACAGGAATCGCCGTGTAGCTGAGACTGGCCTCAACACACAGGGATGTGCAACTGAAGCTGCCCAGGTGTTGGGATCACAACCAGGATCCACCATGCTGACTACACTGACCTTTGTTAAGGAGCAGGCAGGTCTCAAAACTGACCAGTCTTTTTCTCAAAGAGAATATTCTACTTTATCTGAGGCAGTGTAATAAATGAGTCCCTTTTGCTTTGAGCTTTATGGAAGAGAAATGGTAAAAATGAAATAAGCTTATGTTAACTGAGCACCCTCTTCATTGTTGTTTCCACCTGAAAAAGAACAACACTAAACAGCACAAATCCACCCTTCGCCATTGTCCAGCTGTTTGTGGAGACAGTCCTCCTCCTCTGCCCTCTTTCTTAGCTGGGCTCTGCCTCACGGCCCTGAGTCTGCTAGACAGGCTGCTCCGCCACTGCCCCGCGCCCCACCCCACCCCACCACAGCCCTCAGCCTATTTTGTTCAGTGGACTCATGAACTGCAAATAAAAGCCAATTAGACCTACAGCTAAATTTGCTCTAATATTTTCTTTCTCTTTTTATTTATTTACTTGATGTGGAGAGATGCAGGGAGAATAAGACAAATAGAGAGGGCAACAGCAAAGCCAAAGGACCTGGGTTCTATTCCCCAGTACCCATGTAAAAACAAATTCACAAGGTGGCGCATGTGTCTGGAGTTTGTTTGCAGTGGCTGGTGGTCCTGGCATGCCAATTCTCTCTCTCTCTCTCTCTCTCTCTCTCTCTCTCTCTCTCAAATAAGTAAATGATTTAAAAAAAAAAATAGAGAGGGCAAGTATGGGTGTGCCAGGGCCTCTGCCACTGTAAAGGAAATCCAGATGCATCTGGTTTTATGTGGGTACTGGGGAATCAAACAAGGATCATCACACACAGCAAGGAAGCACTTTTACCACGGAGTCGTCTTCCCAGCCCCCTGTAATATTTTGTTTTAAAGCAAATTATTACGCACACATATTGCCAAATATTAGACAGTAAGTTATTTATATGTCATGTTTACTCCACAATAAGAAATGGAAGTGCTCCTTCTGAGGATTCACCAAGCCACAATCTCTCAGAACTAGGTCCAATAGAATAAATTAAATGTTACCTTTTCCTTTGGATTCCACTCCAGCTTGGTTATAGAAATTAGTGAGGCATAGGCAATCACTTATACAAAAGAAATTGTTAGGGAAATTACAGAAGAAAAGAGATCCTTTAATATTAGAACAATTCTACTTTTAATATAACCATTACACATTACGAAATGCAAACATTTCGACAATCAAACTAGTTATGTTAGCTTCTGGTATCCCAAACACTCAAAATATGACATCAGATTAATTACCAACATGGAGGTCAAGGGCTTGCCTAGCACCTGTGAGGCCCTAGGTTCAGTTCCTAGTACCACAAAATAAATAAACATGCACATAAATAAACAAACTATAGCATGGAAGTACGGTTATTCATCAGTAATACGTTTCCACTTAAATACTGTAACTTCAATCTGTGTCTACATTTTGCTCAACCCTGAGCGCTCCCACTTAAGCTAGCTGTTTAACGCTGGGCAAGACGGCTGACGAAGAAGTGGGTCTTTTTTTTTTTTTGAGGGAGGGTTTCACTGTAGCCCAGGCTGACCTGGACTTCACTATGTAGTCTCAGGGTGGCCTCAAACTCATGGCGATCCTCCTTCCCCTGTCTCCTAAATTCTGGGATTAAAGGCATGTACCACCACGCCCAGCCCTAAGTGGAGTCCTTTTAGATTACTTGCTAATGAATAAAAATTTTTGTTCCTAGCCAGCCTCAAACTCATGGTGATCCTACCTCAGTCTCTGGAGTACTGGAAACTAAAGGCATGTGCCACTACACTCAAATGATTACCTTTTATTTATTTTTGGGGGGATGACTCAGAAAGTATAATAGTGCTAAAAAGAAGTGACTGGAGTACTGAGTAATATCTCTATCACACCTTCCAAGGCTCAGGGTCTATTGCGGAAGAGGTGGCAGAAAGGATGTAAGAGCCAAAGGAAGGGTAGGACTCCTTACAATGTTCTCCCTCCAGACATAAAATGGCCTGGATATCCATGACCTCACAGTGCCTGACACTACCTACACAAGACCATCATAATAGGAGGAAAACATCATGACATCAAAATAAAAGAGAGACTGATTGAGATGGGGAGGGGATATGATGGAGAATGGAGTTTCAAAGGGGGAAGTGGGGGGTGAGGGAATTACCATGGGATATTGTTTATAATCATGGAAAATATTAACAAAAATTGAGAAAAAATCTCTTGGGGGCTGGAGAGATGGCTGGGCAGTTAAGGCACATGCCTGCAAAGCCTAAGGACACTGGTTCAATTCTCCAGGTCCCACGTAAGCCATATGCACATGGTGGTTATGCGTCTTGAGTTCGTTTGCAGTGGCTAGAGGCCCTGGCACACCCATTCTCTCTCTCTCCCCCATCTCTGTCTGTAGAAAATAAAAATGAAATCTTTTAAAACTTTTTTCAAAAAAAATCTGTTGGTCTATCACAGTGCCTGACACTACCTATACAAGGCCATCATAATAGGAGGAAAAGATGATAACATCAAAATAAAAGAAAGACTGACTGAGGGGGGAAAGGATATGATGGAGAGTGGAGTTGCAAAGGGGGCAGTGGGGGGAGGGAGGGAATAAGTATGGGTTATTGTCTATAATTATGGAAGTTGCCAATAAAAAAATTTTTTTAATCTCTTGGTCCGGACAAGTATATAAAAGGTCATGTCCCCAGCATGTGCTGAGGTGGAGGAGTCCAGACAGTACTTCACAAGGCTGTACAATTATTTATTTGATGGTTTCAGCCAAGTACTACAAAGAAAAAATAAATATTTTTATTTAATATAGTACTAGAAGTCTTAGTCATAGCAATAAGGCAAGACACACACAAAAAGGGATACAAATTGGAAAGGAAAAGATCAAGTTATCATTATTTATTTTTTTACTTTTTTTGTTTGTTTGTTTTTTCGAGGTAGGGTCTCACTCTAGCCCAGTCTGACCTAGAATTCACTATAGAGTCTCAGGGTGACCTCGAACTCATGGCAATCCTCCTACCTCTGCCTCCTGAGTGCTGGAATTCAAGGCGTGCGCCACCATGCCCGGCTCCAAGTTATCATTATTTGAAGATGATATGATTCTATACATAAAGGACCCTAAAGACTCTACCAGCAAACTGTTAGAATAGAGAAATATAGCAATGTAGCAGGCTACAAAATAAACACACAGAAATCAGTAGCCTTCACACATGCTAACAACAAACACACAGAGAATGAAATCAGAGAATCACTCCCCTTCACAATTGCATCACAAAAAAGGGGGAGGGCTGGAGATATGGCTTAGTGATTAAGGCGCTTGCCTACAAAGCCAAAGGACTGGTTCGATTCCCCAGGACCCACAGCACATGCACAAGGTGGCATATGCATCTGAGTTTGTTTGCAATGGCTGGAGACCCTGGCACGCCCATTCTCTCTCTCTCTCTCTCTCTCTCTCTCTCTCTCTTTCCCCCCCTCTTTCTCAAATTCAAAAATAATTAATAAAGTACCTTGGAATAAACCTAACCAAGGAAATGAAGGAACCATACAATGAAAACTTTAAAACACTCAAGTGATAAATTGCAGAAAACACTAGGAAATGGACAGACCTCCCTTGTTCTTGGATCAAGAAGAGTCAATATTGTGAAAATGGCAATCTTACCAAAAGCAACCTACACATTAAATGCAATCCCTATCAAAATTCCAATGGCATTCTTCATAGAAATAGAAAAAACAATCCTACAATTCATTTGGAAGCACAAAAAACTCAACAAAAATAAGGCTGATAGTCGGGCGTGGTGGTACACACCTTTAATCCCACCACTCAGAGGCAGAGGTAGGTGGATCTCCATGAGTTCAAGGCCACCCTGAGACTACAAAGTTAATTCCAAGTCAGCCTGGGACAGAGTGAGATCCCACTTTGTAAAACAAACAAACAAAAAAAAAAAATTAAATAAAGCTGGTGGTATCACCATACCTGATTTTAACCTATATTACACAGCATAGTAACAAAAACAGCATGGTACTGGTACAAAAACAGATATGTGGATCAATAGAACAGAATAGAGGACCCAAATGTAAGTCTGGGTAGCTTACAGCCACCTTTGACAAAAATGCCAAAAACACTCATTGGAGAAAAGACAGCGTCTTCAGCAGATTGTGTTGGGAAAACTGGATATGTATCTGTAAAAGGATGAAAATAGGTCTTTATCTTTCTCCCTGCACAAGAATTAAGTCCAAAGGGATCAAAGACCTTAATATCAAACCGGAAACTCTGAAACTGCTAGAGGAAAAAGTAGAGAAAACCCTTTAACATATTGGTCTTGGCAAAGACTTTCTGAATATAACCCTAATTGCTCAGGCAATAAAACCACAGATCAACCTCTGAGACTTCATGAAATTACAAAACTTTTATACCGTAAAGAACACTGTGAAAGGGAATAGAAAGGGAGGGAAGGGTACCAAGGATGGTATTGTATATATGTAAGTAGAACAACAGATTAATGAGGGGAAAAAGGCCTAATTGAGGTCAGGAGAAGAGATTGAGTAAAGGAAAAGTAGAGGGAGGGCTAATCAAAATCTAAGAGGATATAAGTAAGTCATATGGAAACCTACATTTTTGGACAATTGAACACACAGGAGCCATAGATTGTTACTAGAAAATTTTCAGTGCCAGGAATGGGATACCTTCCAGTGATTTGTTTGCCAGGGAGTTCAGTGATACACCCACAACATTACAGGCCATTGCCAAGGCTCTTGGTTTCCCACCAGGAATAGATAGTAAGACTGTATTGCTGAAGACTCCACATACTTGAGCTGCAAGGTCACTGAGAAGCCCTGCTTGAGCTGAGCTGAAAACCTCCTCCATGTAGACCAGCTGTACAGAAAGCTGTATAAAGCTATGCTGTATGTGGTTCAATGGGAGAGAGAGAAATCACCAGTGAAGATACCCAACTGCAAGCCTTACATTTAGCCAGCCAGGCCAAATGAGCCAACAGGTACAATAGGGGCACATCTGTTATGGAGGATACCAACCACCCTCTAACTTGACTGGAGTCCTGCTCCATGGAAGGGAATACAACCCTGATACTGAAAACCTACAACAGGGGAAGTCATGAGCCTTAGGAGTGTAACGTCTGCTGCTGTCTGGCTAAAAGTATATACTACGCTCACCAAACTGCCCAGTAAGCACTTTTCTTAATGCTCATACCTATATATTAATGCTACTCTCACTTTAAAAAAAATTTTTATTAGCATTTTCCATGATTATAAAAAATATCCCATGTTAATTCCCTCCCCCCCCACACTTTCTCCTTTGAAATTCCATTCTCCATCATATTACTTCCCCATCACAATCATTGTACTTACATATATACAGTATCAGCCTATTAAGTACCCTCCTCCCTTCCTTTCTCTTCTCTTTATGTCTCCTTTTTAACTTACTGGCCTCTGCTACTAAGTATTTTCATTTTCACGCAGAAGCCTAGTCATCTGTAGCTAGGATCCACATATGAGAGAGAACATGTGGCGCTTGGCTTTCTGGGCCTGGGTTACCTCACTTATCAGATGTCAGTGACCTTGGGATGACTCAGAAGGCACCATAGTGCTGAGAAATGACAGAGGAGTGCTCAGCACTGAAATATCTCAATCACACCTTCCATGGCTCAGGGTCCATTGTGGAAGAGGTGGCAGAAAGAATGTAAGAGCCAAAGGAAGGGTAGGACTCCTTACAACATGCTCCTCCAAACAGAAAATGTCCTGGATATCCATGACCTCACAGTGCCTGACACTCTCTACACAAGACCATCATAAAAGGAAGAAAAGATGTGACATCAAAATAAAAGAGAGACTGATTGAGAGGGGGAGGGGATATTATGGAGAGTGGAGTTTCAAAAGGGAAAGTGGGGGGGGGGTGAGGGAATTTCCATGGGATATTGTTTATAATTATAATTATGGAAGTTGTCAATGGCCTGTAATGTTTTGGATGCATCAGTGAACTCCGTGGCAAACAGCTCACTGGAAGGTATCCCTTCCCTGGCGCTGAAAATTTTCTAGTAACAATCTATGGCTTGTGGGTGTTCCAATATTGAAAAAAGTAGGTTTCCATATGACTTATTTATATCCAAGATTTTGATTAGCCCTCCCTCTACTTTTCCTTTACTCAATCTTTTCCCCTGACCTCAGTTAGGCCTTTTTACCCTCATTAATCTGTTCTTCTACTTACATATGTACAACACCATCCTCTTGAGTCCCCTCCTTTCATTCTCTTTATAGCCTCTTTCTAGCTTACTGGCCTCTGCTACTGAGTTTTATTCCAACTCTCATAGAAATCCAATCATTTGTAGCTAGGATCCACATATGAGAGAAAACATGTGACATTTGGCTTTCTGTGCAGTGGCTAGAAACCCTGGCATGCCCATTCCCTCTCTCTCTCTCTCTCCTCCTCTCTCCATCTCTAATAAATAAATAAAAATAAATCTTCAAAGCCGGGCGTGGTGGCGCACGCCTTTAATCCCAGCACTCGGGAGGCAGAGGTAGGAGGATCGCCGAGAGTTCGAGGCCACCCTGAGACTACATAGTGAATTCCAGGTCAGCCTGAGCCAGAGTGAGACCCTAACTCGAAAAACCAAAAAAAAAAAGTAAATAAATAAATAAATCTTCAAAAAAAAATCTCTTGGTCTGGAGAAGTCTATCAAATGTCATGTCCCCAGCAAGCGCTGAGATGGAGAAGTCTGGACAGGACTTCACAAGGCTGTACAATTCTAACATTTGATGGTTTCAGCCAAGCACGACAAAGAAAAATAAATATTTTTATGACTTATGAAACAGACTCATGGGAAGGAAAGTAAGTAGCCTGAAACGTTCCTACTTTTTCCATCCCTCTTTCCCTCCATTTCTCCCCAAAATATCTTTCACTCTAACCCAATTTGGGGTATTTTCTTAGTGATGTACACTTTTTTCCCATTCATTCTTTGGAAGAATATGGAAACGATCGCTTCAGCATGGTACAGGGAGCACCAGCCTTGCTAGGGCACCAAAACAGACTTGTTGCTGAGCCAAAGGTTAGTCGGCAGCCTGAACCTTCGAGTTCCATCTGTGCACTGCAATATAAAGAACCTTACTTGGCTTAACCAGCACCTCCACTGTGGCTAAATAAGGAGGTGCTCCCTAAAAGGCTCATGGGCTGGGGGCTAAGTTCCCAGGTGGCACCATTTTGGGAGGCTGTGGAAACTACAGGTGGTTGGGACCAGGCTGGAGGAAGTAGTCATGGGGTGTGAGGGGCAGGGTCCTTGGAAGGGGGTATCTGTTTGTTTGTTTGTTTCTCACTCTAGGCCACAGTGACCTGGAATTCACTGTGTAGTCTCACTCTGGCCTTGAACTCTTAGCTGTCTTTCTACTTCTGCCTCCTGGGTGCTGAGATGAAAGGCATGTGCCACTACGCCCAGCTGGAAGAGGTTATCTTCATCCGTCTTCTCTCTTTCTCTCCCTCCCTCTCTCTCTCTCTCTCTCTCTCCTTCTCTTCTCTTCCTCTGCTCTATCCACTCCGCTTTCTTTCCACAGTGACGAATTTCTTCCCCACACACTTCCATCACGTGATTTCTGCCCAAGCACACAGAGCGGAGCAACCCTAGACCAAAACTTCTGAAACAATGAGCCAAACTGAAGCCTTTCTCTCAAAGTCTGGAACTTTGTCACAGGGATACATAGTGTGGTGAGTTGTCCCCACTCTTGGTATGTGATCAGCCTGGTTACATGGATCAAGTCCTTCTCCTCCTCCCCGCACCTGGCCCTTGCAAGTGGTATCTGATCCCTCGGCCTGTCTCCTGCAAAAACCTTTCTGACCTCCCGGCCCCACTGAGGTTTACTTTGGGTGAGTCCTTTCCTGCCCAATCACCCCACGCTGATCCCCAGCTGTTACCTCCCACTTGCCCACACTGTCCTCAGGATGAACTAGTCTCCCTCCATGGCGGGACACCCTGGCAGTGGTCCCTTCAGTGGTCCCGAAGTAGAACAGTCTTCCTGCTGGTATTTCCCGCTTCACTGGCTTAGCTTTCTCTTTAACAACTGCCAGCTGAGAGATAAGAAAGGATACTGGGTACTACAGCTGCGCAGGAGACCGCAGAGATGGCCATCCGTATGTGGCATGTCGTGACGCTGTTCCACTGGGGACATGACTTGTAAGAGATGACGGATTGCAGGAGCGTGTACACCACACCGCAGACGAAAGCCAGGAGGGCCCCACTGTCATGGACCACGGGCACAGCCAGCTCCTAGGGTGGTCGCAGGTGAGAGTCAGTCTGTGCGGGGAGGCCAACATCAGGCACCAGCACCCGCTCACTTGCTTTGGGATACTCCAGTCCTGAGAGATGCGCCTGCCCTTGACGCTGTAGCTGCTTAGAGGAAAGAGGAAAGAAGGAAGAGAAAAGCTTCTCCCTGTTACTGCAATAGACACCCATTAGCCACTCCACAGAGACCAGGGCATGTGGGACAAGGAAAGAGCCGCTTAAATCTTGAAGGAGGAGGATTGAGGGGGACAGGTTCAGAGCCAGGCACACCTGGACCAAAAACCCCAACTCCACCATGAGCATGTGATCTTCAAGTAAGACCCCATGTCTCAGTTCCACCATCCTCCTGTCTCTCATGTTTGCAGGGAAGATTATCCGATGCATTTCATATAAAATATTCAGCTAGGGGGCTAGAGAGATGACTCGGGATTTAAGAGTGCTTCCTGCACAAGCATGAGGGGGGTGCTGAGGCTGAGTTCTGTTTTCCAACAGCCACCTAAACAGCAGGTATGGTCACACATCCGTGTAGCCCCAGTCCCATGAGGGAGGAGACAGGAGAATCGCTGGGGCTTGCAAACATGGCAAACTCAGTCCATGCCCTTAATCCCAGAACTTGCACTGGACAGGCTGGGGTAGGAGGAGACAATGGAGAGGGACTCCTGATGTCCTCCTCTGGCCCCCACATGCTCGCAGAAGGTCCAAGCCTTTAATCCTAGCACTTGGGAGACTGAGGCAGGAGGACAGCACAAGTTCCAGGCCAGCATGAGCTACAGACTAAGACTCTTGCTCAAAATAAAACAACAACAACAAAAAAGCAGAGGTAGGAGGATCATCGTGAGTTTGAGGCCACCGTGAGGCTACATAGTAAATTCCAAGTCAGCCAGAACCAGGGTGAGACCCTACCTCAAAAAAAAAAAAAAAAAAAAAAAACTGAGGTGAAGCTCAGTGATAGGGAACTTACCTACCATGTGCCAAACTGTGTGGGTTAGGTTCTAAGTTCACACACACTCACATCAACATTCTATAACATATAAATTATTTATTTTTAAGATATATTTTATTTATTTATTTGTGAGAGAGATTGAGAAAGAGAGAGAGAGCAAGAGAGAGAGAGAAGATGGGCAGGCCAGGGCCTCCAGCCACTGCAAACAAACTCCAGATGCATGCACCTCCTTGTGCATCTGGCTTACATGGGTCCTGGGGAATCGAACAAGGGTCCTTTTGCTTTGCAGGCGAACGCCTTAACCACTAAGCCATATTCTCCAGCCTTATTTCTTTAATATGCATTTCTATACCTGGGATACCTAGCATGAGCATTGTCAAAATGGGGAAAGTTACATACAAAAAAATAAAATACAAGCCGGGTGTGGTGGTACACGCCTTTAATCCCAGCACTCAGGAGGCAGAGGTAGGAGGATCACCATGAGTTCGAGGCCACCCTGAGACTACACAGTGAGTTCCAGGTCAGCCTGGGCTAGAATGAAACCCTACATCAAAAAACCAAAAATAAAATAAAATACATTCTCTGTATATTAAACTATATATATCTTTTGAAATACTTAAGAGAATTCAGGAAAATAATCATTGAAAAATATCCTAAGAAATGTTTCAGGTGGTAAAGTTTTGTGCATATTTTACCACGATTAAAAATAATTTTTGGGACTTCCGGTTAAGATGGCGGCGTAGGTACCACGCCAAAACAGCCTGGGGGGGGGGAAGACCAAAAAAAACTCAGCAAAATACACAGTTTTACTAAAAAGTGAGGTGTATAGGAAGTTGAGGCGGCAGCGGAGAAGTAGAAGAGTTCCAGAGCATCCAGAGCCTGCACAGCCGGGAACAGCGGCTCCGGGGCGGCTCAGCTACCCGCCGCAACCGCGGAGCGGCAGAAAAACCGCCGGTCTCTCGGCTCGAGCCGCAGGACAAGCCAGGTGCGGGATTTTCCCCTCACACCGCGCTCTCCGCAACTCGGGAAACGTGAGGGGAGAGCGGCAGCGAGCAACGGAGGGAGGAGCAGACCGCGAAGTAAAAGCACACGTGGAGAAACGATACAACCAGAACAGCGCGGCTCCCTCCCCTCCCCTGCCGCCTGAACCCAGCTCCAGCGAACACAGCAGCGGCCCGGGACCCGGCCACGCCAACTTGGGCTGACGGCGGGACCCAAGCAGGAGCAGAATTTGGCAGCAACTTCAGCGGCTCCAGCACCGGTACCAGTGGCCCCAGCAGCAGCGGACCCAGGAGAGCAGCGGCTTCGGGGTGAGCAGCAGCGGTGGACACGACAACGGCAGCTTCAGCAGTGGTGGGGGCTCCGGCGGTGACACCTACAACAGCTGCAGAGGCGGCGGCAGCGACTCAGTTTGCCCCGTAGGAAAAGCAAGTGCCCAGCTCCAGAAATCAGAACAGCAGCCCGACGACCCAGGCAGCAACTTGACTGAGACCACAATCACCCAAGGTAACTGGGATTGCACCAGGGAAGGGTCTCACCTGGTCACAAGCTGACTTGGATACCTCAACAGACCAGAAATCTAAACCTCTTTGTTGATAGAGGATCTGGTCATTATAATAACTACTCTTGCATACATACTCGGGGCTGTTTTTGATGGAATGGGTACAGTGTTTAGCTAAATTTTAGAATCTACCAGTATATTATTCCACTCAGCCTGCTTGAATACTCCTATAGCAGGGAAACTCAACCCCCAAGAACATCTTTGTAGATACTCTGAGAGTCTTAAGAGCCACACCTAATACCTTAAGGTCCTACCCTGAAAATATTTTACACCAAATCAATTGATACAGCTAAGAATACACAGCTAGCTAGAAAATCCAAGCATTAACTTAATCCAAGATGCAAAAATATATACATTATAACACAAGAAACACTAAAAAGCAAGACGATATAAATCCACCTAAAAGTATTAATGCATCAGAAATGTCCTCCAGTGAGAAAGAGTTAGAGGAAATGCCTGAGAAAGAGTTCAAAAGAATAATTATAAATATGTTCAAAGAGGTCAAAGAACACATGAAAACAATCAAAGAAGAAATCAAAGAGGAAATCAAAGAGGAAATCAAAGGAATCAAAGAAGAGGCAGGACACCAATTTAATGAAATAAAGAAGGCAATACAAGACATAAATAGAGAAATAGAAATAATAAAGAAAAACCAGTCAGAATTACTAGCAATGAAGAACACAGTTAATGAAATAAAAAACTCTGTAGAAAATCTCACCAGTAGGATGGATGAGGGAGAGGACAGAATATCTAAGCTAGAAGATCAGGTGGCAGACCTAATGCAGTCCAACAAAAAGAAAGACAAACTTATAGAAAAGTATGAGTGGGAATTTCAAGATATTCGGGACACTATGAAAAGATCCAATATAAGAATTCAGGGCATAGTAGAAGGAGAAGAATTCCACTCCAGAGGCATAGTAGGCATCTTCAACAAAATCATAGAGGAAAATTTTCCCCAAATTGGGAAAGAGGTGCCAATACAGATACAGGAAGCCTTTAGAACCCCAGCCAGACAAAACCCAGAAAGAAACTCTCCTCGCCACATTATACTCAAACTTCCAAACACACAAACCAAAGAAAAAATATTGAAAGCAGTTAGAGAGAAAAATCAAGTTACCTACAAAAGCAAGCCCATCAGGATTACAGCAGATTATTCAACACAAACTTTTAAAGCCAGAAGGGCCTGGAGTGATATATTCCAAGTTCTGAAAGATAACAACTGTCAACCAAGGTTACTTTATCCTGCAAAGTTATCCATCCAAATAGATGGAGAAATAAAGACATTCCATGACAAAAGCAGGTTAAAGGAATATCTGAAGACAAAACCAGCTCTACAGAAAATACTTGATAGAATCCTCCATGCTGAACAAAAGGAAAAGCACACATATAAGGAACCTAGAAAAAACCAGCCATACTCAAATACCAGTTAACAGAAGAGAGCACAGGTAGAACCAGTAACACACACACACACACACAAAAATGGCAAACATAAATACATACCTTTCAATAATATCTCTTAATATCAACGGTCTCAATGCCCCAACGAAAAGACATAGATTTGCAGACTGGGTTAAAAAGCAGGATCCTACAATTTGTTGTCTTCAAGAAACTCACCTTTCTACAAAGGATAGACATTATCTTAGGGTGAAAGGTTGGAAGACGGTGTTTCAAGCAAATGGGCCTAGAAAACAAGCAGGGGTTGCTATCCTAATATCAGACAGGGTGGACTTTAGTCCGAAGTTAGTCAAAAAAGATAAGGAAGGTCACTTTATATTGATTAAGGGCACACTCCAACAGGAGGACATTACAATCCTAAACATATATGCACCTAACATGGGGGCTCCCAAATTCGTCAAACAAACACTATTAGAACTAAGGTCACAGATAACACCAAACACGGTGGTGGTGGGTGACTTTAACACCCCACTCTCATCAATAGACAGGTCATCCAGGGAAAGAATAAACAGAGAGGCATCTGGACTAAATGAGGTCATAGAAGATATGGACCTAACAGATATATACAGGACATTTCATCCAAAGGCTGCAGAATATACATTCTTTTCAGCAGCACATGGAACATTCTCTAAAATAGACCATATATTAGGACACAAAGCAAATCTTAACAAATTCAGGAAAATTGAAATAATTCCTTGCATTCTATCTGACCACAATGGAATTAAACTACAAATCAGTAGCAAGAAAGGCTATAGAGCATACACAAAATCATGGAAGCTAAACAATACACTACTAAATGATGAGTGGGTCAATGAAGAAATCAAAAAGGAAATCAAAAAATTTATAGAGTCAAATGATAATGAGAACACAACATGCCAAAATCTCTGGGACACAATGAAGGCAGTTCTAAGAGGTAAATTTATAGCCTTAAGTGCCTATATTAAGAAATTAGAAAGGTCGCAAGTAAACGACCTAATGCTTCGCCTTAAAGCCTTGGAAAAAGAAGAACAAGGCAAACCAAAAAGTAGTAGACGGGAAGAAATAATAAAGATTAGGGCAGAAATTAATGAAATAGAAACAAAAAGAACAATCCAAAGAATTAATGAAACAAAGAGTTGGTTCTTTGAAAGGATAAACAAGATTGATAAACCCTTAGCAAATCTGACCAAAAGAAAGAGAGAAGAGACACAAATTAATAAAATCAGAGATGAACAAGGTAACATCACAACAGATTCCAGAGAAATTCAAAAAATTATAGGGACATACTATAAAAGCATATACTCCACAAAGTATGAAAATCTGAAAGAAATGGATGATTTCCTTGATCTATATGACCTACCTAAATTAAATCAAAATGAGATTAATCACTTAAATAGACCTATAACAAACATGGAGATCCGAGCAGTTATCAATAATCTCCCAACTAAAAAAAGCCCAGGCCCGGATGGATTCACTGCTGAATTTTACCAGACTTTTAAGGAAGAGCTAACACCATTGCTTCTTAAGCTTTTCCAGGAAATAGAAAAAGAAGGAATCCTACCAAACTCCTTCTATGAGGCCAGCATCACCCTGATACCAAAACCAGGCAAAGATAGAACAAAAAAAGAAAATTACAGACCAATCTCCCTCATGAACATAGATGCAAAAATTCTCAACAAAATATTGGCAAACAGAATACAAGAGTATATCAAAAAGATCATTCACCCTGACCAAGTAGGCTTTATCCCAGAGATGCAGGGATGGTTCAACATACGCAAATCTATAAATGTAATACATTACATAAATGGGTTGAAGGACAAAAATCACATGATCATCTCATTAGATGCAGAGAAAGCATTTGACAAAATCCAACATCCCTTCATGATAAAAGTCCTACAGAGACTGGGAATAGAAGGAACATATCTCAATATAATAAAGGCTATTTATGACAAGCCTACAGCCAACATATTACTAAATGGGGAAAAACTGGAAGCTTTTCCACTAAAATCAGGAACAAGACAAGGGTGTCCACTGTCTCCACTTCTATTTAATATAGTTTTGGAAGTCTTAGCCATAGCAATAAGGCAAGAGACACACATAAAAGGGATACAAATTGGAAAGGAAGAAATCAAGTTATCACTATTTGCAGATGACATGATTCTATACATAAAGGACCCTAAAGACTCTACTAGCAAGCTGTTAGAGCTAATCAAAACCTACAGCAATGTAGCAGGATACAAAATAAATACACAGAAATCAGTAGCCTTCATATATGCTAACAACAAACACACAGAGGATGAAATCAGAGAATCACTCCCATTCACAATTGCATCAAAAAAAATAAAATACCTTGGAATAAACCTAACTAAGGAAGTAAAGAATCTATACAATGAGAACTTTAAGACACTCAAGCGAGAAATTGCAGAAGACACTAGAAAGTGGAGAAACATCCCTTGTTCCTGGCTTGGAAGAATCAATATCGTGAAAATGGCAATCTTACCTAAAGCAATCTACACATTTAATGCAATCCCTATCAAAATTCCAAAGGCTTTCTTCATGGAAATAGAAAAAACAATCCAAAAATTCATTTGGAATCATAAAAAACCTCGAATATCTAAAATAATACTGAGCAACAAACAAGAGGCTGGTGGTATCACCATACCTGATTTTAACCTATACTACAGAGCCATAGTAACAAAAACAGCATGGTACTGGCACAAAAACAGACATGTAGATCAGTGGAACAGAATAGAGGACCCAGATGTAAGCCCAAGTAGCTATAGCCACCTGATATTCGATAAAAATGCCAAAAATACTCATTGGAGAAGAGACAGCCTCTTCAGCAAATGGTGTTTTGAAAACTGGATAAATATCTGCAGAAGGATGAAAATAGATTCTTCTCTCTCGCCATGCACAAGAATTAAGTCCAAATGGATTAAAGACCTTAACATCAGACCGGAAACTTTGAAACTGCTAGAGGAAAAAGTTGGGGAAACCCTCCAACATATTGGTCTTGGCAAAGACTTTCTAAATACAACCCCAATTGCTCAGGCAATAAAACCACAGATTAACCACTGGGACCTAATGAAATTACAAAGATTTTGCACCGCAAAGGACACAGTGAAAAAAGCAAAGAGGCAACCTACAGAATGGGAAAAAATCTTCGCCAGCTATATATCTGATAAAGGATTAATATCTAGGATATACAAAGAACTCAAAAAGATAACTAATAAGGAATCAAACAGGCCAATCAAAAAATGGGCTAAGGAGCTAAATAGAGAGTTCACAAAGGAAGAAATACGAATGGCATATAAGCACCTAAAAAAATGTTCTACGTCACTAGTCATCAGGGAAATGCAGATTAAAACTACATTGAGATTCCATCTCACTCCTGTCAGATTGGCCACCATCATGAAAACAAATGATCATAAATGTTGGCGGGGATGTGGAAAAAAAGGAACCCTTCTGCACTGCTGGTGGGAATGCAATCTGGTCCAGCCATTGTGGAAAACAGTGTGGAGGTTCCTAAAGCAGCTAGAGATTGATCTACCATATGACCCAGCTATAGCACTCCTAGGCATATATCCAAAGGATTCATCTCATTTCCTTAGAAGTACATGCTCAACCATGTTTATTGCTGCTCAATTTATAATAGCTGGGAAATGGAACCAGCCTAGATGTCCCTCAACAGATGAGTGGATAATGAAGATGTGGTACATTTATACAATGGAGTTCTACTCAGCGGTAAAGAAAAATGAAGTTATGAAATTTGCAGAAAAATGGATGGACCTGGAAAGTATTATACTAAGTCAGGTAACCCAGGCCCAGAAAGCCAAGCGCCACATGTTCTCCCTCATATGGGGATCCTAGCTACAGATGACTGGGCTTCTGTGTGAGAATGAAAATACTTAGTAGCAGAGGCCAGTAAGTTGAAAAGGAGACATAAAGGGTGGAGAAAGGAAGGGAGGAGGATACTTAATAGGTTGATATTGTATATATGTAATTACAATGATTGTAATGGGGAGGTAATATGATTGAGAATGGAATTTCAAACGGGAAAGTGTGGGGGTGGGGAGGGAGGGAATTACCATGGGATATATTTTATAATCATGGAAAATGTTAATAAATGAAAAAAAAAAAAAAAAAAAAAATTTTTGGGTTCTACGTCACTAGTCATCAGGGAAATGCAGATTAAAACTACATTGAGATTCTATCTCACTCCTGTCAGATTGGCCACCATCATGAAAACAAATGATCATAAATGTTGGCGGGGATGTGGAAAAAAAGGAACCCTTCTGCACTGCTGGTGGGAATGCAATCTGGTCCAGCCATTGTGGAAAACAGTGTGGAGGTTCCTAAAACAGCTAGAGATTGATCTACCATATGACCCTGCTATAGCACTCCTAGGCATATATCCAAAGGACTCATCTCATTTCCTTAGAAGTACGTGCTCAACCATGTTTATTGCTGCTCAATTTATAATAGCTGGGAAATGGAACCAGCCTAGATGTCCCTCAACAGATGAGTGGATAATGAAGATGTGGCACATTTATACAATGGAGTTCTACTCAGCGGTAAAGAAAAATGAAGTTATGAAATTTGCAGAAAAATGGATGGACCTGGAAAGGATTATACTAAGTGAGGTAACCCAGGCCCAGAAAGCCAAGCGCCACATGTTCTCTCTCATATGTGGATCCTAGCTACAGATGACTGGGCTTCTGCTTGAGAATGAAAATACTTAGTAGCAGAGGCCAGTAAGTTAAAAAGGAGACATAAAGTGTGGAGAAAGGAAGGGAGGAGTATACTTAATAGGTTGATATTGTATATATGTAATTACAATGATTGTAATGGGGAGGTAATATGATGGAGAATGGAATTTCAAATGGGAAAGTGTGGGGGTGGGGAGGTAGGGAATTACCATGGGATATATTTTATAATCATGGAAAATGTTAATAAAAATAAAAATTAAAAAAAATGAACAAAAATAATAATAATAATAATTTTTGGCCTAGGCTAGAGTGAGACCTTACCTCAAAAAAACTTTTTTTTTTTTTTTTTTTTTTTGCCAGGCATGGTGGCACATGCCTTTAATCCCAGCCCTCAGGAGGCAGAGATAGGTGAATTGCTGTGACTTCTAGGCCACCCTGAGACTCCATAGTGAATTTCAGGTCAGCCTGGGCTAGACAGCAAGACCCTACCTTAAAAAGCCAAAATAAATAAATAATAGTGTTTAGGACTGGAGAGACTAGTGGTTAGGATGCTTGCCTGCAAAGCCAAAGGATCCAGGTTTGATTCCCCAGGACCCACGTCAGCCACAGGGTGGCACATACATCTGGAGTTTGTTTGCAGCGGCTGGAGGTCCTGGTGTGCCTATTCTCTCCTGCCTTCATTCATTCTCTCTCTTACTCCCTGCTTCTTCCTCTCTCTCTCAAATAAATAAGTAAAAAGAAAAAAAAAATTTTTTTAGCTAGGCATAGTGGTGCACACCTTTACTCCCAGCACTTGGGAGGCAGAGGTGGGAGGATTGCTGTGAGTCCACAGCCAGCTTGGCACCACAGTGTGTTCCAGGTCAGCCTGGGCTACAGAGAGACCCTACTTTGTAAAATAAATAAATAAATAAAAATTAAACCTATCTATATATGGGGAGAGAAAAAGGAATCTTTCTTTAATAAATAAAAATATTTTAAAAAAATTTTTTAGAGGTGGGGTCTCACTCTGGCTCAGGCTGACCTGGAATTCATTATGTAGTCTCAGGGTGGCCTCAAACTAACAGCAACAACACAGCAATAAAAACAGTCCATCTACCCACGCACTCAGGAACGTCATCGTGAACCTCTCATAACTGGACTTAGGCAGTTCAAGCACAGCCACCACCAGCCTCCCTCTCTTGCTTGCTTGGCTTCACGGCGCAGGTTCTTCTCGAGGTTACTAGTTCAAGTTGGTTTGCTAACAGCATGCCAAAAGTGCATTGCAGAATATCAAATAAGGAAGTTGTAAAGGAATATTTACGGGAACATTGACAAGGCAAACACTTTACGCTCAGAAGTTAAGAAGCTTCTGTTTTGGGTTTTTGTAAAGATTAATCCCTTCGTGGAAAAGTTCAAGAGAATAAAAATTTCCATTATTTAACCAGGAGTGGTGACACACATCTTTAATCCCAGCACTTGAGAGGCAGAGGTAGGAGAATTCCCTGTGAGTTCGTGACCACCCTGAGACTACATAGTGAATTCCAGGTCAGCTTGGGCCAGAGTGAGACCCTACCTCAAAATAAATGAATAAATAAACAAATAAGTAAAACAACAACTGGGTGTGATGGTGTATGCCTTTAATCCCAGCAATGGGGAGGCAGAGGTAGGAGAA
Source organism: Jaculus jaculus (assembly GCF_020740685.1). NCBI lineage: Eukaryota > Metazoa > Chordata > Mammalia > Rodentia > Dipodidae > Jaculus > Jaculus jaculus. The sequence goes on along the minus strand of NC_059107.1, from coordinate 144,847,358 downwards.
TTCCCTGTGAGTTCATGACCACCCTGAGACTACATAGTGAATTCCAGGTCAGCCTGGGCCAGAGTAAGACCCTACCTCAACCCCACCCCACCCCCCAAAAAAGAGAAAAATCCCCACTATCCAACCATCAAAAGCCGGCCAGCGGGGAGTTAAACAAGGACCTGAGGGGAAATTAACCTGGATGGGAGACAAGAGACACAAAGAAGGAGACCAAGTCTATATTCTGATCAAGGTCTTAGATTTATTCAGGCAAGCACAAGCTTACATACAGAAAATAAAACTTTCCAGACAGTGCCTACGTGCCTAAAGTCTGCTCCACAAATGCCTCTGTGTCTGAAGACTGTTTGCCAAGGCCATACGATAAGACCTCTGTGCCCAGAGATCCAAAAACAGTTTCAGTTCTCATGGTCAAAGAGCAGCTACAGCTCCCAACACCCTGGCATGCTCATTCTCTCTTTCTCTCTCTGTCACAAATAAAGTACATATAAAAAGAACTAAGGGCTAAAGAGATGGCTTAACACTTAAGGTGTTTGCCTACAAAGCCAAAGGATCCCAGTTCAACTCTCCAGGACCCACATAAGCCTTATGCACAAGAAGGCGCATGCATGCGGAGTTTGTTTGCAGTGGTTGGAGGCCCTGGCATGCCCATTCTCTCTCTCTCAAATAAATAAATAAATAAACTATATTTAAAAATTAAAAAATGAAAAATGACATCTGTATGTCTTCTGGTGTTGAGCTAGTCAGAGGATTCAATGACACAATCAAATGTGTCCCACCCCCACTGACAGTTCATAGTCACGCTCTGCCAGCTAATTTATTCCACTAAGTCTCCTCCCCTTTTCATCAGGCTTTCTGATCAAAGAGCTGTGAGCTGCACACTCATCCTACATTATCCAGAGAAATCTGCCCTAAGAACCCCGCAAATTCCAACACCCACAGAGGCTCAAGTACATTATAGAAAACTTTTGAATAAATAATATTAAAATGTTGTAGTGTTGCATATAACCTATGCAAGGTCTCTGTGTACCGTAAGCCATCTTTAAATGATTTATAATGCCTGATGCAATGTGACTGCTATGTACATAGTTTTATACTGAACTGTTTAGGGAATAATGCCAAGAGAAAAAAAGGTCTGAACCAGGTGTGGCGGCACACGCCTTTAATCTCAGCATTTGGGAGGCAAAGAAAGAGAGGAGGATTACTGTGAGTTTGAGGCCAGCCTGGAACTACAGAGTGAATTCCAGGTCAGCCTGGTCTATGGTGAGACCCTACCTCAAAAGTAAATAAATAAGTAACATGTTCAGTTCTCATGCAGTTTTTTTTCTCTGTATTTTCCATCTGAGATTGGTTGACTCCATGTATACAGAACCCACTGACAGAGAGCTGTCTGTTTAAGCAGTTTTTTCCCCTCATGGGTATTTTTTCAATTCAAACTCTATGTTCAGGTTAACTCTTTCCCACAAGTTCTTCCTTCAACTTGAAAGCCACTTCTCCCCCACATAACTTATATGATCTTAGATCAGCATTAGCCTCTCTGAGCCTCTGTTTCGCCATCAATAAACAAGAAAAGCAATGTTGGGCTGGAGAGATGGCTTAGCGGTTAAGTGCTTGCCTGTGAAGCCTAAGGACCCCGGTTCGAGGCTCGGTTCCCCAGGTCCCACGTTAGCCAGATGCACAAGGGGGCGCATGTGTCTGGAGTTCGTTTGCAGAGGCTGGAAGCCCATTCTCTCTGTCTCCCTCTATCTGTCTTTCTCTCTGTGTCTGTCGCTCTCAAATAAATAAATAAAAAATTTTAAAAAAAGAAAAAAGAAAAGCAATGTTCCCATCTAAGGCTCTTATTAAAATTATATGCACTAAGGAGGCAGAGGTAGAAGGTTTGCTTTGAGTTTAAGGCCACCCTCATACATAGTGAATTCCAGGTCAGCCTGGACTAGAGCAAGACTTGTAAAGCCAATAAATGAATGAATGAATGAATGAATAAATAAATATAATTATACACATTGGGCTGGAGAGATAGCTTAGCAGTTAAGGCACATGCCTGCAAAGCCAAAGAACCCATGTTAGATTCCCCAGTACCCACATAAAGTCAGATGCACATGGTGGCACACGCATCTGGAGTTCCTCTGCAGTGGCTTGAGGCCTTGGCACACCCGTTCTCTCTTTCTGACTCCCTCAAATAAATAGATAAATCACTTTAAAACTATATGCATTAATATATGAACTACTTTCATAAACATGCCTAATGCTACAAAGAAACATTTCAGTAAACATTTGTCTTTATGAAAAGCAGAGTACATGTTTTCATAAAGCAGAATAAACTTTATCCCTACAATGTGACAAGTGTCCCAGAGTGGTTCTCTTGATCCTCTCGCTTCTTCATATTGGGACACTCATACAAAACTCATCATACAAAACAGGTATGATAGCACATGCTTGGAATACCAGTACTCTGCAGGTGGAGGCAGGAGGATCAGGAGTTCAAGGCCAGCTTTGGGTACATGAAAACCTGTCTCAAAAATCAAGCAGTAACATGAATAAAGAAAAAGAAAAGGCTAGGAACTAAGATGGAGCCAGAAGAAAACCAAAGCTCTATATACTTGCTTCAGAGGAACAACAAATTTGGGCCCACTTTGCTAGCTTCTAATATGAACAAAGAAACAATGAAGAACACAGGGTTTATAATATCCTGACACAAACTGGTTGGCTCTGAGAGACCATCTCTCACCGGGGCGGAGGGGGGGGGGTCATCAGCAGATGTTGTGTCACATAGGAATGGGGAGGTTCTTTTGCCCTAATCCCTTGGGACATCCAAGCCTGCATTTCCTGAAGTGCTTTATCCTAATGCCCCAATCGGCAGATGGCACTCCCTGCTGGGAAGTGCAGCCATGGGGTACGATCAGACTGGGACTGCTCTGATCATGGTCTAGCCTCATGCAGGGAGTGGATGTCAGAGGATGGTCAGGCAGCACATGAGTATATGGCGTGCATTTGCTCAGCCCACTCGAGACAAAGGCCACCATCTTTTCATGAAAATAAGCATCATATAAGATGACCCCTGAGCCGGGCATGGTGGCTCACGCCTTTAATCCCAGCACTTGGGAGGCAGAGGTAAGAGGGTTGCCATGAGTTCGAGGCCACCCTGAGACTCCAGGGTGAATTCCAGGACAGCCTGAGCTGCAGTGAACCCCCCTACCTCGAACCCCCCCCCAAAAAGAACAACAAAAAAAGATGTCCCCTGGTGAGAGGAAATTTAAATAGTCCCCCACCCCACCCCAGGCAGAAGCCAAGCCCTCCAATCGGCTCTGCCATGGAGACAATAGCTAGAGAACACAGACCCATCACAATGGTTCTGGCCAAGATTGCCACCCGGTACAGACTGCTGGGTGCTGCACATCACCTCATTCAGTCATCCTTGCAACAGTCCTATAAGGCGGGCACGATTATCATTAATATTAATGTGAAACTCAAGAGATGTTCGTAAAATACTAGAGTCTTCATAGACTAAAGTTTAAATGCCCTCTTGAAAACCAGTGGGGTGAACAGCAATCTGAAAATGAAAATAATGATGCTCAAGAGGCTGGGAGATGGCTCAGACAGGAAAGTGCTGGCAGCATAGGGTGAGATTGGATCCCCAGCACTCGTAGGAAAGCCAGACATCAGGCCACGCACCTGGAATCACAGCACTGGGGCAGCCGACACAAGAAGATCCCCAGGGTTTGCTGGCTCGCTAGTTTGCCTCAATCACCAAGCTCTGGGTTCAGAGACAGAGACCTTGTCTCAAAAAGAAAGGTGAGTATGGTATTGAGGCACACACCTTTAGTTCCAGCACTTAAAAAAAAAAAAAAAAAAAAAAAAAAAGAACACAGGGCTAGAGGGATGGCTTAGTGGTTAAGGCATGTGTCTGCAAAGCCAAAGGACCCAGGTTCGATTCTCCAGGACCCATGTTAGCCAGATGCACAAGGGACGCACGCGGGAGGCCCTGGCATACCCATTCTCTGTCAAATAAATAAATAAAAATAAAATATTTTAAAAATAACACAAACTTAAAAATTAAAAACATAAATAAATGCAGCTGGGCATGGTGGTGCCTGCCTTTAATCTAAGCACTCAGGAAGCAGAGGTAGGAGGATAGCTGTGAGTTCGAGACCATCCTGAAACTACATAGTGAATTCCAGGTCAGCCTGGACTAGAGTGAGACCCTACCTCGTAAAACATAAATAAATAAATAAAATAAATGCCGCACGGGCTAGAGAGATTGCTCAGTGGTTAAGGTACCTGCCTGCAGAACCTAAGGACATGAGTTTGGTTCCTCATTACCCATGCCAGATGCACAAGGTGGCACATACACCTGGAGTTCTTTTACAATGGCTAGAGTCTATTTTCTCTATTTGCCTCTTTCTCCCTCAAGTAAGTGAATAAATAAATTAATTAATTAATTAAGAAAAAGAAGAAGAAGAAATGGGCTGGGTATAGTGGTACACATCTTTAATCCTAGTACAAGGGAGGCAGGGCTAGGAGGATCTCTGTATGTTCAAGCCCAGCCTGGAAGTACAAAGTGAGTTCCAAGTCAGCCCAAACTAGAGTGAGACCCTACCTCGAAAAAGCCAAGAAAATGAAAACAAAGAAAGAAAGAATAGGGAGCAATACCCGCCCTATAGCGTCATGTGAGATATACATTCAAGCAAACGAGCACCCGATCTCCCCTCCCCCAAGCTCCAGGCAATACTGATAGTCACATGGTAAAGATTTTTTTTTTTTTTTTTTTTTGAGATAGGGTCTCGTTCTAGTCCAGGCTGACCTGGAATTCACTATGTAGTCTCAGGGTGGCTTGAACTCAAGACAATCCTCCTACCTCTGCCTCTGGAGTGCTGAGATTAAAGGCGTGCGCCACCACGCCCGGCTAGAGGTTTGTTTCTTCATGAATTTGCACATCATCTTTGCACAGAAGCCAGACTAATCTTCTCTTGATTGGTCTAATTTTAGTCTGTGTGCTGCTGGAGCAAGCATGGTAAAAATTTGTTTCTAGAACTCACATGAATTCAATTCTTAGAACTCATGGCCCATTGCAAGGCTCCTGGCGCCGACTTGCTTTTGCATGCCTGCCTCTTGTCTCACGCAAGCACCCCATCGCCCATCGCCCTTAGTACCCCAAGGCACAGGCCATACCTGAAAATTGGCTACAATGCCCATTCCAATACATCCCACCAATCCAAGAGCCAACGACACCAAGTTAAAGACGGGAGTGCTGAAGTAGCTCGTTTGATTTTGCTTCTCAACTATTTTATATCTTGTGTACATGGTGGCGGCACCTGAAAAAGAAAGGCCATCAGAGAATTCTCTTACTTGATTGTTTTAATAATGAAAAACATGGTGGCAGGTGTGAATCACATTTTTAAAATAGCTTTATGGGTTGGAGAGATGACTTAGTGGTGAAGGCACTTGCCTGCAAAGCCAAAGGACCGAGGTTCAGTTCCCTAGGTTCCACATAACAAGGTGACACATGCATCTGGAGTTCATTTGCAGCAGCTGGAGGCCCTGATGTACCATTTTTTTTCTCTCTCTCTCTCTATTTCTCTTTCTCTGTCACTCTCTCTGATAAATACATAAAAATAAAATATATTTAAAAATGTCTTGGGCTGGAGGGATGGCTTAGCAGTTAAGGTGTTTGCCTGCAAAGCCAAAGGACCCAGGTTCGATTCCCCAGGAGCCACGTTAGCCAGATGCACAAGGAGGCAAAAGCACCTGGAGTCTGTTTGTAGTGGCTGGAGGCCCTGGCGCTCCCATTCTCTCCCCCCCAGCTCTTTCTCTGTCAAATAAATAAATGAATAAAAATAAGATATTTTAAAATGTCTTTATTATGGCTGGGAGTACAGCTCAGTGGTAAAGTGTTTGCCTAACATTTACCAGGCCTTGAGACTGATTCTCAGCACAACAACAACAAAAAAGTCCTGAATGCAATACATACTTATTCTTTCCCTTATTTTGCACATGCACGTGCACACACGCATGCTCACACACACACACCTGATAGAGGTTAGGACAGGTAACCTTCTTTCACAGGTAGTTGTCAGCTTATGGATATAGGCCCAGAATATAAAACGCAGAAGATGGCCTGTCTTGGCAAGACTAAAACTGTGGTCTGATTGAAGACAACAATATGAAGATACCCAATTTTTCCTTTTTTTTTCCTGGTCTTTTTTCCCTCATGAGTGAGCCCTTTCTGAGTCCGATTTCTCTTCTTGCCCAGCCACCGACCAATCAAGGTCCTTCATATACATCTGAACTAGGCAATAAGGCTCATCTGCAGTGGCTGGATGTGTGCCCATTCTCTCTCTCTTTTTCATAAATAAATAAATAGATAAAAAGTTAAATAAAATATTAAGAAAAAAAAGACCTGATCCAAGTGGCCAGGTATATTCTATATTCCCTGGATGTTCCCTCTCAGGACCCAAGCCAGATGGGGGACGGGGGTTCCCCCCTTATCTTGGGAGGTTTCCTGCTTTATTTCTTCCCTCTTACTTCTATCTCTTTAAGTAAATTTGTTTGTTTGTTTTGTAATTTACCCTTCTTTGTGTTGATATTTTCAATTCTTTTCTAGTTAAAGACAAAAGAACTTGAGACTCAAGGGCCACTGGCTGGGGCGTTCTAAGCCTACCTAGAACGCCGGGAGGCATCACTGGCTCTCAACCCGCAGCAACACCATCTTGGCTATTTTTGCATAAATGCCATTACAACACATGAATTGTGTCGTGACTTGGTGTTCTTACCTGACAGTATGCCATGGGCATTTTCCCAAGTCAATATAAGTAAATCTACCTCATTATTTTTAGAGGATCTCATCATGGTCTATACTGTGTGTGACCATGTTTATTTTATCATTCCTGTATTTCCACTTTCCTTCTTGATTTTCCTTTTTTAAATTTATTTATTATTATTATTATTATTTATTTTTTTGGGGGGGGGTTCTCAAGTTAGGGTCTACTCTAGCTTAAGCTGACCTGGAATTCACTATGTAGTCTCATGGCAATCCTCTGCCTCTGCCTCCCCAGGGGCTAGGGTTAAAGGTGTGTGCCCCCTACCTGGCTGCTTCCTGATTTTTCCAATTACAAACATTATTCAATGAACAACCTTGATATGTAACCCTTTGGCACTCTTTCAAAACAATGTTCACATTTAAAATGCTAATAAGCACCTGCTACTTTGCTCAGAGACTGTAACAATGTATTCTCTGCTCAGCAGAATTAGAGAGAAATTCTGTGCTGTGCCTTTACATGCAGCTAATGAATGAAAAGTGACAACTTGTTCATTTAACTGGCATTTCCCTGATCATTAGTGAGATTTAGTAATTCTCAACCCACTGAGAAAAATCTACCAGCCATCTGTGTTTCTTCTTAGAATTGCATGATTGTTTTCTTAAAAATATTTTACTTAGGGCTAGAGGGATGGCTTAGCAGTTAAGGTGCTTGCCTGCAAAGCCCAAGGACCCAGGTTCAATTCCTCAGGACCCATGTTAGCCAGATGCACAAAGTGGCACATGTGATGTCTGCAGCTTGCAGTGGCTGGAGGCCTTGGCCTTCCCATTATCTCTCTCTCTCTCCTCTCTCTCTCTCTCTCTCTCTCTTTCTCTCAAATAAGTAAATAAAACAATTTTGTTAAATATTTTATTTTATATTTACTTATTAGAGTGAAAGAGAGAAAGAGAGATAGTAAGAGTGGGCACACCAGGGTCTCTAACCACTGCAAATGAACTCCAGATGCATGTGCCACCATGTGCATCTGGTTTACATGGGCTCTGGGGAGTAGAACCTAGGTCCTTTGGCTTCACAGGCAAGCGCCTTAACCGCTAGGCCATCTCTCCAGCCTGCAGGATCATTGTTTTTCTTAATCATTGTTTTTCTTATTTTTCCTTGTGTTTAATTTGTAGCTGCTTTTGACACATTTTGTATACTAGGCTACTGTCTACCATAAATATTACAATATTTCTTCTGGTCTGTTGTCTCTTTATTGTACCTTTCACTATTTTGAAGTTTCTATTTTTTACCTGCTCAAATCTGTGAATTCTTGCTTATTTCTTTTCTGCATTTTGCATAACATTAAGGTTTGAGGCAAGCCCAATAGACTGTCCTTTTTTATGAAAGAGCGAGAAGAAGGGGAGAGAGAAAGAGAGAGAGAGAGAGAGAGAGAGAGAGAGAGAGAGAGAGAGAATTGACACGCCAGGGCATCTAGCCACCGGATTAGAACTCCAGACATGTGCACCACCTTGTGCACTTGTGTGACTTTGCACAGGCGTCACCTCGTGCATCTGGCTTAAGCTTTGCAGTCAAGTAACTTAATTGCTAAGCCATCTCTCTCCAGCCCTATCCCGGGACTTTTAAAGCATTCTTACCGTTTTGCTTTTCCTGTTTTTTTTTTGTTTTTTCTTTTCTTTTTGTTTTCTTTGACACATGGTCATCCATCCAACCCTAGCTGGTCTGGTATTCACTACCTAACCCAGGATAGCCTTGAACTTGTAAACCTACATCAACGCTCCTGCCTCAGCCTCTCAAGTGCAGGGATCACAGGCCTGCATCACCACACCCAGCCCTCATGTTTAATTTTTTTAATTATAATTGATTATTATGTATGGTGTGATGAGTCTGCTATGTTTTTCTAAATAGCTAGTCAATTAATGTAGAAGAGTAATCTGGCAATAAACTGTCATTTCCTAGACAAGTAGGGCCTTATCTGTTTTGTTTACTGTCCTGATCAACACTGAAGGTGAACAGAGCCCATCACAAGGTATGTACTTAGAAAGTGAATGGTGGGGCACTGGAGATATGGCCTGCAAAGCCAAAGGACCCAGGTTCAATTCCCCAGGACCCACATAAGCCAGATGCACAAGGTGGCACATGCGTCTGGAGTTTGTTTGCAGTGGCTGGATGTCCTGGCATGCTCTTTCGCTCACTCTCTCGCTCGCTCTCTCACTCTCTCCCTGCCTCTTTCCCCATCAAATAAATAAATAAAAATAAAATATTAGAAAATAAGAAACCGGGTGTGGTGATGAATGCCTTTAATGTGGTGATGAATGACTTAAATCCCAGCACTCGGGAGGCAGAGGTAGGAGGATTACTGTGAGTTTGAGACCACCCTGAGACTACATAGTGAATTCCAGGTCAGCCTGAGCCAGAGTAAGACCCTACCTTGGAAAACAAAAACAGCTGGGCTGGAGAGATGGCTTAGCGGTTAAACGCTTGCCTGTGAAGCCTAAGGACCCTGGTTCGAGGCTCGGTTCCCCAGGTCCCACGTTAGCCAGATGCACAAGGGGGCGCACGCGTCTGGAGTTCTCCTGCAGAGGCTAGAAGCCCTGGCGCACCCATTCTCTCTCTCTCCCTCTATCTGTCCTTCTCTCTGTGTCTGTCACTCTCAAATAAATAAATAAAAATTTAAAAAAAAAAACAGCTTAGTATTTAAAACTGTCTTCCACAGATCTTATGCCAAATTACCAAATGAAGTGTAGAATAGTGAGATATTGAATAATTTTGGACTTGTTTTGTTTTGTTTTTGGAGAGAGAGAGAAGAGAAACCATGAGCATGGTCACGCCAGGGCCTCTAGCCATTGCAAACAAACTCCAGACATGTGTACCCCTTTGTGCATCTGGCTTTACATGGGTACTGGGGAATAGAACCTGGGTCCTCAGGCTTTGCAGGCAAGCGTCTTCACTGCTGAGCTGATTTTTCCAGCTCCCAATCTTTCATTTATTTATAGTCATTGTGTACTTACCAAGAAATGCAGAGAAGTTTATCATAAATCCAAAAATGCCACTCTCTGGAGGAGTTGTTCCTGTGTCACTGAGTAAGAGAATAAAAAATGTCTGAATTATTTTTAAAAAGGCTTGGGTTTATTCTAAATTATTTGCATGTTAACTTTAATTTAAATGTATTTTGGGGGCTGGCAAGATGGGTTAGTGGTTAAGGTGCTTTCTTATAAAGCCAAAGGACCCAGGTCCAATTCCCCAGGACCCATGTAGCCAGATGCACAAGGTAGCACATGCATCTGGAGAAAAAAAAGGAAAGAGATATTTCAAAGCCAGGTATGGTGGCACATGCCTTTAGTCCCAGCACTCAGGAGGCAGAGGTAAGAGGATCACTGTGAGTTCCAGGCCAGCCTGGGATAGAGTGAGACTCCATCTTGAGATATCCATATACAAGTAATCCACAAACAACAAAAGGGATTTCAGTTCAGATCCCTGGCATATAATTGGCCAGTTTATGTTTTGTTTTGTTTTACAAGGTAGGGTTTCACTCTAGCCCAGGCTGACCTGGCATTCACTATATAATCACAGTGATCCTCCTGTGTCCGCTGGGATTAAAGATGTGAGCCCCACTGATTGGCAAGTTTTATATCACTTTATATTCACCCACTTTGATTTTCAAAAGCATGACTTGGGTTTATTCTAAAAATTATTTTCATGTTAACTTTGATTAAAATGTGTTTTGGGGGCTGGAGAGATGGCTTAGAGGTTAAGATGCTTGCCTAAAAAGCCAAAGGACCCAGGTTCAATTCCTCAGGACCCACATAAGCCAGAGGCATAGGTAGCTCAAGCATCTGGAGTTCATTTGCAACAGCTGGAGGCCCTGGCGTGCCCATTCTCTCCGTGTCTCTATCTCTATCCTCCCCGCCCTCAATAAATGAAAAAAATTTAATGCATTTTTATACCATGAAAGATTACATTTTTCTTCACAGATAAAAGCTAGGAAATGTTTAAAATCAAATGATCAGCCAGGTGTGATGGCACACACCTTTTTTATTGCTGTTGGCAACTTTATTTATTTATTTATTTTTATTGACAACTTCCATAATTGTAAACAATATCCCATGGTAATTTCTTCCCTCCCCCCACTTTCCTCTTTGAAACTCCACGCTCCATCATATGCCCTCCCCCTTTCAATTAGTCTCTCTCTTTTTAAAAAAAAAAAAATTGTTTATTTTATTTATTTGACAGAGAGAAAGAGAGGAAGAGAGAGAGAGAGAGAATGAGCACATCAGGGCTCCAGCCACTGAAAACAAACTCCAGATGCATGCACCCCCTTGTGCATCTGGCTTACATGGGTCCTGGGGAATCAAACCTGGGCCCTTTGGCTTTGCCGACAAATGCCTTAACCGCTAAGCCATCCCTCCAGCCCTAGTCTCTCTTTTGTTTTGATGTCATTATCTCTTCCTCCTATTACGATGGCCTTGTGTAGGTAGTGTCAGGCACTGTGAGGTCATGGATATCCAGGCCATTTTGTGTCTAGAGGAGCACGCTGAAAAGAGTCCTACAGTTCTTTGGCTCTTACATTCTTTCTGCCACCTCTTCTGCAATGGACCCTGAGCCATGGAAGGTGTGATTGAGATATTTCAGCGCTGAGCGCTCCTCTGTCACTTCTCAGCACCGTGGTGGCACACACTTTTAATCCCAGCATTTAGGAGGCTGAGGTAAGAGGCTCACTGTTTTGAATCAGAGTTCGAGGCCAGCCTGAGATTACATGGTAAATTCCAGGTCAGCCTGGTCTAGAGTAAGACCCTGTCATAAAAACCCAAAATAAGTAAATCAAATCTGTTCAACCCAACTCAATGAGGAGTTGATGGGATTATTTTGAAAAAAAAAAAAGGGGACTGAAAATCATGTTTCAGTCGGACATATGCATGTTCCATTTGCTCTTCATTAGTGCCAGGTTACATTTTTTTTTCCGCCCGCTTTTAAACGATGGTAGAAGCACTCTAACCTGAAACAACTTGTACCAGTTTTGAGCGCTTCGGCATCTAAAAACAGCTCTGAAAAGTAAGTGTTGGAAACTGATCGCGTTGAAGAGACTCACTTGAAAGTGTGGAGAAGTTCCTAAGAAGCCCGAGTGTGCAGAAAGCAGGAACTCCTCACTTTTGTCAACACTTAAGATTTAAGGAGGATATGAAGAGGCTAACCCGATTCCAGCAAGCACCCTCGCTCTCAAGTACTTCCAGCAGCATCAGGGTAGGAAGGGGTTGCAGTAGAACATCCCCACCTCCCCGTTCGCACACTCAAGGAAGGCCGAAGGAAAGGGCTACCCACCGGCTCCCTGTGAGCCTGGTGCTGAGCAGGTGACCAAGAACAGGAGCCCGTAACACGACAAATGCCCACACCACCAGAGCCCGTGGGCAGCACTTTTGCCCAGATGACTAACTGTGCTAGGAACATCAAGCCTTCCTGTCTCTGCCTCAGGGTGTAAAACCTCAGCCATCAACCTGGCTCTGCAGAGAACGTGCCACACATCTTCCACCTCAGACAGGCACGTGCTGGCGACAGGAGGCAGGGAAGAGGGGCTCATTTGTGAGGAAGAGGAAGGGGTACTGAGGACAATGCATAGCTGGGGGATAAAGGCAATCTAACAGGCCACAAGAAAAAGACCAGACTTGAGGACTCTGTCTACTGGTAGAAAACCAGGATACATATCAAGAGCCAAGATATAGCTTGGTGGTAGAGTACCAGCCTAGGATGTACTGGGCCCTGGGTTCAATCCTCAGTTCAGAAGGAAGGAAGGAAAGGAGGGAAGGAGGGAGGGAGGAAGGAAAGAAGGAAAGGAGGAAGGAAAGGAGGGAGAGAAAGAAAGGGAAAAGCAAGAAAAGAAATACATAGAAAAAGAAAGGCCAGGCTGCAGAGATGGCTCAGCTGTTAAAAGCACTTGCTTGCAAAACCTGATGGCGCAGGTTTGACTCCCTAGTACACACATAAAGCCAGATGCACAAAGTGGCACATACGTCTGGAGTTTGTTTGTAGTGGCAGGAGAACCTGGAGCACCCATACTCACCCTCTACCTTTCTTCTTCAAATAAATAAATTAATTAAAATAAAATAAAATAAAAGGCCATATATAGAGTGCACATGACATCAAACATGTAATCTGAGATTTTTATTCTTTCTGATCTGTATATATTTCTAACCATACAGATGATGCTGGACAGTATAAGTCAGTAGTGGAGTATGTGATTAATATGAATGAATCTGCCAAGTGTGGTGGTACATGCCTTTAATCCCAGCACTCGGGAGGAGTGCTATGAGTTCGAGGCCGGCCTGAGACTAGAGAGTGAGTTCCAGGTCAACCTGGACTAGGGTGAGACCCTACCTCAAACAACAACAACAACAACAAAAAGAATGAATCTCCAAATAAACCCCACGATAATAAATAACTAAACAAACAAATAAATAAATCCATACCAGTAGACATAAAACATTCTGTTATAACCATCCCATGTGTATTTACTGGATGAGTATCAGCCCCTCAAAGCTGACCTGATAGGTGACACTTACTGAACATTCATTATGCACCAGCCACTGTTTGGGGCATAGTGCACATCATTTAATTTCAGCCTCCTAAGCCTAGTTGGGCAGGGGTTCTCTAGCAGCTCCATTTTATTGAGGATGAAAATTGGATATTACAGAGGTTACATAACTTGCTAAAGGCAACCAATAGCCATCAGAATGAGTGTGGGGAAAGGACAAAGAGGGGTGCGCTGGCAAACGTGTAACAGTCAGCTCTAGGGGGTGCCTGATCTGTTAGCACTTGCCAGCTCCCTGGTGAAAATATACCCAGCATGTGAAAATTCAGGTTAACAAAACTCAAGGCTCTGAACCATGAGCTGGAAAGCATGCACACAGTTGGCTTTCAGAGTAGATATGAGCTGGCTCCATCCCGCACCCCATGAGAAAGAACCACTAAGGCAATGAGGAGGAAACACTATGTCCTTGCTGAATACCAGAAAGATACTAAGTAGGCAAGAACTCAAAGCTTCTCAAATGACAGACTTAACTGGAAAACCTCTGACAAATGCTACCATGCTCCCTGACTCTTCTCCACTATCACTGAATCTCTAACCCCCTCCACCTATGGACTAGTAGTGCCAAAAGGCTCATAACCAGTTGTTTGATTAAACTGCTACCTTTAAATTTTTTTGCCGTGACCTCATAAATAAGTGTAAACGTTGTTTATTCATCGATAAAACATGTTCAATGTAATCAGAAGTCATCAAGAGCTGGGTGTGGTAGCAAATTCCATAATCACAGCATGTGGGAGGCTGAAGCAGGAGGAATATCACGAGTTCAAGGCCAGTTTGAGCTACAGTGTGAGATCCTGTCTCAAAATAAAAAAAAAAAAAAAAAAAGCCGGGCATGGTGGCACATGCCTTTAATCCCAGCACTCGGGAGGCAGAGGTAGGAGTATCACCATGAGTTTGAGGCCACCCTGAGACTACATAGTGAATTCTGAGTCAGCCTGGGCTAGAGTGAGACCCTACCTCAAACTCCCCCCACCAAAAAAAATTGTTGGGGCTAGGGAGATGACTCAGCAGTTAAAGATGCTTGCTTCAAAGCCTGCCTACTCAAGTTTGATTCCCCAAAATCCACTAAAGGCCACACACAAATTAGTACCTGTGCTCTGTGATTCCCAAAGGGCCCACGATAATGGAAGCCCCAGCCAGGAGAATCCAAAAAGCTCAAAGCCAGCTAGACTGGCATTTGTTTGAGACCCTGTCTTAAAGAAGGTGGAAAAAGAACACGGATAACCTTGAGGTTATCCTCTGACCTCCACACTAACACCATGATGTGTGCACACCTGAACACACGCACGTACAAACACACACATGCAAATAAATAAGCAAATTAAGCCTTTTAAAGACTTGTATTGAAAGGAAAGGGGAAAAGAGGGTGATGGAATTCATGTGACATGAAAACAGAAGGGAATATCATATTGGGGGGAAGGAGGAGTCAGCAGGAGGGGCATGAAGGGCGGGGCGGTATAGTGAGGGAGCGGGTAAATATGAACTAATCATAATTATGTATGTATGAAACGCTATAATGAAACCCATCACTTTATTTCTTTATATGCTAATTTTATTTTTAAATTTTTTTAAAGATTGTATTTATTTGCAAGCAGAAAGAAGAGAGACAGAGAGAGAGAGAGAGAGAGAGAGAATGGGCATGCCAGGGCCTCCAGCCTCTGCAAATGAACTCCAGATGCATGTGCCCCTTGTGCATCTGGCTTATTTGGGCCCTGGGGAATTGAACCTGGGTCCTTTGATTTTGCAGGCAAACTCCTTAACTGTTAAGACATCTCTCCAGCCCTGTATGCCAATTTTAAATTAATTTGGGGGGGGGGAGTGTTTGTTTTTTTGAGGTAGGGTCTCACTGTAGCCCAGGCTGACCTGGAATTCACTATGGAGTCTCAGGGTGGCCTCAAACTCATGGCAATCCTCCTACCTCTGCCTCCCAAGTGCTAGGATTAAAGGCATGTGCCACCATGCTCGGCTTAAATTAATTTTTAAAACAATGGGTGTTGGAGAGATGTCTTAGCAGTTAAGGTACTTGCCTATAATGCCCAAGGACTGGGATTCGATTCCCCAGTACCCATGCAAGCCAGATATACATAGTGGCACATGCGTCTGGAGTTTGTTTGTAGTGGCTAGAGGTCCTGGCACACCCATTATTCTTTCTCTCACTATCTGTTGCTCTCTCTCTCTCTCTCTCAAATAACTAAATAAAACAAATTTCAAAAACAATAGTCCCTTGGTTTCCCACCAGATATAGATGGTAAGACCCTATTGCTGAAGACGCCACATACTTGGACTACAAGGTCACTGAGAAATCCTGCTGGAGCTGAGCTGAAAACCTCCTCCATGTAGACCAGCTGACAGAAAGCTGGAAAAGCCTACGCTGCATGCAGTTCAATGGGAGAGAAAGAAATCACCAGTGGAGATACTCAACAGTGGACACTGCAAGCCTTAAAGGTGGCCAGCCAGGCCAAATGAGCCAACAGGTGCAATAGTGGCACATCTACTATGGTGGAAATCAACCACCCTCTATTTTGACTGGAGGCCTGCTCCATGGAAGGGAATACATCCCTGATACTGAAAACCTACAACAGGGGTAGTCATGAGCCCTAGAGGTGTAACATCTGCTGCTGTCTGGATAAATGTATATACTATGCTCACCAAACTGCCCAGTAAGCACTTCTCTTAATGTTCATACCTATATATTAATGCTACTCTCACTTTTGGTTTGAGAACCTTCTCTTTTCAGATGGCCGTGACCTTGGGATGACTCAGAAGGCATCATGGTGCTGAGAAGAAGTGACAGAGGAGTGCTCAGCTCTGAAATTATCTCTATCACACCTTCCACACCTCAGGGTCCATTGTGGAATAGGTGGCAGAAAGAATGTAAGGGCCAAAGGAAGGGCAGGACTCCTTACAATGTGCTCCTGCAGACACAAAATGGCCTGGATATCCATGATCTCACAGTGCCTGACACTATCTACATAAGACCATCATAATAGGAGGAAAATCATGACATCAAAATAAAAGAGAGATTGATTGAGAGGGGGCAGCAGATATGATGGAGAGCGGAGTTTCAAAGGGGAAGGTGGGGGAAGGGAGGGATTTACCATTATCATTATCCTTATCATTATCATGGAAGTTGTTAATAAAAAATAAAAATAATGTATTTTTTTAATCAATGGGTATTCCTTTCCCTTTGCCACTAACAAAAATGAAAAGCCTCTTGCCTATCAATGAAAAAAAAAAAAGTGTTCTCATAAGGCTTATGTCTTTAAAAAAAAAAAGACTTATGTCTTCATCTTACAGATTACATCATAAATAAATATTACGTAACACCTCCTACCTGATGTTGAAATAAAATGAGCATAATAGCCACATCTAACGTTTTATTTTCATGTTGAATCTCAAATTGTGTAATACCATAACAGACAAGCAGAATATAGTTGGTGGTTCATCTTTGTGTCCTCTATATCCATGGATTCAACCAAGTAAAAATCCAAAACTTTTTTTCTTTTTCTTTTTTTTTGGTTTTCTGAAGTAGGGTCTCACTCTAGTCCAAGCTGACCTGGAATTTACTGTGTCGTCTCAGAGTCGTCTCAAACTCATGGCAATCCTCCTACTTCTGCTTCCCAAGTGCTAGGATTAAAGGCGTGTGCCACCATGCCTAAACAAAACATTTTTTAAATTTTTATTTATTTAAGGAGAAAAAGGGAGAGAGAGAGAGAGAGAAAATGAATGGGTATGCCAGGGCCTCCAGCTGCTGCAAACGAACTCCAGACACATGCACCACCTTGTACATGTGGCTTACATGGATCCTGGGAAATCGAACCTGGATCCTTTGGCTTTGCAGACAAGCATCTTAACCACTAAGCCATCTCTCCAGCCCCCAAAACTTAAGTTGTTTTTTATATGTGAGTGTGTGTGTGTGTGTGTGTGTGTGTGAGAGAGAGAGAGAGAGAGAGAGAGAGAGAGAATTGGCACATAAAGGCTTCTAGCCCCAGAAATTGAACTCCACGTGTGTGTGTCCCCTTGTGTGCACGTGTGACTCTGCTCACTTGCACCACTGCATCTGGCTTACGTGGGACCTGGAGAGTTGAACATGGGTCCTTAGGCTTCTCAGGCAAGTACCTTAACCGCTAAGCCATCTCTCCAGCCCCAAAAGATTTTTTGTTTTGTTTTGTTTTTTGAGATCAGGTCTCGCTCTAGCCCAGGCTGACCTGGATTCACTATGTAGTCTCAGGGTGGCCTCAATCTCATGACAATCCTCCTACATCTGCCTCCCAAGTGCTGGGATTAAAGGCGTGCACCACCACACCCAGCAAAGTATATTTTTGTATCTGTACTAAACACATATAGACCTTTTTATGTCTTTTTTTCTTTCTTTCTTTCTTTCTTTCTTTCTTTCTTTCTTTCTTTCTTTCTTTCTTTCTTTGTTTCGTTTTTTGAGGTTTCAGGGTGATCTTGAACTCACAGTGATCCTCCTACCCCTGCCTCCCGAGTGCTAGGATTAAAGAGAAATGCCACCACACCTGGCCTTTAGTCCTTTTTCTTGTCATTATTCCTTAACAATGCTGTTTAACAACTATTTACACAGTGCTTATCCTTATCAGAAAGAACCTAGAGATGACTTCAAGGATACAGGACGATGTGGGTGAATTATATACAATCTTTTGCCACTTTAGATAATGAATTTAAGCATCCACAATCTTGTTATCCTTAGAATTTTGCATCCACAGGGCATCCTGGGGACAATTCCTCACGGATACCAAGGACTGCATTTAGTTGAAGGAGATAAACTGGACAAAGTGAGAGGCAAATCCAGCAGCTTCCCAACCTGGCAGAACTTTCTCCTTCCCGCTCCCAGTACAATATCCTATGTGAAAGGGCTTCACAGTGTCCATGGTCCCGGCCCAGGCCACACACACACTACATCACCCACCGTACCACACATATCCAACACGCATACATGTGCGTACAAATAAGATGATATGCAAAGTTATCTTCACAATGTCTAAATATATTATTTAAAAGGAATAAGTGCAGGCTGGAGAGATGGCTTAGTGGTTAAGGAGTTTGCCCGCAAAGCCAAAGGACCAAGGTTCAATTCCCCAGTACCCACATAAACCAGATGCACAAGGGGGTGCATGTGTCTGATGTGCCTGGAGTTCGTTTGCAGTGGATAGAGACCCTGTTGCACCCATTCTCTGTCTGTCTCCTCTCTCTCTCTTTCTCTCTCTCTCCTTGCAAATAAAATAAAATAAATATTTAAAGGGCAAAAGAAAAAAGCCAGGTGTGGTGGCGCTTGCCTTTAATCCCAGCACTTGGGATGCAGAGGTAAGAGGATCACCATGGGTTCGAGGCCATCCTGAGACTCTCCATAGTGAATTCCAGGTCAGCCTGGGCCAGAGCGAGACCCTACCTCAAAACAACAACAAAAAAAAAACTTGAAAGGAATAAGTGTGATAAGAAGTCCCGTTATATTTTTTGATACTCTCAGTTATTGCGCACAGCTCTAGGGTAGCTCCCTTGGTGATGAATGTTCTGGAATGGGAGGCGCCCTGCAGCTATTATCAACTATTTTTAAACTCAAAAAGAATTTCCTACTCACAAATGCAAGCAACTTGCTCTTTTCCCATACTACCCTTGTAAAATTTCCCCCCTCCTTGTCTACTCAAATAGTAAAGTTTTTCACAGACTATTTCGCATCTCCTACATGCCAGGAATTAGGTGCTAGCAATAACAAAAATGAGCAGACAATACAGTACCTTCGGAAGGCTTAGTGTACAACAAGAAATGCAAAGATTCATTAATTCCATGTGCCGTTACTGATTGCGTATGTAACAGGAAATTCTGTTAGACACACTGAATACAAATAAAACAGAACCAGCCGCCAGGCGTGGAGGCGTATGCTTATCCTATCAGTGCATTGTCAGTCAGGGTAGGAGGATTCTGAGATGAAGGCCAACCAGGGTTACACAGCGAGACCGTCTCAAAAAATCTGGAGTGGGAGAAGCCTTTTTGGTGGAATTGATACTCTTGTGGACACACAGAAGTAAAAAGCAGTGCTGAGTTCAAGGCTAGCCCCCAGGGCTACAGAGTGAGTTTCAGTCATCCTGGTCTAGACTGAGACCCTGCTTTAAAAAAATAAAAAATAAAAACAGGCTGGAGAAATGGCTTAGTAGTTAACGTGCTTGCCTGTGAAGCCTAAGGAGCCAGGTTCAATTCCCCAGTGCCCCCATAAGCCAGATGCACAAGATGGCACATGTGTCTGGAGTTTGCTAGTAGTGGCTGGAGGCCCCGACATGCCCATTCTCTCCCTCCCTCTCTCTTTCTCCCTCTCTCAGTCTCTATTTTTCTCTCTCTCCCTCTTAAATAAGTAATTAAAAAACAAAACTGGCTGTAGGATTGTCAGGTCAGGTGGCTAGCACCTGTGATCCCTGTACCTTGGAGATAGATGCAGGAGGATAACGAATTGAAAGCCATCCTGGGCTACTTGAGACCCCATCTCAAACAACATGTTCTAGAGGAGTGCTGTGAGGAAGGGGAAGCGGATCCAAGAACAGAGGACAACAGATGAGGTGCCTACCGCGACCAGAAAGGTGACCTTAACGAAGACCTGAATAGAACTACTGCAAGCCTGGAGGTGGCACTATGGGAAGAGAACTTCGAGGACGTGGGCTTGGTTGGAGTGGCGTGAGCAAGGAGGTGTGTGCGTCGGGGGGAGAGGGGAGGAGGGCTGGTCAGGACTCGGGGTGCTCAGCTTAGCATGATGGGAAGTGCGAGGGGCTGAGAGCAGCAGAACGATGTCAGGTGACTGGCGCTTTCAAAGGATGCTTTGAAGAGACTGTCGAAGGTGAGGCTGGACCAGGGACACCCTCGGGAAGCTACAGAAAGCTGGTCAGGAGGTGACAGTGGCTCAGACCATGGAGGGGAAAGTTGTCAGATGTGCTACGAAGTGGATTGACTGTCCTTTCCTTGCCTTGAATTTTTCCAATGCCCACTGAATTCTTTTTAGAAATTAGAACTTTCTCTTTTTTTTTTAAACACTTTTATTTCTATTTATTTATTTATTTAAGAGAGAGAAGAAGAAAGAGAATAGGCACGCAAGGGCAGATGCTTACCTGAAAAGCCTAAGGACTCAAATTCCATTCCCCAGTACCCAGGTAAAGCCTGGTTCTGGTTGTCAAGAGGGGAGGACAAATGTGCAGACAACACCCAGCGCTATGTGTTTCGTGCCAGGGAAGCTGCTGGGTAGCAGGCATGTGTGCTTGGAAAGGAAGTATCCCCATGCACCCTTGGGCTGAACAATGCCTGTGCCTGCACCACTGAATTGGTGCCAGAACATTTTAAGGATACACTTGAGTCTAAAATGAAAAGGGCTGAACTGTATTCAGTGTATGGCCCTCAATCCTGCTGTGGCTGCCCCAGCTGCTCGTACTTCAAGAGGGTCCTTTTGCCTGCTCAGAGGTTGGACTCTCCCTCCCAAGTCCATGTTGCCTGCTTTTCTTGACTTCCCTATTTCTGAGCCTCAAAGGTTTGTTTTTTGCATATGGCCATTAAAAAAAAAAAAACCCAACAATGTAAACCTCACTTTACTAAAAAAGAATTATCCCACAAGAGAAAAAAAAAAAAAGAAGTTGTCAGGCCTGGAGAGATGGCTTAGTGGTTAAGCACTTGCCTGTGAAGCCAAAGGACTCTGGTTCAAGGCTAGATTCCCCAGGACCCACGTTAGCCAGATGCACAAGGGGGTGCACGCATCTGGAGTTCGTTTGCAGTGGCTGGAGGCCCTGGCACACCCATTCTGTCTCTCTCTCTCTCTCTCTGCCTTTTTCTCTCTCTGTCTGTCACTCTCAGATAAATAAATAAAAATAAACAAAAAATAGTTTTAAAAAAAGTTGTCAGGCTGGGCATGGTGGCGCACGCCTTTAACACCAGCACTCAGGAGGCAGAGGTAGGTGGATCGCTGTGAGTTTGAGGCTACCCTGAGACTACATAGTGAATTCCAGATCAGCCTGAGCTGGAGTGAGACTCTACCTCGAAAAATAAAAAGAAAGAAAGAAAGAAAGAAAGAAGGGAGGGAGGGAGGGAGGGAGGGAGGGAGGGAGGGAGGGAGGGAGGGAGGGAGGAAAGGACATTATTTTCTTGGTCATGTTGTTTTGCTATAGTGGGATTAACCCCAGGGTCTTGTGCATGGTAGGCAAATGCTGTACCAATGAGCTATGCCCTTAGTCCCCATATCATTTCGTGTCCAGTTCATGTCAGCATTTTGGCCTCGTGTCAAGGACAACCCAGTGTTCCAGCTGCTCACACAAGCAGCACGCAAACTATCCAGAATCCTCAGGCATGATGGACATCACATGTGTGCATGTATGTTGCTGGCAGGTTGCTCCCAGATATAAGAGGACCATCTTGTGGCTGTCTCCTGTGATTCAGCTTTTCCTAAAGCCTTCCTTCCTTAATTTTCTTTTTTCTTTTTTTTTTTTTTGTTTGTTTGTTTGTTTTTCGAGTTAGGGTCTCACTCTGGCTCAGGCTGACCTGGAATTCACTATGTAGTCTCAGGGTGGCCTCGAACTCTCAGTGATCCTCCTACCTCTGCCTCCCGAGTGCTGGGATTAAAGGTGTGCGCCACCACGCCCGGCTCCTTTTTTAATTTTCAAGTCCACCCTTAGAGAATCTGACATGTGAGCATTTCCCAAACGGTTCACCTTGTCATATTATTTCCCCATGTCTGACTGTCTCAAATTTCAATCATAACTAAGACAGCTCTACAAAGACTCAAATCCTGCCTCTGACAGCCTAAGTCAATTCAGTTTATATCATGTGGCCCTGACCTTCGGATCCAGGAAAACCTAGTCTAATTTTTTTCCTCTCTCTCAGTAAAATGGGTAGCAGGGAGAATAGCTGGACTTTTTTTTCGAGGTAGCATCTCACTATAGCCCAAGCTGACCTGGAATTCACTATGTAGTCAGGCTGGCCTTGAACTCCCAAGTGCTGGGCTTAAAGGCATGAGCCACCATGCCCAGCTAGCCCTTGATGAGAATGTATCATGTTTCAGAAATGAGAGAAGGGAGACAGATGTGGCTACTTGGGTCTGAGACATGCCATGAGAAGCCAAGCCCAGCTTTCTTCTGGAATACAAGACCAGGCAGGAAAATCTCCTGGATGTAGAGAGTATTTCTTCTTCCAGAAGACAAGGTACAGATTCACCACTGGGCATGATCTGCTGGCACGGGTTCACCTTATTACTTCAACAGCCCTGCTCGCCAGACAGGACAGGCCCTGTGGTGTCTAGCCTGAACTGATGTCTACAAGCCTTTCCTGTCTCTAACCTTACTGTCCTCTCACTAACCAGAGATGAGAGGTCACACCACTTAGATCCTAAGGATTAAGAAATGCTAACTGGAGCTGGGCGTGGTGGCTCACACCTTTAATCCCAGCATTTGGGAAGCCGAGGTAAGAGGATTGCTGTTGAGTTCAAGACTACTCTGAGACTACACAGTGAGTTCCAGGTCAGCCTAAGCTACAGTGACACCCTACCTTGAAAAACAAACAGCAACAACAACAACAACAAAAAAAAAAGTTAAAAAGAGAGAGAGAGAGAGAGAGAGCTGGAGATGGCTTAGTGGTTAAGCACCTGCCTGTAAAGCCTAAGGACCTTGGTTCTAGGCTTGATTCCTCAGTACCCACGTAAGCCAGATGCACAAGGTGGCACATGCATCTGGAGTTTGCAGTGGCTGGAGGCCTTGGTGCACCCATTCTCTCTCTCTGCCTCTTTATCTCTCTCTCTCTCCCTCTCAAGTAAATAAATAAAAATTTAAAAAATAAAAAAAAAAAAGAAGCCAGGCATGGTGGCATACGCCTTTAATCCCAGCACTCAGGAGGCAGAGGTAGGATTGCCATGAGTTCGAGGCCACCCTGAGACTCCAGAGTGAATTACAGGTCAGCCTGAGCTAGCGTGACACCCTACCTTGAAAAATAAAAATAAATAAAAAAAGAAATGCTAAATGCTAACTGGGTATGGTGGCACATGTCTTTAATTCTAGCACTTGAGAAGCAGATGTAGGAGGATCACTGTGAGTGCCAGGACAGCCTGAGATTACAGAGTGAATTCCAGGTCAGCCTTGTCTAGAACAAGACCCTACCTCAAAAAAAAAAAAAAAAAAAGAAAAGAAAAGAAAACACAAACTAGGTAGGAATGATGTCATTAACAGGGACATAAGACAATATAGAGAATAGGTAATCCTTGGCAAAGAAAAAGTATATACCTAGAGTCAAGATATGACATAATTATCTGCCTACTGGAGACTCAGTATTTCCTCCCTCAGCAACAGATATGATAGCAACTTTCCTACACAGAATTACTAAAACTAAGAGACTCAAGTCTGGCTGGTGGTGCATGTCCTTAATCCCAGTGCTCGGAGGCAGAGGTAGGAGGATCGCCTTGAGTTCAAGGCCACGCTCAGACTACATAGTGAATTCCAGGTCAACCTGGACTAAAGTGAGACCCTAACTTTGAAACAAAAGAAAAACTAAGCCCAGGATGGTGACCCCCACCCCTGCCCCACCTTCGATCCCAGCACTTGGGATAGGGGGATTGCTGTGAGTTCAAGGCCACTTTGAGACTACATAGTGAATTGTAGGTCAGGCTGGGCTAGAGCAAAACCCTACCTCGTAAAAGAAAACAAAGCAAAAATAAATAAATAAATAAAATAAAAATAAAGAAATGCTGGTCTCCATGGGCAAGACAGAGCAGGAAACCATAACCATATACAAAGGATTGGGCCATTCATTGTTCCTGGCACTGATGAAGGGACCCTTAAGAAAGGCGGCGGCCCAAGCAGAAAACACGCTTTGGTACATGGGGATCTGTCACAAATCGCTGGTGTCGCGAGCACTAAACTGTCCCTGGACCATATGCTGGTCCTTACATGCTCATAACAGCTGGCTGCTCGAGGCCTCTGACTTTGAAGGCGCCCGGGGCAGGTTGGTCAGGGAAACCGTAACTCCCAGAGCCCAGGAGCGAGGCCGCATGGTGTGGCAGGGGACCCCACCCAGATGTGGGTGTGAATTCTGCTCCTAACACTTGGCGGCTTTGACATCCGTGTCCTGTTGACATTTCATTAGCTGTTTACACTGTCCGTTTTCTGATCTGGAGAAAGAAACCTAGACTGCAAAGCAAGGTTGGGAAATAGAAGCGAGATGCAAAGCAAGGTTGGGAAATAGAAGCGAGATGCGTGAGCCGTTTGGCACACACCTGAGTCTGCTTATAACGGACGGTGCCCATCAGGACCCCACGTCTGTCTCAGGGTCGCCGCAAGCCTACAAGTGCCACCAGCTGTCCAGAGCCCCTCCTGTTGTCCAGCCTCGGGGTAACGGGACAGAAAGTCAGCACTTCCCCGTCCTCCCGTACAAGCCCGGGCTGTCAAGAGTGGATGTCACTGTCGCATCTAAGCGCAACCTTTAGACGCCAGGCCTCGCTGCAGCCCCACCTGCGGCGCTGCGGGCTCTTCCCACCCCACGCCGGGTCCAGACGCCCGCGCCGGGCCCCTCACCTGATGTAGGGGAAGAAGGGGTTGACGTGCCCAGACAGCACGGCTACCACGTAGGAGATGATGAAGGCAGCGGACGACCAGGTCACCAGGAGGAAGGGGACGAAGGCCATTCCCCGGAGGAAGCACAGCATCGTGGCGAGGACGCCGGCTTGCTGCGGGCTGCCTGGAGGCGGCGGCCACGGGCCAGCCACGCGCGGCGAGGACGGGCGGCTCCGCGAGGGCCGGGCGAGGGGGAGTTCAAGGCCAGCCCCGGAGGGAAGGAAGCGCGCAGGGCCCAGCGGAGAGGCGGCGGGGCCCGGGGGTGGGTGGGTGGGGCGCTCGCGGCTCGGGGCTCGTTGCGAAATGGGTGCAAGTGTCTGGGCGGCCGCCGGGTCGCGTCCCGCGGTCACCTCCGCGCTTCCTTTCACTTTTGGTTGTTGGCTCGGTGGCGGCGGGGACGCGGTGCAGGATGCCCGCCCGCCGGGCCGTCCCGCCCCGCAGCGCGCCCTGGCTCTTGCGCAAGTCTGGAGCTGGATTGTGTTCCCAGGGGACCTCTCCTCCCCTCGGGGGTTTCCGGGACTCCTGGGCTGCCGCGTGCCCATTCACACCCCCGAGGTCTTCCCTCCCAGGTCCCACTGGTGGTCTTGTTTACCAGGGGAAGAGGGTGGACGCCGCCTGGGGAATGCCCACCCCACCTGCTTCTGCAAGGGGTCCGCCGCGGGAGTCTTGGCAAAGGTGTGGCATGGAGTTTGCCAGGGCACTGAGCACTGGATGTGACAGCCACCTGGATGGTGTGCAACTAAAACCAAGACCGCACAGCTGCAGGCCTGGTGTCGCGGTCACTGAGGTAGGAGGATCAGAGTTCAAGGCTTGCCTGGGAAACTTAGGCCTATCTCAAAAAGGCCAGGCGGGGCTCGTGAGAGCGCTTGCCCAGCGTGGTTAAGGCCCCTGGGCTCTGGAACAGACGGAGCACACACAAGGAGGGACCCACACACGAGCAGAATGCAGCTCAGGGTGACCCCAGCCCTGGCCAACTCTGCCCCCAGCTCTCACCAGAGCTACTTAAAAGTACTTGTTTCCTAGCAAAGAGGCAACCTACAGAATGGGAAAAAAATCTTCGCCAGCTATATATCTGATAGAGGATTAATATCTAGGATATACAAAGAACTCAAAAAGTTAACCAATAAGGAATCAAACAAGCCAATCAAAAAATGGGCTAAGGAGCTAAATAGAGAGTTCTCAAAGGAAGAAATACGAATGGCATATAAGCACCTAAAAAAATGTTCTACGTCACTAATCATCAGGGAAATGCAGATTAAAACTACATTGAGATTCCATCTCACTCCTGTCAGATTGGCCACCATCATGAAAACAAATGATCATAAATGTTGGCGGGGATGTGGAAAAAAAGGAACCCTTCTGCACTGCTGGTGGGAATGCAATCTGGTCCAGCCATTGTGGAAAACAGTGTGGAGGTTCCTAAAGCAGCTAGAGATTGATCTACCATATGACCCAGCTATAGCACTCCTAGGCATATATCCTAAGGACTCATCTCATTTCCTTAGAAGTACATGCTCAACCATGTTTATTGCTGCTCAATTTATAATAGCTGGGAAATGGAACCAGCCTAGATGTCCCTCAACAGATGAGTGGATAATGAAGATGTGGTACATTTATACAATGGAGTTCTACTCAGCGGTAAAGAAAAATGAAGTTATGAAATTTGCAGAAAAATGGATGGACCTGGAAAGTATTATACTAAGTCAGGTAACCCAGGCCCAGAAAGCCAAGCGCCACATGTTCTCTCTCATATGGGGATCCTAGCTACAGATGACTGGGCTTCTGCGTGAGAATGAAAATACTTAGTAGCAGAGGCCAGTAAGTTGAAAAGGAGACATAAAGGGTGGAGAAAGGAAGGGAGGAGGATACTTAATAGGTTGATATTGTATATATGTAATTACAATGATTGTAATGGGGAGGTAATATGATTGAGAATGGAATTTCAAACGGGAAAGTGTGGGGGTGGGGAGGGAGGGAATTACCATGGGATATATTTTATAATCATGGAAAATGTTAATAAAAATTAAAAAAAAAAAAGTACTTGTTTCCTGCCAGCCCCAAACAGGGTGATTTGACCCACTCTGCAGAAAGGACTGGTGTTCCCTAGGAATTTGCAGGTACAGTGACTCGCAAGTATAGCTTGGAGATTGTGACACCACATTTGGTCATAGGTGACCTTACGTGCTTCATTTCAGCCACATAAACATTTCCTGGGTGCCACACGGTGTAAGGGGAAAGCCTACAGAGGTTAAACAGCACCATCAGAACTAGGAGAGTAATCTATAGCTGAAAAAAAATATTCAAAATAGGCCGGGCTTTGTGTCATATGCCTTTAACCCACACCTGGGAAACAGAGGTAGGAGGATCTCCATGAGTTGGAGGCCACCCTGAGAGTACATGGTGAATTCCAGGTCACCCTGGGCTAGAGTGAGACCTTACTGCGGAAAACCAAACAAACAAATAAATAAAATAAAATAAAATTCAGAATAGGAAAAAGAAAATAGAGAGATTCCCAGAGCTGGGGACCAGGGCTCAGATGCTGGGTTAGAAAGGTTATCTAACTACAGAGTTTTCAAAAGGAAAGAATTATTTTATATTAGCGGTATGTAGGGTGGACCCAGGACCTCCCTTTACCACTGAGCCACAGCCCAACCCAATTAGACAAAAGTGAGATTAGCATTTCAGGTCAAGAAAAGAACAGGAGGAAATACACAAACTGAAAACACTTCTCTGGAGCTGAAATGACATTTAAAATACTTGTGAGACAGGGTCAGAGGCCAATTCACCAGAACCTTCCTAAGAAGCTTGGTTCTACTGGTATGTGTGGTTCATGCCTATAATCACAGCACTCTGAAGGGTGAGGCAGGAGGATTTCCACATTTCTTGGTTAGCCTGGGCTACACAGTGAGTTCCAGGCTAGCCTGGACTACACTGTGAAACCCTGTCTCAAAAAAATAAAAACCCAGCCTGGCCTGGTGGCGTAAGACTTTAATCCCAGCACTTGGGAGGCAGGGGTAAAACGACTGCCAAGAGTTCGAGGCCACCCTGAGAATGCAGAGTGAATTCTAGGTCAGCCTCAAACTCACAGCAATCCCCTTACCTCTATCTCCTGAGTGCTGGGATTAAAGGCATGCATCACCATGCCCAGCCCACATTCCTCTGTTTTGGAATGCTAATTTTTATCTGTGCTGTTACATATTGAAAATGTGTAATTTGTTTTTCTATTTTCCAGTGAGTCACAGTTAAGGGATTGGCCTGAGCTGGGCGTGATGGTGCATGCCTTTAATCCCAGCACTAGGAAGGCAGAGGTAGGAGAAAAAAAGAGAGAGATTGGCCTGAGCCTCAGAAGATAGTATGGACTTTTGAAAAGTGTTCGGACTGTAAAAGGCTATGGAGACTTTTGATTTTTCTTTTCTTTCTTTTTTGTTTGTTTTTGATTTTCGAGGCAGGGTCTCACTCTAGCCCAGACTGATCTGGAATTCACTTTGCATTCTCAGGGTGGCCTCAAACTCAAGGCGATCCTCCTACCTCTGCCTCCCGAATGCCGGGATTAAAGACGTACCTATGACGACTTTTGAGGTTGGACGAAGTGCATTTTGCATCACGAGATGATCGTGAGCACACGGGGTCTAACGGCAGAAAGTTGTAGTTTGAATGTGAGATGTCCCCACTTGCTTCCCAGCTAGCGGTGCTTATCTGGCAGAAGTGTGGAATTTTAGGCACTGGGCCTTGCTGGAGAAAGTGGGTCATTGGGGGTGCATGTGTCTTGAGGTTTTAGAGCCCTGCCTCTCTTCCTGCTCCTTCTCTCTTCCTGACTCTGGATGCAATGAGACCAGCTTTTCTTCATAGCCCTGCCACCAAGCTTCCCTACCATAATGCAACATATCCCTGTGAAACCGTCAATCAGAATAAACTCCTTCCTTCCTTAAGCTGCTGGCTGTCAGGTATCTAATCACAGCAGTAAGAAAATACCTAACACAATAGCAATTTGGAATGAATCCAGACCATTGTACGGTGTAGTTTGGGGGATTTTGTATTTTCTGTCTCTCTTCTCACCTTTGTAAACTGTTTTATTCCACATGCTGTCCATACGGCCTCACTACTTATAATCTATCTTTATAAAGAATTGTCTAGCTGGGCGTGGTGGCACACGCCCTTAATCCCAGCCTTGAGTTAAAGGCTACCCTGACACTACATAGTAAATCCAGGTCAGCCTGGGTCAGAGTAAGACCCCACCTCAAAACACACACACACACAAAAAAAAAAGAATGAAAGAAAAAGAAAAAGAAATAGTCTAGCCAGGCCATATGAACCAACGGGTGCAATAGTGGCATGTCTGTTATGGGGGATCCAACTGCTCTGTAACTGGACTGAAGGCTCCATGGGAGGGAATACATCCCTGATTACTGAAAATCTATAACAGGGGTAGTCATGAGCCCTAGGAGTGTAACATCTGCTGATGTCTGGCTAAATGTATATACTATGCTCACCAAACTGCCCAGCAAGCACTTCTCTTACTGCTCATACCCGTATATTCTAATCTCACTTTTGGTTACAGAACCTTCTCTTTTCAGATGGCAGTGACCTTGGAATGACTCATAAGGCACCATGGTGCTGAGAAGAAGTGACAGAGGAGTGCTCAGCACTGAAACATCTCTATCACACCTTCCAAAGCTCAATGGCAGAAGAGGTGGTAGAAAGAATGTAAGAGCCAAAGGAAGGGCAGGACTCCTTACAACATGCTCCTCTAGACACAAAATGACCTGGATATCCATGACCTCACATTGCCTGACACTTCCTACACAAGACCATCACAATAGGAGGAAAAGGTGATGACATCAAAATAAAAGAAAGACTTATTTAGAGGAGGAAGAGGTATGATGGAGAGTGAAGTTTCAAAGCGGAAAGTGGGAGAAGGGAGGAAATTACCATGGGTTATTGTGTACAATTATGGAAGTTGTCAATAAAAATAAACTAAAAAAAAGAAAAGAAGGGCTGGAGAGATGGCTTAGCGGTTAAGTGCTTGCCTGTGAAGCCTAAGGACCCAGGTTCGAGGCTCGGTTCCCCAGGTCCCACGTTAGCCAGATGCACAAGGGGGCGCACGCGTCTGGAGTTCGTTTGCAGTGGCTGGAAGCCCTGGCGTGCCCATTCTCTCTCTCTCCCTCTATCTGTCTTTCTCCCTGTGTCTGTCACTCTCAAATAAATAAATAAAAAATGAACAACAACAACAAAAAAAAAAATTAAAAAAAAAAAGAAAAGAATTGTCTAGGTATGTGCCTGAGGGTAAATCCATGTTTCTACTGAAGTATATAGGCTTTGTGACATCGATTTCCAAGTTATCATGTGGCTTACATTTGAGTTTACTATAGTCTTCCCAGTGGTTATTAACTAATGTAACTAATTCATCATGTGAAAGACTCACTCTATGTGTGTGCATACATGTGTACCTGTTCCTATATGCAAGTGTATATGTGTGTGTTTTCCATGGTGAAGCCCCTGACCTGTGAATGGCTTCTGGGCCCTGTTCCCAGACATGCAAGAAGTCATTCCTTGTATACAAAGTCAAAACTCACCATGTTCCTGGATTACACAGATGGCACAACGATCTTGACCTTCCTGATATCTAAGCTGCACTTGCTTGTTTCCTTTAATTGGCCTTCAAAGTTGAAAGGTGTGGTGGTTTGAATAGAATAGATGGCCCCCGGTATATTCAGTTGTTTGCAGTTTGCATCTGCAGACACCGGGCTGGAGGCAGTATCACTGTGTGGATCTTAAGGTGTGGTGGTCGGTTTCAGATATGCAAAGTATGCCTAGCTGGAGTTCCTGAAGTGTGCTGTGGATTTTGACCTTTAGGCTTGTGCTTCTCTCTCTGCTTGGGCCTGTGAAGGCAGGCCAGCTTCTTCTGCTATTATGGAACTTCCCCTGGATCTGTAAGCTTCAATAAATATCCCTTCCTCCATAACTGTGTCTGGTCTGGAAGTTCATCTCAGTGAACCTGAATATGTCTGCTACAAAAGGTTAATAGCCTTCCCCGAATATAGAGGGAGCTCAAGAGTTAATAACTCTTTCTAAAACTAGCAGACAATAAAGAAGTCACAGAGGTATTTGGCCTCATTAAGTTTGACACCTTCCCTGATTGATTTACTCCCCTAAAGATCAGATGGCCTTGAAGGACCAGAAACCATCTGAGCATCCTCCCTTAGACAATCTTGGCTGAAGAAGCCTATTCTGAGCAAGGACACAAATGGCTCTGATTTTCCTATCAACTGTACGTGGTACAGTCTTTTTCTTAGGATCCTCCTTATAAGTCTGAATCCTAGCCCGACCCAAGGCTTCAGCCTTCATCCCGCAGGCAGACTGCTGCCCCTCGCTGTTTCTCTCAATAAACAGTCTGTCTGTAGGGACCAAGTCCAGTGTTCTCTTTTGCTTTTCTCTTACACTTTCCTTGCAAAATACAGGAGTGATTTCTTTTGAGATTATTCCTCTGGCAAACTCCTGCTTTTCAGATCGTTCTAGAATATATGCTTCATGCAGGAAGGAAGACCATTCTGCCTCGTTCACTGCTGTTATCCAGACGTGGAGCTGGGCTTGAAGCAGTTGCTTAATGAACATCTGTTGAGTCATTTGCCTCAGCAATGGCCTTCTTTGGGAAACCTTCCCTACCACCCCCAGTGTTTGCCCACTGCGCCACTTCTGTACATTCTGGGACTGTTTTTGTTATGTATTTCATGCTGACATGCCACTCTGCCAGCCAAACTCTAAAGTTTTTGTGAGCAGTAACAGAATCACCTATATTTCTATCTACAGTGCTAAGAACTAGCAGAGTGTAAGGGGTTAATAAATGTTCACTGAAACAAATATGCACAAGTGAATTCTCAGCTAATATGGTCATAGACAGTCTTACATACCAGTTGCATGCTAACATCTCACAAGAGGCACTATTAACGCCATGGCACTGAGCACAGCAATCAGAAAGAGGCAGCAAAAGTTGAGAAATGTCCCTTACTCAAAGGGGGAGAGCAGCCGGGTGTGGTGGCACATGCCTTTAATCCTAGCCCTTGGGTGGCAGAGGTAGGAGAATCACTATGAGTTCGTGGACACCCTGAAACTGCGTAGTGAAATCCAGTCAGCCTGAGTTAGCGTGAGACCCTACCTTGAAAAACCAAAAGAAAAAAGAAAAAAAAGGGGGGGTAGGGGAGAGCCAGCACCAAAGCCCTGTGTGCTTACTGCCGTGGTAACAGTGGTGTTATTGCATGCTGGGACAATGGCATCCGAGACTTCTCAGTTTTGTAAGTTTCTGACAATTGATTTTATTAGCACTAAGGGGGAGGGCAAGCATGAGAGAGAAAGCACTTCTGAGAAATTTGGAAATTTCCACTATGACAATGAATGTAAGAATTTCTCGTAAGTTAGAAGAGATGATGTTTTTTTCCTGTTCCCCTTATGCATAGTTTCTAAATTAACTCACAAATATAGAAAATCATATGATCTGACTTTCTCATATGTTCTGACTTTGTCATATAATTTGACTGATTTGAACATTTCTACATAGGACTTAATTTATGTTCACTTGTCATTATCTATGGAGCTACTGAGGTATGCTGTTGGTATTTGTAAAGACGCACTGATTTATTTCTCCATGTAGTACAGATTTTACAGAAAGGGAGGATAGGCTATGTGCTCCTCTTTTTAAAATTTTTTTAAAATTTATTTGCAAGTATATGGAAGAGACAGAGAGGAGACAGAAAGAATGAGTGTGCCAGGGCCTCTAGACACTGCAAATGAACTCCAGATGCATTAGCCACTTTGTGCTTCTGGCATTACATGGGTACTAGAGAATCAAACCTGGGTCATTAGGCTTTGCAGGCAAGCACCTTAACCCCTGAGCCATCTCTTCAGCCCACTGTTTTGGTAATCTATATGCATTGAACAAAATGTCAAAGGGCTGGAAAACGATAGAAACATCAGGTCAGTGATTAACTGTTTGTTTTACTACTCCAAAATAGCAATCATTTTTTGAGGGAAAAATCTCTTTATTAGTACATTTTTTTTAACATTTTAAACTTTTCTTTCCTTGTTTTTTTCAAAGTAGGGTCTTGCTGTAGCTCAGGCTGACCTGGAATGTACTATATAGTCTCAGAGTGGCCTTGAACTCACAGCAATCCTCCTACCCCATGCCCAGCAGTGGCTACTTTAAAAAATATATTTTATTTATTTATTTATTTATTTATTTATTTATTTATTTATTTATTTATTTATTTATTTATTTATGAGAGACAGAGAAAGAGGCAGAGAGAGAATGGGTACACCAGGGCCTCTAGCTGCTACAAAGGAACTCCAGACATATGTGCCACCATGTGCATCTGGCTTACATGGTTCCTAGGGAATCGAACCTTAGTCCTTTGGCTTTGCAGGTAAGCACCTTAACCGCAAAGCCATCTCTCCAACCCAGAAGGTAACTTCTTGTGTCAAAATTTTTGCTAAAGACTTTGACATGTTTGCCAGATATGTAAAAAGAAGCATGATTAGCTTCAAAACCATGAAGCTTTTTAGCAGAAGTCACTCACTGATAAGTTCATCACAGAAAACCATGAAGAAATGGCTCTGTTTCACCTAGAATGAAAGCCACATCTTCAAGAGAAAGAATGTGGGGTTGGAAACAAACTTCCAGGTGTCAGCAGAGGCTATGCCAGTGAAGAGTGAGAGGTAAGCTTTCATCATTTGGAATGCCACCTAGAAATGTGTACCACCACGAAGAAGAGATGAGGAGATAGGGAAGGGATTGGGAGAGGCTAGACAGTTTTTTCTTTCTTTTTTCGAGGTAGGGTCTCACTCTAGCCCAGGCTGACCTAAATTCTCTATGTAGTCTCAGGGTGGCTTCAAACTCATGGCGTTCCTTCTGTGTCTGCCTCCCGAGTACTGGGATTAAAGGGTGTGCCATCACCCCTGGCTTTAGGCAGTTTTTTGTGCTGCATTTTCCAAGGTAACTTCCCAACATAGGATGTGTGAGGAAGCGCTGTTAGTTGCCCTAATGGACCTGTAGTGACAACTAACAATATTCTCTCATTTCCAAGGGCTGGATAGATGACTTAGCGGTTAAGGCATTTGCCTGCAAAGCCAAAGGAGCCCGGTTTGATTCCCCAGGACCCACGTAAGCCACACACAAGGGGGTGCATGTGTCTGGAGTTCGTTTGCAGTGGCTGGAGGCCCTAGTGCGCTCATTCTCTCTCTCTCCCTCTCAATCCCTCTCTCTCCCTCTTTCTCTCTCTGCCTTTTTCTCTCTCCCTCTCAAATAAATAAATAAAAATTTTTAAAAAGAGGAAAATCTTTTTTTTCCTTCATTTTTTTAATTGACAACTTCCATGATTGTAAACAATATTCCATGGTAATTTCCCTCCTTCCTCCTACTTTCCCCTTTGAAACTCCATTCTCCATCATATCCCCTCCCCCTCTCCATCAGTCTCTCTTTTATTTTGATGTCATGATCTTTTCCTCCTCTTATGATGGTCTTGTGTAGGTAGTGTCAGGAACTGTGAGGTCATGGATATCCAGGCCATTTTGTGTCTGGAGGAGCATGTTGTAAGGAGTCCTGCCCTTCCTTTGGCTCTTACATTCTTTCTGTCACCTCTTCCACAATGGACCCTGAGCCTTGGAGGGTGTGATAGAGATATTGCAGTGCTAAGCACTCCTCTGTCATTTAAAAAGAGGAAAATCTTAAAAAAAAATTACCTTTTTATGGGAATTTAGAGTGAAGAATGGGAGAGAAAAAGACAACATTACATGTGTGTGTGCACAGGGTGGTACTGGGATCAACTGCAAGGCCTCATGCACACTGTACAAGCTATGTTAGACTTTTAATAAAAATAAATCTTGGGCTGGAGAGATGGCTTAGCAGTTAAGTGCTTGCCTGTGAAGCCTAAGGACCCCGGTTCAAGGCTCGGTTCCCCAGGTCCCACGTTAGCCAGATGCACAAGGGCATATATATATATATATATGTATATATATATATATATATATATATATATATATATAGAGAGAGAGAGAGAGAGAGAGAGAGAGAGAGAGAATGGCCCGGCATGGTGGTACACGCCTTACGCCTTTAATCCCAGTACACGGGAAGCAGAGGCAGGAAGATCACTGTGAGTTCGAGGCCACCCTGAGACTACATAGTGAATTCCAGGTCAGCCTGGACTAGAGTCAATCCCTACCTCAAAAAACCAAGAAAAAAAAAATAAAAAGAGAGGCACGGTTACACACTCCTGAAACTCTCGTGTGGGGAGGAGGATGGAGACTGGAGAATCACTGGGGCTTGCTAATGGACAGCAGCTCCAGGTGGAGGAAAAGACCCCACTTCAAGGAAAGAAATAAACAGATGAACAATAAGAGAAGGACACCTGGGCTGGAGAGAGGGCTCAGCCATTAAGGCACTTGCCTTCAAAGCCTAAGGACCTGAGTTTGATTCCCAGTACCCACTTAAAACTAGATGCAGAAAGTGACACATGCATCTGGAGTTTGTTTGCAGTGGCTGGAGGCCCTGGCATGCCCATTCTTTCTCTCACTCTCCTTGCAAGTAAATAAATTTAAAAAATTTTAAAAATAATAATAATAAAAGAGGACACCTGATGTTTTCTCTGGTCTCTGCACACGTGAGCATGGAGCACACATCTGTACACCCATGTAAACACCACACAATGCAACCACACACGTACTACACACACACACACTCACACTCACACACACACACATACACACAAAGAGAAAAGAATATTAAAGTTCATAGTGATATATAGAGACAGACATTTACTATTAACAGGTTTCTTTAATGCTTAACCATGTTTATTAAAAATGATCTGAGCCGGGCGTGGTGGCGCACGCCTTTAATCCCAGCACTCGGGAGGCAGAGGTAGGAGGATCGCCGAGAGTTCGAGGCCACCCTGAGACTACATAGTGAATTCCAGGTCAGCCTGAGCCAGAGTGAGACCCTACCTCGAAAAAAAAAAAAAAAAAGATCTGAAAAGCTGGAGAGATGGCTTAGTGATTAAGGCACTTGCCTGCAAAGCCAAAGGACCCAGCTTCGATTCCCCAAGACCTACATAAGGTGGCACATATGTTTGGAGTTCATTTGCAGCAGCTGGAAGCCTTGGCACGCCCATTCTCTCCCCCCTTCCTTTCTCAAATAAATAAAAACAAAATATATTAAAAATTATCTTGCTGGGCTTGGTGGCACATACCTTTAATCCCAACACTCAGGAGGCAGAGGTAGGGGGATCTCCATGAGTTGGAGGCCACTCTGAGACTACATAGTGAAATCCAGGTCAGCCTGAGCTAGAGAAAGTAACTCAGTCTCTGTAGTTCCATCAGGAAGGGAATAGATTCTAATCTTTTTGTTGTGGTTTTGAGGTAGGGTCTCGCTCTAGCCCAGGCTGACCTATAATTCACTGTGGAGTCTCAGGGTGGCCTCCAACTAGCAGTGAGCCTCCCTTTTCTGGCTCCCAGTGCTGGGATGAAAAGCGTGCGCCCCCACACCCAGCTTTCTATTTTTTTTTTAAATTTTTTATTCATTTATTTGAGAGCAACAGACACAGAGAGAAAGATAAATAAAGGGAGAGAGAGAGAATGGGCGCGCCAGGGCCTCCAGCCACTGCAAACGAACTCCAGACGCAGGCGCCCCCTTGTGCATCTGGCTAACGTGGGACCTGGGGAACCGAGCCTCGAACCAGGGTCCTTAGGCTTCACAGGCAAGCGCTTAACCGCTGAGCCATCTCTCCAGCCCCCAGCTTTCTATTTTAACCACACACTCATTGCTATTGAAGTTTCCGTGGCATGCTTGCTGGTACCGGGCCATCTTTGTAAACCAGTCATTGTGGATACTGCCACTTAGTGGTGAAATATATTGACTACTGCCAAATTATGTAATTTGGTCAAGGAATACAGACAGCTTTTATACCTACGTCCACTATGAACAGATCATTCATTTCATTTGTTAACTAACATTTTCGGAGTCCCTAATCACTGAGCACAATAGGATATGAAATGCGAAGACACAGTCCACACCCTGAAAGTGTTTGTGCAACAGAGTCACGCAAAGAAAGTCTACTTAGAACCATCATATTACAAACTAAAACAAATGTGGCCTCCAGCATCTCTAGAGGATTCTAACCACTGTTAGAATACATTGGCTGTTGGTACCAACAAGGAAGAGATGAAAGAGCAGTCTCTGAGGACCCCTGCATCTCGTGACTGCAGTTTTAATGCCTCTGCTTTAAGTGAAGAACAGAAATGGTATGCCATCTCTAGAAAGAACTAGAGCTGTCCACAGTGGAAGTGAACTTCAAATGCAGCCTTGTAGGATCTTCTTGTTTCCCAAGTACCTATCAGTGGAACAGTTGAGAAAAACATGTAGCCGGTTTTTGCAGGATGCTAGAAGAAAAAACAAAGGAAAATCTGTTTTCTCTTTCACAAGCTACTCAGCATTCACATTATCCCTACTGATTTTAACTCTTTCTTTTCTGTTTTTGTTGTTGGCGTTTTGAGGAAGGGTCTCACTCTAGCCCAAGCTGATCTGGAATTTACTATGTACAGTCAGGGTGGCCTTGAACTCATGGTGATCCTTCTACCTCTGCCCCCTGACGTGCTGAGATTTAAGGTGTGCGCCACCACATCTGGCGAACTCTTTCCTTTGGGACCCTCCAGAGGTACAGTCATTTCCATAGCCATTTCCTTATTCTTTTAGCCAGAAAGGTCAGAAGCACGGGCGCATTCACTTTGGTTGTGACATGAGCACTTAGATCAGCCAACTCCAGAATGTGATGCTCTAAGAACAATGCCGGGCACCACTTAGTTGGATTGATGTTATTTTCTTGGCATTGGTTGTTGTGATAGGGTGGTATTGAAGAGCCCAAACCAAAGTAATGCCATGACAGGCTTAAGAAATATTAATATTAATATTAGAATAATATTTCTATAATAATAGAATAATAATAATAGTTCCTATAATAATAGAAATATTAATAGGCCTAAGTTTCTGTTTCCCTGCAGGGCCCAAGTTATGGACACAGCACTTTGCAGTTACTGGAAAAACCACAAACTGCCCAGTACCCAAAATAACCCCGGTAATGGGCCAATCAAAAGGGACCAAGTAGATGTTATACATTCCTGTGGCTATAGATAAGTTTGCTTAAAGTTCCTTAGCAACTATGTAACCAGTCAGCTTGTAACATGTATACTCTTGCTAAATGTCAACCAATCATGTTATAAATTCCCCTTTTCTTTGTTTGAA
Organism: Jaculus jaculus; assembly: GCF_020740685.1. Lineage (NCBI taxonomy): Eukaryota > Metazoa > Chordata > Mammalia > Rodentia > Dipodidae > Jaculus > Jaculus jaculus. The sequence goes on along the minus strand of NC_059107.1, from coordinate 144,809,168 downwards.
CCCAGTAAAAGCTTCTCCCAAACACCACTCCAGACCCACTGCATTGGTAAAGTCTGGAGCCCAAGCTTAAGCCTGAAATTAAGGTCTTTGCTATTGCATATGTGTCCTAGTCTCTTGGTGGTCTTTGGGGACTCTGTGATCTGGGCATAACAGCATATATTTCAATCAATTCAAAATTTTTATTCCAGGAATTCTAAGTTAAAGCTACCTCCCTAAAACAGATCATAGAGCCCAGGGTTTCTCTAGCCAGGTGTCGTGGCACATTCTTGTAATCCCAGCACCCGGGAAGCTCAGACAGGGGGACTGCCACAAGTTCAAGGACATCCAGGGCTTTATAGTGAGTACTGGCTGGACTGAGCTCCAGTATAGGGACCTATCATAAAACATATACCTATTGTGTTCCAAAAGCTTGGAGGTCAGGAAATGGAGCCAACTTCCAACATCAAGATAGGAGCTTGCTTTTGTAAATAGGTAAGTTCTGCCAAGTATATCACGAGGAATTGATAGTGGTTCCTGGGACCTATTTAGAACCTATTGGCAAACAGAAGCCTTGGGAGAACTTAAGCATGGAAGAAACTAGGAGCCAGCAGAGAAGGGCAAGAAGAGACAGGGAGAGAAAATATATTCATTTGAGTTGCCCGGGCAACTAAAGAAGGCTCAGTGATGAGTTTTGAGGAGTTAACATCCTAAAACTGCATTCTCTTGATAGGTTTTGTTCAGAGTGATTATTTCTAGGCTAAAGAATCCACTCGTTGGGCTGGAGAAATGGCTTAGCGTTTAAGGCACTTGCCTGCAAAGCCAAAGGACCATGTAAGCCAGATGCATAAGAGGGTGCATGCATCTGGAGTTCATTTGCAGTGGCTGGAGGCCCTGGCGCGTCCCTGCCTATTTCTCTCTCTCAAATAAAGAAAAATAAAATATTTAAAAGATTAAAAGAATCCACTCATTGCTTTAAGTAGAAGTGAGTTAAACTGGCCCACCTACAAATCCTTGGGCACACTGAACAGAGGGATTTTGGGTTAAATTTGTAGGGTCCACTGAACTGGCAGAGGCACTGATGGCTCTCTCACTCGCTCTTTCTCTGTCTCTCCCTCCGTCCATGAAAGTCATGCTTCCAGATTAAAGTCCGTGTAAGTCACAGGCGGATCTCTAGCTGCAGGCTTGTGCCTTTAATTCACTGTTACCTTTCAGCTCATAATTCACCCCTCTGAAAACCTGTTGTGCACTAATGGAGACGTCCTTTGCACTAAGCGTGATATTAAGCTTTGCCAGCAGAGGGCGATGAAGGGCTAGATTGCAGAAGTTTTATGTTATGTTTTTAACACCTTTCTTTCTCCGTGGCACGGTGAGTTAGTACGTGTGTGAGAAGGGCAGTAGTGATCTGTCCCAGCCATGCACGCCCAGAGAGCAGTCTCTTAGGGACCTTGTTACTCTGGTGTGTTTGCTGGCACTGTGTCCCACGCTTGACACTCACAGCAGCGCTCCAGCTTCCACTGAAAAACGGCCAATTTCCATGGGATGCAAAAAAAAAGTGCTCAGAAGGATAGTTTTTGTTTGTTTGCTTGCTTGTTGTTCAAGGTAGGATCTCTGGCCTGGGCTAGCCTCGTGGAGAACCCCCAATCTTAGCCTCCCACATTCTGGGATGAAAGGCATGTGTGGCCACTATGTTCAGCTAAATTTATAGTTTTAATTCTTTTTTTTTTAATATTTATTTATTTGTAAGCAGAGACAGATAGAGAGAGAGAGAAAGAACGTGAGTATGGGTACGCCTGGGTCTCTAGCCACTGCAAATGAGCTACAGATGCATGTGCTACTTTGTGCATCTGGCTTTACCTGGGTGCTGGGGAATTGAACTCTGGTTGTTAGGCTTTGCAGGTAGTTACCTTAACCACTGGGCCACCTCTCCAGCCCTAAATTTATAGTTTTGAAAAGATTTGTAAGCAGCAATGTACAAGACCCAGGGTTCAAATTTCCATCACTGAAAATCAAACAAAACAAAATTAAAAAATAGAAACTGGACTGGAGAAATGGCTTAGCGGTTAAACGCTTGCCTGTGAAGCCTAAGGACCCCAGTTCGAGGCTCTATTCCTCAGGTCCCATGTTAGCCAGATTGCCGGAGCCTGCCGGCTGAAAGGGTTCACGCCTGATGGGGAGTGAGGATTAAGGAAAGACAGAAGAAAGAGTGAAAGAATGGACTCCAGTCCAGGGCTGAAGCCAGGACTGAAGACATGGTTTATTTCACAGCATTCCTTTTTATATCTCTTTACAAACAGTTTTTCCATAGACAAAGATTTTATGAGCTTTACAAGTTCCTATCAAAAAACCTTCCTGTTACAGAGTTTTTGCATTTCAATCATTTCTCAGTACAAAGGACCAGCCAAATGGCTGAAGATACCTAATCTTGCTTACAGGTAGGCTGCTATAGTTTTGCTAATGCCTTGTTGCCAGACGGCTTCCTGACACTGCAGATACACAATCTTACTTGTAGGAAGGCTGCTATAGTTTTGCTAGTGTCTTGCTGCCAGACAGCTTTCTGACACTGAGGATACACAATCTTACTTGTAGGAAGGCTGCTATAGTTTTGCTAATATCTTGCTGCCAGAAGCCCAGAGCTATGGATACAAGTCCAGCCAGAATGGCTCCCGACACCAGATCCACAAGGGGGCGCACGCGTCTGGAGTTCGTTTGCAGAGGCTGGAAGCCCTGGCGCGCCCATTCTCTCTCTCTCCCTCTATCTGTCTTTCTCTCTGTGTCTGTCGCTCTCAAATAAATTTTTTAAAAAAATTAAAAAATAATAAAAATAAAAAAATAGAAACTGAAAAAATTGGAACTAAGTAGTATTAAATATGAGAAACTCAGCCGGGCATGGTAGGTCATGCCTTATCTTTTTTTGTTTGTTTGTTTGTTTGTTTTGTTTTTCGAGGTACCACCGGGCTTGGTGGCGCACGCCTTTAATCCCAGCACTCGGAAGGCAGAGGTAGGAGGATCACCATGAGTTCCAGGGCACCCTGAGACTACATAGAGAATTCCCTGCCAGACTGGGCTAGAGTGAGACCCTACCTTCAAAAACAAAACAAATAAACAAAACAAAACAAAAAAAGAATTAGAGGGATGAAAGTTAACCAAGACAGTGCTGGAGAGATGGCTTAGTGGTTAAGACCCTTGCCAACAAAGCCTAAGGTCCTGGGTTTAATACCCCAGGATCCACATAAAGCCAGATGTACAAGGGGACACATGCATCTGGAGTTTGTTTGCAGTGGCTAGAGGCCCTGGAGTGCCAATTCTCTTTTTCTCTCACAAATAAATAAATTATATATATATATGAAAGAAAGTTATCAAAAGAAAGTCACAAACCACTGAAACAGAAAACCACAGGAGCATAGGAGGAATGAAAGAATACACAAAATGAAACAGTGAAAACACAGAGAACAACGTTTGTTTTTGAGATAGGTTCTTATTATGTAGCCCAGGTTGCTCTTGAACTCATGATCCACCTGCATCAGCCTCCTAAATGTTGGGATTACAGGTGTGTACACTATGTTCATGGCCACAGAGAATTTTAAATTTAGGTGAATGATTATAAATTCCCATATAAAAATGATTCCAGTAGAAAGGAAGGGAAGAGGGACTTAATAGGATGGTATTGCATATATGTAAGTAGAGAACAGATTAATGGGGGGTGAAAAGGCCTAAGTGAGGTCAGGGGAAGAGATTGAGTAAAGGAAAGGTGGAGGGAGGGCTAATCAAAATCTAAGAGGATATATTTAAAAAGGAGACATAAAGGGAAGAGAAAGGAAGGGAGGAGGGTACTTAATAGGTTGCTATTGTATATATGTAAGCACAATGATTGTGATGGGGAGGTAATATGATGGAGAATGGAATTTCAAAAAGGAAAGTGTGGGGGGAAGGGAGGGAGGGTATTACCATGGGATGCTTTTTATAATCACAGAAAATGTTAATAAAAATTGTGAAAATAAAATAAAAATAAAAATAAAAAAGTATGCAATGTCACAGATGCTCAGAAAGATGATGTTTGACCACCCTCACCATCCCATGCTCAGTGCCATTTGAGCCAGGCATGCCTTTAATTCCCTGAGACTACATAGTGAATTCCAGGTCAGCCTGGGCTAGAGTAAGACCCTACCTTGAAAAACCAAAAAAAGGAAAATATATCTCATATATATATATGTATGTATGTATGTACATATACATATACATATATATATATATATATATATATATATATTCTTCATAGATTACTAGCTTTTATCAATCCAAAACCTAAGAATATCATCACATAACATTCAAACACTATTACAGAGTCCCTTCTCTTTGATGTAACCCACCTACCTGCAGTTTCCTCCAATATATTTGGTAAATGCCTTGATTTATGGCTTTCTTTGTCCACTAACTAATGAAATCCCATCTATTTTCACTGTGGGAACATTTTGTTGAGGGAAAGCTGCATCTGTATTTACAGGCCATGGTAACTCATATTTCTCATATTTGCCTCAAGAATAAACTCTTGAGGGCTGGAGAGATGGCTTAGCGGTTAAGCTCTTGCCTGTGAAGCCTAAGGACCCCAGTTCGAGGCTCAATTCCCCAGGACCCACGTTAGCCAGATGCACAACGTGTCACATGCATCTGGAGTTCATTTGCAGTGGCTGGAGGTCCTGGTGCGCCCATTCTCTCTCCCTGCCTCTTTCTCTCTCTGTCTGTCGCTCTCAAATAAATAAATAAATAAATAAATAAAAGAATAAACTCTTGAGCTGGGAAATGATTTAATCCATAAAGCGCTTATCAAGTACAGACGCTAAGACCAGAGTGGCAGGGAAAACGCCAAACGTCTGTAAACCCAGGGCTGGAGAGGTGGAGACAGGAGAATCCCGGGTTTGCTAGTGAGCTAGTTTTGCCCAATCATAAGCTCCAGGTTCCATGAGAGACCCTATCTCATAAAATAACTTGAGGGTTGTGGAGACCGCTCAGTGTGGCTAAAGGTGCTTGTTCTGCAAGCCTGCAGACCTAAGTTGGGATTCCCAGCACAAAACCTTATCTGGGGAGGAGTGTCCAGCACTGAAACATCTCACGCCCTCCAAGGCTCAGGTTCCATTGCTGAAGGGGTGGCGGAAAGAATGTAAGAACCAAAGGAAGGGTATCACTCCCTACATACAACTGTCCAGACAGAATTTGGCCTCAATTTCCAAGACCTTGCAGTGCCTAGCAATACCTGCACAAGACCCTCATAATAGGAGTAAAAGATGATGACATCAAATTAAAAGAGAGATTAATGGAGAGAGGGAGGGGATATGACAGAGAGCAGAGTTATGAAGAGGAAAGTGGGGGAGGGGAGGGAAATACCATGGTTTGTTGTCTGTAAGTAGAAGTTGTCAATGATATATATATATATATATATATATATATATATATATATATATACACACACACACACACACACACACACATTAAAAACAAAAAACTGCATCTGGGGGCTGGGGAGATTGCTTAGTGGTTAAGGCGTTTGCCTGTAAAGCCTAAGCAACATAGTGTTAAAAAATGGTCCATTATCTGTAATTTCAACCGGCCCATGGCAATGGGAGGTGGAGTCAGGAGAACCCACAGGCTCAAGAGCCAGCCTGGTGTAGCCCCAGGGAATAAGAGAGACCGTCTCTGGATGGAGAGATGGAGGGATGGTTTAGTCGTTAAGGCGCTTGCCTGCGAAGCCTAAGGACCCAGGTTTGATTCCCCGGTACCCACATAAGCCAACTGCACAAGCTGCAACAGGCATCTGGAGTTAATTTGCAGCAGCTGGAGGCCCTGGCGCGCCCCTTCTCTGCCCCCACCCCGCCTCCTTCTCCCTCTCTTTCTTTCTCAAATTAAGAAAAAACATTTTGTTTTAAAAGAAGAGACTGTCTCAAGGAAGGTGGAAGGCGGGGACCCACATCCCAAGGTTCTCCTCTGACTCCACAGGCAGTGGCACACCTGTGCCCGCACACACACCTGTGCCCGCACACACACACAGACACGCCCTACTACACACTAACACACAACCTGGAGAGCGACAGAGAAAGACACCCGATAGCATCCTCAGTCTTCCCCACGCACACACATGTACACACACCCCCACACACGAACTTCATGGAAGCCTACATCTATCTGCAAACCCCAGTGCTCGGGATGCTGAGGCAGGAGCATAATTGGTTTCGACTTTTTGTTGCTGTTTTTGGTTTTCAAGGTAGGGCCTCACTCTAGCTCAGGCTGACCTGGAATTCACTATGTAACATCAAGGTGGCCTCGAACTCACAGCGATCCTCCTACCTCGGCCTCCTGAAGGCTGGGATTAAAGGCGTGTGCCACCACGCCCGGCTGGGGCTCAAAAAAAAATTCTTAGCCTCTTTTTGTTTTATTTTTACTTATTTATTTGACAGTGACAGGCAGGGAGAGAGAGAGAGAGAGAGAAATGGGCACACCAGGGCCTCCAGCCACTGCAAACGAGCCCCAGATGCATGCGTTACCTTGTACATCTGTCTTACGTGGGTATTGGGGGATTGAGACTCGAACCGGGGTCCTTAGACTTCACAGGCAGGCTCTTAACCGCTAAGCCACCTCTCCAGCCACAAGGGGGTCTTAAAAATTTAAAAATAGGGGCTGGAGAGGTGGCTTAGCGGTTAAGCACTTGCCTGTGAAGCCTAAGGACCTTGGTTCGAGGCTTGATTCCCCAGGACCCACATTAGCCATATGCACAAGGAAACGCACGCGTCTGGAGCTCCTTTGCAGTGGCTGGAAGCCCTCGCACGCCCATCGCTCTCTGCCTCTTTCTCTCTCTCTCTCTCTCTCTCTCTTTCTCTCTCTGTCGCGCTCAAATAAATAAAAATAAAACATAAAAATTTTAAAAATAATAAACTCTTACTTCTTTGGACTGTGACAACTTTGCGTCAACAATACCCTGTGTCATGGGGCTGCCCCCAGGGGGAGCAGGGCAGGGCACATGCCCACCCAGCTCCGCAGCCAGGCTAGCACAGCCCGCCGCGCACGCGCACGCGGGAGGGCAGGCGCCTGTGCTTCCCGCCTCCGCCCTGCAGGTGGCGCTGACGACCGCCCTACGCCTCCGCGGCCGACTCGGGCGGCGCCGGGGCGCCTCGCGGGCCGCGGGTCCGCCTCCGCCGTGCCGAGGGCGTGGGCTGCCGGCTTCCGGAAGCGGCGGCCGCAGGCGCGGAGCCCAGCGCGCGTCGGTCCCCGGAGCGGCAATGCGTGGCCGCCCGAGGCTGTGAGCTGAGATCGGCGGGCCGGGGCCCGTGCGTGGCGGCTCGCTGAGGCCACGGTGGCACGGCTCCGGCTCCTCGGGGCGCGGGGCGGCGCGGGCCGGGGTGATGCTGCTCAAGCTCCTGCAGAGACAGACCTATACCTGCCTGTCCCACAGGTATGGGCTCTATGTCTGCTTCGTGGGCGTCGTCGTCACCATCGTCTCTGCGTTCCAGTTTGGAGAGGTGAGTAGCGGCGCCCCTGCCCGCCGCCCTCCTGCCTCCCCATCCTCCCCGCAGCCCCGGGGGCCAGAACCACCGCCCGCCTCCCCGGCGCGCAGCGAGCGCGCATCTCCTCCGGGTCCCCGCGGCTGCATCTCCAGTGCAAGTCCCACGCCTGGGGGACGGGGAGAAGGCGCTCGATCTGCCGGGAACCCCCTTTCCTTTTCAGCGCTGTCCCCAGTCATTTTAACTTCTCCCTCTCAGGCCTTGTACACTCCCCTCTCTCTAGCTAAGAGTGTCTTTCCGCCTTCTCCACTGCTCTACTTCCCCTTCTGTTTCTCTCCTCCCGCCATCCTGCTAATCTTATCATTAGGCAAATATATTATCTTAATCCCATTTCTTCCTGGATCTCAAACTTTGCCCAAGAAGCTTGTATATCAATACATACATACATACATACATACATACATACATTCATTCATTCATACACACACACACACACACACACACACACACATATATATGTGGAAAGCATATATACATACATATATATGTGTATGTATGTGCATACATATATACATACATATATATGTGTATGTATATATTTGCATTTGAATTTGCGGGCTGAATGGGGATTCAAAGCTTTAAAAGGGATATATATATAAAAAAAAAACTTTCACACGTTTGCTCGGTTGTTCTGCACGGCTGAGGCCAGGCAGAGTGCGGAGGCCCTGCAGATCGGCGTGCGCACTGGTGGGGGCCCCTCTCTTGGCCACACGAGACGCTTCTCCAGGTTAAGCAGAGAGTAGAGCCCCTGTTAGGTGACCGAGACTGGGTAACAGTCTTGGAATCCAGCCCCTGACCCCTTGGGAGCCAGCACAGGTTCTTTGGGTCATGGGATATGTTGATAATTTAGATTATGCAACTTGGGCTTTCTTGATCTGCTCTCCTGGTGAGTGGGCCACCAAGCAGTTGAGTTACATTGTAAACTCCTTCAGGGTCCAGACAACCTGTTTGGTTTCTGAAGTGGACTTGGTCAGGTGCAGTGGACTTTGTGCTCTGTTGGAGACATACCTACAACTCTCTTGCTTGAAGTAAGACTTTGGTTTAAATCTCATTGTTACTTCATTCTTGGCAGTCTAATGTAGCATTTAAAAACATTTTGTTGGGTTGGGGAGATGGCTTAGCGGTTAAGCGCTTGCCTGTGAAGCCTAAGGACCCTGGTTCAAGGCTCGATTCCCCAGTACCCATGTAAGCCAGATGCACAAGGTGGCACATGCATTCTTTCCCTCTCTTTCTCTTTGCCCCTTTCTCTGTCTGTTGCTTTTGAATAAATAATAACAATGAACAAATTTAAAAATACTAAAAATATTTTGTTTTGGGGCTGGAGAGATGGCTTAGTGGTTAAGGTGTTTGCCTGCAAAGCCAAAAGATACCAGTTCAATTCTCCAGGGCCCACGTAAGCCAGATGCACAAGGTGGCGCATGCATCTAGGGTTTGTTTGCAGTGGCTGGAGGCCCTGATGCATCCATTCTCTCTCTAAAGTAAATAAAATAAAATACATTTAGGAAAAAAAATGTTTTTATTTATTTATTTGAGAGAGAGAGAGAATAGATGTACCAGGGCCTCTAGCCACTGCAAATTAACTTCAGATGAATGTGCCAACATGTGCATCTGGCTTACATGGTTACTGGGGAATCAAACCTGAGTCCTTAGGCTTTGCAGGCAAGCGCCTTAACTGCTAAGCCATCTCTCCAGCCCTAATAATAGCATTTTTAAAAGTTTTTTTTGAGCCGGGCGTGGTGGCGCACGCCTTTAATTCCAGCACTTGGGAGGCAGAGGTAGGAGGATCACCATGAGTTCCAGGCCACCTTGAGACTAACTACATAGTGAATTCCAGGTCAGCCTGAGGTAGAGCAAGACAGTACCTCAAAAAAACAAAACAACAAAAACAAAACTTTTTTTTTTGGTTTTCCAAAGTAGGGTCTCAATGTAGCCCAGGCTGACCTGGAATTCACTATGTAGTTTCAAGGTTGCCTGGAACTCATGGTGATCCTCCTACCTCTGCCTCCCAAGTGCTGGGATTAAAGGCATGTGCCCAGCTTCTAAAAATATTTTTATTTATTTATTTGCAAGCAGAGAGAGATAGAAGAAAGACACACACACACACAGAGAGAGAGAGAGAGAGAGGGAGAGAGAATGGGCATGCCAGGGCCTCCAGCCCCTGCAAATGAACTCTAAATGCATGTGGTACCTTGTACATCTGGCTTTACATGGGCTTTGCTGGCAAGTGCCTTAACTGCTAAGCCATCTCTCCAGCCTTGGATGAATTATTTTTATTAAAGATATGCTTTTTACGGACACATTATGTGTTGATACCATCATTTCCCTTCTCCCTGGTCCCAGACTGCTTTGCTTATATTCCCCATGGAGTTGTGGGTTATGACTTGTGAGAACAGAAGTCAGTCATTGGGGGGAGGGTATTGCCTCTGGGTATGACTTCCCAACCTGTGGCTCTTAACAATCTTTCCGCCCCCTCTAATGCAAAATTCCCTGAGCGGAGGAGGTTGGTGTGTTTTTAAGTGTATTTTAATGTTGAGCTCTCAGGAACTTCTGGATTTTTGCTTTGGTATGCGTTGAGAGTGTCCTCAGTGTCTGTCTCTGTCACCCTGGTGTAGATTGTCAGGCTCACCATGAGCTACACTCGTGTTTGTCTCCTCAAATCCTCTGTGGTTTCACCTGGGCCTTGGCTGAAGTGCCAGGGATGCTTTACCTGGATGGATTTTTTTTTTTTTTTTCAAGGTAGCGTCTCATTGTAGCCCTAGGTTGGCCTTGAACTCATGGCAGTTCTCCTACCTCACCCTCCCAAATGATGGGGTAAAAGTGTGTACCACCAGCTGAGCTCTCAGTTTTTTTGCAGGGGAGGCAGGGGTTTGAGGTAGGGTCTCCCTCTAGCCCAGTGGATGATTTATATTTACTTGAGAGAGAAAGAGGCAGCAAGAGAGCCAGGGCCCCCCGCTGCTGCAAACTCCAGACATGTGCATCCTCTTGTATATTTGCTAAGCCAGCCCTTTATATATATATGTTTCTTAACTTGATTATTTTGAGCTGTTGATTGACTACAGTATGAGGGTGACTTAAAAATATCACTTTAGGGCTGGAGGGATGGCTTAGCACTTAAGGAATCTGCCTGCAAAGCCAAAGGATCCCGGTTCAATTCTCCAGAACCCACATAACCCAGATGCACATGGTGGAACATGCCTCTGGAGTTCCTTTGCAGTGGCTGGAGGCCCTGGCGCACCTATTCTCTCTCTCTCTCTGTCAAATAAATAAAACGTATTTTAAAAAACATCACTTTAGGGGGCTGGAGAGAAGGCTTAGCAGTTAAGGTGTTTGCCTGCAAAGCCAAAGGACCTTGGTTCAATTCCCCAAGACCCACATAAACCAGATGCACAAGGGGGCACTTGCGCCTGGAGTTTATTTACAGTGGCTGGAGGCCCTGAAGCACCCATTCTCTCTCTCCCTCTTTGCCTCTTTCTTTTACTGTCTCAAATAAATAAAAATTAAATTAAGAAAGTATCAGTTAAGAATTGTTTTCTTTCTTTCTTTTCTTTTTTTCTTTTTTTGAGGTAGGGTTTCACTCTAACCCAGGCTGACCTGGAATTCAGTTCACTGTGTAGTCTCAGGGTGGCCTTGAACTCAGGGCCATCCTCCTACCTGTGCCTCCCAAGTGCTGGGATTAAAGGCATGTGCCACCATATCTGGCTAGAACTGTTCTCTTGTATACCGTTTTTCCTTTCATCTACCCATGTGCACCACCACACCTGGCTAGAATTATTTCCTTTTATACTGTTTTTTTCCTTTTATTTACCCCTAGGGCAAGTTATAGCCACATCAATAATGTTTGAAAAATAAACAATAACTACATATATTATATCAGAGTAGGAAACTCATTACTGGAAAGGAGCTTGAACTGATGTGGGTGACGACCACTCAATTCATCCACCCATCCATCTGTGGTAGTTTGAAAGTAAGCCCCCCATAGATGCTGGCATCTTAAAGCTTGTAACCAAGTCCCCAGCCACCTGGCTGGTGGAGGTGTCACTGGGGGCGGATCCTAAGGTCCAACCCAAAGGTGCATTTGCGCGTGGATCTGAATTCCAGTCCAAAGGTGTGCGGAGCAGTCTGAGCTGTTTCTTGGTGGTGTTGGCTTGTGGTTTCTCTCTGGCGCACAAGGATGAAGCAACTGCGAGGTCGCACATGCCCACTAGGTGGCGCAAGCGTCTGGAGTTCGAATGCAATGGCCAAGGCCCTGGCGAGACAATTCTCTCTCTCGCTCTAAAATAAATAAGTAAATAAAGAGGATAGACCCGCTTAAAAACAAAAACAAAAACAAAAAAACTGTGTCTGTTTGGAAGTTCATTCCAGCAATGTGAAGCTGTCTCCAACACCATCCATCCATCCATCCATCCTCATGCTCTAAAAGTTATTTTATGTACTGTGACTTTTCTCTGAAAATCAGGCATTTGCTGTTATATGTACATAGTAGGTACAAGGTGCTAGCAGAGATGCAAAGAACTGCAGTCAGGCATTTGGCCATTCTTGTCTAGGTGAAATGAGGCTACTGTGTACATAAAGTCTGTGTAACAATATAAGGGAAAAGCAATTGAATGTCTGAGTAGGTATACAGTAACTGTTTAGAAAAAAAATGGGAAGAAGCCGGGCGTGGTGGCGCACATCTTTAATCCCAGCACTCGGGAGGCAGAGGTAGGAGGATCACCGTGAGTTCCAGGCCCCCCTGAGACTACATAGTGAATTCCAGGTCAGCCTGGATTACAGTGAAACCCTACCTTGAAAAACCATAAAAGGGGGGGGGGGGATTATTGGTTACAATATTTTGGAGGCAGTTCAGAGCCTTTTGCATGTAAGTACAAGGAAAGGAGAGGAAAAGAGAATATTTGGGGCAGTGAGAATATAGGAGTATTTGAGTTCAAGCTTGAGAAATTACTCAGAAGAGTTTGTGATCTCTTTTGCGTCTCGAATTACTTAAACTACTGCGGGTGTCTCATAGAGCTGGCTTGAGAAGGGAGCGTGTTAGCTGGCAGAAGTGGAGACAGAGTGAACGTGTGCTGAAAGTTGGACCAGGGTTCTCCGATTTTGTCACAGGAATCTCTCCATCCCGTTCTCCCCTTCAGTTTACTTTTCAGCCAAGCCTTCTGCGGGTAGGAGCAGAGGTTGCTGCTGCCAACTCTGTCCTACCCGTTTCATAACCGTGGCAACTCTCTCTTCAGTGCCAGCTAGACCCAGAGCTGCTTGCCTAGCTCGAGGAGAGAGTGCCCTTGTTAACCACTGGGATCGGCGCCAGGGCGCTGGGCAGGCCTGAGTCACAGTTGAACCACGTGAGTGGAGATGGCTTCCAGAAGGGTAGTCACCAGGCTGTTACCAAAGGACAGGCCACAGCAGCAGAGGTCCTGGACCGGCTTGAATTCAAACCCGTTTTCTTTCCTTGCCTTTGGCATTAACACCATGTCTGTGATAGCCATTAGCCCTTTAGTAACCTTGGTTTGTTTCCTTGTTTAATACCTTGTAAATTAATTGATTTGTGACACTTACATTCTTAGTTTTTAATAGCTTTATTTATTTGTTTATTTCATTTGCTCTTGATTGCATATTAAACTGTGTTTAATGAATGTATTTTGTTGAGAAATCTTGCTTAAATGCTTTTCTCCCATTCAGAGCTCAACCCTAGCTTCTAACTGATGTTATCTTAATATTTATTTATTTACTTAGTTTGGGTTTTCGAGGTAGGGTCTCCCTCTAGCCCAGGCTGACCTGGAATTCACTATGTAGACTATGGTGACCTTAAACTCACAGCAGGGCTCCTACCACAGGCTCTCTAGGGCTGTTTTTTATTTTTATTTTTATTGTTTTTTTTTAAGCTTTATCTTTATTTATTAGAGACAGAGAGAGGAAAAGAGAGAGAGAGAATGGCTATGCCAAGGCCTCTAGCCACTGCAAATGAACTCCAGATGCATATGCCACCCCATGTGCATCTGGCTTATGGGGGACCTGGAATCCTTAGGCTTCACAGGCAAGTGCCTTAACTGCTAAGCCATTTCTTCAGCCTCTTTTTTTTTGACACCTTACATAATTATAAACAATATGGAATATGGAATCTCTCTTATCTTCAAACTCTGTGTCCCAACAGAATGGCTGGTTCATTCGTTTGGTTGAGTGCTGAGCCAGGCCCTAGAGGTCACAGCAATGAAGGTAGCTGGTGCAGTCAGGTTGGCATTGCTGATAGAAATCACCCAACCAAGAGCAGTTTGTGGGGAAAAGAGGTTTATTTTGGCTTACAGGCTCAAAGGGAAGCTGCATGATGGCAGGGGAAGTCGATGGCATGAGCAGAGGGTGGACATCACCCCCTGGCCCACATAAGGTGGACCATAGCAACAGGAGAGTGTGCCAAACCCTGGCAAGGGAAAACTGGCTATAACACCCATAAGCCTGCCCCCACCAATACATGGCCTCCAGGAGTTATTTCCCAAATCTCCATCAGCTGGGAATCTAGCATTCAGAACACCTAAGTTTATGGGGGACACCTGATCAAACCCCCACAGAAGCAGAGGTGACTTCTATATACAGGAAGCTTGTATTAGGGTTGTTCAGTGAGAGATTGAATGCTGCCTCATCACAGCTGTGAGCCAGGCCGCAAAGATGCAGGGTGTGGCGGGAGAGACCAGTGGTGAGAGCCGACTTGCCTGGTGGCGGGTGAGCTCATGCCTGGGCAGGAATGCCCCAGGCAGAGGATGGAGAGGGCCAGGCATTCACTTTCTTTCCTCCAGAGCCTGTGTCCCAATGTCTAGAGACCTTATAGATGGCAACAACATCTGGGCTTGGAATGGACCGGGTGCTGCTGGCCTTAGTGGTAGAAGGCAGGAATTTTGCAGGCGTGTGGGGGAAGCAATGATGTGGAGTTTGAGAAAGTTGAAGTTGCAGGAATATTCAAGAAGGGTATACGAAGGTCTTGTGGTTAGAGATAGAGAACAAGACAAAGGTGACCTAGGGTGACTGGTTTTGTTGCAGTACTCCCCCCCCCCCCTCGCCCCCAGCATCTCGTAACTAGGTGTTTGGGGCTTTGGCGTTTGTTCAGTGGGGTACCACTAAGGGTTATTTTGTGATGCGTGGTGGCACATGCCTTTGATTCCAGCACTCTGGAGGCAGAGGTAGGAGGATCGCTGTGAATTTGAAGGCACCTTGCGACTACATAGTGAATTCCAGGTCAGCCTGGGGCTACAGTGAGACCGTACCTTGGAAAAAAAACAAAACTGTGATGCATACCTCATCCCACACAACAAAGACTTATCAGGCTCCCAAAATCAATGACACTAGAATTGAGAAATGCTGAGCTGGAGAGAGGCCGCAGGGCAACCTCAGCTGGGAGAAAGGATGGAAAGGAAATGGGTGGACTGGGAGGTGTCGGAGGCCCAGCCATCTTCTCTGTCTTTCAGACAGTCCACTAACGTCTTGATGGTAGACACGAGCAAGAAAGACAAGTTCATGTCCTCTCCCAGACCTTCAGCTAGGCATTCAGGAGTATTTGCTGAAGGAAAAACTGGTATCAGAACTTCCTTTTGCTCATTGACTGTGACTTAAGCGAGTGGAAGACAGGTGGGCTAAGGAAGGTGTCTAATGTCTACAAGGCACCTTGCAAATGCAGGGCAGAAAAAAAAAAGCCAGTGCAGTAAATGCTAATTAAGTACCACCTGTGCCCTCTTGACATTCTTCTGGCCCCGATGTTCGATGTTCATGCAGATAGAAGTAGAAAACCCACCCTGTCTGGTGATAACCTGTCGGTTTCCCCTGGAGATAGAGCAGAACTCACAAGGATTACCTCAGGGTGCTGTGTTCTGGTTAGAGTATGGTGGAGGGGCGAGCGGTTGGATAATTTAACACAGCTATATTTTGTAATTACCACGTCGACCACCTCTGTGCTTTCTTCGAGGATGTAAGGAGTCGTCTGTTCATCGCAGTACGTTTTTTCAGGTTGCCCCAGTCCTGGAACCGTTTGTGATCCAGAAGGCCTTGTCTTCAGCAGGCGCTTAGTCAGCCTGTGGTGATTCATACATAGGCTGAATTAAGCTGGAACAAAAAAGCAGTCTTTCAGAAACATCACAGACTAAGTCCTGCTCGTACAGAAGGAAGGGCTTTCTGTGATCACACCAAAAGCCACATAGTCTCCCTTAAAATTTCTAAGATTGTTTCTTTTGTAGGATTTTAGTTTTCAAGTTTATCCTTTTCTCTGAACATGCCTATTTTTTCCCTTTATTGCTTCATTCCCTTAATATTTTGAGGGGGGGGTGGTTCGAGGTAGAGTCTCACTCTAGCTCAGGCTCATCTAGAATTTGCTCTGTACACTCAGGCTGGCCTCGAACTCATGGCGATCCTCCTGCCTCTGCCTCCCGGGTGCTGGGATTAAAGGCGTGTGCCCCCACACCTGGCTTCCTTAATGTTATTTTTGACTCATTAATCTCACATTGAAGCTTCTTTGCCAACATTTAAGAAGTTATCAGGACTGGAGGGATGGCCTAGTGAGCAAGGCAGACAAGCTCCATTTCTCACCTGTCAAGCCACACCCTGAAGGGATTTGAGGAGAGGTGATGCTGTTACAGCATAGTGGTATGCACCTATAATCCTAGCATTTAGCAGGCTGAGGCAGGAGGATTGTGAATTTGAGATTAGCCTGGGCTATATAACAGTAAGAGCTAATCTCAAAAATAAATAAATAAATAAAGGAGCAGTGCCACACGCGTCTAATCCCAGCCCTCAGGAGGAAGAAGTAGAATCGTGTGAGTTCGAGGCCACCCTGAGACTACATAGTGAAGTCCAGGTCAGCCTGAGCTAGAGTGAGACCTTTACTTGAAAACCAAAAAAAAAAAGAGGGGGTTCTCTGCAGAGATGGCTTAGTGGTTAAGATGATTGCCTGCAAAGCCAAAGACCCAGGTTCAGTTCCTCAGGACCCCGGAGGCACAGGTTAGACTGGAACTCGCCGTGTAGTCCAGGCTGGCCTCAAATTCAGACCCTTGGTGTTACATTACGGACATGCTTCCCCATGCTCAATCCCCGTCCCTCCCCCCTCCCTTGTACTTTAGTTTCACTCCGAGGTTGTGTGTAAATATATATGTTTTCTTACTTAATGTCTTAATCTCTCTGCGATGCAGTGTGGGAACAGAGACCCTTCTGTCTTAATTCACCACGGTATCTGCAGCCCCTAGAAGTCTGATGTCTAGAAGTAAGCCGAGTACAGAAATACCTTCTTCTATCTAAATATGGAAAGGTCACCTGCGATGAGCAGTTTCTAAATTTGAATTTTAAACTATGTGAGTTTAGTATGTGTGTGTATGAAATTTTGAGACTCGATTTTTAAGCCGTTTGAAAGTACAGAAAGTTCCCATATGCTCCCTTCCCCAGAGTAGTTTTTTTATTTTTATTATTTATTCATTTTATTTGTAAGCACACACACACACACACACACACACACACACAGAGAGAGAGAGAGAGAGAGAGAGAGAGAGAGAGGAAAAGAAGGGGCACACCAAGGCCTCTAGCCACTGTAAGTGAACTCTGGATGCATGCGCCTCTTTGTGCATCTAGCTTTACGTGGGTACTTCGGAATCGAACTCAGGTTGCCCTGTGTTCGCCTAAGCCATTCTTCTCTTTTCCTCTCCCACTATGGTCACTGTGCCTTTTCCAGAGTGTTATGTGCTTGGAATCATGCAGCTTGTAGCTTTTTAGATTAACTTCCTTCACCTAGCAATATTTTTTAAAAACTTAAAAAAAAATTATTTGCAGGCAGAGAGAAAATGGGTGTGTCAGGGCCTCTTAGCCACTGCCAATGAACTCCAGATACATGTGCCCCTTTGGTGCATCTGGCTTTATGTGGGTACTTGAGAATTGAACTCAGGTTTTTAGGTTTAGCAGGCAAGCGTCTTAACCACTGAGCAATTTCTCCATTCTATCACCAAACAATATTTTGAATTGCTTCTATATTTAATTGTCTTTTAAAAAATATTTTATTTTTGTTTATTTGAGAGAGAAAGAAAGAAGAAGAGGCAGGGAGAGAATGGGTATACCAAGGCCTTCAGCCTCTGCAAATGAACTCCATACACATCTGCCATCCTGGGGAATCAAACCTGAGTCCTTAGGCTTCACAGGCAAGCACCTTATCCACTGAGCAATATCTATAGCCCATAATTGCCACTGTTTTTGTTGTGGTTTGTTTGTTTTTCGAGGTAAGGTCTCCCTCCAGCCCAGGCTGACCTGGAATTCATTATGTAGTCTCAGGCTGGCCTCGAACTCATGGTGATCCTCCTACCTTGGCCTCCCTAGTGCTGGTATTAAAGGCATGGACCACCGTGCCCAGCTAATTGCCACATTTTGTGACTTGATAACTCACTTTTTTGGTGGGGGAGGCTTTTTTTTTGTTAAGGTAGGGCAGGCTTACCTGGAATTCACTAATTTTAAAAATATTTTATTTGTGTATATTTATTTGACATAGTAAGAGGGAGAGAGAGAAAATGGGTGCACCAGGACCTCCAGCCACTGCCAGTGAACTCAAGACGTGCACTCCCATCGGCATCTGGGTCCTGGGGAATTGAACCAGGGTCCTTTGGCTTCGCAGGCAAACGCCTTAATTGCTAAGCCATCCCTCCAGCCTGGTTTTGGCTTTTTGAGACAGAATCTCATATAGCCTAGCCTGGCAGTTGTGTGTACTGAGGAAAAACATACATTTTTTTTTTTAAATGTGGCCATGGTCATTTATAACAGCAATAGGGAAATCATTCTGGATCATTGGATGACTAACTACTGTGTTAGGTAAATGCTGGTTTCAGAATTGATGGATGGCTGCATTCACAAAGGTTCATGTGGCAAAGCCAGCTCTGTCAAAAGTCCGAGGAAGCTGCCAGGGCACGCTAACTAACCTGGGCTAGAGTCTCATACAAAGCCCAACCCACCAGCAACACGTGAGGGAGCTTCTGGCTACAGAGTGAGGCATTGCAGGATTTGTTCCATATTTGGCACCTTGTTCACAGGAATTTAGTGGGGTGCAGACCAGCTGTGGCTGTCATTTTATTAAAACTGGCCTGCCACTGGTCTTGAATGCTGCCACGGTTACTAAAATGGAGCCCTGGAAGTGCTAACTTTTATTTTCTTTTGGGTTTTTTTTTTTTTCAATTTAAAGATTTTTTTGTTGTTGTTTTACTTTTTTTAAAATTTTTTAAAATTTTTTTATTTATTTATTTGAGAGCGTCAGACAGAGAGAAAGACAGATAGAGGGAGAGAGAGAGAATGGGCGCGCCAGGGCTTCCAGCCTCTGCAAACGAACTCCAGACGCATGCGCCCCCTTGTGCATCTGGCTAATGTGGGTCCTGGGGAACTGAGCCTCGAACCGGGGTCCTTAGGCTTCACAGGCAAGCATTTCACTGCTAAGCCCTTTTTTTAAAAATTTTTACTAGCATTTTCCATGATCTTTTGGGTTTTTAAGGTAGGGTCTCACTCTAGTTCAGACTGACCTGGAATTCACTGTGTAGTCTCAGGGTGTTCTCAAACTCATGGATGCTCTTACCTCTGCCTCCCGAGTGCTGGGGTTAAAGGCGTGCGCCACCACGCCCGGCTACTTTTTTTTTTTTTTTTGCTTAGAACAAACTCACACCCTATGACATATACATTTCCTCAGTAACACACTGTACAGGGCTGCAGGCATGCCAGGCAGGCACTCTACCAGTGGAGCTACATGCCCAGCAAGAATTATTTTCCTCATGTATTAAAGCTCTCTAGAGGTGGCAAGGTTGGTTTTTCTGGTGAGGAAGAAAGCGCGCACTGAGGGCACACAAAGGATATGGGCAGGTCTAGGCCATTTGAGAGGCGCACCCTCTCTTACGCCCACTCTCCATCTTCTGGGAAAACCACTAAGCCAAGAACAGTTTTATGGAGCATATCAAAAATGAACTACATGAAGCAGGGAGTGGTGGCGCACACCTTTAATCCCAGCACAGAGGTAAGAGGATTGCTGTGAGTTCGAGGCCACCCTGAGACTACATAGTGAATTCCAGGTCAGCCTGGGCTAGAGTGAGACCCTACCTTGAAAAACAAACGAACAACAAAAAAAAGGAACAAACTGGCTGTCCTATGGCAAACTACAAACTACATACAGATACTGATGGCGAATCACTTCTGCTTGTACTCAGTAAATTGATAGTTGCACAATTGTGCTATTGGAACTGGACACACTGGTATTTAGTGCTGTACATGGCATTGTTTTTAAGCTGTGGGCTTGGTGTTGTATATAATCTCAAAGGCAGCGCTCACTCTTCCTCCTGGAAGAATTCACAACTGAGTTGGAGAGGCCAGTTGTATGCGTGTTCCGCCTCATTCACCGTGATGAAAATGGGGCCCTGGACCTCAGCAGCTCTCAGCCGCACCCTCCACTCAAGCGACAGTCCCCATTAATCCTCTTCCTCTCCTTCACTGCTTCTTCTAGTCTGGTGTTCAAGTTTCCAAATGCCCCTGCTCTCCACGCCAACTGCTCCCTGGCTCGTGTTAATCCTTCAAGACTGGGAACATTGCTTCCTCGAGGAAATCTTTCCTGGTGTTTTCCTAGAAGAGCCCCCACTCTCGGCAGTGTGGCTGCAGCCAGCTGTCAGCTTCTGCGCTAAAGACCACCGTAGGGCGAGGGGAGATGTTTGCTAAAGGGCACAGTTTCAGCTAGAGAGGATGAGTACATTCTGAAGTCCTGATGTAACAGCTAATAGTTCCACACTCGAAAATTGCCGAAAGTAGGTCTTAAATGTTTTCACCACAACATAGTGGTATGTATGTGAGATAATGGGTCTATTAATTCGATTTAATAACTTCATATACATATATCAAAATGTCATATTATAAGCTGGGTGTAGTGATGCACACCTTTAATCCCAGCACTCGGGAGGGAGAGGTAGGAGGATTGCCATGAATTCAAGCCACCCTGAAGATTACATGGTGAGTTCCAGGTCAGCCTGGGCTAGAGTGAAACCTTACCTTAAAACACAAACAAATAAAAAATGTCATATCAGAAGTATATGCAGTTTTGGTTTGCCAGTTGTACATTAATGAAACCAGGGAAAACCAATGAGTCATAGGTCTTTGAAGTCAGAAACTTAGCTCTTTGTAAACCTGCAGCCTGATAGACTAGACTCTCATTAAATGTGTATAAACCAATACATTGAGTTAAAGGGGTTATTTGCAGTGCTTGTGAGGGGACAGTAAAGGTAGGCAAAGGTCTGATTTTTTTTTTGAGGCAACCCCGACAGACTGGCCCCCCTTTTTTGTAAAATGAGAGAGAGAGGGGAGGGGAGGGAGAATTGATGCTTCAGGGCCTCCAGCTACTGCAATCAAACTCCAAAATGTGTGCTACCTTGTGTGCATATGCAACTGAATGAACTTGGGTCACTTTGTGCGTCTGTCTTACATGGGACCTGGAGAGTCGTACATGGGTCCTTAGGCTGTACAGGCAAGTGCCTTAACCAGTAAGCCATCTCTCCAGCCCAGGGCTTGATTTAAAAAAATTATACATCTATATCTATATCTACATCTACATCTACATCTACATCTGTATGTATGTATGTATGTATATTTTGCAAGGAGAGAGAGAGAGAATGAATGGCACACCAGGATCTCTAGCCCCTACAAACAAACTCCAGATACATGCACCACTTTGTGCATCTGGCTTTACGGGGGTACTAAGGAATCAAACTGTGGTTGTTAGGCTTTATAGGCAAGTGCCTTAGCCACTAAGCCATCTCTCCAGCCCCAAAGGTCTGATTTTGAGGTGTGCAAACACTATGAAAAGTGAACAAGTGTGACAGGACAAACTGCCGCCGCCGCCCCCCCCCCCCCCCCCCCCCCCCCGTAGCCATTTGTGACATAACTAAGTTCTGGCCGAGGAAAGCAGAAGTGGCAGGTACATTTCACGGGGTCTCTTTCCTTGCCTCTCCCTTTCCGTTGACTGGAATGAATCCATGGATGGGGGAGCTCAGACCCCCGTGTCCAGGTAGAGCAGTCACGTCCTAGGAGTAGAGCAGGAAGCTCGAAGACGCTGTGGCAGGAAGAAGAGCGTTCAGGAGGAGGGACAGAATGAAAGGATGCCCTTAGAGACCAGAGCAAAGATGACCTGAGTGATAGAAGGTAAAACAATGTTTCTAGAAAGAGGAAACTCTGCGCCACTGAGTGTATAGAAAGCCATGGGCTTGGGGAGATAACTCGGCAAAGTGCTTACCTTGCAGGCATGTGATCGTGGGCTTGCACATGTGTGGATGCAGAGGACAACTTTAGGTCCTCCAGAATGTTACTGCCCATCTCTGTCTGGGATAGGGGCTCTCACTGGCCCGGAGCTCACCAGTCAGTCAAGGCTAGCTAGCAAGGACCAGAGATCCTCCCGTCTCTGCTTCCCCTGTGCTGGGATGGCAGATGTGTGCTGGTACATATTTTATGTGGATACTGGGGATTGAACTGGGATCCTTTCGCTTGGGAGAGACAAACACTTTACCTTGCTCCCTTTAGCAGTTATTAATGATGGAAATGAAGGTAGTACTGAATTCTTAGATTTTGATGCAAAGAAAGCATTATGTCTTTATCTTTTTTTGTTTGGTTGGTTTTTGTTCGTCTCCACCCCCACCCCCACACACACACACACACACACTCAGGTAGGTTCTCACCATATAACCCAGGCTGACCTAAAATGCACTCTGTTGCCCCAGGCTGCCCTCAAACTCACGGTGATCCTCCTACCTCTGACTTGTAAACACTGAGATTTTTAAAGGTGTGTACCACCACGCCTGGCTCATTGTTTCTTTCTTTTTTTTTTTTTTTTTTAATTCTAGGTGGTTCTGGAGTGGAGCCGGGATCAATACCATGTCTTATTTGATTCCTACAGAGATAATATTGCTGGGAAGTCCTTTCAGAATCGGTGAGATGAGAGACTTTAGAGATTATCTGTTATTTGGACTTAAGCATTGAGTCATGAAATCATTCATGTTTTTGAAATGATGTTTCTAAGTTATATGTGTAGGCATGAAACAGCTCTTAGTTCAAAGAGAGTATGAGATAATTCATTAGTGAACCAAAGATGAGTGACCGTGACCCAGGAACATGGGCCCATTCCCAAGTGTAGCAGCTTTGTGACATTTTTATAGAGTGTGAACCAAGGAACTTTTCACATAGATGAGTGGAAACATCAGCTAGGCAGATTCCAGCAGAGTGGGGAAATCTTAGAATTTTCAGGTACAGTCTGTTAACCTTCTTTGGGTTGGTGGAAGCTAGTGTTCTATTGATATATTCTAGAGTGCTTTACCTGATAATCACTAGGTTGTTAGGGTGGACTAGCTATGGATGACTAGTTAAGGAACTAAAGATAACCCAAGATAAACATTTGGCTCTGGGTCTTCAGCATTCCAACCCTTCACAATCACAAGATCAGCCTTGGAGAATGTTTAACACAGGTGTGGCTTTTTTTTTTTTTTAACCTGGAAACTTCAGTTCACATGTATGTGGTTTTATTTTATTTTATTTTTTGTTCATTTTTTATTTATTTATTTGAGAGTGACAGACACAGAGAGAAAGACAGATAGAGGGAGAGAGAGAGAATGGGCGCGCCAGGGCTTCCAGCCTCTGCAAACGAACTCCAGACACGTGCACCCCCTTGTGCATCTGGCTAACGTGGGACCTGGGGAACCGAGCCTCGAACCGGGGTCCTTAGGCTTCACAGGCAAGCACTTAACCGCTAAGCCATCTCTCCAGCCCGTGTATGTGGTTTTAATATATAAGAATTCTACCCAACTGAAGAAACCTAGAAATTCACCATGTTTTGTGAGTGAGAAGTTTTGATTCCAAAAAATAACCTTGCCTTGCCGTGTTAAGTACCTTGCACTGTGAGATCCCAACCTACCCTGCCAGTTCTGTGAGCGACACAGTTTCATCCACCTTAGGATGGCTGCCAGGCTCACTATTGACAACACTCTGTCAGCCGTGACACTGCCGCAGTCACCGCCATGGCTGGACCCCGTCCCTGTGGTCGCATATCTTGCTGTATCTGTCAGGAGAATGCAAGCAGCCTCACTGTCTGTCTCTCTCTTTAGGCCTCTCATTAGAATGCTGCCTTCAATGTTGTCCTTGTGGATTTTTCTCCTTGTTACCTGCAGGGATTGTTTCTGACATTCCTTACAGATACATTACATGGATATCCCTCTCTCTCTTTCTCTTTTTAAAAATTTTTATTTATTTATTTATTAGAGGGAGGAAGTGAGAGAGAGAGGGAGGGAGGGAGAGAGAATGGGCGCATCAGGGCATCTAGCCCCTGCAAATGAACTCCAGACGCATGCATTCCTTTATGCATCTGGTTTACCTGAGATCTGGGGAATCGAACCTAGGTCCTTAGGTGAAGCCATATCTCTAGTCCCCTCTCTCTTTTGTTTTTCATTTTTGTTTTTGCTTTTGTTTTTCAAGGTAGGGTCTCACACTAGCCGAGTCTGACCTGGAATTCACTATGTAGTCTCAGGCCAGCCTCAAACTCACAACAATGCTCCTACCTCTGCTTCCCAAGTGCTGGGCTTAAAGGTGTTCACCACCATGCTTGGCTTTAGATCTCTCTCTTTTTGGTCTATAAAACTATTATTTATGTCCTAAATAATTTATAACAGTAATGTATTTCTGTATTGAACACAAACACACAGAAAAAATAAAAAGTTTAGGTCTCTGTCTTCCACTCAGAATTCCTTCACCTAGGAGAACTACTCAGTGAATTTTTGCTTTTGATTTTTATTTGCTCATTCTTCTAGCTTCAGGGGGAGGGAAAAACAAACAAAAATTGAGTCCTTTACTTTTTGGTTTTTTTTTTTTTTTTTTTTGAGGTAGGGTCTCGCTGTAGCCCAAGCTAACCTGGAACTCACTCTGTAGTTCCGCGCTGGCCTACAACTCACCTCCTACCTCTTCCTTCTCAGTGCTGAGATTAAAGGCGTGTGCCACCATGCCTGGCTTTTTTTTACTCACTTTTTTTTTTCAAGGTAGGGTCTCACTCTAGCCCAGGCTGACCTGGAATTCACATTGTAGTCTCAGGGTGGCCTTGAACTCACAGCGATCCTCCTACCTCTCTCCCAAGTATTGGGATTAAAGGTGTGTCCCACCATGCCCAGCTCTTATTTGTTCACTTTTATATAGTATTTATTGACCTTCCTTTCCACAAACTCCCCAGGGTAAGTGATAGGATGTGACCAAAATAAACCCAAGGGAAATGAACAGAGGTGATAAATCCTATACAAGACATGGCCTAAATGTATGACTGTAAAGTTCTCTGGAATCTGGCTGAACATTTTCCCCTGAAGATAGGTTTCATAAACCCTTATCTCTGTTTTCACTGCTTCAGAAAGCCTAATTCAATTCAGCTCGTATGCCTTTGTGGTGGCTCATTTCTGAGCACCTCCAGGTTCCACATCATCTGTGAAGGGACATGCTTAAAGCGCTTTCTTGTCTATTTATCTGCTACAAATGCTTATGTAGTTTCAATCAAATAATTTATTTAAAAATTTTTTTTTATTTGAGAGAGAGAGAGCAGTAGAGAGAGAGAGACAGACAGAGAATGGGCGCTCCAGAGCCTCCAGCCACTGCAAACGAACTACAAACGCATGCGCCACCTTGTGCATCTGGCTTACATGGGTCCTCGGGAATCGAACCTAGGTCCTTTGGCTTTGCAGGCAAGTGTCTTAACCACTAAGCCATTTCCCCAGCCCTCAATCAAATAATTTCTTTTAAAAATAACTGCTAGCTAGGCATGGTGGCTTATGCCTACAATCCCAGCATTCAGAAGGCTAACAGGAGGATCACCATGACCTTGATCAGCCCAGGTTAGAGTGAGACCTTGCCTCAAAAATGTCAAAACAGGCCAGGCATGGTGGTGCATGCCTTTAATCCCAGCACTTGGGAGACAGAAATAGGAATACCATGAGTTTGAGGCTACCCTGAGACTACATAGTGAATTCCAGCTCAGCCTGAGCTAGTGTGAGACCCTACCTCAAAAAAAGAGAAGGAAAAAAAAAATCAAAAACACATGTGTAACCTTACTACTGGGAGGCTGGAGCAGGAGGCTTGTTAGTCTAAGGTTAGTCTGGGCTATGTAGTCAAAACCTGTCTCAGGAAAAAAATCAGATGTCCTGCTGGAGAGCTGGCTTAGCAGTTAAAGCACTTGCCTGCAAAGCCTAACACCCCGGGTTCGGTTCCCCAGTACCCATGTAAAGCCAGCTACACAGAGTGATGCATGCATCTGAATGACGCTCACTTGCAGTGACTGGATGCTGTGGGTGCATTCATTCATTCCCCCTCTTTCCTTGCAAATAAATAAATAAACATGGGTTGGAAAGATAGTCTAGTGGTTAAGGCATTTGCCTGTGACATCTAAGGACCCAGGTTCGATTCCCTGGTGCCAACATAAGCCAGATGCACAAGGTGGCACATGTTTCTGGAGTTTTGTTTTGCAGTGGCTGGAGGCCCTGGTATGCCCATTCTTTCTCTCTCTAAATAAATAAATAAATAAAATAGATCTTAAAAGAAAAAACCCACCCAGATGTGCACTCAAGGCTTGAGATCACATCTGTGTATTATTCTAGGTGATGCACACATTAACTGCCTGGGGTTGAGGAAGGTTAGCAGCCAAGCCTTTCATCGGGCTGCTTCTTGGTAGACAAGGACAAGTGACAGGGTAGTTCTTTAACTTTTTCTTACTTTCTTGACAACAAAGTAATCGTGGTACCTGATAAAAAGCAACTAACAATGTTTTTTTTTTTTTTCTCCCTAATGAGAATATTTGAGATTTCAGGTGAAAAATTAAGTTCCACCACAGCAAGCTTAACAAAAACTTTTACAATGTCTTTCTGTGATTAGGTTTTATGGTGTTACCCTCCCCCCCCATATCACAATTGCTGATGTAACATAAGAAGATTATTGAGATAATGTCAGCATTTGGCAGCTCTCGTAACTGAGAAAGCTGTTGTTTTTCGGCTAATCAGTGCATGTTACAGAATCCTGCATACACGAGCCACTCAGAGTGCAGGAGAGAGCACAGGTCTTAGCAAAAGCCCCCGAGCTCATGAGTGTGTTTCCAGAGTCCGGTCTTGCAGCTAGTCCTTCACAAAGCTTTCACTCTTCCCTATTTCTCTACAGTCCTTTTTGGTATTATTTGCCTTGAATGAAAAGAAATCCCCTTCTGTGTGTCAGTAACTTGGGAGTTTGTGCAGCAAATTGCAAGGTATTTTTGTTCAGTCTGGACCTACATTTTGTCACCTGTGAAACATGGATACTAGGTGATGATATGTAAAATCTCTTCCAAGTATTTAAGTCCTGTTTGTTTGTTTATTGTTGTTTGCCTCCTTATAGACTGTAGAACCAAGGGTTACTTAAACTAAAGAATAGTTATAAAAAAAATTCTATCATACTTTTGTCACAATTACTTTGGTTCTGAGTCATAGGTGATTGATCTTCAGCTTCCTTCCCATCTGGGAACCAAGACCATGGTCCAGTGGTCAGAACTAAATGGTCAGAGTCATCTCTGCCAGTCTCCTGGAAAAACAGCTGACTCAAGACCTTGAGACCTTGAGCAGATCATAGGATCTCCCATGTTTCCAGTTTCACCAGAGAATTAAAGTGATCGAGAAATTACGGGCTTCTTAGAAGAGCCAGTATTTAAATGAATTAATGCTTGTTTTCCGTAAGCGAACATGAACCTGTATCTCTTGATTCTATTAAAAATCATAGTGGGGCATGGCACATGCCTTTAATCCCAGCACTGGGGAAGCCAAGGTAGGAGGATTGCCTTGAGTTGGAGGCCACCCTGAGACTACAGAGTGAATTCTAGGTCAGCTTGGGCTAGAGGGAGACCCTGCCTTAAAACCAAAGTAAACAAATAAATAAATCATTAAAAGGAAAACTTCAGAAAAGCCACTTAAAATGTTTTTAAGATGTTTAATTAATTTATTTGACACACACACACACAGGGGGTCGGGGAGAGATGCAAACACAGAGAGAGTATGATGCACAGTGCTTCTTGCCACTGCAGGCAAACTCCAGATGCATGTGCCACTTAGTGCATCTGGCTCTGTGTGGGTACTGGGGAGTCAAACCTGGGCCATCAGCTTTGCAGTCACCTTTCACCAAGCTCTCCCTCCAGCCCTTCTTTTTTTCCCCTTTATTTATTTGAGAGTGACAGAGGCAGACACAGAGAGAGAATGGGCACGCCAGGGCCTCCAGCCACTGTAAACAAAGTCCAGATTGCATGTGCCACCTTGTGTATCTGGCTTACATGAGTACTGAGGAATCGAGCCTCGAACTAGGGTCTTTAGGCTTCACCGGCAAGCGCTTAACCGCTAAGCCATCTCTCCAACCCCGCTCTCCCTGCCCCCCACCACAGCTGTTCTTTAAGTAGAGCTTTGCAGTCTGTCAACATCAGTATTACTTCTTAGAAAAGAATTCTGAAGCGCCACTGGGGGACCTACTTAGTTAGAACTGGGAACAGGGCTGGAGAGATGGCTTAGCGGTTAACGCGCTTGCCTGTGAAGCCTAAGGACCCACCTTTGATTCCCCAGTACCCATGTAAGCCAGATGCATATGGAGGCATATGCATCTGGAGTTTGTTTTGTTTGCGGTGGCTGGCAGCCCTGGCACCTTTCTCCCCCCTAATAAATAAAAAATAGAGCTGGGGATAGAGGCCAGTGATCTGTTTGGGAAATGTTGATGCTGGCTAACACTTGAGGACTTTGATACTGACAAGAAAGTCCTAGCTGGGAAGCTTTTGTGTACTGTTGCCCTAAGGGGAGAGAGCCTGAGGGTGGAGGAGAGAGAGGAAATCACAGGACCTAACATGCTCTCTTCAGTTCTTTCCTAGAAGCAGGGAAACGTGCGTGCATTCAAAATAGTGCAGCAGAGTATACTGAGAATTCCTTCCAGTTCAAAGTACTTTGTAAGCTACATGTTATGAGTGAATTCTCTTTGTAGGGGAGCAGGGCTAAAGAGAGATGAACAGAGAATGAAGGGAATGAAAAGGTGTTTACAAGAAGCGTGAAAGATAAGATCAGGCTGGGACATGGCTCTGCAGTTAAAAAGCAAGCATGCATGGGGGCCTCTCAGGCCTGAGACCCCCTACCCCCAAGTTTGACTCCCTAAAACCCGTATGAAATTCTGGGTGTGGGGCTGGAGAGATGGCTGAGCATTTCAGATGTTGCTTGCAAAGACTGACAGCCTGAGTTTTATCCCCCAGGATTCATGTAAAGACAGATACTCAAAGTGGCACATGCACCTGGAGTTGCTTTGCAGTGGCTGGAGGCCCTGGTGTGCTCGTTCATTCCCTCCCCCCTTCCTCTTCTGCTTGAAAAAAACCCAAAAACTCAGTGTGGCCACACACATTTGTATCCCAGTGTTTAGGGTCAGAGACAGGAGAATCACTGGAGCTCCGTGATAGCAGCTTGGGTTGAGGGAGAGACCCCAGCTGGTATTTCATGACCCCACAGTGGTCACCGGTATCCCAGCAAGTCCTGCGCTGCCCCGAGCCCATCGGCATGAGAACGTGGAGTTCAGAAGGGGACAAAAAGAATGTGACAACAAATGAGAGCAAAACCTACCTAGAAAGAGGAGGGTCCTCACTGGAATGGGGGAGGGGACCAAAAGAGGATAACAGATAACAGGACCAGAATATGATCAGACACCAGTATGTCCCCGGATTAAACTAGCAGTGGAGCAGGCGAGGAAGGAATTTGTCCTTTTGTCTCATCTGTCTTGTGAACCCATCAGAACTGCGAGGCACCTCTGTGCCAGGCACTGTGCTGTTGGGAACAAAGCAAGGAGCCTTTCTGCCTTCTGGGACCTTACGTCCAGGGGAGGGACAACTGTAATCCACCGTGTAGGCAGCTGGTTTGTGATTTAATGTGTTGGGGAGGTGACCAGTGCTGCGAAAGGAAACAGAATGAGGAAGGCTGGGCTTGGGGCCATCCTGGAAGGTAGCTGTGTGGCCCCAAGAAAGCCAGGTCCTCCTCCTAGGCTGTGGATAGCTTCTGTTGTGTGATTAGTTCTTTAAGCTTCTGATTCCTGTTTGGCCATTTGAACCCCAGCCTGTTTATGTGTGATAATACATGAGCAGTATCAGATAATCTAAAGTGAGCTTCCAAGATAGCTCCCAGATCATCTTTAGCACCTCCCCCTCCCCATTGGCATGGTTTTTATTGTAGCATGATACACATACATAAGCACTTCAACCTTTCTTTCTTTCTTTTTTTTTTCCAAGGTAGGGTCTCACTCTGGCCCAGGCTAATCTGGAATTTACTATGTGAACTCTTGAACTCTCAGCCATCTTCCTACCTCTGTCTCCTGAGCGCTGGGATTAAAGGCTGCTGGGACTAAAGGTGTGCGCCACCACGCCCGGCCACTTCAGCCATTTTAAAGTGGACAGTTCGGTAACATCAAGTGCGGTCACAGTGTCAGGGGATTGTGACCACCTTCCGGCTCCATAATTTATTGAACACTCTGTTGCAGTCCGGTTCACATTGCTGGTAGAAATCACCCAACAAGAGTAGCTTCTGGGAAAAAGAGATTTGTTTTGGCTTACAGGCTCGAGGGGAAGCTTCACGATGGCAGGGGAAAACGATGGCATGAGCCGAGGATGGACATCACCCCCTGGCCAACATAAGATGGACCACAGCAACAGAAGGGTGTGCCAAACACTAGCATGGGGAAACTGGCTATAAAACCCATAAGCCCGCCCCCAACAACACACTCCCTCCAGGAGGCATTAATTCCCAAATATCCATCAGCTGGGAACCTAGCATTCAGAACACCTAAGTTTATGGGGGACACCTGAATCAAACCACCACACACTCTACTCGGAAACCCCACATCCACTGAGCGCCCTGCCCCACCTTACCCTACGCTTGCCCTAAGCCACTTTGCCTCTTGGCTAACCCCCAGGGGATCTTTAAAATGGAAAGATAGCAGTCTTTTTACAGGGTACTTGTGAGGACCATATGCTAAAAATTTCATAAAGTTTCTAGCATGATGCAATCCACAGAGAAGCCATTTGACAAATGCTGCCTATCCCAGCTCCAGCAAAACATACAGCTCTGGGATATATGTGTGTAATAGTCCTAGACCCCCCTCCTGGATTATTTTTATTTATTTGTTTATGAGACAGAT
The DNA here is from genome assembly GCF_020740685.1 of Jaculus jaculus. Classification (NCBI taxonomy): domain Eukaryota; kingdom Metazoa; phylum Chordata; class Mammalia; order Rodentia; family Dipodidae; genus Jaculus; species Jaculus jaculus. The sequence goes on along the minus strand of NC_059107.1, from coordinate 144,778,449 downwards.
GGGGAGAGGGAGGGAGGAAGGGAATGGGCACAACAGGGCCTCTAGCTATTGCAAATGAACTCCAGAAGCACTCACTACCATGTGCATCTGGCTTACCTGGCTTCTGGGGAATTGAACCTGGGTCTTTTAGGCTTCACAGACAAGTGCCTTAACCACTAAGACATCTTTCCAGCCTGATTTTTTTTTTTTTTTGCATGTCAAATTTTAACCTATGTTAATTTTAAAGTCTGTTATAATCTTGTCCCTAAATATTACTGGAAGAACTTCATGTAAGATGGAGGGCTTGTGGGTTTACCTTAGGCTCTGCCTACCCATGCCAATCGACGTGGTGTACACCTGGGTGAACGGCACAGATCTTGAGTTGCTGAAGGAACTGCAGCAGGTCCGGGAGCAGATGGAGGAAGAACAGAAGGCAATGAGGTAACATCCATTAAAAACAAAGCACACATTAGCACAAGTAGGTGCACATTTGAAAAGGGCACAGTGATCCTTCCAAGCTGGGATTCCGCTGCTGTGCTTTCTCCCCCACCCCCACCCCGCCCACCCGACTTCTCAGGATTATTTCTTAGGAACCTCCCCATTTATGTCTTTAGAATGTCACCAGCACACCCTGTTTGCAGATCATTGGCACCTTATGCTGCAACCACATTTTCTCTGTGTGAGGGAATGTAAGACCCTCCCAGTGCATAAAAATTGACTGACAGCCTCATTCCATGTTTTACTAGTAAAATGACAAGATTGCATCTTAAGTGAATGAATATTCTTGGTTGCAGTGGGAGGTATAGATTTGTGGAGAGAATTTAATTGGAACTTACAATTAACTTGCATTTAAACATTATGGTGTTTCCTATCGGCGTATTAGTTCCAGTGAAGTAATGAAGAAAACTCGCATTGCAGAATTCTTCTAGTGGACGCATGTGTAACTAGCTATGTTTGCTTTTCATTAGAGAAATGCTTGGGAAGAACACAACAGAACCCACGAAAAAGAGGTAAGCATTTTGATTTCATCTCAAGGAGAAAAATTCATTGAGGGACCAAAGTGGACCGTTCAGATTATGGCTTGTTTTTGTTGGGCGCACTCTCTTTTGCTTAGTATTTAAGCCTCTGCTCAGATTCCGCCCCTCCCCTGCTAGCTGGGATCCACATTAAGTGTATGCATTAGATAAGAAGCTTGGCAGTACTGAAACATGAGACTGAGAACTCTGGGCTTGGGCTTCTAGCCAACCAGAGCCTTCTGGTTTTTGGCAGGGTCGGAGTTCTCAATTTTCTGTCTTGATGCATTATTCTTTTGGGCTCCAGGTTTTAAAAAATATATATTTTATTTGAGAGAGAGAAAGGCGGGGGGGCAGAGAATGGGCATGCCAGGGTCTCCAGCCATGGCAAACAAACTCCAGATGCATGTGCCCCCTTGTGCATCTGGCTTACATGGGTCCTGGAGAATCCTCTGGCTTCCCAGGCAAGTGCCTTAACTGCTAAGCTATCCCTCCAGCCCCAGTTTTTTTCTTTTAGAGATTGTTTATTTTTTATTTTTTTTATTTACAAGGAGAAAGAGAAAGCATGAATGAGAGAAGGAATGGGCACACCAGGGCCACTAGCCACTGGAAAGAAACTTCAGATGCCACTTGGTGCATTTGGCTTTATGTGGGTGCTGGGGAATCAAACCTGGGTTGTCAGGCTTTGCAAACATGTACTTTAACTACTGAACCATCTCTCCAGCCTCTATATGCAGTTTTTTTTGCGGGGTGGGTGGGTTTCAAGGTAGGGTCTCAGTCTAGCTCAGGATGGCCTAGATTCACTTTATAGTTTCAGGTTGGCCTCGAACTCTTAGCAATCCTCCTACTTCTGCCTCCCGAGTGCTGGGATTAAAGGCATGCACCACCACACCTGACCCTATGTGCATTTTTTTATTGTATATTTTAATTATTTATTTATTTATTTTTATTTATTTGAGAGTGACAGGGGGGGGCAGCAGGCAGACAGAGAGCGAGAGAGAATGGGCACGCCAGGGCTTCTAGCCACTGCAAACGAACTCCAGACGCGTGCATCTGGCTAACGTGGGTCCTGGGAATCGAGCCTTGAACCGGGGTCCTTAGGCTTCATAGACAAGTATTTAACTGCTAAGCCATCTCTCCAGCCCCCTATGTGCATTTTTGAGTATAAAATTTATATCCACTATTTACTTATGTGTTCCCGCATCTCTCCTTATCTTTTGGAGCTGTCAGGTTGCTTGTATTATGGACCTGGAAGACAGTTTAGCCCAATGACAAGAATCAGATATATCTGTCATGCTTGATGTATTTGATTTGAGTCACACTTGGCTCTGATATGTCCTTAAAACAAGGTCTCTCAGGGCTTGTTGGCACATGCCTTTAATCCCAGCACTCAGAAGGCAGAGAGGTAGGAGGATCACTCACTGTGAGTCCGAGGCCAGCCTGAGACTACATATTGAATTCCAGGTCAGCCGAGGCTAGAGTGAGACCCCTAACCTCCAAAAACAAACAAACAAGCAATATATATATATATATATATATATATATATATATATATATATATATATATATAGTTTATTTTTATTTATGTGAGAGTGACAGAGAAAGAGGCAGAGAGAGAGAGAGAGAGAGAGAATAGGTGCACCCGGGCCTCCAGCTACTGCAAACAAACTCCGGACGCATGCGCCCCCACGTGCATCTGGCTTACATGGGTCCTGGGGAATCAAGCCACGAACTGGGGTCAGGCTTCACAGGCAAGTACTTAACTGCTAAGCCACCTCTCCAGCCCCCTCCCCAAATTACAACATTTCTGTATAAGCTATAGAAAAAAATTTCAAATTGAGTAGCAAGCTTCTTGTTGTCGGCGGAACCTCAGGAATGGTGTGAGGAACGTGGTCTGTCTCTGCAGCGAGAAGCAGTTGGAGTGTCTGCTGACACATTGCATCAAGGTGCCCATGCTTGTCCTGGACCCACCCCTGCCAGCCAACAGCACCCTGAAGGACCTGCCATCTCTTTATCCATCTTTTCATGCTGCCAGTGATATTTTCAATGTTGCGAAACCAAAAAACCCTTCGACTAATGTCTCCGTTGTTGTTTTTGACACCACTAAGGATGGTAAGTATTTTGGGGGGAGATGTTTTTAAATCATGCCGTCATCACTGATGTTCAGAGTGACAAAATTATGAAGAAAGCAGAATTGGTTTTGTTTTAAGAAATGTCTCCTAGAGTAGAAATGTACACAGAGAAGTGAAAAGAGCCACCACTGTGTGGTCTTTGTGCGCCCTCATCTCAGGAAAGACCCCTTTTAGCCCCATCCGTGCCCTGGTGAAGACCTCCCATCTGTACTCTATTGTGTGGGCACAGAGTTACCCTGGGGCTGATTTGCAACCATATGACTCCTCAACAAGGTTGTTTGCTGACATCTGGCCAGAATTTACCTGGAGCATTCTTGCTTTTCCTTCTTTTCTTTCTTAAGATTTATTTATTTATTTGACAGAGAAAGAGAGAGAGAGAGAGAAAGCATGAATGGGCGCGCCAGGGCCTCCAGCCTCTGCAAACGAACTCCAGACTCGTGCGCCCCCTTGTGCATCTGGCTAACGTGGGTCCTGGGGAATCGAACCTGGGTCCTTTGGCTTTGCAGGCAAGCATCGTAACCACTAAGCCATCCCTCCAGCCCTGCTTGTCCTTCTTAAACATCTGTTTATACAGGTGTTGGGGACTGAGTGCTTGTGTTTCTGTTCTATCAGGACTCACATACAGAAATCCCAACTCTCAACAAGGATGGTAATAGGAGGCGGGTTATTTCATGAGTGGAATTGGCACCCTCATATAACAGGCCCAGGACTCCCCTCTCCCATAGGAAGCTAACAAGATGATTGACTACCCCTGGGAAAGGTCCTTACCAGAACCCAGCGGGTTGGCACCCTGCTCTTAGACTTCCAAAGCTGTGAAACCTCCACTTGGTTTGATTATAAGACAATAGTTATTTGGGGTGGCTAATGAAAGTAAAATAGTAATTCTTGGCAGAAACCTGTGTCCATATCCTGAGAAATCCCATTGTCTCACTTGGCCACTGAGCTGCTGAGCCCACAACCGTGTCCCCAGATGTCCTCTGTTAAACATCCTACCTGCGGGCCCTCTACAACTCAAGCATTTCTTCTGGCCCCTGTCATGCCTTCCCCTCCCCCAGCCCAAAGTTTAGAACCAGCTTTGCCTCCTTCCTACTTCTTTTTTTTTTTTAAACCATCACAAGTCCTTTATTTAATTCATTTAAGATATTTTATATCCTTAAGTGGTACTCACTGACACCACAAAATACAATACTACATAACAAATGTCAAGGGTAATATAAACACATCCATTCATTGAAATACAACATCCTTTAAAAACCATGCCTAAGCACACTGTGATCGGGTGCATGGTGAGAGTCATTACTGGTTGCATGTAAGGATGAAGCACAGAATTTTCTAAATGTCCTGTTCTCTCTCTCTCTGAGTAGCCATCCTCACTGCGAAGAGTGACCATTGCTTCTTTACCCAGAAATCTTGGAAATGTGGGACTCCTTCCTACTTCTTACCTCATAACTAACAGCTAACTTCTTCCTGTCGCTTGATTTTGCTTTGCCAACAAAGCTTAGATTCCTCTCCTGCTAATTTTATTTCCTTCCATCTGAATTCCTTCACAGACCCCTGGAGTAGACTCCTCTCAGCCGCTGTAGAGCTCTTGTCTGTCTCGTGTGTATCTGAAAACCCTGATCTCATGGGTTCACTGTCTATGAAGAGAGTGCATTTGCCTTGCACATGGGCATGAACAGCTCCCCTGGTGCTGAGGATTCTGATTAGCTCGGGCCACAACCACCTCCCTCCTCTCCCTGCCTCCCCCTCATCCCCACCCACCTGCAGTTCTGTTTCCTCCGCGAGCTCCTGGACCAGCACGCTCACAGTGGCTTCCTACCTTCCCATGGACGTGGAGTCAAACTCATCATTTATTTCCAATTACAGTGGGGTTGATGGTAGCCTCTGTAATTTTTTTTTTCTCTGTTATATTTTGACTGAGCCACCACCTTACACATGCCAGTTGATAGCTGGAATCGTGGCATTTAGTTGGAAGGAAAGTCTAATGTTTCTAAGAACATTGCTCTCTCCTTCTGCCCCAGAGGTGCCTTCCAAACTGCGGGGTGCTTCAGCCATCACCCCGTCCTGCCCCACAGCTACTCCTCAGCAAAGTAGCTTTTCCACTCAATCCTGTACCCTTTGATTCATAGGAAACGGTTTCTTCCTGTGGCGGTGAATTTTACCTCTGGATTATACTGGCTTTTAGAAGAAATTATAAGCTGCCTTCTGGTAACTTTGTTTTTTTTTTTTAGTTTTTCGAGGTAGGGTCTCACTGTAGCCCAGGCTGATCTGGAATTCACTCTGCGGTCTCAGAGTGGCCAAGTGCTGGGATTGAAGGCCAGGCTTCCTTCTGGTAACTTTCTTGCACAGGTTAAAGGTGTACCCTGCAGCCATGGAGAAGGAATGTCATCTCTTCCTTGACACATTCTTTTCATTCATCTCTTGGTCCTAGATTGCTCTCCCCAGACTGCCATCACAGAGTGTCTACTGGCTGGGGCTCAGGGGCAGACTCTTTGCCTAGCTTGCACAAACCTCCCCCCACCCCAAAGCCCCAGTGCGATCCATTGCTCTACAAAAGGAATAAAATGTCCAGGCCGTGGTGGCACGTGCCTTTAATCCCAGCATTTGGGAGGCAGAGGTAGGATCACCATGAGTTCATTTCCAGGTCAGCCTGGGCTACAGCGAGATCCTACCTTGAAAAACCAAAAAGAGAGAGACTGGTTGAGAGGGGGAGGGGATATGATGGGGAGTGGTGTTTCAAAGGGGAAAGTGGGGGAGAGGAGGGAGTTACCATGGGATTTTGTTTACAATTATGGAAGTTGTCAATTTAAAAAAACCCTCAGAAAGAACAAAGGAATGAAATGTGTCAACTGGAAATGAGCCTTCTGTGGGGGAAAACGGGCCCATTTATTCAGCAGTGATTTATGAAGTGTGCACTACACTGCGGGTTCTGCCTCAGCGTTGAAGATACGGCAGTGAGCAGAAGGACGTATAACTCGTCTTCGTCAGGGATACACACAGAGAATGAGGAAATTAACACAAAGGAATAAATTATATAGTTCACAGATAAATGAATGGTATAGAAAACAAAAAGCAGGGAAAAGGGGAAAGGAAATGCCAGTTAGGGAAGGGGGTAGAAATTCCGAATTGGGTGGTAGAGGCATGTTCCATGAAGAGAGCGACTTCCGAGTGAAATGTGGGAAGAAAAGATGGAGCCAGTGACATGTCCGACTGCCCAGAGAGTGTCCTGGGAAGTAAAACAGCAAATGCAGAGCCCCAAGACAGGAACGTGTCTGGCAGGTTTGAGGAGGAACCAGTGAAGCTACAGTGGAGCCTGCAAGAGAGGGGATGCAAGATGAACCCAGAGAAGTAGAAGGCAGGCCATGGTGTTACAGCAAGGACTTTCGATCTGACCTGTGCTCCCTAAGAATCGTTTGACTGCTGTGGTGAGAAAGACGGAGGAGGGACAGGAATTGTCCTACTCCAGGCACGCAAGGTGGCTTAGATCAGTGGTGCATGAAGGTGAGAAGGTTTGGATTCTGGACATTTTTGTTTTGTTTTTGAGGCAAGGTCTCACTCTAGTTCAGACTGACCTGGAACTCACTCTGTAGCCCAGGCTGGCCTAGAACTCATGGCCATCCTCCTACCTCAGCCTCTTGAGCACTTGGATTAGAGGTGTGCACCACCACACCTGGTCCATGAATTCTGGGTGGTTTGAAGGTCAGCCTAACAGGGCTTCCTGGTGAGTCAGTGTTGGGGAACAGGTTTTCTCAGTCTTAAGTGCCTAAATGTGTTTGGAATCACGAAAGCGCAAGGGGAATTCAGAACTGAACTTACTTACTGCCAACCCCAACTCGCCTGTCCCCTTAAAACAACTGTATGTGCTAATGTGGAAATGCCTCTTGAGACTGATCTAACTTTTGTTTACAGATTTTATTTTGCTGGATTTGACTCATTGCTCCAAACTGTCAAAAATTTGGGAAGTCCTTAGCCTGTTTTCTATGATAACAGCCTTGTGTAAATCCACACACTTCACAAACATAGCTCCTGCTAATTCCAAAAACTTGCTGTCGATAAGAGCTTGTGGCTGACTTCTAGGTTGGTTATGGCTATATTATTCATAGCCTTCAGTCATTTTGGGGTCGTAATGTACACTGCTGTGTCCAGCCTTGTCTGTTATAACCATGAAGCTGACCTGCAGTGTTGTAAGGACTTTGCTCAGTTTACACACAAGTACATCTTACGTAGACCAGACCTGTTACACTTCACCAATTTATCAGTGCAGAGCCCACTACATATAACAGCGTAGTAGGGGTTCAGGAAAGCCCTTGAAACCCAAACCCTAGGTTTGTGTCTAATTTTAAGCAAACAAATGAATAAAGTGAGGCTGAGAAGGAAATTAGTAAATTACTGTATTTATATAGGGAAGTACAGAACTAAGGGAAGGAAGGTGAACACACCCACTGGTCTGAGAGCCCCCGTGGTCAGCCTGGAAAAGCTGGAGAGAAATGAAAGCACAAAGAGCTGCTGCCATGTGGAGGGCACGAGGGGGTAAAGAGCCCATGTGGAAAGTAGGGACTGGGGGGTTCTCCCCTTGGCTTGGTCCAGTTGGGCCAGACTGAGGAGAAACTCAACCAGAAGTGATGAACGGATGCCGAGAAAAAAGGCTTGTCCCCTCACACCCATGTCTTCATAACCCCATGGTGGGGGCCCTGCCTTCCAGCTCAAGTAAGTGACCAACCACAATGTTAGAGCTAGATTTAAATCATAAAACCTCCCTCCCAGGAGGGGCCCGGATTGTTGGTGGAAAAACAGAGCTAGGGAAGAGATAAGAAGTCATGTCATACTTGGGACTCTAGCAAAGTGGAGGCTGCAAACATAGGCCCAAAGACATTCCTGCTGCTTACTTTCAGGGGTCCAGTCCCCCTAACTGCCTAACAAAACTACCTGACTCCCTTTCACTTATCAGTGGAGACTGAGAGAGTTAGCTGGTAAGTTTACTTGGAGTGGATTTAGAGTTTAAAGCCTATTGTTTCTTCCTTTATCTCTCTCTCTCTCTTTTTTTAAATTTGAGACAGCATGTTGCTTTGCTTATATTCCTGCTGGCCTAATATTCACTGTGTATCCCTGCCTGGCCTTGAACTCATGACGTCCTCTACCTCAGTGTTAAGATTACAAGCTGACCTCCGTGCCTCTTTTAAAAGAAACACAGCCTGTTTCGAAGACGCTTTCCTACTCCAGTGTCCACCAGCTGCGGTTCTGTCTCTCTGCCACCCTGTGCCCCCACCCAGGCGCTTGCCCACTGAGCAGCAGCCCCGGCTCCAGCTCTGTGCTCACAGTACACGTGGGACCCTGGCCCAGGGTGCTGTTCATCTTCCCAGGGTGACATTTGCAGGACCTACCTTCTTCGCCCATCTGAAGGTCGGAATTGGAGCTCCCACCGCAAAACCCCTTCTGTTTCCCTCCGTCTGGACGGCAGCAGCACTGTTGCCGAGTCACAGTGCCCTTCGCTGCTGATTCTCGCAGTTGGCCTGTGTCCTCTGCCTCAAGTAATCTGCGCTGTTTGCACCACCTGGTGAACTTTAGGCCTCTGCCTGGAGAAAGTTGTGTGTAGGCAGCTGCCCGCTGTTAGCATAAAGGCCTCTGCCAGGTGTTCAAGGACCTTCTTGTCTGGTGGCCCTGGTCTGCTGGCACACTCCCAGAGGTTTACTTTAGTCAGCCATGCTTGGTGTAACATCTGTGATTCCTCTGTCAGCTCAACTCTGTTTCTGATGCCCTTATACAGCTCTCCTGGCGATATTTAATGGTCAATTATGTACTTGGTTGTGTTGCTTCCCCTTGGCTGAGCACTGCTGTGCCAGAGGCATAGTTAACTGTTGTTAAAAATTTGCTTGTTTCTTTGTATTATTTATTGTAGTTGAAGATGCCCATGCTGGACTGTTCAAAGGAAACAGCAAGCAGACAGTTTGGAGGGGTTATTTGGTATGTCGTTTTAAACTTAATTTTAATTTGCATCAGCCTAGAACTAAAACACACACATATACACACAGAGAGAACATACACACACAGACAGGATATCACTGTGCAGCCCAGGTTGGTTTCAAACTTGCAATCCTCCTGCCTCAGCTTCGTGAGTATTAGGAGTATAGGCCCAGTTCTTTGACCAGCTTACTAGCATTAATTATTCATGTCAACAAGTACTGATGGAAGTAATGACAGCTTTACTTTGAAGCCTAAATGTCACAGTAGACTTGTACTGGTTTCTCAGCTGTCGGTTTTCACCAGCCTCCTACGTGCAAAGTGGATTGAGTTCTTCCCTCGCTTATTTTAGACCACAGACAGAGAAGTCCCTGGGCTGGTGCTCATGCAAGAGTTGGCATTCCTGAGTGGATTTCCACCGACATTCAAGGAAACAAGTCAACTGAGAACAAAGTTACCAGAAAACCTTTCTTCTAAAATAAAACTGGTAAGAACATAGAAGTGCCACCAGCATGGCCCATCGCGTGGGACCCTCCTCTCGGACCCTTTAGTTCAAACGACAGCCCGCTGCAGTAGGCACAGAGCCTTTGTTCTGTTAGAAGAGCTGAAGATTTTCACTCCATATTCCTTCTTCCCTTTCTTGAGACAAAGTCTTCCTATATAGCCCAGACTAGTCTGTGGCTTTCATTGATCCTCCTGCCTCAGCCTCCAAAGTGTTGGGATTACAGGTATGTGCCACCACACCCAGTGCCAGAAATCTTTGCTTTTATTTGTGTGTGTGTGTGTGTGGTATGTATAGTGTATACACACATGTGTGCAGCATGCACGCGTGTGTGTGTGGTAGGGTATGTGTGGTATGTATAGTGTATACACGTATGTGTGTATGTGTTTGTGTGTGTGGTAGAGTGTGTGGTGTGTTTAGTGTATGTACGCATGTGTGCAGCATGCGTGTGTGTGAAGGCCAGAGTGGACTGCCGAGGGTCATTCTCTGTCGCCCTTCATTCTTCACATCTCTCACTGACCGCGGGGCTGCCTCTTTCAGTCAGATTGGCTGACGAGTAAGCCCAGCGTTTCTCCCCAGTCCACCCCGTTCAGGACTGGAGTTGTAGGTGTGGGTGACCAGGCCTGGCTCTTTGCATGCATGCTGGGAATCAAACTCAGGGCCTCACGCTTGCATAGCAAGTGCTCTTATATACCGAACAGCTCTCCAGCTCCTTTTTTTTTTTTTTTTCCTGTGGTTTATCCAGGTAGGGTTTTGCACTAGCCCAGGCTGACCTGGAATTCACTCTGTAGTCTCAGGGTGGCCTTGAACTCATGGCAATCCTCCTACCTTTACCTCTCGAATGCTGGGATTAAAGGGGTGTGCTACCATGCCTGTCTCAACTCCTCAGTCCTAATTAGGGCAAAACTCTTAATTAGTTTGCTGGTTTCCCAGATAGCAGTGGGATTCATGTGTTTAACCAGTGAGCTCCCACTCTGTGTCTGGTGGTAGCTGCTGGGATGTAACGTTATACAAAACAAACAGGGCTTACTTAGGGTTGTAAGGAAATGAAGGTCTCGGAGAGAAAGACGAGAAATGTCATAAATGCACCAAGAACAGATTCCAGTTTGCATAGTTGTGAAAGCTTTCATTTATAAGAGAATTGTGCTTCAGAGAATTGTGCTTGATAAGGTGGAATTCTTACTTACTATTAGCTGATCGAGGCATTGATGGATTTACAATATATACTTCTTATCTTATCACCCCGGCTGTTAATTCTTGTGGGGAGGTTGACTTGAGGCTCCCCTGTGACAGGCCTTTTCCTTCTCATTTGCTGTCTTCTGAGTCATTTACTGGCAGATAGAGAACCCAGTCCGTTGGGGTGTGCTTCCCAGGTGGCCATATGTCAGGACACTCCCTCTCCTGGTTGGCAATCCAGGTAGTAAATCGAGAGTGTCTCTTAGAAGAGGGGCTTGCAGTCTTTGGCTCAGAAGCCGTTAGGATATGGTCTTTGATTTTATAAAGATGGCTGTCTAAGGGTTAGCATGTCTGATTTATACTTCTTCCTCTTACTCTGTGCCATTTGACAGTTTGGGGGAGGATGACGTGGGGCCAGTGGAGGGGAGCTGGGAAGGAAGTTCTTAATCAATTCTTACATTAATCATGGTTCCTAAAACTTGTCCAAGGGTTCTCTTAAAAAACGTATATATATATGTATATATCACTGGGGCTGGAGAAATGGCTTAGTGGTTAAAGCACTTGCCTGCAAAGCCAAAGGACCATGGTTCAATTCCCCAGGATCGATGTAAGCCAGAAGCACAAGGAGGCACATATATCTGGAGTCGGTTTGCAGTGCCTGGAAGCCCTGGCATGCCCATTCTCTTTCGCTTTGTGCCTCTTTCTCAAATAAATAAATAAATGTATTTAAAATATTTTATTTATTTATTTGCAAGAAAGAGAGAAAAGCAGATAGAAAAAGAGAGAATAGGCGTGCCAGGGCTACCAGCCACTGCAGACAAACTCCAGACACGTGTGCCTCCTTGTACTTCTGGCTTATGTGGGTCCTGGGGAATCGAACCTGTGTCCTTTAGGCTTTGCAGGCAAGCATCTTAACTGCTAAGGCATCTCTCCAGCCCCCAAAGTTCTCTTTGATTCATTTCTTCTCTGCTTACTGGGTTTCTCCTTTTAAGTTGCATTGTTTCATGTTTGTAATACATCAGTAACATGAATGATATTTACTCCTTCTCTTTTTCATATTTTCCCCCCAGAGCTAGTTAGTTAGTTTGCTTTATTTTCACTTCTTTCCCTCTGTTTCCTTCCATCCCTTCTCATTCCCTTCCTTTCCTCTTCTTCATTTTTCTTTTCTTTTTGAGACAGGGTCTTGCTAAATAGCCTTGGTTGGCCTTCAACTCACAATATTGACTAGGCTAGCCTCCACCTTGCAGTGATCCTCCTGCTCCTGCCCCCCCCCCCCCCAGTGCTGGGAATATAGGCACACATCACCGTCTGGCTGTTCCCCATAGTTTTCTGTATTGTGCTGTGAAATATGATGGCAGTAATTGATGAGTCTGAGGCATTTGTGCAAAATATAATAACCCTTAGCTCTATCTGGTTTGAACCTGCTCTAAATCTGCAGTTTTTCTAAATAGGTATCACATCTTCTCCTTCCCCTGAGTTATTTTTAGTACTGCTTTGAGCACATAAAACCATAGATTAGCTTTTTGTTTCAATCAAAGTTTATTTGACTTTTTGGCTCCTTAGCAGTTAGTTCTAGAACTATAGATATAGGTAAGTACACTTTGCACTGACAGCTCAACTCCTGGTAAGAATGGCCTTCTTCATTCTGTTGCTCTTCCAACTGTGACAAGTTTTTGAAGGAGAGGAGAGGTCCATTCATTCCGCTTCTCCATCCTCTGCTCCCGTGTGAGTCTCACAGCTCCTGCTGGGGACAGGTGTGTCCCACCAAGGTGTGATGTGTGCTTGTAGAGGTCGAGTAGGTGGTCTTTGGAGTTGAACATGGAATACCAACGAGTTTCCTCTACAGCAAGAGCCCCTTTGCACAGTCCGTTCCCCAGGTGGATTCCCATGTGTGGGGGGTGCCGGCACCTCTCAAGCGCCTTGCTGTTTGTCTTGACTTTTACAGCGGGAGTTTTCCTAATTCCCGCACCTGAGATCACCTTGGGGTTGGGGGGAAGGCTAGGAGTAATGTTTAGGGTTTTTCTTTCTTTCTTTCTTTCTTTCTTTTTTTTTTTTTTTTTAAGGTAGGGTCTCACTCTAGCCCAGGCTGACCTGGGATTCTCTATGGAGTCTCAGGGTGGCCTCGAACTCACGTGATCCTCCTACCTCTGCCTCCTGAGTGCTGGGATTAAATGTGTGCGCCACCATGCCCAGCTTAGGGTTTTTATTTTTTAAAAACTTATTTACAGGGCTGGGTGCGGTGGCACATGCCTTTAATCCCAGTACTTGGGTGGCAGAGGTAGGAGGATCACCATGAGCTTGAGGCCACCCTGAGTCTACATAGTGAATTCTAGGTCATTCTGGGCTAGAGTGAGACCCTACCTCGAAAAAGAAAAAAGAAAAAAGGACTGGATAGACAGCTTAGCAGTTAAGGCGTTTGCCTGCAAAGCCAAAGGACCTCAGTTCGATTCCCCAAGATCCACATAAGCCAGATGCACAGGGGGCGTATGTGTCTAAAGTGTGTTGGCAGTGGCTGGAGGCCTTGATGCACCCATTCTCTCCCTGTCTCTGTCTCTCTCAAATAAATAAATAAAAATAATTTTTTTTGTTTTTTGAAAAGAAAACTTATTTACACATCATATACAATTATCTTCAATTTTGATGCATAAAGGGCTTGTGGTTTGGGAAGGCCGTGGACACTGGAAAAGAGGAAGAACAGGCATGCCAGCATTCAGCCCAGTTCTTCAAGGAACTGTTTGCTTAAGCTGGACTTCCTGGTTTAATTACAGGTCCTCTGAGGATGAAGTTTCCCATCCAAATAGGTGGCATTTATTAAGTACCTCCTGTGTTCCAGGGACTATGAGAGGGATAGCCAAGAGGATAAAAATACTGAAGATGGGCTGAGGGCAGGGCTCAGGAGTTGAAAGTGCCTGCTGCCCCAGCTGGACAACCAGAGGTTGGATCCCCAGGACCCACGTAAAGCTGATGCCAGTAGTGTTTGGGTCTATAATCCCAGCACACCTATGACAAATGTGGGTGGAATCAGGAGGAACCTGAGGTTCACGGGTAGGTTTACAGAGGCAAACACAAGAAGAAGGTGAAGACCAGTACCCGGAGGTTGTCCTCTGACCACATGCCGTGGCATGTGGACATGCTCACATGCACACACAGACACACAGAGGAGCACTTAAGGTATCTGGGACACACTCAGTTCCAAAAATGAATTTGTACAAGGTACCTGAGAACACCTGGACTTTAGGTCTTCTAGGGTGAGAGGAGCAAGACAGGCTTTACAGAATAGAAACAGCATCCTTAGCAAGAGGATTATTTGAGAGACAGAGAGAAATAGGCCGATAGAGAGAGAGAAAATGGACATGCTAGGGCCTTCAGCCGCTGCAAATGAACTCCAGACACTTGCACCACCTTCGGGCTACATGTGAGACAAAAGGCACACATGAAGAATAGACATCTCAGGTTTATCCTTGGATCCTATCCCTAAAAATCTCATTTTATATATGTAAATGTTCCAAAGTACAAAAACAAACAAACAACACAGCAAGAACAAAATCCTCTAATACCTGAAACTCTTCTGGTCCTAAATATTTTCTTTTTTTTTTTCCTTGCTGAGGACCAAACCCAGGGCCTGAAACTGGCCAAGCAAGCTCTCATCCACTGAGCTAAATCCCCAAGCCCAGTCTGAAACACTTTATCTTATTTATTATTGCTCTTCAGGTGGGTGCTTCCTTGGGTGTGTATTGGTGCACGTGTGTGGAGGCCAAACACTGAGTGGCCGTCCTACCTGATTCCTTTCCACCCTCTTTACTGAGGCAGGGGCTCTCTCTCCCTTGGAACCCAGAGATCACTGATTAGGCTATAGTGTAGCTACCTAGCTTGTCCTGGGGATCCCCATTTTCTGCTTCCTGAGCACTGGGATTTGGGGGGAGGGAGGACTGCCAGGCCTGCATGGCCTTGATGTGGTTATGAGCCATCTCTTTAGCCCCAAGCATTATAGATAAGGGCTACTCACCCTGTAATATTGTCACTAATTAGAGCCGTGGTGACTTTTATGAAAACATCTTCTGCCCCTGCTCTTCTGCTGTATGGTACTTTTTCATTTTAATCTCTAATGTAAATGGTCAGTAGACAACACACCAGCTCTGTAATTGATTTCAGTGCCAGATCACCATCAGGACATGCTAGGATCTGGCAGCCTTGACTCATCATATCCTTGAGAGGTGCTAATTTGTTTTTCACCTGGTGTTTGCAGAAATGTTTTTGCCCTGGAAGGATTGTTAATAACTTAAAAATCAAATCAGTCCAAATTACAAATAGGTTAAATCTCTGAACTTCTGAGTCTTTTGCAAAGTTTTGGGGTCTGGGGGGAATGGATGGATAAAATACTTGCCACGCCAACTCTGAGTACTTGAGTTTAGGTCCCCAGAATCCATGTAAAAGCTGAAAGCTGTGGCGGGCTTCTGTAATCCTGATGCATTGTTGGTGCAAAGAGAGGCAGAGGCAGGAGAATTTTCCCAAAAGTTCTCAAATGAACAACAGAAGGGAACAATAGAGGGTCACCATGCCTCAAATAAGGTGGGAGGCGAGGACCAGCCACATTGTCCTCTGCCCGCCACTCACGTGCTGAGACACACGTGTGCCCACACGCGCGCGTGAACACTCACATACCCTAAATACATACATAAATGAATAAGTGAAAATCAGGTTTTAAAAGTTCTTGAGAAAATGATTCACCTGTATTGGGACTCTGTTTTCTCACTTGCTCTCCCTCTGCACTTGGTACACTTGGGTCCAGTATGGTTCCCGTACCTTGGAGGATGCCCGGCTCTTTGTCCTCTAGATCAGGGCTGCTTAAGCTGATTGGTTGTTTGTTTATTTATTTATTTTTTTCCTTTTTTCTTTTTTTCGAGGTAGGGTCTCACTCTGGCCCAGGCTGACCTGGAATTCACTATGGAGTCTCAGGGTAGCCTCGAACTCACGGTGATCCTCCTTGTTTGTTTATTTTTTGGTATTTTGAGGCAGGGTTTCACTCTAGCCCAGGTGGACCTAGAACTTCACTCTACACGCTGCAATTTTCCCTCAGCCTTTGGGTGCTGGGATTAAAGGCACAAGCTACCAAGCCTGGCCAACTTTTGTACTGTACAGCACCTTCTGAGAAATGTTGACGCAACCACAAGTAATATAGGTATATAAGCTAGAAACACAAATAAAACATTTATGCTAGTGATGCAGATAGGCTTATTTTTACATAAAGAATTGCATGTTGGCTGAATATAATTTGATACAATAGAGCCGAGAGCTTTATACTTTTTTAGAGGTGATATTTTGATTTTATCATTGCCAGTGCTGAGAATACCACTTTGCAAAAATACATAGTACAAAGTGGCAGAAGTATCTTTAGGGCCATTTCAAAACTTGTTGGAAATTCTCATCTAACAGTTCCAGGCGAGAGTGAGACCCTAACTCGGGGGGGGGGGGGGGGCGGGGGAGTTTAATTTCTCAGTTATACTGTATGTCCGTTTTGAAGGTGGATGTACTTTCCTTTAAGAAAACTATTTTTAAAAATTAGATAAACTTTTTTGTTTGTTTGTTTTTTGTTTTTTTTGAGGTAGGGTCTTGCTCTAGTCCAGGCTGACTTGAAATTCACTATATAGTCTCAGGGTGTCCTCAAATTCATGGCGCTTCTCCTACCTCTGCCTCCCAAGTGCCGTGCCAACACACTCAGCTTTAGATAAACTTTGGATTTACAGGAAGAAGCCATCTGTGGAGGTTGTTGCCCAAAACTTTCCAAGCTCAGAACGTTCAACCTCACTGTAAATTAATTTTCAACAGCAAATGACATTTTCTATGAATTGGAAATCCAGGCTAAGGTTGGGTGTGTTGTTACATCTCAGGAATATATTAGCAAAAGATCTTTCTGGAAAACAGTGAAGCTGTACAGGATTGGGCTGCCACCTAGTGGACAGTGAAAGGCCCAAGAACTCAGAAGCTTAGAAATACTATCACACTCCAAAGGGAGCTTAAGCGGGCCCCTGCATACCTCAAACTCCAGGCTTTACTCTCTGTTAGAAGCAAGTAAAGAATCCCTCTTCTCATTATATCAGAGCCCACTCCTAATATAAAACTAGGTAAAAAGGGCATGAGATAGCCCTCAAGGATGGGAAATAAGTAATAAAGTAAACCACTTATTTAGTTTCTGTAAATAACCTGCACCATAAGCCTTAATAGCCCACACTGTAAGCCTTAGTAGCCTTAATAGCCCACACTGTAAGCCTTAGTAACTTGCACCATAAGCTGTAGCAGCCTGCCTCAGACCACCAAGGCCATAGGAGGCTGATACCATACTCTGTTACCCCCACCTAAGGAATTGCACAAGTGCTGACCCCCAAGGTCACAGGAGACTGGTACCACACTCTGCTACTCCCACCTAAGGACCTGCGCAAACGCTGACCACCAAGGTCATAAGAGAGTGATTGGTCCATGAGGGGCTTGAGCAAAGTAAACTAATTGGCTTAGAAACTGTGGGGTGGCACAAACTGACTGGCTAACACCCTGCAGGGGCTCCTAATATTAAATAATGATTGGTCTAATACACAGGCTTTGTTAGAAACCCTATAAAAACTGCCCTGTTCCTGCATTCGGGGCTCTGCAGTCCTCTATCCTTGTGAGGTGTGTGACTGTGGGCCCCAGCGCGCTTGGAATAAAATCCTCTTGCAGTTTGCATCAAGACCGCTTCTCGTGAGTGATTTGGGGGTGTCGCCTTATCTGGGCAGAGCGTGGGGGACCCCCTGCGGGGGTTTTTTCCTACAACAGCAGAGAGTACCTTGTACTTTTCACCCCAAAAGATTATAGTGCCAGATAATTCCCCTCATACTGAGTGTAGCAGACAGCTTCAGGTCGCTGAGATGAACTCCTAGACCTGGCACAGTTATGGAGGAAGGGATTTATTGAAGTTTACAGATCCAGGGGAAGTTTCATAATGGCAGAAGAAGGCGGACCCCTCTTAAAGGACCAGGCAGAGAGAGAAAACACCAAACCACACAGCACACTTCAGGAACTCAGACACTTTGTGTATCTTTTTTTTTTTTAATTTTTATTAACATTTTCCATGATTATAAAATATATCCCATGGTAATTCCCTCCCTCCCCACCCCCATACTTTCCCATTTGAAATTCCATTATCCATCTACTTCCCCATTACAATCATTGTAATTACATATATACAATATCAACCTATTAAGTATCCTCCTCCCTTCCTTTCTCTACCCTTTATGTCTCCTTTTTACCTTACTGGCCTCTGCTACTAAGTATTTTCATTCTCACGCAGAAGCCCAATCATCTGTAGCTAGGATCCACATATGAGAGAGAACATGTGGCGCTTGGCTTTCTGGGCCTGGGTTACCTCACTTAGTATAATCCTTTCCAGGTCCATCCATTTTTCTGCAAATTTCATAACTTCATTTTTCTTTACCGCTGAGTAGAACTCCATTGTATAAATGTGCCACATCTTCATTATCAACTCATCTGTTGAGGGACATCTAGGCTGGTTCCATTTCCCAGCTATTATAAATTGAGCAGCAATAAACATGGTTGAGCATGTACTTCTAAGGAAATGAGATGAGTCCTTTGGATATATGCCTAGGAGTGCTATAGCTGGGTCATATGGTAGATCAATCTCTAGCTGCTTTAGGAACCTCCACACTGTTTTCCACAATGGCTGGACCAGATTGCATTCCCACCAGCAGTGCAGAAGGGTTCCTTTTTTTCCACATCCCCGCCAACATTTATGATCATTTGTTTTCATGATGGTGGCCAATCTGACAGGAGTGAGATGGAATCTCAATGTAGTTTTAATCTGCATTTCCCTGATGACTAGTGACGTAGAACATTTTTTTAGGTGCTTATATGCCATTCGTATTTCTTCCTTTGAGAACTCTCTATTCAGCTCCATAGCCCATTTTTTGATTGGCTTGTTTGATTCCTTATTATTTAACTTTTTGAGTTCTTTGTATATCCTAGATATTAATCCTTTATCAGATATATAGCTGGCGAAGATTTTTTCCCATTCTGTAGGTTGCCTCTTTGCTTTTTTCACTGTGTCCTTTGCGGTGCAAAATCTTTGTAATTTCATTAGGTCCCAGTGGTTAATCTGTGGTTTTATTGCCTGAGCAATTGGGGTTGTATTTAGAAAGTCTTTGCCAAGACCAATATGTTGGAGGGTTTCCCCTACTTTTTCCTCTAGCAGTTTCAAAGTTTCCGGTCTGATGTTAAGGTCTTTAATCCATTTGGACTTAATTCTTGTGCATGGCGAGAGAGAAGAATCTATTTTCATCCTTCTGCAGATATTTATCCAGTTTTCAAAACACCATTTGCTGAAGAGGCTGTCTCTTCTCCAATGAGTATTTTTGGCATTTTTATCGAATATCAGGTGGCTATAGCTACTTGGGCTTACATCTGGGTCCTCTATTCTGTTCCACTGATCTACATGTCTGTTTTTGTGCCAGTACCATGCTGTTTTTGTTACTATGGCTCTGTAGTATAGGTTAAAATCAGGTATGGTGATACCACCAGCCTCTTTTTTGTTGCTCAGTATTATTTTAGATATTCGAGGTTTTTTATGATTCCAAATGAATTTTTGGATTGTTTTTTCTATTTCCATGAAGAAAGCCTTTGGAATTTTGATAGGGATTGCATTAAATGTGTAGATTGCTTTAGGTAAGATTGCCATTTTCACGATATTGATTCTTCCAAGCCAGGAACAAGGGATGTTTCTCCACTTTCTAGTGTCTTCTGCAATTTCTCGCTTGAGTGTCTTAAAGTTCTCATTGTATAGATTCTTTACTTCCTTAGTTAGGTTTATTCCAAGGTATTTTATTTTTTTTGATGCAATTGTGAATGGGAGTGATTCTCTGATTTCATCCTCTGTGTGTTTGTTGTTAGCATATATGAAGGCTACTGATTTCTGTGTATTTATTTTGTATCCTGCTACATTGCTGTAGGTTTTGATTAGCTCTAACAGCTTGCTAGTAGAGTCTTTAGGGTCCTTTATGTATAGAATCATGTCATCTGCAAATAGTGATAACTTGATTTCTTCCTTTCCAATTTGTATCCCTTTTATGTGTGTCTCTTGCCTTATTGCTATGGCTAAGACTTCCAAAACTATATTAAATAGAAGTGGAGACAGTGGACACCCTTGTCTTGTTCCTGATTTTAGTGGAAAAGCTTCCAGTTTTTCCCCATTTAGTAATATGTTGGCTGTAGGCTTGTCATAAATAGCCTTTATTATATTGAGATATGTTCCTTCTATTCCCAGTCTCTGTAGGACTTTTATCATGAAGGGATGTTGGATTTTGTCAAATGCTTTCTCTGCATCTAATGAGATGATCATGTGATTTTTGTCCTTCAACCCATTTATGTAATGTATTACATTTATAGATTTGCGTATGTTGAACCATCCCTGCATCTCTGGGATAAAGCCTACTTGGTCAGGGTGAATGATCTTTTTGATATACTCTTGTATTCTGTTTGCCAATATTTTGTTGAGAATTTTTGCATCTATGTTCATGAGGGAGATTGGTCTGTAATTTTCTTTTTTTGTTCTATCTTTGCCTGGTTTTGGTATCAGGGTGATGCTGGCCTCATAGAAGGAGTTTGGTAGGATTCCTTCTTTTTCTATTTCCTGGAAAAGCTTAAGAAGCAATGGTGTTAGCTCTTCCTTAAAAGTCTGGTAAAATTCAGCAGTGAATCCATCCGGGCCTGGGCTTTTTTTAGTTGGGAGATTATTGATAACTGCTCGGATCTCCATGTTTGTTATAGGTCTATTTAAGTGATTAATCTCATTTTGATTTAATTTAGGTAGGTCATATAGATCAAGGAAATCATCCATTTCTTTCAGATTTTCATACTTTGTGGAGTATATGCTTTTATAGTATGTCCCTATAATTTTTTGAATTTCTCTGGAATCTGTTGTGATGTTACCTTGTTCATCTCTGATTTTATTAATTTGTGTCTCTTCTCTCTTTCTTTTGGTCAGATTTGCTAAGGGTTTATCAATCTTGTTTATCCTTTCAAAGAACCAACTCTTTGTTTCATTAATTCTTTGGATTGTTCTTTTTGTTTCTATTTCATTAATTTCTGCCCTAATCTTTATTATTTCTTCCCGTCTACTACTTTTTGGTTTGCCTTGTTCTTCTTTTTCCAAGGCTTTAAGGCGAAGCATTAGGTCGTTTACTTGCGACCTTTCTAATTTCTTAATATAGGCACTTAAGGCTATAAATTTACCTCTTAGAACTGCCTTCATTGTGTCCCAGAGATTTTGGTATGTTGTGTTCTCATTATCGTTTGACTGTATGAAGTTTTTGATTTCCTTTTTGATTTCTTCATTGACCCATTCATCATTTAGTAGTGTATTGTTTAGTTTCCATGATTTTGTGTATGCTCTATAGCCTTTCTTGCTACTGATTTGTAGTTTAATTCCATTGTTGTCAGATAGAATGCAAGGAATTATTTCAATTTTCCTGAGTTTGTTAAGATTTGCTTTGTGTCCTAATATATAGTCTATTTTAGAGAATGTTCCATGTACTGCTGAAAAGAATGTATATTCTGCAGCCTTTGGATGAAATGTCCTGTATATATCTGTTAAGTCCATTCCTTCTATGACCTCATTTAGTCCAAATGCCTCTCTGTTTATTCTTTCCCGGGATGACCTGTCAATTGATGAGAGTGGGGTGTTAAAGTCACCCACCATTACTGTGTTTGGTGTTATCTGTGGCCTTAGTTCTAATAGTGTTTGTTTGATGAGTTTGTGAGCCCCCATGTTAGATGCATATATGTTTAGGATTGTAATGTCCTCCTGTTGGAGTGTGCCCTTAATCAATATAAAGTGACCTTCCTTATCTTTCTTGACTAACGTTGGAGTAAAGTCTACCCTGTCCGATATTAGGATAGCAACCCCTGCTTGTTTTCTAGGCCCATTTGCTTGAAACACCGTCTTCCAACCTTTCACCCTAAGGTAATGTCTATCCTTTGTAGAAAGGTGAGTTTCTTGGAGACAACAAATTGTAGGATCCTGCTTTTTAACCCAGTCTGCGAATCTATGTCTTTTCGTTGGGGTATTGAGGCCGTTGATATTAAGAGATATTATTGAAAGGTGTGTATTTATGTTTGCCTTTTTTTTTTTTTTTTTTTTTTTTGTGGTTCTGGTTCTACCTGTGCTCTCTTCTGTTAACTAGTATTTGAGTATAGCTTGTTTTTTCTAGGTTCCTTATATGAGTGCTTTTCCTTTTCTTCAGCATGGAGGATTCTATCAAGTATTTTCTGTAGAGCTGGTTTTGTCTTCAAATACTCCTTTAACCTGCTTTTGTCATGGAATATCCTTATTTCTCCGTCTATTTGAATGGATAACTTTTCAGGATAAAGTAACCTTGGTTGACAGTTGTTATCTTTCAGAACTTGGAATATATCACCCCAAGCCCTTCTGGCTTTAAAAGTTTGTGTTGAATAATCTGCTGTAATCCTGATGGGCTTGCTTTTGTAGGTAACTTGATTTTTCTCTCTAACTGCTTTCAATATTTTTTTCTTTGGTGTGTGTGTTTGGAAGTTTGATTATAATATGGCGAGGAGAGGTTCTTTCCAGGTTTTGTCTGGCTGGGGTTCTAAAGGCTTCCTGTATCTGTATTGGCACCTCTTTCCCAATTTGGGGGAAATTTTCTTCTATGATTTTGTTGAAGACACCTACTATGCCTTTGGATTGGAATTCTTCTCCTTCTACTATGCCCTGAATTCTAATATTTGATCTTTCATAGTGTCCCGAATATCTTGAAATTCCCACTCATACTTTTCTATAAGTTTGTCTTTCTCTTTGTTGGCCTGTATTAGATCTGCCACCATGTCTTCTAGCTTAGATATTCTGTCCTCTCCTTCATCCATTCTACTGGTGAGATTTTCTACAGAGTTTTTTATTTCATTAACTGTGTTCTTCATTGCTAGTAATTCTGACTGGTTTTTCTTTATTATTTCTATTTCCTTATCTATGTCTTGTATTGCCTTCTTTATTTCATGAAATTGGTGTCCTGCATCTTCTTTGATTCCTTTGATTTCCTCTTTAAGTTCCTCTTTGACTCCTTTGATTTGTTCTCTGACTTCTTTGAACATATTTACAATCATTCTTTTGAAATCTTTTTCAGGCATTTCCTCTAACTCGTTCTCACTGGAGGTCATTTCTGATGCATTAATATTTTTAGGTGGATTTATATTGTCTTGCTTTTTAGTGTTTCTTGTGTTATAATGTATATATTTTTGCATCTTGGATTAAGTTAATGCTTGGATTTTCTAGCTAGCTGGGTATTCTTAGCTGTATCAATTGATTTGATGTTATATATTTTCAGGGTAGGAGCTTAAGGTGTTAGATGTGGCTCTTAAGACTCTGAGAGTATCTACAAAGGTGCTCCTAGGGGTTGAGTTTCCCTGCTATGGGAGTATTCAAGTAGGCTGAGTGGAATAAAATCCTGGTAGATTCTAAAAGTTAACTAAACACTGTACCCATTCAGTCAAAAACAGCCCCAAGTATGTATGCCAGAGTAGTTATTATAACAACCAGATCCTCTATCAACACAGAGGTTAAGATTTCTGGTCTGTTGAGGGATCCCAGTCAGCTTGTGACCAAGTGAGACCCTTCCCTGGTGCAATCCCAGTTACCTTGGATGATTTTGGTCTCAGTCAAGTTGCTGCCTGGGTCGTCGGGCTGCTGTTCTGATTTCTGGAGCTGGGCACTGGCTTTTCCTGAGGGGCAAACCAAGCCTGGCAACTGTGGCCCTGCAGATCAGCACCCCCGCTGCTGGAACCGCTGCTGCTTCTGGGTCTGCTGCTGCTGGGGCCACTGGTACCAGTTCCGGAGCTGCTGATGTTGCTGCTGAACTCTGCTCCTGCTTGGGTCCCGCTGTCGGCTCAAGTTGGCGTGGCCGGGTCCCAGGACCGCTGCTCTGTTCGCCGGAGCTGGGCTCAGGCGGTGGGGGAGGGGAGGGAGCCGCGGCTGCTCTGGTTGTCTCGCTGCTCCACGTGTTCTTCTACCTCGCGGTCTGCTCCTCCGCTGCTCGCTGCCGCTCTCCCCTCACGTTTCCGAGTTGCGGAGAGCGCGGTGTGAGGGAAGCGCCCGCACCTGGCTTTTCCTGCGGCTGGAGCCGAGCCTGGCGGCTTTCTGGTGCGCCCTGCCGCCGCGGCGGTTGGCGGAGCTGCCGGGGCCGCTTTTGCTGGCCTGTGCGGGCTCTGGATGCTCTGGATCTCTCCTACTTCTCTGCTGCCGCTTCAGTTCCTATACACCTGAGTTTTTAGTAAAAGTGTGTATTTTGCTGAGGTTTTTTGTTCTTTATTCCCCCCAGGCTGCTTTGGCGTGGTACCTACGCCGCCATCTTAACCAGAAGTCTCTTCCACTTTGTGTATCTTTAGATTGGAATTTTAAGTCCACCACCAACCTTAGGGCTGGACCTCAAGATCTCTCTAGTAACACTTCCTCTAGCCAGGTAGATGTACATCTAAATTACAAACTGTAATAAAACACTGAATATATTGGGGGCCATTTAATCAAACTACCACACTTAGAAACATTTCTGAGGTTCCTTACTTCCAGTTGTTGGCACCTTCTTCCTGAATTATTCTGTTTTTTTTTTTTCAAGGTAAGGTCTTATTGCACTGTGTAGCTACAGGCTGGCCTCAAATGCAGAGTGATTAAAGGCATGCATCACCACATCGCGCCTTCTTCCTGGCTTTCAGTGCCTATGTAGTAGGAAACCATCTCTAGACAAGATCGCTAATGTAAGACTAGTTTCAAAGCCAGGTGTGGTGACACATACCTGTAATCACCAGCACTTGGAAGGCAGAGACAGGAGGATTGTCACCAGTGTGAGGCCAGGCTATCTACATAGTGAATCCCACGGCCTCCTGGACTATCCAGCAAGCTCCTGTCTCAAAGAGCCAACACCAAAACAACAACAGAACCATGCCGGTGTTGTGCTTTTACTAAAGAAAAGGAAAACACGAATTGTGAAATAAAATTAGGTATTATTTTAAAATGATGCAACAATGCTGTGAATGTCTTGACGTTTTGCTGAGATTCTCAAGTCACCTTACCAACCTCTAAAACATCTTAATCTGTTATCTTAAACACTTGTTTTTTCCCCTTGGTGGCAGTGTTGGGTTGGAATCCAGGGCCTCACATATGAGACTCAGGCACTCTGCCACTGAAATAAGCCCTTAGCTCTGTTTTCTTCTTTTATCAAGAATACATTCCAGAGCTGGGCATGGTGTCGCACGCATTTAATCCCAGCACTCAGAAGGCAGAGGTAGGATTGCTGTGAGTTTGAGGCCACCCTGAGACTCCATAGTGAATTCGTGAATTCCAGCTCAGCCTGGGCTAGAGTGAGACCCTACCTTGAAAAACCAGGAAAAAAAAAACAAACAAAAAAACATTCCTTTGGGCTGGAGACATGGCTTAGCCGTTAAGGCACTTGCTTGCAGGTTCTATTCTGCAGAACCTATGTAAGCCAGATGTACAGGTGGAACATGCGTCTGGAGTTTGTTTGCAGTGGCTAGAGGTCTCTCCCTCTCCCTCTAAACAAATTTTCAGAAACCTTAAATAATACAAACACTTTCCCAGAGCCAAGTTGAAGCAGAGCAGCACGTTGGGTCTGCCGGCCCAGCTACCTAGGAGACCGCTGCGGGAGAACTGCGGGCTCAAGGCCAGCCTGTGCAAATGCATGACATTCGGTCTCAAAATAAAAAGTAGAACGAGGGCTGGTGATGGCAGAGCCCTTACCAGCATTTGTGAAGCACTGGGTTCAACCCCAGTGCCACAAAAGAAAATGAGAGTGTGTGCACAGTGATAATGAAGTTCGGCTTCATTGATTGACTTAGCGGGATGTTTGAGCTTGTAGCATCTTTCTTAGGTGCTGCTTCCTTGAGATGGGCGCTCCCTGGTGAGCACTGCCTAGACAAGTAAAGAAAATGAAATGCTACCATAAATCCATTTCAGTCAATGCGTGATATTTGCCGAGTTGGGGGGAGAAAAAGGTCCAAAGTTGGCTGAGCTATTGTGTGTTAAGAATATATTAGCCTCAGTTCCTTCTCTGGCTTAAATTTTTTTTAAATATTTTATTTCTGTTTATTTGAGAGCAGGAGAGAAAAGAAAGGGGCAGAGAGAAAGTGGGCATGCCAGGGCCTCCTACCTCTGCATGTGCCATCTTGTGCATCTGGCTTACATGGGTTCAGGGGCATTGAACCTGGATCTGTGGGCTTTGCAGGCAAGCATCTTAACTGCTAAGCCATTTCTCCAGCTATTTTCTGGCTGTTTAAAATTTTCTTTGTTGTTCCGTGGTAGGATCTTGCTCTAACCCAGTCTGACCTGGAATTCATTGTGTAGCCTCAGAGTGGCCTCAAACTCATGGCGATCACCCTATCTCTGCCTCCTGAGTGCTGGAATTAAAGGAGTGTGCCACCACACCTCGCTGGCTTTTCTTTCTTTCTTTCTTTCTTTCTTTCTTTCTTTTTTTAACTTTTTAAAAATCATTTTATTTATTTATTTATTAGATACAGAGGGATAGAGAATGGGCACACCAGGGCCACTAGCCACTGCAAATGAACTCTAGACACATGTGCCATGATGTGCATCTGGCTAACATGGGACCTGGAGAATTGAACCTGGGTCCTTAGGCTTCACAGGCAAGTGCCTTAACTGCTAAGCCATCTCTCTAGCCTCTAGCTTTTTTTTTTCTTTCTTTCTTTATTTCTTCTTCTTCTTCTTTTTTTTTTTTTTCAAGGTAGGGTTTCATTCTAGCCCAACCTGGAATTCACTCTGTAGTCTCAGGGTGGCCTTGAACTCACAGCGATCCTCCTACTTCTGCTTCCTGAGTGCTGGGATTAAAGGCGTGTGCCACCACACCCGGCTCACTTTTCTTTTTTTTAACCTGTATCTTAAATAGTGTCAAAATCTGTAAAATTGTACAGTGGCTAAAGTTTCCAAATAATTTCCATGATAAAAGCATTTTGGACAGAAGAAATTAGGAGATATTTTTCCAATAAATTTAATACTAAGTTAGGATATTAAATTATTGTATTCATTCTAGAATAATGATTTCTTTCCATACAGCGAGCCCTCAGAAATGGTGTAGGAACCACTGAATGGGAGGAAATGGAAGAGAGATTGGATGGTGGGCAGGTACCAGGCAGATTGCCTCCTACACTTCCATTCATAGAGGCAGCAGGGAGTTTGACTGCTGGTACTTAATGTCTGCCCCAGGATTGTTACGGCAAAAGAACACAGTCAGAAAGGCTTTGCACGTGTACATGTGCACCCACACCTATCCCCTATCACTGTTAGCAAAAATTAATGGCCGACAATACGGAAAAGGAGAAAGACAATGGGGAATTCTAACGCTGTCCTCTGGTCTTGAGACCCCTGGAAACTGGGGGAACTGCTTAGAAAGTGAATGAAATAGAATCTGCAACAAATACAGCTGAGATGAAGCCCTTGGTATTTTGTGTTTGCTTCTGTTTTATGCATTGAGAAAGGAGGAAACCATTGGCTCTATCAGAAGAGCCTGTTCAACAGAAGGATTTTTCTGTCTTAGGTGAGTGGTTTCACCTCTCTCCACAGCTTCTGGTATAAAAACTTCTCATAGAAAGTTTTGATACTTACTGCCATTGAAAGCAGTGTGGATGTTGGCTTAAGGCACTGAGCCCTGTTTGTAAAACACGTTGCTGTTCACGATGGCTCCCTCTTAGATTTATGATGGCTCCAAAAACTTTGCCCTGAAAGGCAGTTTTCTGACAAGAAGTCCTTCAGGCAACCATGCCAAAGTCACTTCTTCAGGGATGAGGTGGGAAAGCTGGTCAGATACCCAGTAGCAAATGCAAGTCACCTATTTCAGCAAAGTTACCCTGCATGGTTTTTTCCTCTAGTATAAGTAGATTGGTAATAGCTGTTGGCTAGCATATGTATTTTGCTTGAATACATAGTAATCGATATTTGAGGGCTGGAAAGATGGCTTTGCAGTTAAGGCACATGCCTATGAAGCCTAAGGATCCAGGTTCGATATTCAGGTCCCATGTAAGCCAGATACACATGGTGGCACATACATCTGGAGTTCATATGCATTGGCTGGAGGCTCTGGTGTGCCCATTCTCACCCTCTCTCTCTTTCCCTCTCTCTCTGTCTATAATAAATAAATAAAAATAAATCTTAAAAAATTGTTTGTTAAAGAAAAAAAAAGAACAATGGAACCAGCTTTGAAAAGGTGGGAGGGGCTTCATAGAAGAGTGAGGAGGCCAGGTGTGGTGGCGCACGCCTTTAATTCCAGCACTTGGGAGGCAGAGGTAGGAAAATCGCCGTGAGTTCGAGGCCACCCTGAGACTACGTAGTGAATTCCAGGTCAGCCTGAGCTAGAGTGAGACCCTACCTTGGAAAACAACAACAACAAAAAAGGGTGGGGAATTCTGACCTGTCAGGTCATCTTGAATCTTGCAGTGGCCTTGAGCTATGGCTAAAGCTTTCAGTGGAGCCTGAGGTGCCCTGGTCACCTCTTTGTTTCTTTCTTTCTTTCCTTCCTTCCTTCCTTGCTCACTCCCTCCCTCTCTTTCTCTCTCTCTCTTTCTCTCTCTCTCTTTCTTTCTGTTTTTCGAGGTAGGGTCTCACTCTAGCCCAGGCTGACCTGGAATTCACCGTGGAGTCTCAGGAGCTGGCCTCAAATTCGTGGCGCTCCTCTTACCTCTGCCTCCTGAGTGCTGGGATTAAAGGCGTGCGCCACCATGTCCAGCCTCCCTCCTTGTTTTTAACATCTTGTTGTATTCATCTAGAAAATATTTTCGACCTGCTTAGGGTTTGTTTGTTTTTTTTTTTTTTTTTGGTATTTGTGATTTTGTCTTTTCATTTCAAGATTAAAGTAAAAAGGGTGATGGTACTTAGGAGGCAGAGGTAGGAGGATCTCTGAGTTCAAGGTCAGCCTGGGACTACAGAGTGAATACCAGGCCAGCCTGGACTAGAGTGAGACCCTACCTTGGAAAACCAAAACAAGGGCTAGAGAGATGGCTTAGTGATTAAGGTGGTTGCCTGCAAATCCACAAGACCCAGGCTCAATTCCCCAGAACCTACATAAGCCAGATGTACAAAGCGGTGCATGAGTCTAGAGTTCATGTGCAGCAGCTGGAGGCTATGGTGTGCCTATTCTCTCTTAAAAAAAAAAAAAAAAGTGTGGGGGCTCATGCCTATCAACCAGGTCTGGGAAGGCTGAGACAGGAGGGGTGCCATGAATTCAAGGCTAGCCTGGGCTACATAGTGAGTTCTAAGCTACCTTGGGCTTCAGAGTAAGACTCAAAGAAAAGAAAAGAGCAACAATTACAGGCGAAGCAGTGAAGTCAGCCTCTTTCCCACGTGTGACTCTTGGTACTTGGCAGTTGCAACTGTACTCTGAGGCCAGCGTCGCCCTCCTGAAGCTGAATAACCCCAAAGGCTTCCAGGAACTGAACAAGCAAACTAAGAAGAACACGACCATCGATGGAAAAGAGCTAACCATAAGCCCTGCATATCTGTTGTGGGACCTGAGTGCCATCAGCCAGGTGAGGAGCACAGACTCCCTGCAGCCCAAAGCAAAAGTTGATAGCTAACAGTTCACAAGCCGGTCTATTAGAAGAGGTCTCGGAGAGAGGTGAGCTAGTTGGAACTTGTCTATACTTGCAAGCACTGCCTTTGGCTTAACATTCATTGAAGTGAGCAAGAACTGACTATTAGGAACCATTTTGCAAACTGATGAAAAGTTAGTGTATCTTTGGGAAACATACTGTTTTGAGGTTTTTTTTTTTTTAACCTCTTTTGATTTTATTTTTATTTATTTGAGAGAGAGAAATAGGCCGAGAGAGAGAGAATGGGCACACCAGGGCATCCAGCCACTGCAAACGAACTCCAGACACAGGTGCTACTTTGTGCATCTGGATTACGTGCATCCTGGAGAAATTGAACCTGGGTCCTTAGGCTTTGAAGGTCAGCCCGAGAGCAGAACAGGCAGAGGGTAAGACATGAGGGAGGAGCTGGGACTTAGGGGCACTTCGCGTCTTCATGTGCCCAATGTTTCCTTCAGTCCAAGCAGGATGAGGACGTGTCTGCCAGCCGCTTTGAAGATAACGAAGAGTTGAGATACTCATTGCGATCTATCGAGAAACATGCGCCATGGGTTCGGAATATTTTCATTGTCACCAATGGGCAGATTCCATCCTGGCTGAACCTTGACAATCCGCGAGTGACAATAGTAACCCATCAGGTATATCACGTTGCAAATTCCACAGGTCACGTTTGCCTGTTCTGTCACTTCAGTGTGGTACAAGGATGTCAGACTTTAACCTCCTCACCCTCCTCCGCTTCACCTGTTTGAAACCTTTCCAGTTTCTTCTCTTGTCTTCTATATATATGTAAATGCCAAACCAAACCCACTCAGGTCTCATTCACTCTCCTTTTTATTTGTGTGGTTTCTCTGTTTAAAGGATGTTTTCCGAAATGTCAGCCACTTGCCGACTTTTAGTTCACCTGCTATCGAAAGTCACATCCATCGCATTGAAGGGCTGTCACAGAAGTTTATTTACCTAAATGATGATGTCATGTTTGGGAAGGATGTCTGGCCAGATGATTTTTACAGTCACTCCAAAGGTCAAAAGGTGAGTGCCTAGACAGGGGCTGGTGCCTAGCTGGGAAGCCACTAGCAGATGAGGGAAACCAGTGTATATACTTTAATATTTATTTAAGCGTTATCAAACAAGCATTTTTGACTCAGGAGGGTCAGGAGCTAGAAGACACTTGCTTCCCTAGGTTTTCTCTCTGCCTGCCTCTTTCTCTCATGCTCTCTCTCTTTCTCAAACAAATAAATAAAATATTTTTTAAAATAAAAATAATAAAAGACAAGCCGGGCTTGGTGGCGCACGCCTTTAATCCCAGCACTCAGGAGGCAGAGGTAGGAGGATCGCCGTGAGCTTAAGGCCACCCTGAGGCTGCATAGTGAATTCCAAGTCAGCTTGAGCTAGTGAGACCCTACCTCAAAAAAGCCAAAAAACATTTTAAAAAATTAAAAAAGACATTTCAAATAGATATAATTTCTAAAGGCTAGGGACATATTTATTTTAATGACTTTACTATGCATGTGCATATGTATTTGTGTGGGGGCAGGTATATGTGCATGTATGTTCGAGTGCAGAGGCCAGAAGACAACCCCAGGGGTTCTCAGCAGTCCTGTCCACCTTTGAGACAGTCTCACTGGCCTGGAGTTTGCCAACTGGAGTTTGCCAACTGGGCTACACTGGCTCATCGGCAGGCCCTAGGGATCCTCCTGCTTCCACCTCCCCGCACTGGCATTATAAACATATACCGCCATGCCCAGCGTTTAATTGATCGATTGGCACGTATGTGTGTGTGGAGCATACTGCCCGTGCACATGAGCGGGGAGGCCAGAGGAGAATATCGTGTGTTCCTCCTTTGTTTCCATTCATCGGCCTGTTTCCTTGTGGTGGAATCTCTGGCTCAGCCCAGAGCTGTGTGTTCACTGCCCCTCCCTCCACAGCTCATCAGATAGCAATTCTTTCTGGTGCCTGCCCCCCCCCCCCCCCCCACAGGGCAAGCTCGCAGACACGTGTGGCAGTTTCCGGTCCTCGCAGGCGCTCCTGTTTGTGCATCAAGCACTCAACCACTGAGCCATCCCGCCAGCACCTTCGCCTGTCATTTTCATGTCTGTTCTGCTGATCAAACTCTGGTCTTCCTCCCTGCAAAGCAAATACTTCACTGGCTAAGCTATCTTCTCACCGTCCTCCCTGCTTTTTTTTTTTTTTTTTTCTTTTTTGGTTTTTCAAGGTAGGGTTTCATTCTAGCCCAGGCTGACCTCAAACTCACTGTGTGGTCTCTCACGGTGGCCTTGAAGTCACAGCCATCCTATTACCTCTGCCTTATATTTCACAAGTGAGCTACATTGTGCATAAATGCACTCAGGAGTTACTGGCAGTTGTCACAGAAAAAGAGTGATTTGTGACATCCTTCCCATCTATTTTGGCATAATTTTGTACTCATATGTAAATCTAACACATTGCTGTTTTATTTCTAAGCATGTTATAAAGCATGAGCTGAGTCCTTGCAGTAAGGAAGCAGTAAGCATAAGTACTTTGAGGGCTGGAGAGATGGCTTAGCAGTTAAGGTGTTTGCCTACAAATCCAAAGGACCCTGGTTTGATTCCCCAGGACCCACATAAGCCAGATGCACAAGGGGGTGCATACATCTGGAGTTCATTGGCAGTGTTTGGAAGCCCTGGTGCACCCATTCTCTCTGTGTGTCTCAAATAAATAAATAACATGCATTAAAAAAATAGTACAGGTACTTTGTACTGCAGGGCTTCAAGCCTTTATGTGGGCACAGGCTGCACTAACATGAATGTGAGCAATCAGCCTTGGAAATCGTTACCTTCCTAGAATCTTGGGTTTGAGAGAGAGAAAGGAAAGGAAAGGAAAGGAAAGGGGAAGGGGAAGGGGAAGGGGAAGGGGAAGGGGAAGGGGAAGGGGAAGGGGAAGGGGAAGGGGAAGGGGAAGGGAAAGGGAAAGGGAAAGGGAAAGGGAAAGGAAAGGAAAGGAAGAAGCTAAAAGAGAAGTAACAATTTTTTTTTTGTTTGTTTTTGTTTTTTGAGGTAGGGTCTTGCTCTAGCCCAGGCTGACCTGGAATTCACTATGTAGTCTCAGGGTGGCCTTGAACTCATGGCAGGTCTCCTACCTGTGCCTTCCAAGTACTGGATTAAAGGCGTGCACCACCATGCCTGGCTAAATTAATTGTTTTGTTTTGTTTTTGAGGTAGTGTCTTGTTCTAAGCTCAGGCTGACCTGGAATTCACTATGTAGTCTAAGGCTGACCTTGAACTCAAAGCAATTCTCTTACCCCTGCCTCCCAAGTGCTGGGATTAAAGGCATGCATCAGCAAACCCTAAATTAATTTGAATTAAGGGGTGTCAGAAATCATTTTGCTGGGCTAGAGAAATGGTTCAGTGGTTAAGGCACTTGTCTGTAATGCCTAATGACCTGGGCTCAGTTCCCCAGTACCCATGCAAAACCAGATGCACAGAATGGAGCATGCATCTGGAGTTATTTGCAGCAGCTGGAGTCTTGGCACACCCATTCACACACACACACACACACACATATACATTCTCCTTGAAAACAAATTAAAAACAAGAAATTATTTTGTGTTTCACTTTGATTTTATCGTAGGTTTATTTGACATGGCCTGTGCCAAATTGTGCTGAGGGCTGCCCAGGCTCCTGGATTAAAGATGGCTATTGTGACAAGGCCTGTAATAATTCAGCCTGTGATTGGGATGGTGGTGATTGCTCTGGTAAGGATGTATGGAATGTGATCTGCCCACTTTTTCATTCTCTCTCTCTCTCTCTTTCTCTCTCTCTCTCTCTTTTTTTTTTTTTTTTTTTTTGGTTTGTTTGTTTTTGAGGTAGGTTCTCACTCTAGCCCAGGGTGACCTGGATCTCACTATGTAGCGTCAGGCTGGCCTCAAACTCACAGTGATCCTCCTACCTCTGCCTCCTGAGTGCTGGGATTAAAAGCATGCTCCACCACACCTGGCCACACTTTTTCATTCTTAATCATGATTGAACACATGTTATTGACTTACTAAACCACACATTGAAACAGCCAGGAATTCAGAGACTTTTTTTTTGGTTGGTGTCCCCAAGTCCCTAATTTCTTCATGTTATTCCTTGCTCAGGGCATTTTCTGAGGTTGGCTTTGTACTTCAGAATACCTTCTCTTTTCTTATTTAATTATTCTAGAATTCTCTTAATTATGTAAACTCAAAATCACTGAAATTGGTTCTGTAGGAACCAGTGACAGCGGCTTTCATCAGGAGATGGCCGTGGGCTGTGAACTGGTGAAAGGTGCACAAGAACTACCTCTTCTCCTTCGCCGCTTCCCTCGCACAGACTCACACTGGGTCTTGTTATGGGCTGATGTTTGTTCTGCCTTCACTTAAAGCATTAAACGGCAGAGCTTTGGTTATTATCCACTTGGATTGTTGGTTACTCGCGATAGAATGTGTACACAGACACTGTCATCCTAACGTTCTGAGTGAAGAGACAGGCTGAGAGATGTGTTGACTGTGGCAGGGAACAAAGCTCCCGGCTCTGTTAAGTCCTGTCCGTCAGTGAACACAGGTGTGTAAACCAGACTGTCTAAGCATTGGTATTAATAATGTTAATACCCATGCAGTACTCGTGTCTGGGCGTGGCTTTGGCAGTTCTGGTAGTCATGGTCCTTGGGATAGTCCCCCGCCCTGGCTTCACCATCCCTGTAATGACCACTGCCACCCACAAGTCTGAGTCGCATGCTGCTGCCAAGCAGTGATCCTTTTTTGTCTTTTCTGAAGCCCCATGGACCTCTCTACTAACGAATGGGATATAGGGCTGGAGGGATGGCTCAGTGATTACAGCGTTTGCCTGCGGAGCCTAGCAACCTGAGTTTTGATTCCCAGTACCCACATAAAGTAAGAATGGGATGAGTCTTTTAACCTACCTACCTACCTTCCTTTTTTTTTTTTTTTGTTTGTTTGTTTTATTTTTGAGGTAGGGTCTCACTCTAGCTCAGGCTGACCTGGAGTTCACTATGTAGTCTTAGGGTAGCCTCAAACTCATGGTTGATCCTCCTACCTCTGCCTCCCCAGTGATGGGATTAAAGGCATTCGCCACCACGCCTGGCTCTTTTTATTTTTTTGCAAAAGATTTTTATTTTTATTTATTTATTAGAGATAGACAGAGAGAGAGAGAGAGGGAATGGGCATTCCAGGGCCTCTAGTCACTACAGATGAACTCCAGACGCATGTGCTACCTTGTGCATCGGGCTTACGTGGGACCCGGAGAATTGAACCTCGGTCCTTAGGCTTCTCAAGCAAGTGCCTAAACCGCTAAGCCTGGGATGAACCTTTCTGACTGCAAGTCATGCATCAGTCTTATTAGTAAGAAATGAGGAGCTGTCTTCTTTGGAAGTTGTGAGCCCAGCCAGATTCTCCCTTCCTCCCCCCGTACAGGTAACAGTGGAGGGAGTCGCTACGCTGCCGGAGGTGGGGGCACCGGGAGTATGGGAGTCGGGCAGCCCTGGCAGTTTGGTGGAGGAATAAACAGTGTCTCTTACTGTAACCAAGGATGTGCAAATTCCTGGCTCGCTGATAAGTTCTGTGACCAAGCCTGCAACGTCCTGTCCTGTGGGTTCGATGCTGGTGACTGTGGACAAGGTATCATCATCGCCATAAAACATATTTGGATGTCGTTAAAGTAATTCTTCTCTCTGCATCTTTTTTCTAGTTGCACACCTAGACTCGTTGAAAGGAACACAGAAGATATAGACCCTTAAGATGGGTCTTTTCCTTTGAATAAGCTAGAAATAGGTGGTTTTAATTGGGAAACAGGAGCTCAGTGATTCATTAAATATGGATGTGTTGAGCTTTGGGTTTTATTGCAAAGTTATTAATGGAGAGCATTTGGCAGAAAGGTATTATTTTTCTCTTAAATGGACAAAAATATATGGAAATGGATCACTGGAAATTATAGGTAAGAATCAGGCCATAGTTCTATATTGAGTTAAATCATTATGGTTGCCACGGATGGTAAAATAAGATGGTAAAAATTCTCATATGCTCAAAGCTATGAGATTTGAATTTCTGACCATTTTAATAGAAAATAAGTTTTAGAAGATACAAACTCAATCCTTAAGAATTAAGAAGGGAATAAAAAATGCCTAATTGAAAAGAAACCATGCTTGTCTTTTTTTCTCTAGATCACTTTCATGAACTGTATAAAGTAACTCTCCTCCCAAACCAGACGCACTATGTTATCCCAAAAGGTGAGCGCCTGCCTTATTTCAGCTTTGCAGAAATAGCCAAAAGAGGAGTTGAAGGTGCCTACAGTGACAACCCAGTAATTCGACACGCTTCTATCGCCAACAAGTGGAAAACCCTGCATCTCATCATGCATGGCGAGATGAACGCCACCACGCTGCATTTTAACCTCACCTTTCAAAGCATGAGTGATGAGGAATTTAAGATCCAGATATCGGTGGATGTGGACACGAGGGAGGGACCCAGACTGAACGCCACAACCCAGAAGCCCTATGAAAGTCTGGTTAGCCCAGTAACACCTCTTCCAGAGGCAGAAGTTCTTTTTGAGGATATTCCCGAAGGAAAACGCTTCCCGAAGGTCAAGAGACATGATACTAACACAACTGGGAGACTCCAGGAGGAGGTGAAAATCCCCGTGGTAAATACCTCACTCCTTCCAAAGGAGGCCCAGTTGAGTCTGAGCAACTTGGACTTGCAACTGGAACGTGGGGACATCACTTTGAAAGGATACAATTTGTCCAAGTTGGCCTTGCTGAGGGCTCTTCTGATGAACTCATCGAATATTAGAGTAAAAACTCCAGCTATACAAGCAAGTGACAATTTGGAGGCTCCCCCCAAAAAACTGACTCACCAAAGCTCAGACCACTTTGTTACTGCTCAAAGATTACAGAGGTCAACAGCTGTTCCAGCTGGGCCAGCGCAAGTGAATGGTCACCACCAGGATCTGAGGGTACCTGTGGTCTCGGAGACCAAAGCAAGAGTTAAGTTAAAAACTCAGATCCAAAGTGTAGCCGGCGTGAGTATGCCCGAAGAACAGTTGTCACCTCCACGCACCTCACCAGAAAGTCGCGTGGCTAAAGAGAAGCTCGTAGGGAAAGGCAAGGAGGGAGATGGGGTGGCGGACAAGGCTCAGGCCCCCCTCGCTGTGGATGACGTGGTGCCTGGGAGAAGGCTGCAGCACCACACCGGAAGTTACCTTGGGTTTTTGCCTTGGGAGAAAAAGAAGTATTTCCAAGACCTTCTTGATGTAAGTTAGAGCCGGCCTTATTCTTTGTCATGCTCAGCAGACATAAATAACTCTGTGTGATGAAATAATAATAAGAGTGACCATCAGCTTTTCTCTATGCTTGGCACTGAACTAAATGGGGTTTTTTGGGGTTTTTTTTTTGTTGCTGTTGGTTGTTTGGTTTTTCGAGTTAGTGTCTCACTCGAGCCCAGGCTGACCTGGAATTCACTGTGTAGTTTCAGGCTGGCCTTGAACTTAACCTCTGTCCCACCCCCAAGTGCTGTCTTTAAAGGCATGCGCCACTACGCTTGGCCTAAGTGCTTTTTATTAAACCCGATTCTATTAAACCTGCTTTCCTGTAACCCTCACAACAAAAGTGTCATTGCAGACAAACTCCAGACCTGCAGACACATGCACCACTTTTGCACCTGGCTTACACGGTGCTTAGGGAATTGAATCTGGGCGGGCATGCTTTGCAAGCAAGCACCTTTAAGTCTCCTCAGCCCCTAACAGCGGAATTCTTGCCTGTCTTTCTTTCTACAGTTCCCCACCTGTTTTTTCCTTTAAAAAAACAAAAAAAAAAAAAGACAATAGCAAGAGTATAGGTTAGTGGTGAAAATTGCAAACAGTGCATAAAAAGGGAAGGTCTTCCTCAGTCTTCCGCCTTCTGATGGATGCTGTTCATAGCTTGATGAGAGTCCTTCCAGTGCTTTTCTGTAGGTGTGAACATACCAGCTCTGTAGCTTCTTTTCTACACCAATGAAATCATACTACACACTACACACATGCTCCTCTGAGGTTGCCTTTGGATTTAGTAGTATGTGGGCAAACTACCCTTGCCAGCATCACTGTTCTTTCTAGCAGCTGCCGTTTATTTCCAGTGTTTCGCAGTGACAGCATTGCAATGCATATTTATGTTCATCTATATTCTGCTTAAGTTTTTATTTCCATAGGTAGAATTACTAAGCTAATGAGCTTCGTGCTAGGACATTTCATGCTTTGTAAACCATGGCAACACATCACTTTCCCAGGGCGCACAGGTGTGCTTGCTGCTCCACAAGCCAACCCACACTGGCCAATGTCAGCTGGTTTACATGGTCAGCAGTTTGGAACGCAAAAATATAACTTCTTCTGTTAAGTATATTCAGAGTCTTTGCCAGTGTTCTTTGTCCATTAGTTCTGCCTGTTACCTAGTTGGTCTCTGTACTACTAATACTCTGATAGAGTGAAACCAGATTGTTTCCTAGTCCTTGTGTTTGAAGCTCTAAATACCTGCTGCTTTGATGTTGCCAGCAGAAATAGCTTCGCGTTTGAGTATTTTACCACCTGGGCTGGAGATATAGCTCAGCAGTTAAGGCACCTGCCTTCAAAGCCTAATGACCCAGGTTCAATTCTCCACTACCCACGTGCAAAAATGGCACATGCATTCTGGAGTTCGTTTGCAATAGCTAGAGGCCCTGGTGTACCCGTCCCCCCCCCCCACCCGCTTGCAAATAAATAAATTACTTTTTAAAAATAAAGTATTAGCTGGGTGTGGTGGTGCATGCCTTTAATCCCAGCACTTGGGAGGCAGAAGTAGGAGGATCACCGTGAGTTCGAGGCCACCCTGAGACTACATAGTGAATTCCAGGTCAGCCTGAGCTAGAGTGAGACCCCACCTCGAAAAACCAAAAATAAATAAATAAATAATATTCTTAAAAGTATTATAACAGTTATATGTAAATCATTTTTCTAAAGGTTCCATCCAGTTGGCCTTGAAGCCTGGCCAGTGACTAGTTCTTCAAACATACCCACAGATAGATAGATGGGCCTCCAGTCACAGCGGCTGCTGTCAAGCCGTGTCGGCAGTTCAGCACGCTGAAATCTGCTTCTCAATCTACTTCTCGTAAGATCGTTAAAATGGCCTGTTAGTATGAACTCCGTTCACCCTCGTGGCCAGTTACGGACTAGTTATTATCATGTTTGCCTTTTTCTCTTGTTCCTAGAGCACACTCCCACTAAAGATAAATGTTGAGTTACATGGAATTCTCCCTTCAGGAAGAAGAGTCCTTGAAGACACAGTTGGCATACTTTACTGATAGCAAATATAAGGGGAGACAACTAAAAGATACATTTGCAGACTCACTCCGATACGTCAATAAAATTCTAAATAGCAAGTTTGGATTCACATCCCGGAAAGTCCCTGCACATATGCCTCACATGATTGACCGAATTGTCATGCAAGAACTGCAAGATATGTAAGTCTTAGTTTGTGCTTCCATTGTGTGCTGTGGGTTAAGGCTACTGGAAAGTGCATATTTGCTGTGTGTTAAATTCATGACGCTAATATTTAAAGACACTGTTTCTATAAAGAGGGAATAAAATATTTCTGTCTTCATAAACATTTGATACCATATATTCTCTTAATATTCAGAGGTCATATGTGTTATATTTGGACAGGTTCCCTGAAGAGTTTGACAAGACATCGTTTCACAAAGTCCGCCACTCTGAGGACATGCAGTTTGCCTTCTCTTATTTCTATTATCTCATGAGTGCGGTTCAGCCCCTGAATATCTCTCAAGTATTTGATGAAGTTGATACTGACCAGTCTGGTATCTTGTCTGACAGAGAAATCCGGACACTGGCTACCAGAATTCATGACCTGCCTTTAAGCTTGCAGGTATTGTATTATTTTATTTTTATTTATTTATTTATTTTTAATTTTTTTGTTTATTTATTTGAGAGCAACAGACAGAGAGAAAGAGCAGAGAGAGAGCACGAATGAATGGGCACGCCAGGGCCTTCAGCCACTGCACATGAACTCCAGTTGCGTGCACCCCTTTTGCATCTGGCTAACGTGGATCCTGGGGAATCGAGCCTCGAACCAGGGTCCTTAGGCTTCACAGGCAAGTGCTTACTGCAAAACCATCTCTCCAGCCCTTTTTTATTTTCCTTTATTGGTGAATTTTATTTATTTATTTATTTTGAGGTAGGGTCTCTCTAGCTAAGGCTGACCTGAAATTCACTATTTAGTCTCAGGGTGGCCTTGAACTCATGGCGATCCTCCTACTTCTGCCTCCCAAGTGTTGGGATTAAAGGTGTGCGCCACCACGCCTGGCCTATTGTATTATTTTAAATGTCTCCTTTTTCTACATTCCAATTTAATGCAAGGCAGAATAATTCTGAATGTTGAATGTATAAACCCCTACCCAGTCCATTCTTAGTGCCAGAATTTAAACCACATTTGGGAATTGTATGAGATTACTTTTTGTAGGTAGAAATTCAGTAGAGATTAATCGCCTGTGATCTGGGAAAGAGCCAGGCCTTCAGTACCCATGTGTAATTGTATGGTACACTCACTCAGGGCTTCAGGTGTGGCTGACTGGAGATCTCAGCCAGGCCTCTATATAAGAGCATCCTTCATCCTCAAGAGGAGAAAGCTCATGAATGGGGATGCCAAGATGCATTCATTGGCAGAGCATCCCTTCTTGCGATGCTCGGACTTATTTAGATAAGGATGAATATTGGTGTTGTATTTTCTCATTCAGCATTTTTGAAAAAAGGTGTTATGATACTTAAGAATCACATGCTTTGCTGAGTGTGGTGGTGCACACCTTTAATCCAAGCGCTCGGGAGGCAGAGGTAGGAGGATCACCCTGAGATGATTACATAGTGAATTCCAGGTGAACCTGGGCTAGAGCAGGACCCTACCTCAAAAAATCAAAAACAAAATAAAATATGCTTTTAAGCAACTTATGCCATTTTCAGAAACTTTTATGTAATTTTTATTTATTTATTTATTTATTTATTTTGATTTTTCAGGGTATTGACTCATTCTAGTCCAGGCTGACCTGGAATAATTTTAATTTTTCTAAAGCTTGGTTACTACCTATGATGTACATAATAGGTTTATATTTTTATTTTTTTTATTTTGCTTTGTTAGGATTTGACAGGTTTGGAACACATGCTAATAAATTGTTCAAAAATGCTTCCTGCTAACATCACTCAGCTAAACAATATCCCTCCAACCCAGGAAGCGTACTACGACCCCAATCTGGTAAGTGGCCCGGCTTCTTACATATACAACCTTGCCAGGTGTTCCTTACACCAGCTTCGCAGCACATCT
Organism: Jaculus jaculus; assembly: GCF_020740685.1. Lineage (NCBI taxonomy): Eukaryota > Metazoa > Chordata > Mammalia > Rodentia > Dipodidae > Jaculus > Jaculus jaculus. Next base: position 144,737,687 of record NC_059107.1, on the reverse strand, counting down.
AAAACTAGAGGCAGACTCTGCTGGCATGTGTTTCATGCACAATCAAAGCATGGATAACCCAGATCAGTAAATCTTGCTTTGGAATCTCCCCTCACCCCACAAATATGCAAGCCAGTACTCAGAATGGTCACGTAGACATGCTGATTGCTACGGGCTGCAGAAAGGGTCCCCGAGCCTTCTCTTAGAAAGAGACCATTCCTGAGATCGTAATCCAACCGTGGAAATAGTCATCTGATGGCATGGTGCTGCGTCGTTCACCTGCCCAATTCCACACCAGCCCTTTCTGTTGTCTTTCTTTCCTCTTCCGCTTTTCTTCTTTCTCTGCAGTCTTTGAGATCGTAGTACAACTTTACCTATACCAGTCCCTACAGGTCACACACACTGACTGAGAGATTTATTAGCAGGATATATGGGTACTTTCCAGATTTGTGGCATGATACTTAGAATTGGTCCTTCAGGGCTAAGAGGTAAGTCAGGTGCCTGGCTACCCTTACTTGTCGGTGTGTTAGTCTGTTCTGGAGGCGTATGTAAATGAGCCATTTAGAGCATAAGTATTAGTTATTATGTAAATGAGCCATTTAGAATATAAGTATTAGTCATTCTGGCAGCATTAGTTCACATTACCTGAGTTAACTCCTGCAAGTGTTTCACTTTGTGTTAGAAATTAATTTTATTTCTAAAAAATTGGAACCTCACTTTTTTTTTTTTTGGTTTTTCGAGGTAGGGTCTCACTCTGGCCCAGGCTGACTTGGAATTCACTATGTAGTCTTACGGTGGCCTTGAACTCGTGGTGATCCTCCTACCTCTGCTTCCCAAGTACTGGAGAAAGGCATGTGTCACCACACCTGGCTCAAGGCTATTATATTTTAATTAATTAATTAATTAATTTATTTATTTATTTATTTATTTATTTGCAAGCAAAAAGAGAGAGAGAGAGAATGGTCATATTGGGGCCTCTTGCCACTTCAAATGAACTCCAGATACATGTACCACTTGGTGCATCTGGCTTTATGTGGGTACTAGGGAATCAAACAGGCCATCAGGCTTAGCAAGCAAGTATCCTTAACCACTGAGCCATCTCTCCAGCCCCCTAAAGCTATTTTAAAATAATATAGAGTAATATGTAACTAAATTAAAACTGTTTCTTTATAAACAACTGACTAGCCCATGGGCTATGGGATGCCAATGTGATTTTGTTTCAAATACTACATAAAAATGTTCACCGCGCTTACCAGGGATTCTGGAATCCCCTTAAATTCTGCTCTGATGTCAGGATCCCACTGGCCTTGCTCTTCTTGTCTCATTCCCAAATGTCTGACTCATTTTCTTTTTCTCACAGCCACCAGTGACTAAAAATCTGGTCACCAACTGTAAACCTGTAACTGACAAAATCCACAAAGCATACAAGGACAAGAACAAGTATAGGTAAGTGGTTCATACACCCGCCTTTTGTTTAGTTTAAGGATAATTAAAACATCTGACATTTTCATAACCACAGTATTTTAGCTATGAAGCATTCATTTAAATTTAATGGGCTGGAGAGTTTGCTTAGTGGTTAAGGCACATGCCTACAAAACCTAAGGACCCAGGTTCAAGTCTCCATGTCCCACGTAAGCCAGGTGCACATGGCACATGCATCTGGACTTTGTTTGCAGTGGCCAGAGGCCCTGGCATGCCCATTATGTCTGTCTGTCTCTCTCTCTCCCTTTCTCTCTGTCTCTAATAAATAAATAAAAATAAATCTTAAAAAAAAACACTTAAGTGATTGATTTCTCTCCTGGTATTGTTTTTTCTTGGGGGGGGGGGTTCGGAATAGGGTTTCACGCTAGTCCAGGCTGACCTGGAATCTCAGGGTGGCCTCAAACTCATGGTGATACTCCTACCCCTGCCTCCTGAATGCTGGAATTAAAGGCGTGCACCACAATGCCTGGCCTCTCCTGGTATTTAAAGAAAGAGTCAATCTTTTTTAAGTCTACCAAAGTTTTAAAAAATGCTTTCTTTCTGCTTTTTATATCCGCATGTGTATTAAACTCTCTTTTTAAAAATATTTTTTTTAACTTTTATTAACATTTTCCATGATTACAAAATATATCCCATGGTAATTCCCTCCCTCCCCACCCCCACACTTTCCCATTTGAAATTCCATTCTCCATCATATTACCTCCCCATTACAATCATTGTAATTACATATATACAATATCAACCTATTAAGTATCCTCCTCCCTTCCTTTCTCTTCCTAAAAATATTTTTGACAATTAGGTTTGAAATCATGGGAGAAGAAGAAATCGCCTTCAAAATGATTCGTACCAATGTTTCTCATGTGGTTGGCCAGCTAGATGACATAAGGAAGAACCCCAGGTACTTATTTTCCTTTTTTAATTTCTGATTTAAAAAATAAGCTTTTTGTTTGTTTGTTTTGGTTTTCCGAGGTAAGGTCTCACTCTATCTAGCTCAGGCTGACCTGGAATTCACTATGTAGTCTTAGGGTGGCCTCGAACTCACAGTGATCCTCCTACCTCTGCCTTCCGAGTGCTAGGAGTAAATGCGTGCGCCACCACACCCAGCTGTAAAAATATGCTTTTAATTCTGCAAATAAACATGACTGCAAAGGGAGCGGGACTAGAGAAGGATGTGACTTATTGTAAGTCTGGAGTAAGCAGAACAACGCTGGTGGTGGGACAGAGGCTTGCCCGAGAGGTGGGCGTGGTGAGTTGAGGTCAGTTCCCCAGACAAGGACGAGCCCAAACTCCTGTGAGCAGTGAACCAGCTGTTCATGCGTGGGGCGGGCGGCAGGCAGCTGTCACTGTCAGCATTTCTAAAAAGGTGCTTCTGGAGAAGTTGTTTGCAGTTAGATCTCCCTTCACAGTTCAAAATCAACTCCACACAGCCTCCAAGGGAAAAAGGAAACAAAACAAAAAACAGGTTATCATAAATGTGAGAACTTTCAGTAAACTCCACCCATTCTTTGAGATGAACAAATTTTCAAGTTTACATAAACTTTGAAAATTTTCCAGCCTGGCCCTATTTGATGCCTCCACTGTTTTGATAAATACTGTTTACACTTTTTGCTTTTTCTAGTTCTAGGAATGGAACCCAGGGCCTTATACATTCTAGGCAAGCGCACTACCACTGAGCTATATTCCCAGACAGTTAAAAACGAAACGACTTTAGTAGGAGCTGGGGAGTTGACTCGGTGGTTAAAAGTGCTTGCTGTATGAGGCTAACAGCCAGGGTCAGATCCCTGGAACCCATGAAAGTACAGAGGTAGTACAAACGTGTGAGGTGCAGCCAGGAGAAGCCCCAAGTTTGCAGGCCAGCCACTTTAGTGTTTGCAGCCACAAAACAAGACACACCCTGTCTCAAAACAAAGTTAAGATTGAGAACTGACGCCCCAAGATTGTCCTCTGACACATAGAATTTAGTAGGAAATAGTGTTTCATCAGTTTCTTTGAGGTGAGGGAAAACTTAGCATATAAAATGAATACTTTTTATTTGGCACACCTGTAACCCCAGCATTCAGGAAGCTAAATTCATTCAGGAGGATTGGATTGCCAGTTCCAGGTCAACCTGGTCTATTTTGTCTCAAAGAAAATCAGAAGAAGTCAAGGTAGAAGCGGGGAGTCTTTTCATTTCTGAATTTTGTCTTATTTAAATTGGGATCTTAATGGTAAATAAACATAAAACATTCAGATATTTAAAACCATTATTTTTTTTCCTATAAATCCCATTCTTATTTTTTTAGGGGTGATCTTGAAGAAGTTATAATTTTGAGAAACAGAAAAGTGCTTAGTGTCTTCAGTAACCCAGTAAAATAGTTGAGGTGCTACAAGTTAACTACTCCTCACAAGCAATCCATAGACAACTTTAGGACGTTTAAAGGGACACATGCCAGGCCAACCTTCTTTCAGTGTTTGCTCACTTTATGGCAGGCATGGAAGCTCAGTCTTCAAACTGGCTATAGCTTTCAGGAATGTTCATAGGGTCTGAGATGGGCAGGGCCCGCCCTTGGCTAGGCTTGGTCTTCCTCAGCTCTCATGCCCACTGCTGAGGAAGTCCTCTGTAGGCCACCAACCATGAACACACATCTAAGAACTTTAATGTTGACCAAACAATGCCACCTAACACATAGCCTTTGCTCAGGTCCCTTTACAGCTCTTGTCTTATCTTTTGTTTGTCTGTTTGTCCTTCATTTATTTATTTCTTATTTTATTGTTTCAGATTTCAAGACAGAGTCCCCCTCTGTACATCTCAGACTTCAGTGATCCTTCTGCCTCAGCCTCCTGAATGTTTATCTGGGATACAGTCAGGCTTCATGTGTTGCATTTGATTGACATAGCTTCTGAGTATCCTTCGATTGAAAGCAGTGGGTTTAGAAAACAGATATTTAGTGAACTTCCATGACTTCAAAAATCAAATTTTTAGCTGGGCATGGTGGTGCACTCTAATCCCAGCACTGGGGAGGCAGAGGTAGGAAGATTGCCATGAGTTTGAGGACAGCCTGAGACTACAGAGTGAGTTCCAGGTCAGCCTGGGCTAGAGTGAGACCCTACCTTGCAAAATCCCTCTATCCCCTCAAAAAAAACTAACAAAAAATAAACTTGTATTGGATCTTGTTTCATCTGAATACATCCACTCCTCCTTCATCACTACATACTGACTCTAAGTATATGTTATTATTTATCTGTGTATTTCACAGTGTTTATATCTTATAAAAGTGTAACCACATGCTGTTATCACCCTGAAAATCAGTAACGGTCTCCTAATATCATCATCTATGTGGTCACTTTTCTGCACTTGTCTTTCATAAGCATTTATATTTGTTTTGTTTTAAATGTAGTAAGATGGTATCAAATAAATCTATAGGTTTTCATCTTCCTTTTTTGAAACTATATAATGTTTTGAATGTGTAGAACTTTGATCCTATGTGGTCAATAGATTCCCAACACTTTGTTCTTCTCTGGTCGTATCTCAGTTCTTAACTATTCTATATCTCTTCTGTTTCCCACGAATTAGTATTTGGATCTGAAGCTGTATCAAATTTGTTTGATTTTGTTAAGTTTTCTTCCAAAGTGTTGTTATCCTAACCCACCATCTTCCTGGGCCCTAGGCTTATAAGCAAAAAGTACCATGATAACCTGCTTTTTGCTGAACTCCAGCAGCTTACAGCTTCGTTGGATATATATTAACTAAATATCATCAAAGTCAAAGAATCTATATCTTTAAAATCTCTTTCAGTTATCTACATGACCATATTGTAACTACCAATTCGAAGAACTTGGTTTGGGGTTCTTTGTAATTTTTTTTCTAGCTGCTAACCACATATTCCAGTCAGTTAACCACATTTACTAGATCCATACTTCAGGGATGGAGTAAATGGAAGTCAGTGGCTTGTATATTCCCATAACTAGATGGCTCTTTCAAGATTTGCCTACGTTCTCTTGTTTTACACTATAGGAATTTCCAAAGGAAAAAAAATTATAGAATATTATTCTCCCAGGGAGCGTTGTCAACAAATGTAACAATTTTAGGCACCAGCTATTTAAAATACATTTGGAACCCACACCCTTCCTTTTGTGATATCAAAGTCATACTTATGATGACCATTGACCCCAGCTGGCTATCTATCTGTCATTTCAGGAAGTTTGTTTGTCTCAATGACAACATTGACCACAACCATAAAGATGCCCAGACGGTGAAGGCCGTTCTCAGGGACTTTTATGAATCCATGTTTCCCATCCCCTCCCAGTTTGAGCTGCCAAGGGAATACCGGAACCGCTTCCTTCATATGCATGAGCTGCAGGAATGGTGAGCTTTCAGTTTCCTGTACGGTGGTGTCTGTGCGTCTGTCTTTTCATGTAGCATTCACATGTATACTTCAGAGCGCTGACATTTCTTGTCTGTGTTAATCACTGTGTAATTTCTTTGGGATAACATAGCTACGATTTTTGTCACATTTACCATTCAGAAGACCCTCTGTGGAATTGTGCGGGATCTGAAGAGCATGCAGCGGGGTGGTTTTCCGGAGCTTCCTTTGTTCAGCTGTTTGTTGACCAGTGAGCGAGTGAAGGGCCTAGAAGAGCTCGTTGCTTAGTACAGAGTGGCAGGCAGTGGAGTCAGCGTGGCATGACCAGCCTGTCAGGCCAGCTTTCAGAGCCAGCTCCAAAACACCACAGACCACGAGGGAAAGGCTGACTGACATTTGTTAAGTGTTGTTTAGAAAGTCCGATAAGAGTTACGAAGGATGAAAACAAGAGAAGGCAAACATCAAGGGTAGCATCTTTTACAGTACAAAATGAAAGTCTTACGTATCACACATTTCACATTGGCATTCACACATTCAGATGCATCACTGTAGCGAGACTGCTTTCTCATCACTCCATAAGGACACTCCACACCCAGTAAGCAGTCACGCTCACGATCAGCTGCAGTAAACCATTTGTGTGTTCCCGATGTTGCTTATAGAAGGACTCATGTGCCACATGACCTTGTGTACTTAGAGGAACAGATCTTTAAAAAATATTTTATTTTTATTTATTTACTTGAAAGAGAGACTGGCAGAGAATGGGTGTGCCAGGGCCTCTAGCCACTGAAAATGAACTCCAGATGCATATACCACCTTGTGCAGCTGGCTTACATGGGTACTAGGGAATTGAACCTGGATCCTTTGGCTGTGCAGGCAAGCACCTTAACTGCAAAACCGTCTCTCCAGCCCAGAGAATAGCTTCTTGCATTTGTTTATTTTTGTCTGTTTTTCAGTGCTGAGGGTAACGTTCACATCCATGTGCATGCTAGACAAGTGCTCTGACAGTGAGGGATACCCCGAGTCCTTATTTTTTTTTTGGGGGGGGGGACAGGGTTCTCTTTATAGCTCAGACTGGCCTGGACATCCCTATGTAGTCCAGACTGGCCTCTTAACTTGTGGCCCTTCTGTCTAGTCTCCTGAGTGCTGGAATTACAGTTGGGTGCCACCTGCCTGGCTCTGAAGAATAGCTCCTTTGATGTTGGAATAGCAGGTACTGCCTCGAAGCAGAGCAGCAAGCCATTATAAAGAAAGGATGGTCTGAAGCCGGGTGTGGTGGCGCATGCCTTTAATCCCAGCACTCGGGAGGCAGAGGTAGGAGGATCGCTGTGAGTTCGAGGCCACCCTGAGACTACAGATGAATTCCAGGTCAGCCTGAGCTAGAGTGAGACCCTACCTCAAAAAAACAAATAAAAGGATGGTCTTTATTTGGTGGTTTACCAGATTGAAGGTGGGAAGAGCCAGAACTTGCCTAACTTTTAAAGCTTGACCAACTTAGAGACTGTGTTGTCTCTGGCCTGTAGTGGTGATGGGAAGGCCACTGGTTGTCATTGCAGTGTGGTGACAGTACTATATGTACTAGGAAAAAGGGGGAGAATCACTGTTTTTTCTTCCTACTATGCTGAATTTTCATTCCTCCTGCATTTGTTCATTCAACTGATGTATTGCATATCTGCGGTGGGAATAATGACTACTGTTGTAGACAGCTCCGTGTTGCTGGGACGAGCATCCAGTCAGACAGTTTATGGAGGGAGGGATTGACTTCAAGCTTACAGATCCAGGGGAGGTTCCGTCCATGGTGGAAGAAGCTGCTTCCTTCCACACGTCCAAGCAGAGAGAGATGGCTGCAGCCAGCAGACACCGACAAGCAGCCAGCAGGAACACCCCCAAACACACCTTAGGGCGGGATCCAGGATCCTCCCCCAGTGGCACTTCCCCACTCCCACAGTGGGAGACCCAAGTTACAAGTTAAATTTTTTTTTAATTTTTTTTTTTTTATTTGAGAGCGGCAGACACAGAGAGAAAGACAGATAGAGAGAAAGAGAGAGAATGGGCACGCCAGGGCCTCCAGCCTCTGCAAATGAACTCCAGACACGTGCGCCCCCTTTGTGCATCTGGCTAACGTGGGACCTGGGGAACCGAGCCTCGAACTGGGGTCCTTAGGCATCACAGGCAAGCACTTAACCGCTAAACCATCTCTCCAGCCCACAAGTTAAATTTTAATAAAGGCCCCTGCCTGGGTGGGGCCATACATTTACCCCATCACATTCTATCCACCACAGCTGCCAATACTGAGTGTTTAAGTAGCAAGCGCTATTCTCAGAACCTCTCATGCGTGCTCTTACTAAGCTGTGGCAGGTCCATTTAATTCTCATTCTGTGCACAGGAGCTGTGGCATGGACAGGAGTGGCTAGCACAAGGTTTCCTGGCTCGTGGGTGGAGAGCCCAGGTGGGAGGTGGGCGTTATGTTTCCCAGGTCCTGCCCATGCACGTGTGGTGAGCCTGGTAGGTCCAGCAGCTCTGCCATCAGAGTAACTAGTGTCTTGGGTACCAGCCACCTCACTGTATAGTAGATCTCTTCTCTCTATAATTAGAGGGGCTGTTGAGTAATTTATTCCCACACACAGCAGATCCAGATGTGTTCTCTTCATCTTCATCCATCGGAAAGGTAACTTTATCTTTGAACCTATGATGATTTTTGACCCTTTGCCTGCCTCCCTGTGCTGGGGATGGGCTTGGAGAAGTTCAGTCTGTCCGCAGTGGTAGACACCAAGCAGATCATTGTGAGGCAGCACACTGACAGTGATGTGGGGTCCATGGTGTGGTATTCTGAGGACAGATAGCTGATCCTACTGGGAGAAGGTAGCATTTGGACTTGATTTTGTTGACGTGAAACACAGCTCTCACCTCAAAGGGAATGAGAAAAAATTTATTCTTGAGCCAAACAAAAGTGACCATGGCCCAAGAACGTGGATTCAGGTTGTCCCAAATACAATTTTCCAATGTGAAAGCCCTTTCATGAAATGTATTGTTACAGAACAAAAGCAAGTTATACATCCAAATATTTTAAAAATACATTGGTGGATGTTTGCAGCAGCTAGAGGACCTGGCGCACCCATTCTCTCCCTCCCTCCCTCCCTCCCTCCCTCCCTCCCTCCCTCCCTCCCTCCCTCTCTCTCTCTCTCTCTCTCTCTCTCTCTCTCTTTCTCTCTCTCGCAAACAAATCAATAAAAAAATTTTAAAACTTTAAAAAATACATTGGTGGGAACATCTGCTAGATGGGTCACAACAAGCAGGGAAGTCTCTGCTGTAGGCCTTAGACATTACCTGAGGAGACTCTTAGCCTTTGGGCTGGTGGTTTGTTTATTCCAAAGGCTTTACCTGTTAAAGGTCTCCGTGACATAAGGGGACTAATGGTGGTCTAGATGGTTTGGCTCTGGAGCTGCAGCATTCCAGCTCCTCACAACCATGAAGTTCTGGTCTGGGAACATTAGTTCACAATTGTGAATTACTATAATGTCTTCTCCAGGTAGGAAAGGCCATTTCTGATAGAAGGAATGACATGTGCTGAAACATGTTTCTAGGGCAAGGAGAGATTCTGAAAGGTAGTATGCAAAGTAGATGTTTTTCTTCAATGATTAGCCACCTCCCAGGAGAGAGATTTTTAGACATTTGTCATGATCATGCTTGGAGGTTGGACTGGTGAGGAAGTTGTGTGCAGACCAGCAGTAGCATTCAGTGGTCCTAGAATGCCACCTGTGAGCCAAGAACACAGCCCAGGGGGTGAAGTAAGAGCAGGAAGCAGAGCTGGAAGAGACCTTAGATTGTACCATCTTGAAAGAGCTTGCTGCTCATATATCATAAAGGGAAGTTGTGATTAAATCATGGGTTTTGTCTTCTACAGTAGTAAGGCATGGCTTCTCACCCTGTGCACTGTCCTGGGATTCAGAGCCAAATCATCTAGGACCATCATTAGTCCCCTTATGTCACGGAGACCTTTAACAGGTAAAGCCTTTGGAATAAACAAACCACCAAAGACAAACTGTTTAGATGATTGTGTTAGACCTCCGAATCTAGGTTGTGACCAAGTTGACCTTCAAGCGCCTGGTTGAGGAAGACAGGAGTGGGCTTCGGAGCAGGTCAGGAGGCCTGTTGACCTGTGTTGCGCAGTTCACGTTGATCTGATCAGGGCCGCCCTGGTTGGTCGGAGCAGGGACTTCTTGGCACTCGCCCAGCTCCTGTGTGGGCCCTCCCTGCTCGCCCACCCCCTAGCCCTGCTCTCAGGAAGTGAGACTTTTCCTCTACTTTTCTGGGACCCATGTCCTCTTGTTTCACATTCCCACAGCGTACCCTATTCCTTTCTCAAGTCTGGCACATATCTTCCTGTGTCCTCTGTTAAACTGAGCCTCCTTCAGGGACCAAGGAAGTGTTTTACTGGCTTCTAAGTCCACGATGCCTCCCAAGCACTGAGTAGGTGCCCAGTCGATGGACTCTCTGTTGAGCATCTCTCCTCCCTTCTTGCCTCCCTCCCTCTTTTTCTTCCTTCCTTCCTTTCCTCCTTTCCTTCCCTCCTCTTTCTATATTTATTCATCAAGGTAGGGTCTCACTCTAGCCCAGGCTGACCTTGATTTCACTATGTAGTTTCAGGATGGCCTCGAGCTCATGGCAATCCTCCTACCTCTGCCTCCTGAGTGCTGGGATCAAAGGCGTGTGCCACCACGCCCTGCTAATATATTCATTTTGAAGTTAGCATACAAAGTAACAGTTCTCACGGCATTCCGTGTGTTCTTTGTTCTCATGCATCTGCCCGCACGCTGCGTCCCTGCCTCCTTGCTTGCCCTCTCTTCTGATCCCCTTAATCCCCCAGACCCAGTGCTCCTGCTTCTGTCCTTATGTCACAGCATGAGTTCCACAACCCTCTTTTGTTCTCTTCCCCTCATGGTCTTCCTAGTTTCATGACCTACATTCATGATACACATACAAATAAAGCTTCAAGTGTGCGATCTGCATGCAGGAGGGGTACAGCGTATTTGTCTCTCAGAGTCCAGCTTATTTGTCTTTGTGTGATGATTTCTGGTCACATCCGTTTTCCTGCATATGTGATGATTTCTTTAAGATTGATTTTTATTTATTTGAGACAGAGAGAAAGGGTGAGAGAGACAGAGAGTGAGAATGGGTGCACCGGGGCCTCTAGCCACTGCAAATGAACTCCTGACACATGCACCACCATGTGCATCTGGCCTTACGTGGGACATGGAGAATCGAACCTGGGTCCTTAGGCTTCATAGGTGTGTGCCTTAACCACTAAGCCATCTTTCCAATCCTGTGATAGTTTCTTCACAGCTTAATAAAACTCCATTTGTGCATGCATGTGTGCCACATCTTCTCCATCCATTCATGTAGGCTGGTCTGTCTCCTGGCTGCTGGGGTAGTGCAGCAGCATTAGACATGGGTGTGCCAGCATCTCTGTGGCACACAGGTTCTCAGCAACACTTTGATGTGAGAGTTGACTGATGTAGTCTGTGGTAAGAAATACAAGCCAGCTTGTGACCTGAATTGACAGGCATCTACTCCCTAGCAGTTGTGGTCAAACAAGCCTGAATTTAGTAATTATCAGTTTATCTTTTTAATTTTTTAAAAAACTTTTATTTAATTGAGAAGGTGGAGGTGGGAGAGAATGGAAGCACCAGGGCCTCTAGCCACTGCAGACAAACTCCAGATGCATGCACAACCATGTGCATCTGGCTTATGTGGGTACTGGGGAATTGAACCTGGGTCCTTAGGCTTCACAGGCAAGTGCCTTAACTGCTAAGCCATCTCTCCAGCCCTCTTCAACAATTTCCAACTTCATGTGCCACCACAACTGGCCAGCTTATCTTTTTGTTACATTTTTTATTTTTGTTTATTGATTTGACAGAAAGAGGGAGAGAGACTGGGTATGCCAGGGTCTCCAGCCACTGCAAACGAACTCCAGACGCATGTGCCCCCTTGTGCATCTGGCTAACATGGGTCCTGGGGAATCAAACCTGGGTCCTTTGGCTTTGCAGGCAAACAAACGCCTTAGCTGCTAAGAACTTGTACTCACTAACTGTATGCCCAGCATCATCTCAGGGTCCCATGGAGCCTACTTTCAGAATGTCTCTTGAGCATCAGTTCTTTCCTTCTCACTGCTGGGAGACTACCCTCTGTTCTGTTCTCCTGCCTCAACTAAAGCTCAGTTGTGTACCTCATCCATCCATCTTTCAGAGGCCTGTTTGGACCCTCATTATATCACCTCTCCACCACCATCACTTCATCTTTCCCATTGGGGTGTTAGGGGAAAGCCCACTTCCTCAGCAGCTGCAGTTCCTTCCCGGTACTCAGCTCCCGAGCCGCACCAGCCCCTCAGGGCTCGGGCGGTTGGTTCTTCAGGCGCTCATTCGCTGTCTCCGCAAGGCTCCTTCCGACTCTCACAGATGACAGAAATGTGAGCGCCTTGGTAGACCTGTCCTCATTTCTCCACGCTTTCCCACATATCTTGAATCTGCTGTGGGGGCAAGTCAGTGCTCCTCGGGCTTCTACAAACTTCCAAGCAGAGGCACCATCTTGTTCATCCACAGGAAGCTTTCTGTGGGAGCTCACTGCAGTGAGTGCAGGAATAAATGAATGTGAATGAACAAGTAAAAATAAACAAGCTATTTTAAGGTCCATAAAGAGTTTTCTTTTGTGGATAGCTTTCACTACTTAAAGACAGTATTTATTATGACATGACAAATCTGAACTCACATTAGAAGTGTGTATCACATTAACATTTTATCATGGCCTGTAAATAATGACTTAGTACTTCATAATAGTTTTTGTGAAGCTAATAGATAAATCAGTTCACTTTTTCATCTCTGAACAGGAGGGCGTATCGAGACAAGCTGAAGTTTTGGACCCATTGTGTGCTAGCAACATTGATTATATTTACGATATTTTCATTTTTTGCTGAACAGGTAAGCATTATATATTTTACATGGGCAATATTTCTTGGTAAACTAGATCTGAATCTTTTAGAAAAATGATAGAAATTCATGACAAAAATAAGTGTAGTGTTACACACCTATAATCCCAGCACCTGGGATGCTGAGGTCAAAGGATCTCAAGTTTGAGGCCAGCCTGGGCTACTTAGTAGCAAGACCTGGTCTCTTAAAATACAAAAAAAGAAAAAGAAGAAGGAGGAGGAGGAAAGGAAGGAAGGAAGAAGGAAGGAAGGAAGAAGGAAGGAAGGAGGAAACTAAAGTAAATATACAATAAAATTTAATTTTAATTTTAATTTCTCCTATTAGCTTATAGCTCATATGTCAAAATGTGCAACATACACTATTCCAGACAGCCATCATAACAGTGCTCTTTTTACCTAAGCTCAGTGGATCAACTTGCAGACTTTGGCCTCTATGTAGTGGTGATGCACACACTGGCAGTCCCGTCTTATCTCTTTTGCAGCACCAGATTGTCCTTCTCTCTTTGTTGTCATCCTTTTTTTGTTTTCCTTTGGTTTTTCAAGGCAGGGTCTCACTCTAGCCCAGGCTGACCTGGAATTCACTATGCAGTCTCAGGGTGGCCTCGAACTCACGGAGCTCCTCCTACCTCTGCCTGCTGAGTGCTGGGATTAAAGGCGTGCACCACCCACGCCTGGCTTTTTTTGTTTGTTTGCTTTGGATTTTGGTTTTTGGAGGCAGGGTCTCACTCTGGCCCAGGCTGACCTGGAATTCACTCTGTAGTCTCAGCGTGTGCCAGCATCCCCGGCTTCTCATCCTCTTATACCTGGCTCACCTCTGCCCACCTGGATACACAGTCTGCCTCCCTGACGAGGGAGCAGGAATAGGAGGAAGGTGTAGAGGAGAAAGTTATGGGATAAGAGAATCTGCATCAGGCTACAAGACTGAAGAAAAAGAATTGGAGGACAGGAATGTGTGGAGACCCCTTTCCCTTCCTGTACAACAGCCCACGTGCCACCTACTTAGGACCAGGCCCCTCCTTCCTGCCCTCCTCAGCACCTTTCCAGACAGACAACTTTGCTGCTGCTACAGCTGAGGCCCAGCTCACTGAGCAAATGCTTTGTGCAAAGCCCTGAGCAAACGGGGAGAGGAAAGATGAAGCAAATACTAGAGAGCCAACTGAAAACTCTAAAGAACAGAGTTGTGTTTTGTTTCTCATGTCAGCTTTACTACAGTAGCTAGGTTTTCTATTTTAGATAAGGCCCATATAATTGTGGGATTTTTTGTTGTTTTTTTTTTTTTGTAGTGGTGGGGGGAACCCAAGTTGTAAGCAGCTGATAATACACAAATAAACGTTTTGCATTATAACCCATTCATAAATTATTCTCTTTGTTTTGAAATAGGTTAAAGTTAGAGTAAGTATAGAAAGATATTGGTATGATTTTAACATTTTTAAAATCTTATATTACACATATAGTTGTATTCAAACCTAGAGACAGTGTTAAATGAAGCAGCTTCTTTTCAATTAAAAAAATGGAGAAGAGAGCCAGACATGGTGGCGCATGGCCTTTAATCCCAGCACTTGGGAGGCAGAGGTAGGAGGATCACCATGAGTTCAAGGACACGCTGAGAGTACATAGTGAATTCCAGGTCAGCCTGAGATAGAGTGAGACCCTATAAAAAAAAAAAAAAAAAAAAAAAAAAAAAACACCAAAAGAGAGAGAGAGAGAGAGAGAGAGAGAGAGAGAGAGAAGGGCTGGAGAGATGGCTTAGCAGTTAAAGCACTTGACTGTGAAGCCTTAAGGACCCAAGTTCGACTACCCAGAACCCACATAAGCCAGATATATATGGTGGCACATATGTCTGGAGTTCGTTTGCAGTGGCTAGAGGCCCTGGTGCACCCATTCCCTCTCTCTCTGATAAATTAAATAATAAACACTTCTTGCCAGGTGTTAGGGCACACACCTTTAATCCCAGAGCTTGGAAGGCAAAAGTAGGAGGACCACTATGAGTTCAAAGCCATCCTGAGACTACATAGTGAATTCCAGGCCAGTCTGGTCTAGAGTAAAAACCTTACCTAAGGGCTGGAGAGATGGCTTAGCTGTTAAGGCACATGCCTGCAAAGCCTAAGGACCCTACTTCAATTCTCCGGGTCCCACATTAGCCAGATGCACAAGGGGGCGCATGCGCCTGGAGTTTGTGTGCAGTGGCAGTGGCTAGAGGCCCTGGCACACCCATTCTCACTCTCTCTCCTTCCCTCCCTCTCTCTTGTCTCTAATAAATAATAAATTTTTAAAAGTAAAATCTTTTTAGCCGGGCGTGGTGGCGCACGCCTTTAATCCCAGCACTCAGGAGGCAGAGGTAGGAGGATCACCGTGAGTTCAAGGCCACCCTGAGATGACAGAGTTAATTCCAGGTCAGCCTGGACCAGAGTGAGACCCTACCTCGAAAAACCAAAAAAAAAAAAAAAAAGTAAAATCTTTTTTTAAAAAAGGACAAAATGGACAAACATCTAGAACATAAATATCTTTGACTAAAGACTTATATGTCTTAGAAAAATGACATGCACATCAAAAATCAGTTTAATCTTCTTGTAACTCTGGGCATATACCTCGCAATACTGTGGTTACTTTTGTTTTCAGGAAGAGTGGAGGCTAATTTGTTGTTTAAGACTGTGGGAATGATCAAGGGTATATGGTCTCAGAAGAAAGTTTGATGCACATAACACACTTTCATCAGTATGGAAAACTAAAAGGTGTTTTCTGTCTTCCATGATGTAGTTAATTGCTCTTAAGCGGAAGCTGTTTCCCAGGAGGAGGATACACAAGGAAGCTAGCCCGGATCGAATCAGGGTATAGAGGATCTTCACCTGACACTCATCTACCTCAGCCTTCTCTGAGCATCTTCACCTTCTCCCGTTTGTGATAGGATGCTCAGTCAGCCTGGCCGGAAGGAGGGACGCCTCCAGATCACGCTGTTCGGCGACACGGATGGAGCCACTGCTCTGGGGTTATTGAAACTCACACACGGAAAACGTGTGTTGAGCAGCTCTGAACTGATTGTGCTTTTAAAGCATTTGCCCAAGGACCTGTCCACCTCTTTGTAAAAATCCTCACTGACAAGCTGCTAATTTCCCAGCACAACCAATTACAAACTAACATAAGAAGCCCACACCAGCTTATAAGATTGCTTACAGGCCTCAGTCTTTGCATTCCAAAGCCTTTTGGTGTAATTTTCACTTTTTTCCCATTTCCCATTTTTAAAGTAAGTTGCTGTTAAGTGAAAGTCATCTTTCCTTCTGAAAAATACTGAATCAGGATGTCTAAACATGTTTTTATAGGTGTTATTTAAATAATGCAGGAATGTCTCTTCCTTTTGGCGCATCTAAATTGTTGACTTTATTAACATTGAAGTGGTCTCGAAGCACTGGTGACTGCTGAAGAGCTCATGACTGATGGTGGAGATGCTCTGTGCTTATTTACCTCCACCCCTGAGAATGCTGTGACTTCCTGTCCCAAGGGCTAGAGCTAAGTAGCCTGCTTACCAGATGGGATTACGTTTCGGAAATGTACGTATTCAAACAAAAGTGCCTCACTTTAGAATAAGTAGTGCTCATGCACAGGCACATTACCATGGTGTCTAGTTTAATACTCACTAATATATTCCAGTTGTTCACCCTGTGGATTTTGTATAGAGCAGAGCTCAATCAACTTTTTTTTTTTTTCTGTAAAAGGCCAGATAGTAAATAATTTTAAGACAGATGTGTCTCTGTCACATAGTCTTTTGTATTACTGCTTAGGATTTTTTTTTTCAACCACCTTATAAAAACAAAACCCATTTCTAGCTTGTAGCTGTACAAAAACAGGCCAGACTCAACCCGCAGGCCATTGTTGGCAGGCCAGATAATTAGCCTCGTTTTCATGGATGGGTAAACCCTGACATTCAGCCATGTTCTGTTAAGTCATCACACCATGCCTTTTTTAAAAAATTATTTTATTTATTTGAGGGAGGGAGAATGGACATGCCAGGGCCTCTAGCCACTGCAAACGAAGTCCAGACACATGCCACTTTCTACATCTGGCGTATGTGGGTCCTGGGGAATTGAACCTAGGACAGGCAAACACCTGAACTGCTAAGCCATCTCTCCATCCCTACACAGTGCTTTTGTGCAGTCCCAATTCCATGAGCCCTTTTCAAATTCTGACAGGTATTTTAGATCATGTTCTTAGCAGTATTCTTCCCAAATGGCACACCTGTTTTGTAAACAGAATTTGAGATGTAAATACTGTGTTTGTGCTTTAAGAGTTATGTACTTCAAAAACTAAAGTGTCATAAAAAGTCACATTTGCCTGTGTTTTAAGTCTTTGAGGATCAGTTATACTGCTACCCAGATTCCGCTGTCACTTGAATGGCTGTCTGTATGTGGGGTGAGGCTATCAGGCTCTACAGTGAGCAGTAGGACAATTCAGTGGGAAGTAGTATAAGCAGAAACTAGTGTTATGACACACTAGATTGTTTCTTTGTGGAGGAGATGGGTTCTAAGTGGAATTTGTCTTATCTGGGTATCACTGTAAAAACACACAATTTGTTCTGGGAAGGTTATAGGGAATGAACATTTGAATGCAATGGTGACTTTCATAATTAAAATGATTACAGGCTACTCCTAATGAGTTTGACTTTGGGATAGGTGTCTGAATGAGAATATTCATAGACACATTTAATTCAGTAGAAGTTGGTTATGTAGGCAGCAACGTTCAGCATTTTTGTTTTGTTTTCTTTTTTGAGATAGCCTGGAATTCACTATGTAGTCTCAGCTGTAGTCTGAGGCTGGCCTCGGGCTCATGGTGATCCTTTTACTTCAGCTTCCCAAGTGCTGGGATTAAAGGCATGTGCCAACATGCCCGGTGCCTCCAGCATTTTTAAAACCTTGAATATTAGTAGAAATAAAATTCTACAATAGGGCCTGGAGAGATGGCTTAGTGGTTAAGCGCTTGCCTGTGAAGCCTAAGGACCCCGGTTCGAGGCTCGGTTCCCCATGTCCCACGTTAGCCACATGCACAAGGGGGCGCACGCGTCTGGAGTTCGTTTGCAGAGGCTGGAAGCCCTGGCGCGCCCATTCTCTCTCTCTCTCCCTCTATCTGTCTTTCTCTCTGTGTCTGTCGCTCTCAAATAAATAAATTTAAAAAAAAAATTCTACAATAGTTCGGGATATGCATTGGTCCATTTGTGTTACTATAGCAAATTATGTGGAAACCTGACATAGCAGCTCCCAGCTGTAATCCTGCACTCAGGAGGCTAGGGCAGGAGGATTGCCATGAATTCAGGGCCAGCCTGGACTACATAGCAAAACAAAACACAGGAAACTGGGTAGTTTATAAAGAATAGGAATCCATTTCCTCTTATTTCTGGAGGCTAAGGAGTTGGGCTGCTGGCAGGTTCAGTTGTGTGGGGCATAGCGCCCTGCTTCTAAGTTGTGTGGGGCAGAGCACCCTGCTTCTAAGTTGTGTGGGGCAGAGCACCCTGCTTCTAAGTTGTGTGGAGCAGAGTGCCCTGCTTCTAAGTTGTGTGGGGCCGAGCGCCCTGCTTCTAAGTTGTGTGGGGCAGAGCGCCCTGCTTCTAAGTTGATGCTCGCATTGCTGTCCGCACATGGCAGCAGGCCGAGGGACACGAAGGACAGATTCTCTCCATCAAGCCTGTAAGCACAGAAGCCCATTCACAGAGGTCTCATGAGTTAATCACGCCCTGAAGGCCCCACCCTTTGATACCAGTCCATTGGTGACTATCAACATGAATTCTAGAAGGAGCTATCAAACCATAGCATTCTGTGGTACAATAAAAGGAACACTGGGGCTGGAGAGATGGCTTAGTGATTAAGGCACTTGCCTACAAAGCCAAAGGACCAACCCGGGTTCGATTCCTCAAGACCCACGTAAGCCAGATGCACAGGGTGGCACATGGCATCTGGAGTTCGTTTGTAGTGGGTAGAGGCCCTGGTACTCCCATATTCTATCTGCCTCTTCCTCTGTGTCTCTCAGGTAAATAAATAAAATATTTTTAAAACAAATAAAAGGGACACTGTCTCTGGGCCCTGACCCTCAGCATGGTGCTTCCAAATCCCTAGACCCTGTATGCAGTTTCAAAATGACTATCTGGGTATTGGGGTACAGGCCAGTGATAGAGCACTTGCCCAGCATGCACAGGTCTGCTTTCAACCCCAGTACCACAAAAAAAAAAAAAAAAAGTCTGGACCAAGCCTTACTTTCCATTGATGAGCAGAGTCAGGACCAAGATGACATGATTTGATCAGTGTCTTAGCCAGTTAGAAGCAGAGGTGGGGTTACAACCCAACCCAGATTGTCTCTTTTCCATCCCCACTAGGCCTTGCTACCTTCCATATGGTAGTGGCATATGTGAATTGTCACTCTGCAGTCAGACTACTGGGGTTTAAGTGTAATATAAGGTATTTATTTATTTATTTATTTATTAGAGAGGAAGAGGCAGATAGAATGGGCACACCAAGGCTTTCAGCCACTGCAAACGAACTCCAGACACATGCATCACTTTGTGCATCTGGCTTATGTGGGTACTGGGGAATCCAACCTGGGTCCTTAGGCTTTGCAAACAAGTGCCTTAACTGCTAAGCCATATCTCCAGCCCACATAGAAGTTTTTGAGTCCTCAATAGGATAGAGACAATAGCTGGTAATCTTCCATGCAAACCAGCCTAGATGTCCATCAAAAGATTGTGAATAAAGACAATGTAATACATGTATACAATGATGTGCCCATTCTCATATTCTCTATTACCAAATAAAAATTAAAAGATTATTTTCAAGAGATTAATTTTTTTTATTTAGTTTAAAGCAGTGAGAAAAAGAAGAGGGCAGAGAATGTGTGTGCCAGGACCTCCAGCTCCTGCAAATGAACTCCAGATTCATATACCATTGTGTATCTGGATTTATACAGCTACTGGGGAATTGAACCAGGGCCATTAGGCCATGTAGGCAAGCACCTTAACTGCTGAGCAATTTCTCCAGCCCTGTAAGAGATTTTCTAAAGTGTTTATTTATTTGAAGAGTATGGGCACACCAGGGCTTCCCACCATTGCAAATGAATTCCAGACACATGTGCCACTTTGTGCAGAGCCATCTCCCCATCCCTCAAATTATTTTCATGAAAGAAACAAATGAATCTACATGTATTAGAAGAACAAAGTGGGTAAATTTTTAAAAATAGAGCCTGGAGAGATGGCTCAGTGGTTAAGGGACTATTCTGGTCAGAGTTGAAAGACCTGAATGCAGTAAGAACCATGGACTGTGAGGTTTGATTTGTGAGGGTGAGAAAGAGCTTTGCAAAGCCTGATGGGTTCTAGTCCCCAGTACCCACATAAAGCCACATGCACAGAGTGGTGCATGTGTCTGGAGTTCATTTTCCCAGCACATCCATATTCTTTCTCTCTTCCCCTCCTCTCCTTCCCTCTTTGCAAATAAGTAAATAAAAATATTTTTAAAAATCAAAGTAGTGAGACTACAGAACACCAAAAATAAATCAACAACATCTGCAGAGCATATATAAAGGATGTTGGGGGCTGGAGAGATAGCTTAGCAGTTAAGGCATTTGCCTGCAAAGCCAAAGGATCCTGGCTCAATTCTCCAAGACCCACATAAGCCAGATGCACATGGGGCACATGCGTCTGGAGTTCGTTTGCAGTGGCTAGAGGCCCTGACACACCCATTCTCTCTCTCTCTCTGCCTCTTTCTCAAATAAATAAATTAATTGAATTAAAACTACAACAACAACAAAAAGGATGTAGAACTTGCTAACTCACCTAAAAAGCACATAAATCCAAGAGGGATGTTTGAAGCGCTAAGAAAAAAACAACTCAGCCCAGAATTTGTGCCCAGAAAATGACCTTCCAAACTGACAGCAAAGCAAGGACAATCTCAACAGATTCCTACTAAAAGATCTTTACCAAATGTACGTGTACAGGAGCAGGGAGATAGGAGAGGATAGTTTAAGGTCCAAGAAGGAATGAGAGCACTGTACGCAGCAGTGCATGGGTCACCCATGGTCTGGAAGAGTAATGGTCCCAGTGATAGCACCAGCTCAGGAGTTAAAATCAGGACACAGTGATGCTTGCTTGCTTGCTTGCTTGCTTGCTTGCTTGCTTGCTTTCTTTCTTTCTTTCTTTCTTTCTTTCTTTCTTTCTTTCTTTCTTTCTTTCTTTCTTTCTTTCTTTTTTTTTCAAGGTAAGGTCTCACTCTAGCTCAGGCTGACCTGGAATTCATTATGGAGTCTCAGGGTGGCCTCAAACTCACAGGGATCCTCCTACCTCTGCCTCCCAAGTGCTGGAATTAAAGGCGTCAAAGGGAAACTGGCTATAATACCCATACACCCACCCCCAACAATACACTGCCTCCAGGAGGCACTAGTTCCCAAATCTCCTTAAACTGAGAACCTAGCATTAAGAACACCTAAATTTATGGGGGACACCCGAATCAAACCACCACAATCTGCCCCTGGCTCCCATAAACTGATAACCATCCATGGTGTAAAATGCAATGCATTCATCCAACTTTAAAAGTCCCCATAATTTTTATCAAACTCAATGATATTCAAACATCCCCATAATCCAAGGTCTTTAAGCCATAATACCAAAAAAAAAAATCTCCAAAAAACCTATAATGGCACAGAATACACAATCACACTGCAAAAGAAGGTATTGAGCATAGCAAAGAAATATTCAACTAATACAAATTAAAAAAAAAAAAAAACAGGGAAAACATCAAACTCTGTAGCTCAAAGTCCAACAACTCTAGTCAGTGATAGATCTCCAAGCCCAATAATTCTAACCAGCAAAAAGTCTTTGGAGTTCCAATTCTATCCCTCCAGCTAGGTTACTCACAGTCCTGGAAAACTTCCTTTGGAGCCGGCAGCTCTCCTTAGCAGCCCTCTCATGGTCCCAGCATCTCCACTGGGTCTTCTCTGCAATCCATGGTTCATCCTCATGGCTCCATTGGGTCTCCATGCAGGCATCCAGCAAACCTGCTCCACACTGCCCATGGCCATTTCCAAAATACAAGACCATGTTGTAATTCAATGACCCTTTCTTTCTTGCATTTCTTACACTCCATAATACCAGGTAGAGTGCCAATTTGTAAATTCAGGGGGGATAAAACAGACTTTGAAGAACAGGACACTCCTTAGGCCCCTTCAAATGAGACTACATTCTACCTGTTGCCCCAGTTCAGGTCAACTGACCCAATCTCAAAGGTTGTAATCTCTCATATAATTGCAGGTAAATGGGCAGAAGTTTCAGCCCAGTGATTTCATTTCTGGGTCATATCCCTTTGTACATACCAATCAGTTTCTATGCAATGCAACCATGCAAAACTTCTCAGGTCACACCATAACAGCAAGCCTCTCACACAAACTGCTTCTAGCCCAGTCCAGGCAAAGCTCTTTCTCATCCTCATAAACCAAACCTCACAGTCCATGGTTCTTATTGCATTCAGGTCTTTCAACTCTGACCAGAATAGTCCATCAAGCTGTACTTACAGCACTGCAAGGTGTCTGTTAGGCCAAGGTTTCAAATCCTTCCACATTCCTCTTGAAAATCAGTTTCAAAAGACCAAAGCCACAGTCAGGTGTCTAGCAGCAAATGAAACCACTCCTCGGTACCAACATTACTATTGCAGTAAGGTTCATATTGCTGGCAGAAGTCACCTGACCAAGAGCAGATTTGGGGATAAAGGGGTTTATTTTGGCTTATAGACTCAAGGGGAAGCTCCATCATGGCAAGGGAAAAAGCACAGGGTGGCCATCACCCCCTGGCCAACATATGGTAGACAATAGTAACAGGAGACTGTGCCAAACACTGTCATGGGAAACTAACTATAACACCTTTAAGACCATCCCCAACAATACAGTGCCTCCAGGAGGTGTTAATTCCCAAATCTGCATCATCTAAATTTATCATCTAAATTTATGTGGGATACCTGAATCAAACCACCATCCTATGCTCAGAGAAATCAAAGAAGAACATAAACTCCTAAAGGAATCCCACAAGAACACAAAAAATAGTTTAACAAAATAAGGAAGTCAATATAAGATATGAGTAAGGAATCAGAAATACTAGAAATGAAAAACACAGTAAGTCAAATAAAAAAACTGTAGAAAATATTTCCAATAGAATAGATCAAAGAGAGGACAGAATATCTAAACCAGGAGATAAGATGGCAGATCTAGAGCATTCCAACACAAAGAAAGACAAATAGGAAGGTATGAATGGGAAATTCAAGATATTAAGGACACTAGGAAAAGATCAAATAGGAATTCAGGGTAAGCTGGGCATGGTGGTACACTACTTTAATCCAAACATTTGGGAGGCAGAGGTAGGATTGCCATGAGTTCAAGGCTACCCTGAGACTACACAGTGAATTCCAGGTCAGCCCAGGCTAGAGCAATACCTTACCTCAAATCCCACTCCATCTTCAAAACAAGAATTCAGGATATAGATGGAAAAGGATTCCATTCTAAAGGCATAGTAGGTTTTTCAACACAATCATAGGAGACAATTTCCCCAAAATAGGGAAAGAGATGCCAATATAGATATAAGAGGCATTTGGAACACCAAATAGACAGACCAGAAAAGAATCCTTGTCATATTATAATCAAACTACTAAACACACAGACCAGAGAAAATATACTAAAAGCATTACAAGAGAAGCATCAAGTCACCTATAAAGGCAAGCCCATTAGGATAACAGCAGATTATTCAACAAAAACTTTAAAAGCCAAAAGGGCTTGGGATGAAGTATTCCAAGTACTAAAAGATAATAGCTGCCAACCAAGATTACTATATCCAGTAAAGCTACCCATTATCTAATTGATGGAAAAATAAGGATGTTCCACAACAAAAACAGGCTAAAGGAATATATGACCACTAAGCCAGCTCTACAGAAAAATCTTGAAGGTTTCCTTCACACTGAAGAGAAAGAAAACAACATACATGGGAAAATAGGAATAAATAAACTCAAATAATAGTTAATACAAGAGAGTAAAGGAAAAATAGGAAGCACTCCAAAAAAAGAATGACAAGAATAAATACAGACCTTTCAATAATAACTCTTAACATCAATGGTCTCAATGCCCCAAGCAAAAGATAGACTTTCAGACTGGATTAAAAGGCAGGATTTAGGCTGGAGGGATGGCTTTGCAGTTAAGACATTTGCCTGCAAAGCCAAAGGACTAGCTTCGATTCCCCAGGACCCACGTTAGCCAGATGCACAAGGGGGTGCATGTGTCTGGAGTTCATTTTCACTGGCTGGAGGCCCTGGTGCGCCTATTCTCCCTCTCTCTCTCCCTCTTTCTCTGTCAAATAAACAAATTTAAATATAAATATTTTTTTAAAAGGCAGGATTCATCTGTTGCCTCCAAGAAACTCTCCTCTCTATAAAAGAGAAACGCTACCATAGGGTGAAAGGATGGACAATGGCATTTCAAGTGCATGAACTTAGGAAACAAGCAGGTGTTGTTATCCTAAGATCTGACAGAATAGGCTTCAAAACAACATTAGTTAGGAAAGATAAAGAAGGTCATGTACATTAATTAAATGAACAATCCATCAAGAGGACATCATAATTCAATTTATTTATTTATTTATTTTAGTTTTTCGAGGTAGGGTCTCACTCTAGCTCAGGCTGACCTGAAATTCACTATGTAGTCTCAGGGTGGCCTCGAACTCATGGCGATCCTCCTACCTCTGCCTCCCAATTGCTGAGATTAAAGCTGTGCACCACCATGCTCAGCTTTCTCTTTTAATTTTTTTAATTATTTGAGAGAGAGAGAGAGAGAGAGAATGAGCATACCAGGGCCCCCAGCCACTGCCAACAAACGCTAGATGCATGTGCCACCATATGCATCTGGCTTATGTGGGCCCTGGGGAATTAAACCTTGGTCCTTTGGCTTTGCAGGCAAATGCCTTAACCACCAAACCATCTCTCCAGCCCTTATAGTTCAATTCTAAACATATGTGTACCAAACATGGGTGCTCCCAGTTTCATTAAACAAACACTAGTAGACTTAAGGTCACAGATAACACCAAGCACAATAGTAGTAGAAGACTTTAATACCCTACTAACACCAACTGACAGGTCATTCTGGCAAAAAGTAAGCATCTGGATTAAATGATGTCATAGAACAAATGGAATCAACATATCTACAGACCATTCAATCCAAATGCTGCAGAATGCACATTCTTTTCAGTAGCAATGGAGCATTCTCTAAAATAGAACATATATTAGAATAAAGCAAATTTAACAAATACAGGGAAATGGAAATACTTAGCTTATACTCTATTTGATCACAATGGGATTCAACTACAAACCAACAATAGCAAGAAAGACATATACAAACTCAGTGAAACTAAATAGTGCAGTACAGAATGATGAATGAGTCATTGAAGAAATTAAGAAGAAAAAAAATGTATAGTATCAAATAACCATGATAACACAATATACCAAAGGATACAATAAAGGCAGTCCTAAGAGGGAAATTTATAGCTTTAAGTGCTTATATTAAGAAATTAATGCCAGGTATGGTGGCACATGCCTTTAATCCCAGCACTTAGGATGCAGAGGTATGAGGATCTCTGTGAGTTCAAGGCCATCCTAAGAGTACATAATGAATGCTAGGTCAGCTCTGGCTAGAGCAAAATCCTACCTCAAAAAAACAAAAATAAATAAATAAAATAAAAATAAATCTCCCAACTAAAAAGGCCCAGATAAACTCACTGGTGAATTCTACCAGACCTTCACAGAAGAACACCAATGTTTCTCAAATTTTTCCATAAAATAGGAAAGTAAATCCAGGTGCAGTGGTGCATGCCTTTACTCTCAGCACTTGGAAGGCAGAGGTAGGATGATGATCACTGTTCGAGGCCACCCTGAGTGAATACCAGGTCATCCTGGGCTAGAGTGAGACCTTTACCTTGAATAAAACAACAACAACAACAAAAAAAGAGAGGAATACTAATGAACACCTTTTTTAAAGCCAGCATTACTCTGATACCAAAACCAGACAATGACAGAACAAAAAAAGAAAATCACAGACCAATCTCCTTCATGACCATACATGCAAAAATTCTCAACAAAATATTGGCAAACAGAATACAAGAATATATCAAAAAGATTATTCATCCTGACCGGGTAAGCTTTATCCTAGATATACAGGGATAGTTCAACATATACAAATAATGCATCATATAAATGGTCTGAAGGACAAAAATCACATGATCATCTCAATAAATGCAGAAAAGACATTTGACAAAATCCAACATCCCTTCATGATAAAAGTCCTAAAGAAACTGGAAATTGAAGGAACATATCTCAACAAAATAAAAGCTCATTATGACAAACCTTTAGCCAGCAATATTTTTTTTTCTTAAATTTTATTAACATTTTCCATGATTATAAAAAACATCCCATGGTTATACCCTCTCCCTCCCCCACTTTACCATTTGAAATTCCATTCTGAATCATATCCCCTCCCCATCTCAATCAGTCTCTCTTTTATTTTGATCTTTTCCTCCTCTTATGATGGTCTGGTGTAGGTAGTGTCAGGCATGGTGAGGTCATGTATATGCAGGCCATTTTGTGTCTGGAGGAGCATGTTGTAAGGAGTACTACCCTTCCTTTGGCTCTTACATTCTTTCCGCCACCTCTTCTGCATTAGACCCTGAGCCTTGGAAGGTGTGATCAAGAAGTTACTCAGTACTCCAGTCACTTCTTTTCAGCACTGTGATACCTTCTGAGTCATCCCAAAGTCACTTCAACCAGTTCTTTTGTGAGACACATGACACTGAGACAGCAAGTTATCACCAGCAGAAGAAATTATGACTTTTATTCACACACGTGAATAAGATAACCAAGGGGATATTTATAGTTATCAAACTTCCCAAGTCTAGGTGTCCTTTGAGTGGCCTCTAATTCCTTTCTTTGCTGTACATACATCTGTTGGCTGGCAGGCTTATGTGGTGAAATGCACTGGAGCTTGAGTGTGGGTGTCCTGGGGGTGGGGGTGAGGGAGGAGAAGCTGGAGCTCAGGTGCCTCTCTGCAGCCTAAGAACCCCCTATCCCAGAGAAAAGGCAGAGGTCTCAGACAGCAGCTTGTGTCATTTTCTACAGATGTAAGGGTCAGACTGATTAATAAGGCTCTGGGGAAATGCTGCCCACACAGCCACCCTGGCATAAGGGCTTCCGGCTGCTTCTTCTCCTTCTGCCTGTTCTACCAGTCTGCTTTCATGGACTCCCAGGTTAGACCTTTGAACATACACACTCTGAAATTAGTTTTCTGTCACAGAACAAGAAATCTGATGAAGTCTTCAAAGTACTGCTAATGATACTGTTTTATTTTTATAATAGTTTAACCAATAAATCTAGGTTTTCTATTTTTTAAAAAAGAGAAAAATCCTAAAATTCATTTGGAAACAAAAAGAAAAGTAATCTTGCATAGCCTAAAGGATTCTGAGCAACAAAACTATATAAGGCTTGTCATATCACCCCACCTGACTTTAATATATACTATAGAGCCATAATAACAAAAACAGCATGGCACTGGCACAAAAACAGACATATAGTATCAATGGAGCAGAATAGAGGACCCAAAAGTCAACCCCAGGCCATCTGATTTTTGAAAAAAAAAAATCCAAAGATATTAATTGGAGGAAAGACATCCTCTTTAACAAATAGTGTTGGGAAAACTAGATATCTATATGTAGATGGATGAAAATAGATCTTTATCTCTCCCCATGCACAAGAATCAAGTCCAAATGGATCAAAGACCTTAATATAAGACCTAAAATTCTGAAAGTGCTAGAGACAAAGTAGGGGAAACAACACTTCAACATGTTGCCATATGTGGTGGTTTGATTCAGGTGTCCCCCATAAACTTAGGTGTTCTGAATGCTAGGTTCCCAGCTGATGGAGATTTGGGAATTAATGCCTCCTGGAGGAAGTGTATTGTTGGGGCCTGGCTTATGGGTATTAAAGCCAGTTTCCCCTTGCCAGTGTTTGGCACACCCTCCTGTTGCTGTGGTCCACCTTATGTTGGCCAGGGGGTGATGTCCACCCTCTGCTCATGCCATTGTTTTCCCCTGCCATCGTGGAGCTTCCCCTTGAATCTCTAAGCCAAAATAAATCTCTTTTTCCCAGAAGCTGCTCTTGGTTGGGTGATTTCTACCAGCAATGTGAACCGGACTGCAACAGTAAAGTGGTACCAAGGAGTGGGGTTGCTGCTAGACACCTGACTGTGTAGCTTTGGCCTTTTGTAGCTGATTTTCAAGAGGAATGTGGAAGGAGTTGAAACCTTGGCCTAAGAGATGCCTTGCAGTGCTATAAGTACAGCTTGATGGACTGTTCTGGTCTGAGCTGCAAGACCTGAATGCAGTAAGAACTATATGGACTGTGAGGTTTGGCTTATGAGGGTGAGAAAGAGCTTTGCTTGGACTGGGCTAGCAGTTTGTGTGAAAAGCTTGCTGTTATGCCTGTGTCCTGAAAAGTTGTGCAGGGTTGCTTTGTGTAGAAATGAACTGGTGTGAGCAGAGGGATATGGCACAGAAAGAAAAATCTTTGGGTGAACTGTTGTCTGGTCAGCTGCAATTGAGAGATTACAACCTTTGAGACTGGGCTAGCTGACCTGCGCTGGGGCAACAGAAAGAATGTCGACTCTTTAGAAAGGGCCTGAGTGCTCAAGGAGTGTCCTGTTCTTCAATGTCTGCTTTATTCCCCCCTGGATTAACAAATTGGCACCCTACCTGGTATCGTGGAGTATAAGAAATGCTGGAAAGAGGGTCATTGAATTTGCAACATGGTCTTGTGTTTTGGAAATGGCCATGGGCAGTGTGATGCAGGTTTGCTGGTTGCCTGCATAGAGACCCCATGGGGTCATGAGGATGAACCGTGGCTTGCAGTGGAGACCCAGTGGAGATGCCGGGGCCATGAGATGGCTGCCAAGGAGCTGCTGGCCCCGATGAAGTTTCCCAGGACTGTGAGTAGCCTAGCTGGAGGGGCGGAATTGGAATGCCAGAGACTTGTTGCTGGTTAGAATTATCGGACTTGAAGATTTGTCACTGGTTAGAGTTGCTGGACTTGAAGATACAAATGTTTGCCCTGGTTGTTTTAAACCTTGTATTGGTTGAATGTTTTTATGCTATGCCCAATGCCATCTACTGCAGTGTGAATATTTATTCTGTGCCATTATGGTTTTTTTTGAGGTTATTTTTTGGTATTATGGCTCAGTTAAAAGATCTTGGACTATGGGGATGTATGAACATCTTTGGGATTGATAAAAACTATGGGGACTTTTAAAGTCAGGCTGAATGCATTGTATTTTACATCATGTATGGATATCAGTTTATGGGGGCCAGGGGCGGAATGTGGTAGTTTGATTCAGGTGTCCCCCATAAACTTAGGTGTTCTGAATGCTAGGTTCCCAGCTGATGGAGATTTGGGAATTAATGCCTCCTGGAGGAAGTGTATTGTTGAGGCCTGGCTTATGGGTATTAAAGCCAGTTTCCCCTTGCCAGTGTTTGGCACACCCTCCTGTTGCTGTGGTCCACCTTATGTTGGCCAGGGGGTGATGTCCACCCTCTGCTCATGCCATTGTTTTCCCCTGCCATTGTGGAGCTTCCCCTTGAGCCTCTAAGCCAAAGTAAATCTCTTTTTCCCAGAAGCTGCTCTTGGTTGGGTGATTTCTACCAGCAATGCGAACCGGACTGCAACACCATAGGAAACCCTATTTGCTCAGGAAGTAAAATGGCTAATTTGACCTCATGAAATTACAAACCTTGAGCTGAAGAGATGGCTTCGCAATTAAAGTGTTCACCTGCAAAGTCAAAGGATCCTGGTCCGATTCTCCAGGACCCATGTAAACCAGATGCACAAGGGGGTGCATGCATCTGGAGTTCATTTGCAGTGGCTGGATGCCCTGGCGTGCCCATTCTCTTCCTCTCTCTCCCTCCCTCTTTTTCTCTCTCAAATAAATAAATAAAAAATATTAAAAATTACAAACCTTTTGTACACCAATGCCACTTAATAGAGCAAAGAGGCAACCTACAGAATGGGGAAAAAAATCTTTTTTTAAAAAATTATTTATTTATTTGAAAGTGACAGACAGAGAAAGAGGCAGAGAGAGACTGAGAGAGAATGGGCATGCCAGGGCCTCCAGCCACTGTAAACGAACTCCAGACCCATGTTCCCCCCTTGTGCATCTGGCTAATGTGGGTCCTGGGGAACCGAGCCTCGAACTGGGGACCTGAGGCTTCACAGGCAAGCGCTTTAACCGCTAAGCCATCTCCCCAGCCCGGAAAAAAAAAAAAAATTGACAGAATATTAATATCCAGGATATTCAAAGAACTCAAAAGACTAAATAAGAAGTCAAACAACCTAACACTCCCCCCCCCCAAAAGGGCTATTGAACTAGAGTTCCTAAAAGAAGAAATACAGATGGTCTATAAACATCTAAAGACATATTCTACATCCTTACCCATCAGGGAAATGCAAATATCTACTTTGAGATTCCATCTCACTCAGAAGTTACCATCAAAAAAAAAAAAAAAATGATAAAAACAGCTGAGGCATTCCTACCAAAGTAGAGCTCGAGTAAAAAATGCCCACCCAAGCTTGGTGTGGTGCACACCTGTAATCCTAGTGCTGGGGAAACTGAAGCAGGAGGACTGCTGTGAGTTCGAGCCTACCCTGGGCTCTGGAATTAGTTTCTGTGTGATGCTCAACTTTGAAATTAATCCCGTGCTTAAGAAGCTGAGGCAGGAGGCACCGGCAGCCTGGGCTGCGGAGAGCGTTGTCTCCAAAAAAAAAAAAAAAACCAAAAAAACCACTGTCCTCTCCCCTACTACTGTTTGCTGGGTGAGTTTAGCAATTAAGCCAAAGGGAAAGAGGGACTTGGGAATTGGAAAGAAAGAAACTGGTGTTGGGCTGGAGAGATGGCGTAGCGGTTAAGCGCTTGCCTGTGAAACCTAAGGACCCCGGTTCGAGGCTCGGTTCCCCAGGCCCCACGTTAGCCAGATGCACAAGGGGGCGCACGCGTCTGGAGTTCGTTTGCAGAGGCTGGAAGCCCTGGCGTGCCCATTCTCTCTCTCTCCCTCTGTCTGTCTTTCTCTCTGTGTCTGTCGCTCTCAAATAAATAAAAATAAAAATTAAAAAAAAAAACTGGTGTTTACAGGTGGCATGAGAATGCTCCTGAGCGCTCTGGAGACTCGGGGAGTACACTTGGTCCAACAATGGAGAGTCCAGAAGAGCAGCGGGGCAAAAAGGAAGCGTGCACCGCCCCCTGGCCCCCACCCCCAACTTTTACACACAGCAAGAGCTATAGAGGGGGAGGAAGTCTGCTGCTATGGCAACCAGCAAATAATCCTGTCCAGGGGAACTTGGCTTCTCGCCGCCCCATGATCCCACTCCTGCTTCCTCCGATGCCCAAAGCTGCCCAATCGCCCCAACCGCTGCTGCTCAGCAGCCAGGGAGGGCCTGGTCTGTCTCCAGCTAGGGGTCCCGAGAAGACATCACTGGTGTTCTCAGCACATCCACGGACTTGCAATCTCCGTGGAGCAGCATTCTCCCCAGAGACTCTGCCGTCCAGGACAGGAGGCCTCCACACCTGCCCACTCAATAAAGCCCTCCCTGTGTCAAAATTAAAAAAAAAAAAAAAAAGTGTGTGGGGGAGCTGCGGGAGAGATGGCTCAGCGGTTAAGGCACTTGCCTGTGAAACCTAAGAAACCAGGTTCGATTCGCTAGTACCACATAAAGCCAGATGCACAAGATGCTACATGTGTTTGGAGTTTGTTTACAGTGACTGGAGGCCCTGGCCCACCCATTCTCTCACTTTCGCTCAAATAAACAAAAGTATTTTAAAAAACAAAGTAGGATCTGTGTGCTCATTGTTGCCTCGTTTGCATATTGCCTTAAAGTTTTCAAGATTATTAAAATAAATAAATAAAATAAAACGCCCCGCACTTAGCCAGGAAGGCGCACTCCAGAAGTCTGCAAGTTAATATTCATGCGCAGGCGCCAGAGTCGTCCCTGTAGGGGGCGGGGCCTCAGCGTCCCTCGTAAGCATGCGCAGGGCGTTCGGCCAATCAGCGCGGAGCCTGCACGAGCGTGCCCGGCTTTTCTCGCGTGCACCTGACGGCAAGTTTCCTCGGTGCGGTCGCTGAGGTGGTGGAGGACTCTGCAGCGCGAGCCGTTAAGGTGGACACGCCGGCTCGAGACCAGGCTGTGCTGCTGGGCCGGTCTCAGGGTTTTCTTTCAGCGGGAGGTTGGGGGTAGAGGCGGGCGTTTGTCCCCGGAGTCAGGGCCCCAGGCTGAGGTGACATTCCCCTGCCTCTGCAGGAACAGGTGGTGGGGACGTCTGCAGGCCCGGTTGCCTGGGAAGCTGGTCTTCACCCGTGAGCCCCACGAGGGCCGGCATCTACCTCACGACCCAACAGCCTGGCCCCCTCCCCCACAACCCTCACAGGCCCGGCCCCGCCCCCCACAACCCACCCGAGGCCTCGCCCCTCCCCCACAACCCACCCGAGGCCTCGCCCCTCCCCCACAACCATCACGAGGCCTCGCCCCTCCCCCACAACCCTCACGAGGCCTCGCCCCTCCCCCACAACCCACACGAGGTCCCGCCCCTCCCCCACAACCCACACGAGGCCCGGCCCCTCCCCCACAGCCCCCAGAAGGCTGTCCCCTCCCCCACAACGCTCCCAAGGGCCAGCCCTTCCCCACCACCCTCTCGAGGCTGGCTATGACTTGGTGGAGGGTGGGGCGGCCTCGAGCTTTGGCGGGCGTGCAGGCAGAGCCTGGGCCTGCCAGGAGGACAGGCGGGGCAGCGAGGGCAGCCGGGCCTACCCTGAGATTTTCCGTTGAGCCAAACCCCGCCCCCATCTGCGCGTCCTCAGTGTGCGCCAGTGTTTCCCTGAGGTCAAGAGGTCATTTCAAAGTTTTGAGACTAAATGTCCGTGTACTCCAGGCTGGCCGCCATTCTTCTGCTTGCTAGGATGAGGGGCCAATGTGTGCCATTATGCCAACCTTTTCTTTTTCCGTTTTGAAGGAAGCTTCTCAACTCTAACCCATGTTGGCCTGCAACCTTCAATCCTCAGCCTCCCATATAACCTCTCCTCCTGCCTTCCTTCTTTTCACCCCATTCTGTCCCCTTTTCTAATGTGGTTCTCTCCCTCCCTCTCCAACCACTGCCTTCCATTCGCTCCCTTTCTGCATTCCCCTTCTACTCCCATTTCCCTTCCTCCTCCCGAAAAGGAAGAAAATTCCTTCCTGTCTTCTTTCCTACCTTTTTCCTCTCCTTCCCTCCTTTCCCATTCTCTCCTCTCCCTTCCCCCTCCCCCTCCCCCCACTTTTGAGGGTGGAACACAGGTACCCTGCATGCTAGGTATATGAGAGCTACTGAGCTCCATCCCTAACGCTATAGAACTAGACTTATATTACTATGAAACCAGTTTTGGGATGCTTCTGACCTATCATATTAGGAACAATAATTTTACTTTGAGACTGAGGTACAGACTAAGATGTGCTCAGTTTCATTAGAGTCCGATATTATTGGGCCCAAAATTCTTATCTCCCCATGGTTGAATACAAGGACACTTGGAATCAGGATTGGAACCATCATTATTGTGGGTTTTTTTTCCTCCATAACCAAGTTGACAAGTGATAAATTGTTAACTTTTGGCCCAATAAGAAAGAAAACTGCTAACATTTTACTCAACGAAGATCATTCCTATTGGATCTTATTTGAGATTTTTTTTTTTTTTAACGGAACAGCACCGCCAAGATTTGTTTTTTTTTTTAATTTATTTTATTAACTTCCATGATTGTAAACAATAGATATTTGTTTTATCAATTTATTTTAATGATGTCTGCATTTTTGAGTTTTGAGGGTAAGAGTGATGACTTCCTGTGTAGAACCCACATAAATAGCTCAGCAGGGTCACATGAGTCTGTAACCCCAGTCCTATAAGGGAGCAAAGACCAGAGAATTGCTGGAGTAGCCCAAAATGGCACTCTCTCCCATCAGTAAAAGACTTGGGCCAACACCAGACATATACTCCAGCCATGGCAGGCAAGCTCTGCCCCTGGCAACCACATGCAGACACCACATACACACCACATTATACACACAAGCCTCCCCCACTCCCTGCCAAGAAAAGTTTGAGAGATTTGAGGTGTTTTGGGGTTTTTTTTTTAAACCAGGAAGCATATAAATATGGAGCACAGCAGAAGAAGGCATTTTGAAAAATGTGGGAAGCCACCATTGGAGAATAAACCTAAAAAAGCCTATAATTTTGAAAAAGAAAATAAAAAACTGAGTAGTTCAGAAGAGGATATGGCTAAAGGTATATATTTATGTTGGAGGTTGACTGTGTTCTATAGTTAATTTGTTTGTATTACACTTAAAAACAAGCATTTGTTAATTATTTTCATTTACTTTAGCATCTGATTATGCCTTTCTATTAGTTATGGAACTTCATAAAGTATCTCTTGCCTTGGTAGTCCCAAAATACCAAAAATACCTTAAAAATAAAAACCTTTTATTTGAGAACGAGAGATTGAGGGAGAAACTGGGCATGACAGGGCTCTCAGCTGCTGCAAAGGAACTCCAGATGCATGTGCCCCCTTGGGCATCTGGTTTATTTGGGTACTGAGGAATTAAATCTGGGTCCTTTGGCTTCATGTGCAAGCACCTTAACTGCTAAGCCATCTCTCCAACCCAACAAGTAACTTTTACTATGCCTGTCTATAAAATGCACATGAGATCAGTGACTCCCCCTACAAAAACATTCCTTAGAAAGTGGAACAAAATGAGTGAAAACTCTTAACATGAGTCATAATCTCATCTTTCAGAGAAAATGTGGTAATTATTTATCTACTTTGTTTTTGTTTTTCCAGGTAGGGTCTCGCTCTAGCCCAGGCTGACCTGGAATTCACTATGTAGTCTCAGGGTGACCTTGAACTCAGGACAATCCTCCTACCTCTGCCTCCTGAATGCTGGGATTAAAGGTGTGCGCCACCACACCCAGCTATTTATCTACTTTTAAAATTTATGTTGGTGGGCTGAGGAGATGGCTCAGCAGTTTAAAGGGCGCTGCAAAACCTGTAGTCCTTGGTTTACTTCTCCAGTACCCATGTAAATACAGATGAACAAAGTGACTAGTTTGTTTGCAATGGCAAAAGGCCCAGGCATGTCCATACTCTCTCCCCCTCTTTCTGTCTCTCATATTAATTAATAAAAGTATTCTTTAAAAATTATGTTGATGGGCTGGAGAGATGGCTTAGCGGTGAAGCACTTGCCTGTGAAGCCTAAAGACCCTGGTTCGAGGCTTGATTCCCCAGGACCCATGTAAGCCAGATGCACAAGGGGGCGCATGCGTCTGGAGTTCGTTGCCAGAGGCTGGAGGCCCTGGCGCGCCCATTGTCTCCCTCTCACTCTCTCTCTGTCACTCTCAAATAAAGAAAAAATAAAATAAACAAACAAAAAAAAAACAAAAAAAATTAAAAAAAATTATGTTGATAAAAATCCTGAATTGCAAATAAAGATATTAAAATTTTCTAAAATAGCATACTTAATTTCAAAAATGTTTTTATTGTCAATACAGAAAATAATCCAGGAATTGATAAGCGTGGAAAGAAAAGGCCTTCAAAAGAAATAGTTGGCGATATGGGGTAATATGTTCAAAGATAATTTTTGCCTATTCAATAAAGTGCTTCAAGAAAAAGTTACTTGGTTGTCTAACAAGTACTGTATGTACAATATGTGGTAGGTGAAATTTCTTCCAAAACAAACACGTATTATGAATCTTTAAAAATTGTTTGCTTGTTCTTGATAGTGCTAGGGATCAAACCTCAGGCCTTGTGCATTTTGAACAAATGATCTACCACTGAATTACATGCCTAGCCTTGGTTTAATATTTTTTTAAGCAAAATATTTTTTTATTTATCTTTTGAAAATTTCACACAAAAATCTATTTTGATCATATTTACTGCCATTATACTCTCTTATTTCTGCTAAACCCTTTTTCTTCCCAACTACCCCCTCATACTTCAGTGAATGTTTATGTTTGTAACTCACTGAGTTTAATTAGGATGGCTTGCATGAACATGGGTTGAGGGTTATTTACCAGAGCATGGACAGCTTACTAGTGACTCTACTACTGAAGAAAATAACTTCTCCTCCCCAGGCAACCATAACTGCCAGTATCTCCACCGAGGTAGAGGAGTGAGGCCTCATGAACCCCACCTGCATTTATGATTGAGTGTGGATGGGCCCAATAGTTTGCAAGTAATCACAGCTGCTTTGAGTTCATGAGTACAATGGCGGTGTTGTGTCCAGAAGGCAGCATTTCACAGTATTCACCCAGATCTTCCAGCTCTTATGTTCTTGTCCTATTTCCTACAAAGTTCCCAGAGCCTTGGAGTGGGTAACATAGATGTCACATTTAGGGCTGAACACTCAGCACTTATTTTCAGTACTTTGGAAAGTTGTAAGTATCTGCATTTGATATTTTAAGTGGAATTTTTTCACAGGGGAGAAGTACAGAATATGCTGGAAAAATTTAGAGGTATGTTTTTGGACATATTTTTAGATTTAAAACTGTACAGACATGTATGTAATAGGAAATGTTAACCAGTATACTATATCAATTAATGACTTGTTCTCATTTATAGGGTTGTGCACAAATATGATTTAACATCATAGATCTTAACCTTTCCCATAATACGAATGAAAGGCAAAAATGGTGCTTTTAGGATTAAAAAGGAATTTTTTTTTTCAAGGTAATGGTTTTGCTGTATCCCAGGCTGACCAGGAATTCAGTATGTAGTCTCAGGGTGGTCACGAACTATAATATATATTTTTTAACTATTAACTTGCAGTCAGAGAGAGAGAGAGAGAGACAGGGGGAGAGGGAGTGGGAGTGAGGGAGAATATGAGTACACCAGAGACTCTTGCCACGCAAACAAATTCCAAATGCCTATACCGTTTTGTGCATCTGGTCTTATGAGGGTACTGGGAGTTGAACCCAGGCTATCAGGCATTGTAAACAAGCACCTTAACTTCTGGGTCATCTCTCCAGCCCAGGAATTTTTAATTTTTATTTATTTATTTGAGAGAGATAGAGAATGGGAGTGCCAGGGCCTCTAGCCACTGCAGAGGAACTCCAGAGGCATGTGCCACCTAGAGTATTTGGCTTATATGGATACTGGGGAATCAAACCTTAGGCTTCATAGGCAAGCACCTTGGCGACCAGCCCCAGCCCAAGCCCAAGAATTTTTTTTTTAAATGTTTTTTTTAAATTTTTTATTTATTTATTTGAGAGCGACAGACACAGAGGGAAAGACAGATAGAGGGAGAGAGAGAGAATGGGCGCGCCAGGGCTTCCAGCCTCTGCAAACAAACTCCAGACACGTGCGTCCCCTTGTGCATCTGGCTAATGTGGGACCTGGGGAACCGAGCCTCGAACCGGGGTCCTTAGGCTTCACAGGCAAGCACTTAACCGCTAAGCCATCTCTCCAGCCCAAGCCCAAGAATTTTTAAAGAATTGAGCTAGGTGTGGTGGCACATGCCTTTAATCTCAGCATTCAGGAGGCTGAGGTAGGAGGATTGTGAGTTTGAGCCCAGCCTGAGACTACACAGTGAATTCCAGGTCAGCCTGGTCTAGACGGATACTCTACCTCTAAAAAGGAAAAAAAAAAATGATGGGAAAAGTTCTTTTATACGTTGTATTCATAGACTATGTGATATAAAAAATTGTGGTTGAATGAATGTATGTCCCCCAGTAGCCTGAGGTATTTTTGATTAAGCTTGAAGCTTGGGTCTCCAGCAGCCCTGCTGGAGATGGTGTCACTGGGGATGGATCTTGCAGTGCAGCCCTCAGGTGTGTTCAGAGCAGTTTGAGCTCTGCCTGTTCATGTTTGCTGGTGTTAGCTTCTCTCTCTGCTATGATGCATGCTGGAGTGAGCCAGCTTCTTCTGCTATTGATGGTGCTTCCCTTGAATCCTGTAAGCCTGAAATAAACCCTTTCCTATTTCTGGTCAGATGTTTGTCCCAGCAATGCAAAGTTAACTGTAAGAATACTATCTGTATATCAGTTCTTCATCTATTCAAGTTATTTTTCTAGGGCTCTAACTGTATTCCTTCATTAATCGAGGATGACATAAATTGAAGCCTTTAAGATAACTGATTATATTAATAAATTATGTAATTTAAAGTGAAAAACAGCTTAAGACTTATAATCAGATCCCAAAGACCTTAAGGTTTAAGGTCTATGCTAAGTATTAGTTATATGAGCTTTATTAGGAGACAGTATTCTTTTTGGTGTATTTGATTATTTCTGAGACAGAGTCTTTTGTAGCATTCTCAGGCTGCCATAACTATGTAGTCCAGGATGACCATCTAACACACCTCATGGGTTGAATAAACCCATACTTACATTTGTCTTAATAATATAGTACAAAATAATTTTCTTTTTTAAAAAAATTTTATCAGCATTTTCCATGATAATATTAAAAAAAAAATCCCATGGTAATTCCCTCCCTCTCCCCCCACACTTTCCCCTTTGAAATTCCATTCTCCATCATATTACCTCCCCATCACAATCATTGTACTTACATATATACAATATCAACCTATTAAGTACCCTCCAAAATAATTTTCTTAAGGCTGGGATACTCAGTACCTACTATATGTGAAGCCCTGAGTTCAATTTCTAGTACTATAGAAGAGAAAAACGAAACAATTTCTTTCAACATTAAATTTTAGTGAATATTTATTTCCAATGTAGCTGATGTTAAAAAGACTCTTCTTGCCAAGAGAAAAAGAGTACAAATCTATACCAAAGCTTCTTTTAAAGCCAGCAGCCAGAAATTTGAACAAGCTTGGAAAACACAACAAGAGCAATGGTAAGGCATTGTTTTAGTACCATGTTTGTATCATTTCTTATTATATATTGGTGTGAATTGATTAAGAAAAAGACTGTTTTTTGTTTATTAGTCTCTAGCGAAAATGGCCTGGCTTTTCCTTTAAGACAATCAGTCTTAAAACCTCATGCCTTTATAGAATGGAGATATATTTTTTAGAAGCCAGTAAAGATCTTTATCTCCTTTTAAATAATAGTTGAAGGGTTACTATTAATTTATATTCATTGTGGAAATATATTAGCTGAGGAAAAAAAGGTAGATGTTATAAAAAAACTACTACTTGAACACTTGAAAATGTAGAAAAATGTTAGTTTTATATTGTAAATAATTTGTATATTTTAACTGACTTGATTTACTGAATCTTCGCTCTTCTAAAGTATTTCTACTTGGAAATCACTTATTTATGAGAACTTGTAATACTCAGTGTAAAACAATGAAAAACTACTTGGAGATAAGATGAATTTTTCTGGAAAATTAATACATATGAGAAAAACTTAGATTTTTAAGAGCTAAAGGAAACTTTTCTGTTAGCTTGTTACAAAGAATATTTATAGAATCATCATTAATCTTTTATTTTCCCATCAACTTACTTCTGCTGTTATATCCTTCCTTTTTATACTATAAATTGCTAATTCAGTTTTGTTTTGAATGCTCTTTTCACATTGGTATGAAATGGGAGTGGCAGTACTTATTCTATTTTACAGGCATAAACTTAACAGTGAGTACTCTCAGCAGTTTAAGGATATGTTGAAGATTTGGGATTCCGAGGCACAGAAATATGAAGAAGAAGAAGAAACAGTAATGGTGGTACATAACTTACTTTATAACTAATCTTCTGTATAACCGATCTAATTTTAGTTGTTTGCCCATTGTTGTAGCGAGGTTTGCATTGCTGGCAGAAATCACTCTACCAAGAGCAGCTTGTGGGGAAAAAAAAGGTGTATTTTGGCTTACAGACTCAAGGGGAAGCTCCATGATGACAAGGAAAAACAATGGCATGAGCAAAGGGTAGATATTACCTCCTGGCCAACATTGGGTAGACAGCAGAAACAGGAGAGTGTGCCAAACACTGGTAAGGGGAAAATGGCTGTAATACCCATAAGCCCGCCCCCAACATACACTGCCCTCCAGGAGGTGGTAATTCGCAAATTTCCATTAGCTGGGAACCTAGCATTCAGAACACCTAAGTTTATGGGGGACAGCTGAATCAAACCACCACATTCTTCCCTGGCCCCCATGAACTGATAACCATACATGATGTAAAATGCAATGCATTCATCCAACTTTAAAAGTCCCCATAGCTTTTATCAATTCTAATGATGTTCAAACATTCACATAGTCTGAGATCTTTTAACTGAGCCATAGTACCAACCCACCTCCCCCCAAAAAACCTATAATGGCACAGAATACACAGTCACACTGCAAAAGATGGCACTGGGCATAGCAAAGAAATATTCAACCAGTACAAGATTTAAAACAACCAGGGCAAACATCAAACTCTGCACCTCCAACTCCAACAATTCTAGTCAGTGACAAATCTCCAAGTTGGATAATTCTAACTAGCAACAAGCCTCTGGAGTTCCAATTCTGCCCCTTCAGCTAGGCTACTTACAGTCCTGGAAAACTTCATCTGAGGCCAGCATCTCTCCTTAGCAGCCCTCTCATGGTCCCAGCACCTTCAGTGGGTCTCCACTGCAACCCATGGTCCATCCTCATGGCCCCATCAACTCTTTATGGCAGACAATCCATCAAACCTGCTTCACACTGCCCATGGCCATTTCCAAAACACAAGACCACGCTGAAACTTCAATGACCATCTCTTTCCTGAATTTCTTATACTCCCTAATACCAGATGGAGTGCCAATTTGTAAATATAGGGGGGAATAATGCAGACTTTGATGAATAGGACACTCCTTGAGCATTCAGGTGCCTTCAAAAGATTGCATTCTTTCTGTTGTCCCATTGCAGGTCAGCTGGCCCAATCTCAATGGTTGTAATCTCTCATACAATTGCAGCTGAATGGGCAGCATTTCAACCCAAAGATTTCATTTCTGTGCCATATCCCTCTGCACACACCAGTCTGTTTCTACGCACTATAACCTTGACATGGGCATAACATAACTTGACATGGCCTTGCACACGAATTGTTTCTAGCCCAGACCAAGCAAAGCTCTTTCTCACCCTCATAAGCCAAACCTCACAGTCCATGGCTCTTACTGCACTCAGGTCTTTCAACTCTGACCAGAATAGTCCATCAAGCTGTACTTACAGCACTGCAAGGCGACTCTTAGACCAAGGTTACAAATCCTTCCACATTCCTCCTGAAAATCAGCTCCAAAAGGCCAAAGCCACACAGTCAGGTGTCTAGCAGCAATCCCACTCCTCTGGTACCAACTTCACTGTTGTAGTAAGGTTTGCATTGCTGGCAGAAATCACTTGACCAAGAACAGCTTGTGGGGAAAAAAAAAGTTTATTTTGGCTTACAGACTTGAGGGAAAGCTCCATGATGGCATGGGAAAACGATGGCATGAGCAGAAGGTGGACAACAGCAACAGAAGAGTGTGCCAAACACTGGCAAGTGAAGCCTGCTGCCAACAATAAACTGCCTCCAGGGGCCATTAATTCCCAAATATCCATCATCTGGGAACCTAGCATTCAGAACACCTAAGTTTATGGGGGATACCTGAATCAAACCACCACACCCATTCCTGAACAAATCATTGTAGTATTATGGTATACTATTTTTTAGGTGTTGGGTACTAAATACAGGATCTTCTATCAGCTATGTAGGCACACTATAAATGATTTAAAGTCCCAACCTAGAACATGGTTTACTCTTAGTGGCCAAACTGTGTTACCTCTCCATTTCCATGGGTAATGGAAGGCAACTGAATCATATGTAACAGCTCTCAATTTTTCCTTTCATTGTTTATTATTTTTTCAACTTAAAATCTGAGATACTAGTCATATTAAATAATTATGGAGTTGGTTGGTCAGCTCAATTTTAGAAATGCTAAATTTGAGATGTACATGAGACTAAGGGGAGGTGAAATAA
This sequence comes from Jaculus jaculus, assembly GCF_020740685.1. Taxonomy (NCBI): domain Eukaryota; kingdom Metazoa; phylum Chordata; class Mammalia; order Rodentia; family Dipodidae; genus Jaculus; species Jaculus jaculus. Next base: position 144,695,885 of record NC_059107.1, on the reverse strand, counting down.
ACCACTTGTGTATCAAATTGTAGTTCAAGATAAGAGATAAATGGACTAATGATACGAAGTTGAAGATTCTTAGCTTAAAAACAGTTAAGCCATGAAACCTAGATGAAATAATGTAATAATTATAAATGTAAGGAAGTCTGAGGACAGATTCCTGGAATACTTCAATATTAAGAGTTCCAAGAATAAATGGGAGCCAGTAAAGGCTATCAAGAACAGGTGGACTACTAGGTGAAAAGCAAACTACACCAAGATAAAAGCCTTTTTTAAGTAAGGCAAGAGCATCAATTATGTCATTTGTCTATAGGCCAAACAAAATAGATTTGGCAATGTGGAGGTCATTACTGTACTGAATCAGAATGATTTGGGTGTAAAAAAGTACAAAACTAAAATGAAAAAAAAAAAAACCTAAAATGAGTTCAAGACAGAATAGGAAAGAGGAATGTGGTAGCCTGAAGACAAAAGGAATACAGAGGGCTTTATTTTCATTTATTTACTTATTTATTTTTTTGGTTTTCCAAGGTAGGGTCTTGCTCTAGCCCAGGCTGACCTGGAATTCACTATGTAGTCTCAATGTGGTCTCGAACTCATGGTGATCCTCCTACTTCTGCCTCCCAAGTGCTGGGACTAAAGGCATACATTACCATGCCTGTGTTTTATTTTTTAAGATAAATGAAATAGCATGTTTTTGTGCTAATGAGAATCTAGAGGACACATTTATTATGATTCTAAGGATTGTACCTATGGTTTCCATTATGTTAGACAAGGAAGGAGCCTAGGATACATTGTATACCCAGCCTTTTAATTACCCCCCCCCCCAGGTAGGTGTCACTCTAGCACAGGCTGACCTGGAATTCACTGTGTTGTCTCAGAGTGACCTCGAACTCATGGCAATCCTCCTACCTCTGCCACTAGAGTGCTGAGATTAAAGACATGCACCATCACACCAGGCTCCCAGCCCTCTTTTTAATCTTTTGAGACAATGTCTTATTAAACTGACCGGTCTGGCCTTTTACACACACTGTAGCCCAGTCCAGATAGGCCCGAAACTTTCCATCTTCCTGTTTCAGTCTTCCACAGATTACAGGCCTGCCTGCCTTGAGGGAGAAATTTAAAAACAAGAGTGGGGATAATTGCTGAATTCTTGAGGATAGGACGTGTGAAGAAACTAGATTTAGTTCAGGGCATCCTTAGAGACAGGAGAAAAGGTACATGAACATCCATACATGTAGGTGGATGGTGGTCAATGAAACTTTCTCTTTAAATTGTATCTGTTTAGTGGATACAATTACCAGATGGTGAAAATTGTTGTTACCATGCAGAGTAGTGAGAATTGTATTTTCCAGGGTTGGGATTTAGCTAAGTAAATGTTGAAGAGTAAGAGCAGAACAAGGTGATATGCAAAGGAGTAATTATAATGCTTGGCTGTTTAAGCTGGGAAAGAGGAAAGTGAGGAAAATAGGACTATGGATGACAATGAAAAGTAGATAGGATGAATTGAGTTTGGTTCCTGCCAGATTATTGAGCTACATTCATGGTTAGAGCCTAGATTCTGGAAATTTAGTTTGGGACAAAATTCTGGTTTATGCCACCATGAGTTGTGAAACAATGGACAATTTACTATTAAGCAAGAGGATTGAGTTCATATAAAATGAATATACTGAAAAGGGTTCAGACTGGCGTCTGACACAGATAATATATTTTGCCATTCTTAATACTATTGAAAGGTTATTAATGATGGCTAAATATAAAGTACAAGATTAAGTAGAATAAAAGACAGTCATTTGCAGAGAACAAATTAAGGAACAGAAACATCAACATTAGGGCACTATGTGACATTGAAATTACCAAAAGTAAGACATGCCTTGGGATTGAGAATGTAACTCAGTTGGTTGTGTATTTGTCTAACATGTATGAAGCCCTGAATTTGATCCCTAGAACCATAATGAATTGGGTATGTTGATTCATGCTTAGCATTCCTGGTATTCAGGAGGTGGAAACAGGAGGAGCCAGGAGTTCAAGACCAGCCTGGTGATACATGGACTCTGTCTCAAAAACAAAGCATGCCTTTAAGAGTTCCTACATACTCTGTTTATGGTGGGCAATGCCTATAATCTCAGCTACTTTGGAGGCTGAGGCAAACAATCATAAATTTCAGGCTAGCCAGCCTATGCATTGTGAGGCCTTATTTTAAATAGACAAAAAGTAGCCGGGTGGGCGAGGTGGTACAAGCTTTTAATCCCAGTACTCAGGAGGCAGAGGTAGGAGGATCACAGTGAATTCAAGGCCACCCTGAGATTACATAGTGAATTCCAGGTCAGCAAAAAAAAAAAGATAAAAAGCATTTCATACTCAGTGACTGGCAGGGCTATCATGTTAGTGGTTAAAATAGAAATCACCTAAATTTAGAATAGTTGGTAAAGGTATTAATTTTAAAATGATATCTTTTAAAGTTTTTTAAAAAATATTTTATTATTAAGTAGAAACTTTGTATGGACACATCTTATGTTGGTAACATCATTTCCCTCCTCCCTGGCCCTACTCCACTGAGAGCCCTCCTTGGTGGGATTGCTGGTATACACTGTGGAGTTGTGGTTATGAGCTGTGAGAGCAGCAGTCTGTCATTGTTGGAAGGGCTGTTTCTGGATATTCCCTCTGGCTCTTACAATCTTTCCTCCCCCACCTTCCACAAACTTCCATGAGCCTTGGTGGGTGTGCTTTAATTCTACTTTAGAGTTCTCAGCAGCGTCTGGATTTCTGCTTCGGTGTGTCTTGAGAATCCTCATTGTCTGTCTCCATTACCCTGGCCCAGGTTGTCAGGATCACTTTGGAAGCAGCACAGTTGCTCATCTGGACAGTTCCTCTATGGTTTCCCCTGGGCCCTGGCTGCTGCTGTGTGAGGTGGTTCATCTCCTGCAAGGGAATCAGCTGTCTATTCTTGTCTTGATTGTCCTCGGTTGTACCTGCTTTTTGATTCACCCCCACCCCCCAACTCCTCAAGGATGGTTGTGAGTCCACCATCTTGACTAGAAGTCCTTTTAGACTGGTCTTTTAAGTTTAATATGGAATTATTTTTGCTATGTTTAAAATTTTAGTGTTGGGAATATAGCTCAGACATTGAGTGGCTGCTTAGCATGAAGCACACAACAAACTTACCAAATTGTTTTCTTTTATATTTGTAGGATTTTATTCACCAACTTCAAAAAAATATACAACAATATGCAAGTGTTCAGAACCAGAGATTCAAAAGAGTTAAGCTCCTGCATGATCAGTTCATAAAGGTATGTTATACATGGTAGCATAGATTCATATAAACCATAATTTAAATAGGTGTTTTTCCTTAGGAATGTTGTCTGCCTTTGCATAGATAGGATCTCTCATTGGCCTGGAGTTTGCCAAGTAGGCTAGACTGGTTGGTCAGAGATCCTCCTGTCTCTACCACTGGGATTACAAGGAAATGCCAACATGCTCAGCTTTTCTTTGTTTAATTTTTAAAATTAGTTTTGGAGCTGAAACTCAGGTCCTCATGCTTGTGAGAAAAGCATTTTACTGAGTTACCTTCCCAGCCCTTCCCATTTTAAATGTTTTCTGACTAAAGTTATATCTATAGAATTCTAATGGTTTTGTGAGGATTATTAGGCCAGGAAGTGTTAAGTTTGAAGTTTTACCTAGAAATGTGTTTACTACACATCAAATAAACATATTAGTCATTGTTCAATTTTAACAAAAAACAGCAAATCTAAAAATTATTTCTGTATATTCTTTTGTCTTTGAATCTCTAAGTTATTGAGTAGGAGGTACTCAATTGATTTTTTTTTTTTTTCCCTGAGGCAGGGTCTCACTCACTGTAGCCCAAGCTGACCTAGAACTTACTCTGTAGCCCCAGGCTGGCCTTGAACTCACAGGGATTCTCTTACTCCAGCTTCCCAAGTCCTGGGACTAAAGGTGTGTGCCACCACACCCAACATGGAAGTACCTAACTTGTTATTATTTCTTGTTTTCAAATGTATTATAGAGGTCTCTTCTGGCATATTAGCTTTTAGAATTATTATAGTGACCAAGAATAACTATGTGCCAATTTATAATCACAAAAATAGCTTAGTTGAGGCCTAAAATGTGTATATATTTGCTGATACGTATTATATATGCATACATTCATATAAGCAAATTGTGGTCTAAACAGTAAATAGTTCAAAAATATTTGAAAGAACTTTTAACATAATTTATATTAACAGAAATATTATTTTTTAAATTTTTTGTCATTTTTATTTATTTGAGAGCTACAGAGAAAGAGGCAGAGAGAGAGAGAGAGAGAGAGAATGGACACGTCAGGGCTTTCAGCCACTGCAAATGAACTCCAGATGCATGCGCCCCTTGTGCATCTGGCTAATGTGAGTCCTGGGGAATTGAGCCTCGAACTGGGGTCCTTAGGCTTCACAGGCAAGTGCTGAACCACTAAGCCACCTCTCTAGCCTGAAATGTTATTTTTTTAGTGTTGAAAGAAGAAAGTTTATTTCAGAGTAAGAGGCAAAGAAATCAGAAAGAAAAGCAGATTCCTCTGTGAGGAGCGAGCTTCCAGACCTGGGGAGAAAACCAGAAGTTATGTTTAAGTGTTTCTAAGTGGAGACCTTGCCAGTGTGCTCTGATGTTTGCTGAAAACAATTTTCCAGTTGGTAGGTTTGATAATGAATTAAAAAAGACGTCTTCCAAATACCACTGTTACCATTTAAGGTAGAAATGTTAGTATAATTTTAACACCTAATATCCTTTATCTTTCATATTTAGTTTTTGAGATAATTCTTACATTAACAGCTTATTTTTATTTAATTCCTACTGTTATTATCCTAATTCATTCTTTGCTTGTACTGTTAAACATTGTCACCATCATTTGTTTGAAGTATTAAAACTCTTTTTAGGGCGAGCAGATGGCTTAGCAGTTAAGGTGCTTGCCTGCAGAACCTACTGATACAGGTTCAGTACCCAGTGCCCACATAAGCCAGATGCACATGATGGCACATGCCTCTGAAGTTCATTTGCTGTGGCTAGAAGTCCTGGAGCATACATTCTGTCAAAAAAAATATCTATATATAGATATATATTTATATCTATATATATATATTATATATATATATAGATAGATATAGATATCTATATATAGATAGATAGATATAGATATGGCGCCACCATGCCTGGCCCTAAAAGTAAAACTCTTTTAAAAAATTATTTTAGCTGAGTGTGGTGGTGCATGCCTTTAATCCCAGCACTGAGGAGGCAGAGGTAGGAGAATCGCTGTGAGTTCAAGGCCACCCTGAAGACTACATAGTGAATTCCATGTCAGCCTGGGCTAGAGTGAAACCCTACCTTGAAAGAAAAAAATATATATTTTGGGCTGGAGAAATGGCTTAGTGGTTGAGTTTGCCTGCAAAGCCTCAGGACCCAGGTTTGATTCCACAGGACTCATGTAAGCCAGATGCACAAGGTAGTACATGCATGTGGAGTTTGTTTACAGTGGCTGTAGACTCTGGCATGCTCATTCTCTCTCCTTCTCTCCCTCTGCCTTTCTCCTGTCCTCTCTTTCACATAAATAAAGTTTTTTTTTTTTTTAATTTGAGAGAGAATGAATATGGGTACACCAGGATGTCTAGACACTGCAGACTCCAAACACATGTGCCACCTTGTGCTTCTGGCTTTACATGGGTACTGGGAAATCAGACAGAGGTCCTTCAGCTTTGCAGGCAAGTGCTTTAACAGCTGAGCCATCTCTACAGCCCTGTACTATTAAAACTCTTAACTACTTTGTTTCTTAGTCTATTCTTCAATGGTCTGCCCATGAAAATCTATAAGTAGCTTTGAATTCTAAATTCTTAGTTATTTAAGATTCTCCTATGACATTCTTTAAAAGCTTTTTTCTACATTTATTCATTACTCCCACTTCTACATTGCTTTCTCTGAACCCAATGATTGTGAACTAACATGCGTTTGGTTATACTCTTCCTAGATTATTTTCATTTCCTTTTTATTTACTGAAATTTTACTTTTTCATCAACTAAACTGGAATTATTCCCCACTTTCTACTATATATTTATAGAAAGCTACATTTCCATTCTTAATACAAAGTTTTATTATTTATATATTTCTTACTCAGAAAAGGAGATCATGCATTATTCTTTTTTAGTTTTCCCCACAGCATCTAACATAGCACTTGTTCTTTTTGTTGGTTTTTGAGGTAGGGTCTCACTCTAGCCTAGTCAGATCTGGGATTCACTCTGTAGTCTCAGGGTGGCCTCAAACTCATGGTGATCGTCCTACCTCGGCCTCCTCAGTGCTGGGATTAAAAGTCTGTGCTATCATGTCCCATAGTACTTTTTATATGGTGGCCAGTAGGATAACTATTTACTTTAGCTGAATGTTGTATTACATGTTTATGGTTCTAGCATGGGGAAGATTGATGCAGAACGGAGTTTGAGAAAAGCCTTGGCTAATAAGACCCTGTCTTAAAAAAAATAATAACTTATTTCAAATGGGAAAATGTGGGGGTGGGGAGGGAGGGAATTACCATGGGATATATTTTATAATCATGGAAAATGTTAATAAAAATTAAAAAAAAATCCACACTAAAACCATAAAAATAAAATAGAAGAAAATGTAAAAAAAAAAATAATAACTTGAAAAATGATCTCGTACTACAGACCATTTTATTCCCTTGAATGAATTCAAGTCACATTGATGTTCAGTCAAGGTAGATTTTAACTTGTTATTTGGGAACTTGACTAGAAATTTTCAAGATTATATTTACTGATAAGGCTTTCTAGTCTTTCTTTTTCTTTTGTCTTGAGACAGGGTCATGCTAATGTGTTGTCCAGGCTAATCCCAAACTCTTGATCCTCCCACTACAGGGTCCAGAGTTGCTGGGAGATGTGCATAATCATCTCCACCCTTTTTTCTCCACTTCACATCAATAGTTCATGAAACCATTGTTTTGAGCAAAGATGTTCCTAGATAATTACATTTGATCAATGTATGATAGATATACTTTTTTATAGTAGGGATTTTGGTTTTTATTAATGATATTATTTTAAGTGTGGAATAATGAGCATTACTTAAATATTAAAAGATGTTCTAGCTGTGCGTGGTGGTGCACGCCTTTAATCCCAACACTTGGAAGGCAGAGGTAGGAGGATCGCCAAGAGTTTGAGGCCACCCTGAGACTACATAGTGAATTCCAGGTCAGCCTGAACTAGAGTGAGATCTTACCTCAAAAAACCAAAAAAAAAAAAAAAAGATGTTCTACTTTTGAAAATTCTAAAATTTAGAACTGATAGTAAAAAGTTACAGTTTATTACTGAAGTATCTTTTGTGTTTTAGAGTTTGAAGAATATAAAGAGAACCAAGACTCTGTTTGCCTGCACACAGAATGAACTTAGAAAAGAAATGGCTATGTTGCAAAAAAAACTTATGATGGAAACTGTAAGTTACATTTCAAGTTGGAAACACGAATAAATGGAAGCACGGAAATAGTTTATTTGGTGAAATATGTATAACACTCAACTAAAAATTAACATGTTTAATATCTCCTTTCATAAAACAGCAGCAGCAAGAGGTGGAAAATGTTCGCAAGTCTCTTCAATCCATGTTATTCTGATGATTCTTTGAAGAAAGAACTTGAACCTGAGTAACATGACATAATTACAACATTAGCGAAAGGATATTGTCTGCAGAGTATAAATTCTAGTTTAAATTATAATATCATTAATCATTATCTTGTTTAAGTACAAGACCCCCTATTCCTGTTAACTTCTAAGTAACTTATAAATAAAATCTAAACAGTTATGTGAGAGAAACAACTATTCCTGTGTATCAGGCTTGTAACTCTTTAGTTGTAAATTCACTATCAATAAATATGATTTAAAATTAGGTTTTGGCTTCTATGTATCTCTGAATCCCAAAGGTACAAAGTACAGAATAGACATTACAGTGTTTGGTTTAGTTTTTTTTTTTAATATTTTTATTTATTTGACAGAGAGGGAGAGAGAGAATGGGCATGCCAGGGCCTCCAGCCACTGCAAATGAACTCCAGATGCCCTCTTGTGCATCTGGCTAATGTGGGTCCTGGGGAATCAAACCTGGGTCCTTTGGCTTTGCAGGCAAGCACCTTAAACGCTAAGCCATCCCTCCAGCCCCCCCCCTTTTTTTTTTGGTTTTTCGAGGTAGGGTCTCACTCTAGCTCAGGCTGACCTGGAATTCACTATGTTGTCTCAGGGTGGCCTCGAACTCACAGTGATCCTCCTACTGCTGCCTCCCGAGTGCTGGGATTAAAGGCATGCTCTACCACGCCCAGCTCCTCCAGCCCTTTTTAATGATTTTAAATTTTTTATTTATTTATTAGAGAGAGAGAGAAAGTGTGAGAGAATGGGTGCACCAGGGCCTCCAGTCACTGCAAAATGAACTCCAGGTGCATGGTGCCTCTTTGTGCATCTGGCTTACATGGGTCCTGAGGAATCAAACGGAGTTCCTTTGGCTTTGCAGGCAAGCACCTTAACCACTAAGCCATCTCTCCAGCCCATGGATTAGTTTTTGAGACAAGGTCTCACCCTGCTGTCTAGACTACTGTTGGACACCTAGGAGTAAGGTAATCCTCACCTCACAGCCTCCCAAGTACCTGCAAGTATGTGTGTGTATCACTATGCCTGGCTTATGATGGTTTTCATTAAGGGAAAAAAAAAACCACACACAAACTATGTTACATGTGCATCTTAAAGAATTTAAAGTTTGTGTTTTGGAATACAACTGCTAAATGATTAATATAACTTATAATGCTTATAAATACTACTCTTCAGATAGCGATTGGTGAATATTTCATTACATAAGATCATCAAGATGCCATTTAATTAGGCATGGTGTATAGTTAAATGACACATGTTTTTAGCAATGATTAAGAGTATATCATGGGGGGAAGGGATATGATGGAGAATGGAATTTCAAAGGGGAAAGTGGGTGGGGGCAGGGAGGGTTTTACCATAGGATATTTTTTATAATCATGGAAAATGTTAATAAAAATTGAGAAAAAAATAATAAAAAATAAGGTAAAGTGCTCAATTAAAAAAAAAAAGAGTACATCATGGGGCTGGAGAGACAGCTTAGTGGTAAAGTGCTTGCCTGCAAAGCTTAAGGACCCATGTTTGGGCTGGAGAGATGACTTAGCGGTTAAGCGCTTGCCTGTGACGCCTAAGGACCCCGGTTCGAGGTTTGACTCCCCAGGACCCACGTTAGCCAGATGCACAAGGGGGCGCATGCGTCTGGAGTTCACTTGCAGTGGCCGGAAGCCCTGGCGCGTCCATTCTCTCTCTTTCTCCCTCTATCTGTCTTTCGCTCTATGTATGTCACTCTCAAATAAATAAATAAAAAATGGACACAAAAAAGGACCCATGTTTGACTCTCCAGGTCCCACATAAGCCAGGCACCCAGTGACGCAAGCATGCTAGGTTGCAAATGTGCACACCTTTGTTCAGTCTGGAGTTCATTTGCAGTGGCTGAAGGCCGTGGTATGCCAGTTCTCTTGCATTCTCTCACATTAAAAAAAAAGGCTTCATGGACACAGCTAGTTGCTTATGGTGTGAGTACTTCACATCTGTCTTTAGGAGTTTTTTCAGTTTTACTGTTCAGTAAATATATTCATCTTTGATTTTACATTTTCAAATTTTCAAATGTGAAGATCCCCCCCTTCTCCCGCCACCTTTGGGTGTGCCATGGCCTCCAGCACTGCAAACAAACTGCAGACACAAGGGCCACCTTGTGCATCTGGGGAATCAAACCCAGGTCCTTTGGCTTTGCCACCAAACTCCTTAACTGCTAAGCCATTTCTCCAGCCCCTTGAATAGTTTTTATACACTCTTAATCTGCATTTAAAAAACATACTTGAGAGGAGAGAAAGAATGAGAGATGACAGAATGGGCCCACCGGGACCTCTTACTGCTGCAAATGAACTCCACATGCATGTGCCACTTTGTGCATCTGGCTTTACACGGGTACTGGGGAAATGAACCCAGGCCATCAGGCTTGAAAACAAGTGTCTTCAACCACTGAGCCATCTCTCTAGCCTCAAAATGTGCATTTTTACACAGAAACTTAGGGAACATTTGTTGTAATAAATGCTAAATCATTTCAACATGTTTGTAATCAGTTTAACTTTTTGCTGAAATTGCCTTCAATGAATCATTCACAGCAACAACAAAACACCTATCAGGGAAAGAAATAATTTTCTCTTGCTTTTATGTTTGAAATTCTAGTTTTTGCCTCTATAATTCTATAATTCACCTTTATCATTTAAGGTTTTTCAAGTTTTGAAAACAAATACAGATTAACTTCTGACCTTCTACAGGAAGAAATTAGTTCATCTCTAGTACTTAAGCATTAAGAGAACTGGTTGCTTCTGTTATGTTGGTCCTGGCAGACCAACCTAGTATCGCACACTTTCAGTGAGCTCTCTGCCACCTGGAATCTACATCTTCTAAACTATTCATGCTTTTAAAGTCTTTATTTCAAAAGGTTACCTACAGCTACAGAGGCAAAGTAAGTCCTTTAGAATACCTGTGTGCACTTAATCCACACAAGATTTTTTTTTCCTTTTAAAATTCCCCTTAGAATAAAACACGGTTTTTTACTCCATTGCTTTTCTCATTATTTAATCATATGGCATAAAACTTATAGAATTATATTAAAATTAAAAGTAGGATCAGCTAGGACTCTGAAGATTTGTGTTACAAAAGATCTTTGTGAAGAAGGTTCTAGTATTTATACAGAAAAATACTTTCAACTGAGACTAGAAAGATAAGAATCACTGTCTACTTATTTTATCACCTCATATGGATCAATGTACTTGAAGTAATTGATATTCTAAGGAAATATTTTTACCATTTTTATAAATTACTAATTTTATTACATTTCAAATATATTTTATAAAAGGTTTTTTTCATGACAACAAATTTTGATGGCTAAAGTTCTTTAACTTCTGAATTTTTATGTAATCCTTTAGCAATGAAAACCCTGAATCGGATAAATATGTTGTAGATTCAAAGATTACTATTTAGAACAACAGGAATCCAATTATTGTCCTTGGGATTAAAATTTATTCCTTATGTTTTGTTTCTAATTTATAGACTAATAAATAGTATGCTAATAATATCTGTGATGAAAAATGACTCTGAGCTTTATTACTAAAGTTGATATAATGGAATCTGCAGGATTTATGCTTAAATAAAACCTTATTAGATAGTATACTAGCCTCCTGCATAGGGGATTGCCTTCACTCATTGGCTCCCCTAACTGCTTCTCTTTTCCTTGGACTACTAGTCAGTCAATATGCTTGTGAACCTGTTCAGGTGCTTGATGACATGAAGTCTTGAAGATTTTTAGATGAAGATGTCTTGAAATTTGCAGGCACAAAGCACTAAAGTATATCATCATATCAAATGAAGAAATGACCTTTGGAAGCAAAAAAAAAAAAAGAAAATATAAAATGGATTATGGTCTATCTTTCCTGAAACTGCTATTTTTCTAGCCCCTCCCATTCAAATGTGTCTAACTTTAAATTCTTAACGGAAAAATACTATGGAGTATTTCATACTTGTGTCTTATAGTTTTATGAGGTGGGTTTTTTTTTTTTTTTTTTTTTTTTGAGATAGAAGCTTGCTATGTAGTCCTAGCTGGCCTTGTACTTGCTAAATAGCCCAGGCTGGCCTTGAGCTCAAAGCAATCCTGTTTTAGCCTCAAAAGTGCAAAAATTACTGAATGTGCCACCATGTCCAGCTAATAACTTCAGAAATGTAGGACTACAGATAAATAATAGCAACAGAAGCCATTTTTTTTTTTGAGGTAGGGGGCCTCACTATACCCCAGGCTGATCTGGAATTCACTGTGTAGTCTCAGGGTAGCCTTGAACTCATAGCGATCCTCTTATCTCAGCCTCCTGAGTGCCAGCATAAAAGGCATGCACCACTACACCCATCTTTTTTCTATTTTCTAAATTAAAAAAAAAAATCTATTTGCAAGGAAAGAGGGAATTGGGCATGCAGGGCCACTTGCCACTGCAAATGAACTTGACTCATGTGCCACTTTTTACATCTGGCTTTACATGGGTATTGGGGAACTGAACCCAGGCCAACAGACTTTGCAAGCAAATACCTTTAATTGCTGAGCCATCTCTCCAGCCCTAATCCGTTTAGTTTATTTATTTATTAATTATTATTATTATTATTATTATTATTATTGGTTTTTCAAGGTAGGGTCTTACTCTAGCTCAGGCTGACCTGGAATTCACTATGTAGTCTCAGAGTGGCCTTGAACTCATGACGATCCTCCTACCTCTGCCTCCCAAGTGCTGGGATTAAAGGCGTGCACCACCACGCCTGGCCTAATCTGTTTCTTAATTTGTATTGTTTTGGAGCCATAAAAATATAGTAGAGAACAAATAAAAGAAAATGGCTCTAGTTTTCAAACACTTTGGAAGATTGCCTGAATACTTTGTTCACCTGAAAAGATTAATATCTTACCACTGCAGGAAGAGCAGAAGACTTTGAATTAACTATAAATTAATATTAGATTATTAAATTATCCCATAAAATTTAATATTACCCAGCCTACTGAAGGATCATCAAATGTATCCTCGTGCTCCATGCACATAAAACATTTATGAAATACCTCAATCTAGCAACAGGATAAGATCAGGTGAATTAGCAAACAATTTATTGCAGGATTTGATGAAAGCCAGTGAGGTTGAGATTGGAAAATTATTTTAACTATTCAAAACCACCGTTAATTGAAGGCCAACCAGAAAGATATCTTAGTAATATAAAGTGTTTCGTTGATTCAATTTTGTGACTAAAGTATTACCTGTAATGATTTTTCCTTAGAAAGCCTAAGTGTCTCTTTAATACATTGTCCATATTCCTTTTCTAAGATATAACCAATGAGAATTTAACCTTTGCTTGACAGTTAAAATAAAATTACTAAAATATGCTGTCATCAAGGGCCACACTCAGGGTTGTGTGGTGGTTTGAATCATGTCTTCCATAAGCTTGTGTTTTGAATGTTTGGTCTCTAGCTGGTAGCTATTTGTGCGATGGAGCCTTGCTGGGGGAGATGTGCCAGTGGAGGCAGACCTTGGGATTTATCAACTTGCCAGTGCCAGGTCAGCTTACTCTCTTGTTGCTTTATGCCTAGCTGCTGTCACAATACGTGATGCCTGTCTCTGCTTTGCCATGTTTTCCTGCTATGATGAAACTTCCCCTTCAGACTGAAAGCCAAAGTAAACCCTTTCCTCTCACCAGCTGCCTTTGGTTGGGTGCTCTGTCTCAGCAACATGGAGGTAACTACAACAGGTTGCTAACCTCTAGTGTATTTAAGGCACTGTCTGCTATTTTTTCATTCTTAGCTGACAGCTTTTGGTGCACCCAGTTGGCTTACTAACTGGTGTAAGCTGGGGACAATTTTAACAAATTTAAGTCTGAAAATCTGAAAGTGCTCTAGGAAGACAGAATGTTTGTTTGACCTCTCTGTTCTGATTTTGGAGAGTTACATAATTACTTTTAGGCACACAGTTATGTTCCCATATTCTTACTTGTTGGAAGTCTGACCCCCAGCTATGTTGGCCAATTCCCCACCCAATACAAGATGGTTTACAGCTTAAAATAATTAAGTTCAGAAACATTTACTATGTAAACTAAATATTGAGACAATTGATAATCCCACTTAAGTGGCTTAAACTGTGACCTAACATGTTAAGAAAATAAAATCTAAAAAGTACTTACCATTGCTACCCATAGAACAACATATTCATCTATAAAGTTATTAAAGTACTGGTCTAAAAACAAAAGACCTGGCCCAACAAAGATGGTGTCTTGAAGATAGAGTTCACTTTTGGTCATGTGAGCTATCTATAAAAAAAAGATGATTTCATTATTGTCTCAAATGCCTTGGCTATTATTTTTAGGATACAATTATGAGTTTAATTCACTGTTAAGACCAAGAGGCTATTCCACAGTTGATATGGGAATACTTATGAACATCTGATCTTATGCACATGAGTAGGTTTCTTAGTAAAAGTTCCAATAGTTAAATTCCTGATCATATAGTTAAAATTGATTATAGCTAAATAATTTAAATAACTGAATATACTGTTCATAGCATTGGTTGGAGCACAAATAGCTATTCATTATAACACATCACAAAAGGAAACCAATGTATTATAAGAAACAGTTTGCAGCTTTGTGTTTGAGGACTATACATAATATTTACATTGAGAATTATAAAATAATTTCTTACCACTAATTTTTGTGCAACTTTAGCAAAGACACATCCAAACATTAGTGTGTAAAGACAAGGGTGCTGTTCAAATACATTGGTTGCAGACTTCTTGTAAATCATTATTGCTAATATAATAATTATTCCTATGTGGAGTCCTGGTGACAAGACACTGGTGCCCTAAGGGATAAAGCAGAACACTTCATCAGTACCACATTTTAATAATGCACTGATTGCAATGCAAGCATTTTTGGCTTTATTAAAATGAATGTGAGCTGGGCATGGTGGCACATGCCTTTAATCCCAGCACTTGAGAGGCAGAGGTAGGAGGATGGCTGTGAGTTTGAGGCTACCCTGAGACTACATAGTGAATTCCAGGTCAGTCTGGACCATAGTGAAACAAAACAAACAAAAAATGAATTTAATAATCAAAATTTAAAACTTAATTTCATGGCTAAAAACAACTCCAGGGCACGTGCCCCTTTGGGATATGGTCAAACCTGGTCTTGGATGTAAAGTCTACCACTGCTGCATGCAGAGAAGTTATCACACACTGTCAAAGATCTATGAAGATTTAAAATAGAAAATACTCTCTTGGGCTGGTGAGATGGTTTAGCAGTTAAGGTGCTTGTCTGCAAAGCCTAGTGACCCATATTTAACTCTCCAGTACCCATGTAGAGCCAGATGCACAAAGTGGCACATATATCTGGAGTTTGTTTGCAAGTGGATAGAGGCCCTAGCACTTCCATTTTCTCTGTCAACTCAAGAAATATCAGTTTTTTTAAACATACCACAATTAGAACTTATTTACTTATTAAGAAAACTATTTTGAAATTGTTAATGAAAGCCAGTTTACAAATCATTTGAGAGGATGACAGTACTTTTCACTAAAAAATGATATATCTATGTTTATTACTCTTAATAATTAAACTTTGTTCCAAATGATCAAGTTCAGCTGGGTGTGTTGGCGCACGCCTTTAATCCCAGCACTGGGGAGGTAGAGATAAGATCTCTGTGAGTTTGAGGTCACCCTGAGACTACACAGTGAATCCCAGGTTAGCCTGGGCTAGCGTGAGACCTTACCTCGAAAAAACAGAAGAAAAATGACCATGTTCCAAAATTCAAATATACCCTTAAAGCATGGGTATTATAAATCATAGAAACAAAGAAATAAAGGCAAGTGTGCTAGTTTCAAGCAATCCTTAAAGCCTTTAACACTGTTTGGTTACACGAGGACATCACTGGAGTTAGTACTTAATCATGTTCAACTACCTAGAAGACAGTAATGAGCTTTTTAAAACTGCTGGTATGCTTATTTAAAAATGACAGGAGTTCTGACTTTTTTACTTGGAAGTATTGAAATATGAATAAATGTAAAGAAAATATACATTTCAGTGGAGTTTCAATAAAATTTACTATATGAGTAACAAATTGTCCCATCTGGCTTACATGGGTACTGGGGAATCAAACCTGAGTCCTTAGGCTTCATGGGCTTTCGGCTTTGCAGGCCAGCTCCTTAAGTGCTTAGCCCTCTTTCCAGCCCCTACAATTAATTTTTTTCTTTTCTTTTTTTATTAAATAGTTTTGCACTCAGTGAATACAGTCAAGTTGGTAGCATTATTAGGCTCATCCATGTACTACCCCCTCCCCCTGGCACCTCCTTGTTGAGGTATATGGGTCATGCATTGTGGAATTAGCCCACAGTTATAGGAAGGAAAAATGTCTCTGCATATCATGACCCAACATGTGGGTTTGGCATTCTTTCGAATCCCTCTTCTGCAAGATGAAGATTTCCCTGAGCCATGTTGGGTTCATTTTTGGTCTGCTTCAGTGATGAGATGTTGGGGGCCTCTGGGTCTCTGTATATCTGATTTAGTAGGAGTTGATTGTTCTCTGTATTGACCTCCTTTACCCTCGTGCTGGTGCCCATTTCACCAACAGAACAGCACCCTTGCTTGTTTTGCCCATTGTTGTTAGTTTCTGCTGCGGCCCTTCTGAGGTATGATGGGATGGTTCTCTCCTTAGGATCTGCGTCTATCTTTCTTTCCCCGGGATGTCGGCACAGTTAGGCAGTTGCCATCTTGGCCCCCTAAAATTAACTCTTTTTTAATATATTTAGCTTCTTTCCTTCTTCTTGAACATTGTCACATTTTCATATCTGTTTTGCTTGTTTGTTTGTTTTGAGGTAAGGTCTTGCTGTAGCCCAGACTGACCCAGAATTCACTATGTAATCTCAGGCTGGCCTCAAACTCATGGTGATTCTTCTATCTCTGCCTCCTAAGTGCTGGGATTAAAGGAATATGCCACCATACCCAGCTCATAGCTCTTTATATGTGGTGATAAGAAAATTTATCACAATATTAAGCAATCATGCAACGAATGCCTTACTGCGATAGTGGATCCATTCTTGCCAACACCACCATGGAGGATGACATGGAAATAATTGGAACAGGAAAATATTGCTCCACCTACTACTCCAAGAACAGGAAATATCTTCAATTTTAATTCTAGAATGGGTAGCTTTAGGGATAGAGGAAACAAACAAATCATTAGGAAAATAGAATTTATCTTCCTATTAGGCAGTAAAAAGCATGGCCCTGTACAATAGGCTATCCTTTTTTTTTTTTTTTTTTTCTTGTTTGTTTATTTTGTTTTTTCGAGGTAGGGTCTCACTCTAGCTCAGGCTGACCTGGAATTCACTATGTAGTCTCAGGGTGGCCTTGAACTCATGATGATCCTCCTACCTCTTCCTCTCAAACACTGGGATTAAAGGCATGTGCCACCACACCCAGCCTCTCCTTTTTTTTTTTTTTTTTAATTTTAGAGAGAGTGAGAGGGAGAGAGAGAGAATTGGCACACCAGGGCCTCAGCCACTGCAATCAAACTCCAGACTTGTGACACCTACTGAGCATGTGTGACCTTGCACTTGCCTCACCTTTGTGCAACTGGCTAACATGGGATTTGGAGAGTCAAACATGGGTCCTTAGGCTTTGCAGGCAAGCACCTTAACCACTAAGCCATCTCTCAGCACAGGCTATCCTTTTTCTTATAATCAAATCTTAACCTCTGCAATATAAATGAAAACTTTTTCTGAGATTGCTTTACAAAGTGAAAAGCAAATCCACCAAGTAAGTTTAGACCATTGATAGAACTATAACTAGTTCATCTCACAAATCTTTATCTGACTTAAACATGAAAAAGGGTAGTTCACTAAAAGTTAGTGGCATCTGGAAGGCAATCTTACTGGAAAGGCAGAGATTGTGATCTGTACCATAAAGATGACAAATACCCTATGTGTACATGCAGACACTTGTGTAATATTCAGGATTAAACCTCCAGCAGTATATTTACCTGTTGGTTAATTGCTGTTCAAGACAACTTCCCAAGGCAGCAAAGGATTTAGAAAACAGTAACAATGAATTGTCAGGTGTTATAGGCTACTAGTTTGAAGATAGACTGTGAAAGATTGTACCAAAAATCTATAGAAACTATAATAATTAAATATCAAAAAAACTGTATCAGGGCTAGGGAGAGTGCACAGTGGTTAAAGGCACTTGCTTGCAAAGCCTGAAGGGCCTGGTTCAAACCCCCAGTACCCACATAAAGCCAAATGCACAAAGTGGAACATGTGTAGAGAGTTCATTTGCAGTGGCAAAAGGCCCTGGTACTCTCTTTCAAGGAAACAAGTAAAATTAAAAAAAAAAAAATCTGTATCAAACAGGTACTGGACTGGGGTGATGGCTCAGTGATCAAAGGCACCTGCTTGCAAAGCCTAATAGTTGGGGTTTGATTCCCTAGTACCCACATAAAGTCAGATGCCCAACATAGCATGCATATGGAGTTCGTTTGTAGTGGCACAAGACCCTGGCATGCCCATTTCCATCCCCCGCCTTGCAAATATAAATAATATTTTTTAATAAGTACCATCAACTGTGAGAGTAAGCCAGGTATGTTTCCTTCTTATGTTATTGCCAAAATGTCTAATGAAACAATTTCAAGATTTGGTTTGAACTTTATGGCAGCTGTACCTAACTTAATGACTAGACTTGCTCAAGTGCTTCTTAGCTGCATACATCACTGCATGGATGCCAGCTTAACAGTTATCATGAGAGAGACAGCATCCATCCAACATAGTGTGTGGGCCTATGACAGAATATCCTTGACTTTACATGATTAGAAGGAATATAACTGCCTTGAAGGAAAGTATGTTCATGCCAGAATCCACCTAGATGTCCCTCACTTGATAACTGAATAATGAAAATGTGGTGCATGATAGAACTTCATTCAGCTATAAGGAGAAATGGAATCTGAAATTTGAAGGAAAATGGATGTAATTGGAAAAGAATATACTGAAGTAACCTAGGCCCAGACAGACAAATACTGTGTGCTCTTTCTCATATGTATATCTTAACTTTTGTATTTAAGAGGTCTGAGAGTGAGTATAGGCTATGAATCAAGATAGGAGACCATGAGAGAGGAACAAGAGTTGACGGGCAAGGAAGGGGGGACCAAAAGAAAACATATAATATGAAGAGAAAAGGAAGCTATGGTGGGGAGAGGGTACAACAAGAGGGGGAGGAAGAAAACTGGGAGGAGAAGAAACAAAAGAAGTTGTTTGAGCCAGGTGTGGGCACATGCCTTTAATTTCAGCACTTGGAAGGCAGAGATAGGAGAATCGTTGTGAGTTTGAGGCCACCCGGAGACTACAGAGTGAATTCCAGGTCAGCCTGGGCTAAAGTGAGACCCTACCTTGACAAACTAAAAATAAATACGATTTTTTTTTGCAATGGTAGGTCTCACTCTAGCCCAGGCTGACCTGGAACTCACTCTGTAGTCTCAGGGTGGCCTTGAGTGATCCTCCTACTTCTCCTCCCATGTGCTGGGATTAAAGGCATGTGCCACCACGCCCAGCAAATAAGGGTTTTTTTGTTTGTTTGTTTGTTTGTTTTTTTGAGATAGGGTCTCACTCTAGCTCAGGCTGACCTGAAATTCACTATGTACTCTGAGGTGGCCTTGAACTCAAAGCAATCCTCCTACCTCTGCTGCCAAAGTGTTGGGATTAAAGGCGTGCGCCACCACGCCCAGCGCAGATAAGTTTTTAAAGTATTTTCAAAGTCTATTTCTAAGCCTACTAATATGAACAGTCATTGGCATTGTGAAAGTTAAATGCCACAGGGAAATCTTACACTGATTTTTTTTTTTTTTTTTTAGGTAGTGTCTCACTCTAGCCCAGGCTGACCTGGAATTCACTATGTAGTCTCATACCCTGAATTTTTTAAATAAGATTTTATTGTTAGAGCAGTTTCAGGTACATAGTAAAAATGGCTGGGTAAGTCAGCATTCCCACATACCTCTTGTCCACACCCCACTAGCAATATTCCCATCAGTTCATTTGTTAATACTGATAAATCTTCAATGGTACATTATCATCATCAAAGCTCATAAGTAACAACAGGGTTATCTTTACATGGCATATTCCATATGGATGGTGAATGAATGTAGAATGACAGTTATAAGGCATTATATTATTATGCAAAGTAGTTTCAATGCCTTAAAATAATCCCTTGTGTTCCACTTTTCAACCTTCCCTCCCCCAAACTCCTAGTAACCATTCATCTTTTTTATTATCTTGCCTTTTCCAGAATTGATTCCACTTGGAATCATATAGTATTCAGCCTTTTCAGAAAGCTTCCTGCTTTCAGGAAGCTAGTAAACTTCTAAGGCTCCTCTATGTCTTTTTGTGTCTTGACAACTCATTTCTTTTTACCATTGAATAATACTCACTGCCTACCACAGTTTGTTCATCTACTGAAGGACATCCTGGTTGTTTCCAAGTTACAGCAATTATGAATAAAGCTATTATAAACATTTGTATGCAGGTTCTGGTATAGACAATTTTCAACTTCTTTTAGTAAAGACCAATGAGTCTGGTTTCTGGATCATAAGAGTTCATACGGTTTTGAATCTCTTGCTATCTTACTGGTTAGAGATTACAAGTTCATAGTCTGCAGTCACTAGCCTAGTTTCTAGTTCAGTACTCCCATATGACTCTAGACACAATAATTGTATATGTCTCTCTCTCCCCCTCCCTCCTTCCTTCTCTCTCTCTCTCTCTCTCTCTGTGTGTGTGTGTGTGTGTGTGTGTGTGTGAGAGAGAGAGAGAGAGAGAGAGAGAGAGAGAGAGAGAGAGAGAGAGAGAGGTGTGTGTGGGTGTGCCATGGCTTGAGATGAGAGCCTGTGGTGGTTTGAACTAGGTATCTCCCATAAACTCATTTGGTCTGAATGCTTGATCCCCAGCTGATGGCAATTTGGGAATTAGAGCCTTGCTGGAGGAGGTGTTTCTGGGGTAGGGCTTATGGGTGTTACAGCCAGCTTTTCCTTGCCAGTGTTTGGCACACTCTCTTGTTGGTGTGGCCCACCTGATGTTAGCCAGGAGGTTAGGTCCACCCTCTGCTCATACCATTGTTTTCCCTGACATCATGGAGCTTCCCCTCCAGACTGTAATCCAAAATAAATCTTTTCCTCCCACCAGCTGCTTTTGTTGGCCGCTGTGTGGCAGCAACATGAAGGTAGCTGCAATAGAGCCAGAGGACAGCCTCAGGTGTTGGTCCTCACTTTCCACTTTTTCCTTTCTAAGGCAGAGTCTCAATGAGGTCAGCTGGCCCACGGGCTTTTGAGGTTTCTCTTCTTTGCCTATCATTTTGCCGTAAGATTACTGGGATGATAAGACACCTGCTGCCACATCTGGCTTTACTTGGGTTCTGGGGATGTGAACCTCACACTTGTATGGCAAGAGCTTACCAATCAGTGATCTTCCCAACTCTAAATTAATCATTCTAAAAAGTACTTATAAAACAAAATAATGGTAATATCTATTTCACAGGATTGTTCTGAGGGGCAGATGAAACTGATGGCAAAATATTTAGGAACAAAATCATGCTGAATGAATCAATGTTAGTTGTTAGCTGCTGCCTTCCTTTTAACACTATGGGCAGAAAGTTGGGAGTTAAGTTGGCCAGTGTTGTAGATTTGTGCTGTGATGACAAAAATGATTTTCTTCATAAATTCTCTTTTTAAGCAAAGCTTGCATCTGTAGCAGTGGCCCCTAGATACCAACTAGTCATAAATGGACCCAAGTCACTAATAAAGCAGGAAATGAAAACATTTCTGATAGGGAATGCTCACCTCAAAGTAGGTTTATTTTATTTATTACTATATACATTTTGAGACAGTCACATATAGCTCAGGCTGGCTTCAAAATCGCTATGTAGCAGAGAATGACCTTGAATTCCTGAACCTCCTGTTTCCACTTCTCAAGTGCTGGGATTACAGGTGTGTGTGACCAAGCTAGACTTTCAAAATATTTTATTTAGGCCTGCCCTGGTGGTGCACACCTTTTATCCCAGCACTTGGGAGGCTGAGTAGGGGGATTACTGGGAATTTGAGGCTAGCCTGAGACTACATAGTGAATCCCAGGTCAGCCTGGGCTACAGAGAGACCCTACCTCAAAAAAAAAAAAAGAAACACAAAAAAATTGTTTAAATTTATTGATGAGGAGAGAGAGAGAGACAGATAGACAAGAGACAGTAAGTGAATGTGTGTGGGCTAGGGCTTCTTGCCCTAGAATTCCAGATGAATGCACCACTTTGTACATTTGGTTAGCAGGCTTTATAAGCAAGTGTCTGGAACTGCTAAACCATCTCCCCAACCTTATTGATTTTTATTTATTTGTTTATTGTTTTTTCAAGGTAGAGTTTTACTGTAGCCCAGCCTGACCTGGAATTCACTACGTAGTCTCAGGGTGGCCTTGAACTCATGGTGATCCTCCTACCTCTGCCTCCCAAATGCTGGGATTAAAGGCATACACCACCATGCCTGTTTCTATTATTTATTTATATTTTTTTAGAGACAGAGAAAGAGAGAACTGGTGTACCAGGGCCTCAGCCACTACAACTGAACTCCAGACACTTGTGCCTCCTACTGGGCATGTGTGACCTTGTGCTTGCCTCACCTTTGTGCATCTGGCTTATGTGGGATCTGGAAAGTCAAACATGGGTCTTTAGTCTTTGCAGGCAAGCGCCTTAATTGCTAAGCCATCTCTCCAGCCCCTGGCTCTATTTTTTAAAATTATTATTATTATTATTTTTGTAAGCAAAGAGAGAATGAGAGAAAGGGAGAATGGGCATGCCAGGGCCTCTTGACACTGCAAACAAATCCAGATTGATGTGCCACTCTGTGTATCTGGTTTTATGTGGGTCCTGGGGAACTGAATCTGAGCCAGCAGGCTTCACAAGTGCCTTTAACCACTGAGCCATCTCTCTACCCTCCCTTCTCCCACAGATTCTTTAAAAAACATATTTTATGTCATAAATTGTGGTGTGGAAAAAAGAATTTCCGTGGATTATTTTCTCCTTTTCCCCCTTTCTTTTTATTTGTTTATTGGTTTTGTTTTTTTCAAGGTAGTGTCTCACCCTAGCCCAGGCTGACTTGGAACTCACTCTGTAGTCCCAGACTGGCCTTGAACTCATGGTGATCCTCCTACCTCTGCCTCCTGAGTGCTGGGATTAAAGGTGTGCACCACCATGCCCAGCTTTTTTCCCCTATTTTATATTAAGGAAATAGGACTATTTTCTTCTATATGGTAAAATATCCATGCATCAAAGAAAAAAACATTATAAGGTATATAGAATATTAACATTATTAAATGAAGGGAAAAGCTTACAAAAGGGATAACTCTAAGGATTGCTGAAGAAACAATGTAATATTTTTCCTAAATATTTAAAAGTACTTAAATATAAATTTAAATGTTCAGACTTACCGTGTAGTCCCACATTGTTGCTCCTCCAAATGTAGACAACACAAAGACGATCACTAAAGCCACCTGAATCTCAGTTACATCCACTCTACAGAGGACAAAGAACATGTGAGGTCTCTGTAAACCAAACTCTTGAACATGAAGGATAATCATATACATATCAAAGATGCAGTGTATATGCATAGGTCTTGCTTGTTTTCAGGTTCCTTCTCATTGAGCTATGGGTTGATGACACTAAGTGGGAAAGAATGGCATGTGCTCACACAAGTGTGAATACTCAGAGGGAAAACTTGTATAACATGTACCAAATTGCTGGTAGTTATCATGCAATTATAGAAGACTTTTATTTTCTACTTTACATACTTGGCTGTGGTTTGAATTTTTAAAAACAATTATGTATTTTTGAAAAAAATCACAATGATTATAATGATACACAAACAACCATATGACTCAGGGCAAATTTTTAAATGCTTCTAAGTTAATTTCACATAAATTAGGCAGAATTCTAAGTTTTCCTTATTAAGTTACTAATAGCTATAATTTTTGGATTTTCACAGACATGTTTTGCCCAATACAGACATGTTTAAATTTCTCTTAAGAAAGCACTGATCATGCCAGGCGTGCTGGTGCATACCTTTAATCCCAGCACGCAGGAGGCAGAGGTAGGTAGGCAGAGGATCTCTGTGAGTTCGAGGCCACCCTGATATTACATAGTAAATTCCAGGTCAGCCTGAGCTAGACTGAAACCCTACCTCAAAAAAATAAAACAAAACAAAGAGAAAAAGAAAAAAGAAAGAAAGAAAGCACTGATCAATCCAGAAGTGGTGGTGCACATGTACACACCTTTAGTTCTAGCACTTGAGAGGCAGAGATAGGAAATCACTGTAAGTTCAATGCCAGCCTGAGACTTTCTTTCTTTCTCTTTTTCTCTCTTTCTCTCTCCTCTTTCTTTCTTCCTTCCCTCCTCCCTTCTTCCCTCTTTCCTCCCTCCCTCCCCTCCCTCTTCCTTTATTTCATAGTAGTATGGACTGAACCTAAGGTCATACACATGATAGGCAAGCGATCTACCACTGAGCAACATATCCAAGTATATTTTTAAATGTAGAACTTAATAAGCAAACTTACTTCCCAAATCTCAATATGCCTGACACATAAGTCTGCCAGTGAGCACAATAAAACATGAACATCCCAATGAAAGAGCAGAAAAACAACCAGTCAGGATGCGTTCCCAGGCGGACAGCAATTGAAGCCCCAATGGCCATAAATACTGAAAGAAACAAGGGTTAAGAATCACTAAAACAAATTTTATTTGAAAAATACCAGAACAGATATATATATATATATATATATATATATATATATATATATATATATACACACACACACATATACATACACACACATATACATACATACATACATACATACATACATACATATATATATTAACTTATTTATTTGAGAACAAGACAGAGAAAGAGGCAGAGAGAGACAGAAAGAGAGAGAAAAATGAATGAGCATGGACACAACAGGACCTCCTGCCACTGCAAACAAACTCCAAATGCATGTAACACTTTGTGCATCTGGCTTTATGTGGGTACTGGGGAATCAAATCAAGGCCATCAAGTTTGCAGGCAAGTGCTTTAATCACTGACCCATCTCTCCAGCTCCTGAAATCTAAATTTCTGTATGACAACTAAAAAAAAAATAACAATAAAAGAACTTTGGGCTGGAGAGATGGCTCAGCAGTTAAAGGCACTTGCTTGCAAAGCCTGATGACTCAGTTTTCCTCTGGAGCTGGTTTGTAGCATCAGGAGGCTCTGGCACACCCATACTCTTTCACTGTCTCTCTCACCATCTCTCTCAAATAAATACTTTTTTTTGGGTAAAGAATGGGTTTTCATATAGATTTAATCACAGGCATGGAGAGGGAGAGAACTGCATAAGAAAAGTACTGTGATCCCAGCTGGTAAGAAAGCTGAGGAGAGAAGATTGCAGTTCAAGGTTCACCTGGGTCACAGAGTGAATTCATAGACAGCCTTGGCAACTTAGTGAGATCCTGTGTCAAATTTAAAAGTAAAAAGATGGTACTGGAGAGGTGGCCCAGCAGTTAAAGAAGTTGCATGCACTTGCTTGCAAATCCTGACATCCTGTGTTCAATTCCCCAGTCGCATGCACTTGCTTGCAAATCCTGACATCCTGTGTTCAATTCCCCAGTCCCCAAGAAGCTAGCTGCATGAAGTAGTGCATGTGTCTGGAGTTTGTTTGCAGTGGCAGTAGGTCCCAGAATGCTCATACCCTGTCTCTTTCTCTCTGCATCCGTGTCTCTTTAAATAAGCAAATAAAAATATTTCATGAAGATTCTAAAAATTATTTTTACTTATTTATTTGCAAGCAGAGAGAGAGAGATAGAAGAGATGCAGAGAGAGAGAGATTGGACATGCAGACAGAATGAGCATGCTAGTGCCTCTAGCTATTGCAAACAAACTCTAGATGTTTGCACCACTTTGTGCATCTGGTTGTACGTGGGTACTAGGGAAATGAACCCAGGTCATTAGGATTTGCACAGAAGCACCTTAACCACACAGCCATTTCTCCAGGTCCAAATAAAAATATTTTTAAAAGCAGTAAGAAGGCCAAGGATGAGCTGGAGAGATTGCTTAGTGGTTAAGTGCTTGCCCGTAAAGCCTAAGGACCCCGATTCGAGGCTTGATTCCCTACGACCCATGTTAGCCTGACGCATAAGGGGTACACATGTCTGGAGTTCGTTTGCAGTGGCTGGAGGCCCTGGCGTGCCCATTCTTTCTCTCTTTCTCTGTCACTGTCAAAATAAATAAATAAAAATAAACAAAAAATTTAAAAAAAGAAGGCGGCCAAGGATACATTTCAGTGGTAGACCACGTCCCAAGCAGGCACAAGTTCCTGAACTCAATCCCTAGTACCATAAACAAACAGAAAAATAGCACCTAATAGTAGGTTACCTTCTTAAGAGAAAGATTTGCAGCTCTGGATCTTGCGTAGCTCATGTTATGGGCAAACATTATAATAGAGAGCAGAGTTGAGGAGGGGAAAAACTGTGAATTCTTAGAGTGGATTCCCCCCACCCCAGAATGGACTTTAATGCCTCTTTCTGTCCTTTTGTGGAGCATTTGGGATCTGGTAGGACATCAGATGCATGAAGGGAGCAGGAAGTTTTGCAAGGCTAATGGTGTGGAGAAGTCATTATAATGAAGCAAAAAACCTATTACCGATCACTTCAATCAGGCACATTGGAGTAGCCTTGCTGGAATATAGGTTTGTGACTGCACTGGCTGCTATGAGGCCACTATGTAGGTTGCCTCTTTCCCTCAGTGTCCATCAAGCCTACTCCATTCCCCACTCAAATTCTTAATCTTAAGAGTTTGAAGAGGTACAAAGATCTATTTCCCCTAACTGCTTGCAGTTGACAATGGACTTCAACCTGGTCTACTGAGGCAAAGGAACTCTCAGGCTGGATGTAGGGAGTGAGAGGCAGGCGCATGCTCTGAAGATGGGACGGGCTAGAATCTCACAATACTGCCATTTTAACACAAAGTGAATTGTTGAACATACTTCTAAAACATGATGTGTAAAACTGCTTCCAAACATATACCTCTACACAAAACGGAACAAACAATTCGGTTCATTTTAGTTTTTATGCTATCATTGCAAAATGAAACTACAGGAAGAAAAAAACATTCTGCTTATTTACCTGTGGAAAGAGAGTCACAGCCATGGTCAAAAAGCTCCCCTAAAGGAGAGCAAGAATTTGTTCTTCTGGCTTGTTTCCCATCAATAGCATCCAGTGACTGGTAGATAAAGAGTCCCAGGGCACATAAAAGGTATGTCCAGTATGGTGCCTACGAATGAATGTAATTAATAGTATAAGTGACAAGAAGCTTCTGTTTACAAATAGAAAACTGAAGCCAGCAGACATACTCTCTTGCTCACATTTTATCCTTCTTCAGATGAGTATTACGTGGAGAAATCAAAGCCGGGCATGGTGGCGCATGCCTTTAATCCCAGCACTCGGGAGGCAGAGGTAGGAGGATTGCCATGAGTTCGAGGCCACCCTGAGACTACAGAGTTAATTCCAGGTCAGCCTGGACCAGAGTGAGACCCTACCTCGAAAAACCAAAAGAAAAAAAAAGAAATCAAATGAATTACCTCTAGTCATCTGGGCAGAGAGGGTCACGGAAGTTTGTCTTATGGAAAACACCATTCAATGGATAAGCTGATCACCAGCTGGGCATGGTGGCACATGCCTTTAATCCCAGCATTTGAGAGGCAGAGATAGGAAGATGGCCATGAGTTTGAGGCTACCCTAAGACTACATAGTGAATTCTAGGTCAGCCTGGGCGAGAGAGAGACTCTACCTCAAAAAAAAAAAAAAAAAAAAAAAAAACACGTGGTGGCGCACGCCTTTAATCCCAGCACTTGGTAGGCAGAGGTAGGAGGATCGTCGTAAGTTCTAGGCGAGACTACATAGTGAATTCCAGGTCAGCCTGGGCTAGAGTGAGACCCTACCTCGAAAATCCAAAAGAAAAAAAAAAAAAAAACCAAAGAAACCCGATCACAATTCCTAGCCACAGCTCTTGTAACTTAATGCTATTCATGTATGGCACTGCCTTTCCCCCCTCTTTATTATTTATTTTTAAGTTATTTGAGAGAACGAGAGAGAAAGAGGCAGTGGTGGGGGATAAGAATGGGTGTGTCAGGTCCTCCAGCCACTGCAAATGAACTCCAGATGCATGTGCCCCCTTGTATATTTGGCTTACATGGGTCCTGGGGAATTGAACTGAAGTCCTTTGGCTATGCAGGCAAGTGCCTTACCCACTAGGCCATCTCTCTACACTAGGCCATCTCTCTAGCTGCATCCCCCCTTTTTAAAAAAAATTATTTGCAAGTAGAAAGAGAGAGCACACATGTGCACGCTCAGGCCTCCAGTGCTGCAAACAAACTCCAGATGCATGGGCCACTTTATGCATCTGGCTTTTTGTGGGTACTGGAGAATTGAATCTGAGTTGTTAGGCTTTGCAGGCAAGTGCCTTAACTGCTGAGCCATCTCTCTAGCCCCCTCTCCTTTTCATGGTAGGGTCTCACTCTAGCCCACACTGACCTGGAACACACTCAAGATGACTCGGCAGCAGAACTGGACAACTGCTGTCACAGGCTGTAGACAGCGGCAACCACCAACTGGCTAGAGGCTACAGCCCTGAGGTAGCAGCATCCAAAAGAGTAAAGCTCAGAGAAGACGGAATCCAGGAGTCTTTAAATGTAGCTCTTCTTCCTAAATGAACAGCTTCTCATAAACTTAAGTCTGTGTGTATTATGAGATGCTTCACTAACCTTAATTCAAGGCATATGGAAGGAAGTTAACCAGAGTTCTGAACTACAACATGTGGCAATTGCCTTTGTTAAAATGAACTCTGGTGGGGCTAGGGAGATGGCGCAGTGGGGAAAGGCACTTGCTTGCAAAGCCTGCTGACCTGGATTCAGTTTCCCAGTCACCCACATAAAGCCAGATAGGCATTCATTTGCAGCAGCATGAGACCCTGGCACATAAGTACGCACGCGAGCATGCGCGCGCGCGCGCGCACACACACACACACAAATAAGTAATTAAAAAAAAAAACCTTGCTTGCTGTAAGAGAAGGTATTCCTTCATAATATTAAAAACCTAATCAAGCCGGGTGTGGTGGTACATACCTTTAATCTCAACATTTGGAAGGCTGAGGTAGGAAGACTGCTGTGAGTTTGAGGCCACCCTGAGAATACACTGTGAATTCCAGGTCAGCCTGGGCTATAGCAAGACTCTACCTTGAAAAACAAAACAAAACACCTAATCAAAAGCCTATGGCTGAGGGGTCATAAATCCTAGGGAGACTATTACTGCTGGTTGGCTAAATGAATACAGTATGCCCACCAAATTACTCTCTAAATACTTATATGTATGCCAACATATTAATGCAACTGTCACTTTTGGTTAGAGAAGCCTTTCTTTTCAGAGGGTGGTGACCACTGAGGAGACTGAGTGCTGAGAAAAAGAGACAGTGAATGTTTAGCACTGAGACATCTCTATCACTTCCTCCAAGGCTCAGGGACCATTGTGGAACAGGTGACACACAGAATGTAAGGGCCAAAGGAAGGGGGAGGAGTGCTTTTTTTTTTTTTTTTTAATTTGAGAGCGACAGACACAGAGAGAAAGACAGATAGAAGGAGAGAGAGAATAGGCGCGCCAGGGCTTCCAGCCTCTGCAAACGAACTCCAGACGCGTGCACCCCCTTGTGTATCTGGCTAACGTGGGACCTGGGGAACCGAGCCTCGAACCGGGCGGGGTCCTTAGGCTTCACAGGCAAGCGCTTAACTGCTAAGCCATCTCTCCAGCCCGGGAGGAGTGCTTTTTAAATACTGTCTTCCAGACACAGAGTGGCTATGGCACTCATGATCTCACAGTGGCTGATAAGACCTGCATAATATGAGGGGAAAAATTATGATATCAAAGTAGAAGATAGATTAAATACACAAACTAGAAGAGAGACTAGCTGGAAAGAAGTGATTCAGGAAATAGGGGAGGGGGACAAAAGAAGGTGGAGGGAGGTTATTATGATTATGGCATATTGTATACATGTATGCAGGTTGTCAATAAAAAGTTAAAAAATAAATAAAATTAACTCTATCAAAAGGAACACTCACAGATCAATTATGTCTCCTGGGTATTCATGAAAATATGTGTGACTGAGCTCACAGTCAGAAAAACAAAGGAAAGACACTACTTAGATACTGAACAGCAACACATCTCTGCTTGCTGCACAAACTTCCTTAACAACTCAGACTTTGCAGTATTAGGTTTCCTGAAAAAAAAAAAGTCTTTGCTCTTCTTATTTATTTATTGAGGTAGGGTCTTGCTCTAGCCCAGGCTAACCTGGAATTCACTATGTAGTCTCAGGGTAGCCTCGAACTCACGGTGATCCTCCCACCTTTGCCTCCTGAGTGCTGGGACTGGCTCTTTTTTAAATGAAAATATTAGACTACATCACCTCCAAGATGTGTTTACACTCTAGATTTATGTAATGTAATTTTTTTGTTTATTTGACAGAGAGAGAATATATAGGTGTGCCAGGGCTTTAGCTGCTACAAACAAGCTCCAGACACATGCGCCACTGTGCATCTGGCTTATGTGGGTCCTAGGGAATCAAACCTTGGCTTTGTAGGCAAGTTCCTTAAGCACTAAGCCATCTTCACTGCCCTGTAATGTGATTTTTAAAAGTATTTTACTTATTTATTTAGTAAGCAGAAAAAGACGGGGGGGGGGGGCGGAGAAAATGGGCACACCAGGGCCTCCAGACGTTGAAAATGAACTCCAGATGCATGCACCACTTTGTGCACCTGGCTTTACATGGGTAATGGGGAATCAAACCCAATTTTTTAGGCTTTGCAGGCAAGTGTCTTAACCCCTGAGTCATCTCTCTAGCCCCAGTAGTATGATTTTTATCTGGCCCTCTTTGATTCTACAATACGGACCCCTCACTGAGCTATAGTGTGCATTGTGGTTTTGAAAATCTGCATAGGACCAAAATACATAGACAATGAAATTCAACTGAAGACCTAACTTTTCCCCATGAAGTAACAGGTGCCAGCAACAGCTTCCAAGGAAAGAAGACAAGCTCCAGGTTTTCTGGCACAGTGGCTAGGAGTGTGGTTGTTGGACTCAATTTGCACCAGGTTCTTGCCATGTCACTTACTGACTAAATAACTTAGACAAGCTACATAGCTTTTCAGTGCCTTAGTCTCTGAATGGAAAAAAAATAAAACCCAAAACACAGTATAATTATTGTACCTATCTCATTGTATGAACCTGGTGAATTGTTATAACTTTCTTATAAAAGTATCTGTGACTAAAAGGAGTTCAGCTGACATTAACTGTTGCTATTCTATTACTGAGGGTCAGTAATACAAGATGATTTTAGGAGACACATGGGTGAATTGTTTGGCTTAGTATCTGTGTGTTTATTTTAATGTATTTTGGAAATTTTTGATGTATTTTGAAAAATTCTCTAATACAGCATAGCTTATGATTTTATGTATATTAAGGCTTATGATAAATCCAAGTTTTTAAGTCTCAGTTTAAAGTTGGTATAGAGGAAAACAGTAAATAAAATCTAGTTGTATTTAGTAACTTTTCTTGCTACTGTGACAAAATATCTGATCAAAGCAACTTAAGGAAGGGTTTATTCTGGCTCACAGACTGAGGAGCCCATCCATCATGGCAGAAGGTGTGGCATTGGAGCATGAGGCTTATGGGCACGTTGCATCCACAGTCAGGAAGCAGAGACAGAGAGGAATGACCGTGCTTTTTGTCATCCCTGCCTCCTTTCTGAAGAGGGCCCTCCTCATCGGGGTCAAAGGATTTCCCTGTGGGAGTTGTGAGTTATGCTTTGTGGGAGTAGCAGTCAGTTGTTGGGGAGAGGCAGTGCCTCTGGGCATGATGTCCCAACTTGCGGCTCTAACAATCTTTCCACCCTCTCTTCTGCAAATTCCCTGAGCCGTGTTGGGTGTGTTTTAAGTCTACTTCAGTGATGAGCTCTTAGGAGCCTCTGGGTCTCTGACAAAAGTCTTTGCCAGAAAACCTCCAGGCTAGTTCTCAGTAGAGTCCTTGTTCCTGTCTGAAACCTCATGACTGAGCCTACGCTGCTTGTATTGCTCTAAGAATTCTGGTTTTCCAAACTCCCTCCAGAATGTTCCATGAAGCTCTGCTTACTGCATCCTAGGGCTTCTCTAGCCTGCACCTCCAAACTCTTCCACATTCACCTCACAAACGTGTTCCAAACCACATGATTAGTAATCATTTACAACAGTAACAGCCTCGCTCCTCAGTACTAATGTTCTATATTAGTTCTAACCCCTATATGGCTCTGACCCACACTGTGTGAGATATGATGAGGGAGCCTATGACTGGCAGGGCACTTCATTGTTTGCAGAGGGAGGCGCCAACCTGTGGCTTGGCAAGGCCCAGAGCTTTCTGGTGGTCAGGAAAGGGAAGAACATTCTCTGACAAGCCAAGCAGGATAGCCCCAAGGGCTTGCTGGCTTCAGCCAGGACCTCTGGCTCCAGCAATTAAGACAGCACCTTCATTTTTATGATATAAGGTAGGTTATAAGCTGAGGAAAAGGGAACCAGACATCTCCTCTGAATACAGTTAACCAGCACTCTGGGACCAAAGGGCTTTCTCATGACCTGAGGAGTTCCTACTTTGACAGGGGCCTTTATTTTTCTTCCCAGTGAGTAAGTTCTGAGTTTTCTTACTTCTTTAGTACTCACCAGAGTTCTAGTTGAAAATGTCAGCCTTTAACTTTGCTAATGGGAACAGAAGAGTGAGGGGATGAAGAGAACTCTCATCCCCCTCTATCATCAGCATCAACAGTACTGCATGTCCTCACTACCTGTTCTGCTCTTTTTTTCTTTTTGAGGAAGGGTCTTGCTCTAGCCCAGGCTAACCTGGAATTCACTATGTAGACTCAGGCTGGCCTTGAACTCATGATACTCCTATGTCTACTTCGCAAGTGCACCACAGTGCCTGGCTCTTGTTCTGGTCTTTAAAAAAAAAATTATTTATTTATTTATTTATTTATTTGAAACAGAGGCAGATAGAGAGAGAGAGAGAGAATGGGTGCACAAGGGCCTCCCACCACTGCAAATGAACTCCAGATGCATGTGCCACTTTGTGCATCTGTTTTACATGGGTACTGGTGAACTGAACTCAGGCCACCAGGCTTTGCAAACAAGTGAGCCTTCTCTCCAGCCCTCTGTTCTGTTATTTAACTTCACAAAACCCAACAGGTTTGAAGCTCATGCTCCAGTACAATGGACCAAGTAGGACTTATGGTTCTTTCTTTGTAACTCAATACCATGCTTCATCAATACTTGACCCAGGACTTGACGGGAGAAATAGCTTATGTCTTAGAAATTAAGTATGGTAAAGCCACAGGCACCCAAGGGAGGAGCCACAAAAGAAAGCTACCTTCACATGACCTGAAAGGCTCCCTCTACACATGGTTGGATGTAGAGTGAGCCCAGGAGGCATCTCAGCTGAGAGTTTATGAAAGTATTTGCTCCCAAGTCCCTTCAAGTGCCTCCTTAAATTTCAAGACCTTAGCTCCCGTCATTCTACACTTTATCCTGCTTCTAAAACATTGATTTTCTGGCAGATGAGGACATATATTTTCTTTTAATAAGAAAGGTAACTCCCTTACAAGACTCCTGCCTTAATAAATGATGGTAAACAAATTCCTGAGCTGGCTTAAAAAAAAAAAAAGAATAGTGATAAAAGGAAATATTAGATCTCAAAGAAACAATACCTACCTTAAAAATCTAAGCAGGAATCTGTATATATTATTGTCTTTTATCATTTCCCCAATCAAAAAAAAATCTTTATTAGTAGTACAAAAGCAGATATAATCACAGTTATTTGACTTCCTGGAATAATGTTATAAATAAGAGAAAGCATTTAGTCAATTTTGACCTGGGCAAGCTTGGCACCCAGCTGCTATAGACAAGCTCTTGAGAGAGTACCAACATGCGTGTGCGCATAGATTGAGAAGAAAGACCAAAACGTCCAAAAAATAAAGAGAATGGAGTCAGTATACACTAGCTAAAAATGCATGTGTGGAGTGTTCTGTGATTGAATATTCCTGTAATAGGAGCTCCCTACTTCCTGTTGTCTTTCTGCCTCTCCCCATACCATTGGCTGAGGAGAAACCCCACTTAAATGTTAAAGTGATAAACCTTGCTTGAGACTCCCAGAACCCAGATGGCCTTGACAACACTTTTCTTTACTAGCAACCTACAGAAGACTGAAGTCCACTGTGATGAACACATAGTCCTGTCTAGACAAGACTGTCTGCCCGCAGCCTTGCCTCGCTGCCCTCTGGCCTTCTTCATAGAAATCAAATCCTTGCACCCTTGAGCAGGAAAGACAGAACTTTGAGGAACTAGCCCCCAGATTTTCTTCAGGGCTAGCTTTGTAGAAACCAGATTTTTTTTCCTGCCAATTGCACACTTTTGAATACTGGTGTCCCAAAAGCCAGCAGCAAGAATATGGGATGCTGGTGATCCTGCTTGGCTAAGCAAGAGCCAGGGTTGAATTACCCCGAGGTTATCTGTGTTTGAATGTGTGTGTGTGTGTGTAATGTGCAATTGCACTGTTATTTCATTCATGCCATAATTTAGGAAATACTAAGGTTTTTTTTTTCTTTTTCCTATAAAGAATGGTGAGCAACCTCTGCCTGAATCAAGTTCAAGGATAGCCTGCGTTAATGTAGCAAGGCCCTCTCACAATAAAAAATAAAATAAAAGAGGAGTGGTCTAGAGATACAGTTCAGTGGTAGACCTCTTGCCTAGCATGTGCAAGATCCTGGGTTCAATCCCCAGTACTACCCAAACCAAAATTATAATAGTTTGTTACTATTGACACAGACATATAATCAGCATTATAAACTATATGAACAGATAAAGCCAGCTACTAGCTCCAGGGATCCTCTTGGCTCAGCTTCCTCAGCACTGGGATTATAGGGGTACACTGCTTTGCTCAGCCTTTTAAGTAGGCTCTGAGGATCCAATTTCAGGTCCTCATGCACACTTGTGTGGCAAGCCATCTCCCCAGCTCTAATAACAATACATATATATTTTTTTTTTCGAGAGAGGGTCTTGCTCTAGCAGAGGCTGACCTGGAACTCATTATGTAGTCTCAGGGTGGCCTCAAACTCATGGCAATCTACCTCTGCCTCCCAAGTGCTGGGATTAAAGGCGTGCACCACCACGTCCGGCTATAACAGCATATTTTTAATGTGTTGAGAAGTAGTTTTAATTTGTTGAGCAAACTATGGTGTTCAACATTTATCTGCATACATCATTTTCTCCTCAGTGCCTCCTTGTAAAATCGGTCTGGCAGGTATTATTTCCTATTTTCAACATGAGAAAACAGATCCGCTTGGTCTGTTGTGGCAGAGGTGGATGAGAAGCCAAGTCCTTTAATAGCAAGTCAGCGATCTTTTCATCCTGATGCCCTGTGCCTGGGAATGCTAGAAACAGGGATGGAAAGCTAAGGCCTGAAACCACTTACTTTAAACACACACACACACACACACACACACACACACACACACACATATATATATATGAAATATATATATATATATATATATATATATATATATATATATGATATCAATATCATATAGATGTAGGTCCCATTAAGCATATTTTTGATGTTTGCATGGGTGCAGGGTATGAAATATTTCCATTGTATTCCTGTTACCCAGCCTCAGCTCTCAGTTTTCTGCAGGCTCTCCTCTCAAATGTCGTTACAAAGGGTAAAGAAAAGAAAGCAATGCCGACAAATGTGCCATGCAATACCCAAAGTATTTACTCCTCTTTGGGCAGACATAATGAGAACTGATAAAATAAAGAAAGCTTTTATGACCCTCTGGGTTTCAATGCCTATAAGGATTATTGTCTTTCCAGTCCCCTAGTTTGTTTTTGATAAGTCAGTGAAACAAAGAGGAAGTGACTTCCTAAAAGTAGCTTATCTTTTATCAGTAACAACCAGTCATAGATTATAAGTGTCCAAAGGGCATCTTGGGCTTGTCCAACTGGCCACACCAAAGGCAGGCTGCAGAATGAAGTGTTCAGTCTTCAGTGTGCAAAGTAAGGACTACTGGTCCATCAGGCACACACGTCTGCGCGGATGGTGATGTGAACCGGCTGATGACCTTGACAGCCCCTCCGCTGCCCGGCCCAGGACAATCCGGACGGTCACGGGACTAGGACAGTGGCCCCTCCGAGGCCGGGGAAGGGGGGACTATTGCTTCTAGGGACCTGAGGCTGACCAGGCTTGGGGCGGGGGAGGCCGCACTTTGCGGAGCGGGTGAGCAAGTGAGTCCTACCTCCTCGGTGACCGTGGGGCAGTAGGAGATGAGCAGGAGCGTGGTGAGCAGGTTGATGGCGAGGCCGACGAGGGTGATGGTGTTGGGGGCCAGCCAGAGCGGGATCCACTGGAGCAGCCAGGTCCAGTAGAGCTGCAGCGGCGGCTCGAGCAGGGACACGCCCGCCGAGTTGTAGCGGTGGTCCTCCAGCCGCCGTAGCTGCGCCGCGCTCAGCGGCTCGCCCAGCGCCTTCAGCCAGCGAGGCCCCGGCCTGGGCCCGGCGCCCGCCGCCATGGCCGCCCAGCGGGCCCGCGGCGACCCGGCACAGCCCAGCCCGCGGCCCGCGCGGGGGGGCGGGGAGAGCGGAGCGAGGGCGAGGCGCCCGGGGCCTGCCTCGCCCGCCGAGAAGACCAGAGCAGCCAGGGGACGCGGCGGGGCGGGCTGAGGGCGGGGCTTCGCGAGTGGGCGTGGCCTCGTGGGAGGGGCGGGACTTCTGGGTCTTCAGGAGGGGCCGGGCTGGGGGCGCCGCGAGGGTCGCACTGGCGGGCGCTTTCTCAAGCTTGGCCACTCAATTAGAACCCGCCCGCCCACTGTAATATACATATATACATATATATATATATATATATATATATATTTAAATTTATTTATTTATTTGAGAGAGGGGGGCAGATAGAGAGAATGTACACTCAAAAGAACTCCAGACGCACACGCCACCCTGTGCAGCTGGCTTATGTGGGTTCTGGAGAATGGAACCTGGGTCCTTAGGCTTTGCAGCCATACGCCTTAACCACTAAGATGTCTCTTCGGCCCCTGTAGCATTTCTTACTCGATTGCTTTCCCCAAGGGCTTTGTGCACTTGACTCGAAGGTCTAATTTCTTCTCCCATGCCTCTGCCCACGTTCTGGTGACAGACCCCTCGCTAGTCTAGACAGCTGGCAGAGCTGAGTCCTGCTTTGTGGTGGTAGACACAACTGTGTTCTGATGTGGCTCTGCCCTCTGCCCTTTGGCTAACCACTTCCAAGAAGATGATGTTGCAGATCTTGGCCCACCAGCAGGATGGTCCCTTCTGTCCTGCTTGCTAAACACCATGCTCTCTTCCAGCATGCCGGGAAGCTACCCCTGCCCCATCACCATCCATGTATTAGCTTCAGAAACCGTTACTATCAAACAGGGTGGCTAACTGTTTGAAACCAATGCTTGTTTTTCAGACCACTTGACCCACAGCGATTGATATTTTTAGACATGCCCTTCCTTGGGAAACAGGGCAGGAGTCCAGGCCTGACCTCCCTCTCTGCACCACAGAGCAGGCAGCCTGCCACACCATGGAAGATCATCAGCCCCTTACCTCACAATGCACCCACTTGGACAGGGGACGTCCTGTCATAAACATGTTTATTGCCTAACCAGAGATAGGTCTGCCACTTGTTGCTGATCGGCACTTTCGAAGGCACAACAAGAGGAGCTATGAAACTACTTTCAGATACTTGTATTGGGCAACGTGGATCCGCAGATGAGTTTTGCATTACAGTGTTTCAGAGCAGAGGTTAGCAAACTGCTGCCCGCAGGCAGAACAGACCTCGAACCTTCTGTTTTCCTCCAGTCTACTGGGGAAGTATGGTTTTTAGATTTTAAATAACTGTAAA
Source organism: Jaculus jaculus (assembly GCF_020740685.1). Lineage (NCBI taxonomy): Eukaryota > Metazoa > Chordata > Mammalia > Rodentia > Dipodidae > Jaculus > Jaculus jaculus. The sequence continues at coordinate 144,658,188 of NC_059107.1, read as the reverse complement.
ATAAAAAGATCAAAAGAGTAATACTTCATGAATTTTGGATTTATGAAATTTAAATTTCATCTCTGTGAATAAAGCCAACTTTGTTCCAGTATGTTCCAGAAATTATATGAGATTATATGGCTTGCAAAGTCTATTTACTACTTGACCCTTCACAGAAAAGTTTGGCAGCCCCTACCTTAGAGAAATATGGGGGTATGTAGACCAAACCATGCATTGTATATATTTCTCCTAAATTTTTTTGTGATATTTGGCATTGAACCTATCATCTGATACTCTACCACTAAGCTATATCCCCAGTGTTCCTTTACTTTGTGAGATAGGGTCTTGCTAAGTTGCCCAGACTGGCCTCAAGCCTGTGATCTCCTTGCCTCAGATTCCCCAGTATCTGGGACTGTAGGCATGCACCACTAACCTTGGCCTTTCTTAACTTTTTTTTTTTTTTAATTTTTTATTTTTTTATTTGAGAGCGTCAGACACAGAGAGAAAGGCAGATAGAGGGAGAGAGAGAGAGAATGGGCGCGCCAGGGCTTCCAGCCTCTGCAAACGAACTCCAGATGCGTGCGCCCCCTTGTGCATCTGGCTAACGTGGGACCTGGGGAACCGAGCCTCGAACCGAGGTCCTTAGGCTTCACAGGCAAGCGCTTAACCGCTAAGCCATCTCTCCAGCCCCTTTCTTAACTTTTAATGTGAAAAGTTATATAGATGCAAGAAAGGAACTAGCATACTAAGAGATTCACTTGTAACTAAGTTGAATTTACATCTGGTAAAAGTGGAGATACCTACTTTTTTAAAAGATTTTTTTTTTTTTTTTTTTACAGCTGGGTATGGTGGTGAACACCTTTAATCCCAGCACTCAGGAGAGGGAGACAGAGGTAGGAGGATTACAGTGAGTTTGAGGCCACTTTAAGACTACATAGTGAATTCTAGGCCAGCTTGGGCTAGAGCAAGATTCTACCTCTAAAAAAAGTTTCCTTAGGCATACGCATATATTTTGAGTTCTAAAAAAAAAATTCCAAAACCAATATGGACTTCCGGTCCCAAGCATTTTAGATAGGGATTTTTGTCAAAATGAACAGACCAGCTCCTGGATATCATGTAGGTTTTATGTGCAACAATCAAATCTTTTTTCTTTTTACTTTTTTTGGTTTTCAGAGGTAGAGTCTCACTCTGGCCCAAGCCCAAGCTGACCTGGAATTAATTATGTAGTCTCAGGATGGCCTTGAACTCATGGCACTCCTCCTACCTCTGCCTCTTGAGTGCTGGGATTAAAGGCATGAGCCACCATGCCTGGCTAACAATCAAATCTTAATCCTACACGAAGAGTTATGCACCAAAATAACAGTAGGAGGAACAATTTCTAGTGTTTGTTTTCTAGCATATTTTTTTTTCTCAAAAGAGAAAGGACATCTTGCTTTAGGTATTGGTTTTACTATAGTTCTTTGTAACTTGTACTCACATTTAAAATTTTCTCTAACAATCTTCACATGTAGGCCATCTTCCCCTCAAAATATTATAGAGTTGCATGCAGCCAGTTAGATACAGCTATGTGTGAAATAACCACTTTAAAACCCACTGATTGGGGCTGGCTTAGTGGTTAAGGTGTTAGCCTGCAAAGCCAAAGGACCTAGGTTAGATTCCCCAGAACCCATGTTAGCCAGATGCACAAGGGGGATACATGCATCTGGAGTTCATTTGCAGTGGCTAGAGGACCTGGCATGCCCATTCCCTCTCTCTCTCTCCCCATCTTTCTCTGTCAAATAAATAAATAATATTTTTCAAAGAGCAACAATTTCCATTGGTTTGGAAAAAGGTATGGTTTCAATCAGTAAATTACCTGGGCTCCAGCCTGATCATCACATCTCATATGTACATATCAAATTATCACACTGTGTCTAGTAAATATGGACAATTCATATAAGATGATTTTTTTTAAAAAAAAGATATCACCTGGCTAGAATTAACACTGTCATTTGTATTAAAGTGTTCACAATTATGAGCCTTTGAGCTACAGGCTGGAGTATTTATGATTGAAGTCAATGGTATAAATACTTGCTTTTATTTCACTTACTTGGATGCATATCTTTATAGTTTTAAACTTTGAGATCCTAAAGTTCAATTTTATTTTTATTTTTAGTTTTGGTTTTTCAAGGTAGAGTTTCACTCTAGCCCAGACTGACCTGGAATTCACTATGTAGTCTCAGGGTTGCCTTGAACTCACAGTGATCCTCCAATCTCTGCTTCCTGAGTGCTGGGATTAAAAGCATGCACCACCATGCCTGGCCTCTAAAGTTCAATTTTATTATTAGACTATGGTATATGATTAGATCTGTAATGTTTAATAACAAATCAACTAAAACCTTTGCACTCTGCTCTGAAAATGTCTAATTTCCTATTCAAGATCAGAAAAAAAATTTCACAATAGAATCCCAGAGATGTGGTAATTGTACTTTTTATCTGAAATTGCAAAAGCAATTGAGGGTTAAGAAAACTGCTCTCCTCTGGAGACACACTTCTTAGCACTAAATCTTGTTAACATCCTTTGGTCATTTTATTTTTTTAAATTTATTTATTTATTTTTGCTTGTTTGTTTGTTTGTTTGTTTTTCAAGGTAAGGACTCATTCTAGCCCAGTCTGACCTGGAATTCACTATGGAGTCTCAGGGTGGCCTCAAACTCATGGCGATCCTCCTACCTCTACCTCCCGAGTGCTGGGATTAAAGGTATTCGCCACCATGCTCGGCTCACTTTTGGTCATTTTTTAAAAAATTTATTATCCTTTTCTGAGTTCATAGCATACTGCTTTGAAATGTTTTTCATGGTATGATTTGAGGAACATCAGAGGGAAGCCCCTTTTTCAAAAGGCCCCTTTTGTCAGTAACGTGGGTTGCCTAAAATCCATAGTAAGCTCTTACTGTTTGTGCCTTAGGGGTTTTAGGAGTAACAGATGAAATCATGTTTGGATGTTAAGTTAGGACATTATCTGGAATATCAGAGAAGGATGTTATGACTTGAATTTGTAATGTTCCCCCACAGACTCATTATTCTCATGACTCAAGCTGGCACTTGGTCCCCAGCTGGTGGTACTGTTTTGGGAGAAGTTGGGAGCTTTTGGGATGTGTGGCCTAACTAATAGGAGGGCACTTCTGCAGGCGGACACCAAAGCTATGATGCACTTCTGGGTCCAGCCAAAGCAATTTGCTTCCTGTTCACCAATATATGAGGAGCATCTGTGACCTGCAGCCATGAAATCATGAGCCCAAATCAACCCTTCCTCCTTTAAATTGCTTCCGTCAGGAATGTCACCATGATGTGAAAAGTAACTCAGGCACATATATCAGAATATCTTTTCCTTAAGAAGGGGACAAGTTGGGCATGGTGGTGCACGCTTTTAAGCCCAGCACTTGGGAGGCAGAGGTAGGAGGATCGCCGTGAGTTCGAGGCCACCTGAGACTACATAGTGAATTCCAAGTCAACCTCAGCTAGAGTGAGACCTTACCTCAAAAAACAAAAACAAACAACAAAACAATAAAGAGAAGGGACAGCAGAAGAGGGAAAGAGGTTGTCTAGTGGTAATAGAAGGAGGTAGGAATATGATTGAAGCACATGGTAAACTGCATAAAAATATCCTAATGAAATCCATTATTTTGTATAATGAATGTACACTAATAAAAACTTTTAAGCATAGAGTAAACAAGAGGATTTTGCCCCCTTTAGGATAGCTGAGAAAACATGGCCTCAAATAAATATCTTTGCAAGAAATTAGATGCAAGAGTGCTGGAACCTGGGCTGTTCAAGATAAATGAAGGCCAGAATCATTAGAGATCCTGTTGAAATGTAGACTTCTGAATTTTTAAGTCTGGGATCCTCAAGAATTTTCCTTCTTTCCTTCTTTCTTTTTAAAAATTTTTTGAGGTAGGGTCTCACTCTGGTCCAGGCTGACCTGGAATTCACTATCTAGTCTCAGGGTGACCTTGAACTAACGGTAATCCTCCTACCTCTGCCTCCCAAGTGCTGGGATTAAAGGGATGTGCCACCATGCCCAATTAAGAATTTTCATTTTTTTAAAAAATATTTTATTTATTTATTTATGAGATCATGAGAGGCAGATAGAGAATGGGTGCACCAGGTCCACTAGCCACTGCAAATGAACTCGGTATGCATGTGCCACCTTGTATATCTGGTTTATGTGGGTACTGGGGAATCAAACCTGGGTCCTTAGGCTTCTCAGGCAAGTACCTTAACCATTAAGTCATCTCTCCAGCCCAGGACTCAGTTCTTCTTTGGACTGCTCTTTCCAGGGCAAAGAAGGGAAGGAGTAGAGAGAAGAAAGGAAGACAAACTCACATCAGTAAGGGTTTCTTGCACAAGCCTGAACCCATCAACGATCCATCGTGGATGGGGTAGGGACTCACAAGAGCCCACTCCTCTCAGAGTAGGCAGCTGTTGGCGGTTGATGGTTACTAGGAGAAAAGGAGTTACGTTGGTCAGTGGTATAGCCACTGATAAGTTATCTATTCCCCAGTAAATATCACCCCACCCATGCTTATGCAAGCATTTAAAGTTAAAAATTAGAAGAAAGGTCAAGCGTGGTGGCTCATGCCTTTAATCCCAGCACCAGGGAGGCAGAGGTAGGAGGATCGCCATGAATCCTGAGAACACATAGTGAAGTCTAGGTCAACCCCAGTTAGAGTGAGACCCTACCTCAAAAAACAAAACAAAACAAAAAATAAATAAATAAAATGGATAAATGGGTGTTCGAAATTATACTCTCTCTCTATTTTTTTTTCTTTTTTTTTTTAATTTTTTTTATTTATATATTTGAGAGCGACAGACACAGAGAGAAAGACAGATAGAGGGAGAGAGAGAGAATGGGCGCGCCAGGGCTTCCAGCCTCTGCAAACGAACTCCAGACGCGTGCGCCCCCTTGTGCATCTGGCTAACGTGGGACCTGGGGAACGGAGCCTCGAACCGGGGTCCTTAGGCTTCACAGGCAAGCGCTTAACCACTAAGCCATCTCTCCAGCCCTACTTTTTTTTTTAAATTTATTTATTTGTCAGACAGAGAGAGAGAGAGAGAATGGGCAAGCTAGGGCCTCCAGCCATTGAAAACGAACTCCAGACACGTGTGCCCCTTGTGCATCTGGCTAATGTGGGTTCTGGGGAATTGAACCTGGGTTCTTTGGCTTTGCAGGCAAATGCCTTAATCACTAAGATATCCCTCCAGCCCCTATATTTTTATTACATATTTATTTAAAAGGCAAACTTTTGTAACACCTTTGGGCTAAGATAAGGCCATCCTGTCCTGGGTTGTAACAGCTGAGATAAACTAGGCCCTGAGAATCCATTTTTTTTGTGAGGGGGAGGAATAAAGTAACACTTTCTAGGGTCCCATTCAGTTGCAAACTCCCTAACTGCCCAGGAGGGCCACATCTGCATTGATAACACTTTCAAGACTTCCCATGACCTCAAACATGGCTCAGATGTGTAAATAAGGTACCTCCAGGATATCCAAGTGAAATGACTGCAGTTCTTAGGTTGCCAGACCTACATCTGACACTGATGCCATTACTATTTAGGGTACTTTGCATTTAAAAACGCTGTGCCCCAGCTTCTTCACTGACAGCATCTTCTGGCATGAGCTCCTCTCAGTCTCCTGTTGAATAAAAAGGATTTTCAACTGGCTACAAATGCACGGAGGTCTGTCATCCTCTCGCCAGACTATCACGCCTTGCACCCTTACATAATCTAGCACAACGGTACTATAAGTCTACCTTTGGGTCCTGGTTAGAATATAAACTGCCAATGAAGTTTTTCCTCAGGTAACACTGTCCTTCCTAAATGAGGAAATGTTTAGTGACTCAAGAAACCAACATTTGTTTGACTATCTGTGTGTGTGATATTTATTTATTTATTTGTTTGTTTTTCGAGGTAGGGTCTCATTTCAGCCCAGGCTGACCTGGAATTCACTATGTAGTCTCAGGGCAGCCTTGAACTCACAGCGATCCTTCTACCTCTGCCTCCCCAGTGCTGGGATTAAAGGCATGTGCCACTACACCTGGCTTATGTAGGTAATATTTTAATACTTAAATAAGTTCATAATGTCACGGAGCATAACAGAACACGTGGGTCAGAGAGGTTGAGGGCCTCAAGCTCTGCTCTCTCATCCATCCCCTTTCTTCCACAGGGGGAATGCGGCCCAGGTGGAAGGTTAAGAAACGTTAATGCGGGCTGGAGAGATGGCTTAGCGGTTAAGCGCTTGCCTGTGAAGCCTAAGGACCCCGGTTCGAGGCTCGGTTCCCCAGGTCCCACGTTAGCCAGATGCACAAGGGGGCGCACGCGTCTGGAGTTCGTTTGCAGAGGCTGGAGGCCCCGGCGCGCCCATTCTCTCTCTCTCCCTCTATCTGTCTTTCTCTCTCTGTCTGTTGCTGTCAAATAAATAAATAAATAAATAAAAGAAAAAAAGAAACGTTAATGCTTGCTAGGCGGATAAATAGAGCTGCTTTCTTATTGCGGATTCCTGCTCTGCTGTTTCTGCCTTTAGTTCCTTGCCTGGTGAGACTCTTTCTGGCTTCATTTCTCTGGCTGCCCTTCCCTTTGTACAAATAACAGCATGTTAATCTGTCCTCCCTTCTGCTGGATGGAGCCCTGGGATCTTGGCCAGTACCAAGTACCTTCCTGTCATACCCTCCCAGCCCCTGTACTCGCTTTGCTCCTTAAGGGAATGGTTACTCACGGTGTACTTGGGCCACAGTCTGTGTTTGTCCCTACACTAGGAAAATTTGGAATGACCCAGGGAACTACTAACCCAGCCCTTGAACTGCTTCTGTGGCTAGAAATGTTTGTGGAGCCCTGGCTTTGAGCTACTAGGAAGACCATAAAAATAACCCACTCCTATGGGCTCTGCTCCACCTGGTCACCCCAAATGACTCTACTCATTGGCACCTCCCAGTACAGGAGTAGGAATGCATTCACAATGATCCCCAGGGGACACTCAGGTGTGGGGTTGCATTAACCACTGGGTGGCACTTCATCCCATTGGCTGCAAAGAATGCGGGGATGGTCTTGGCTCCTTAGTGGGACTTTCCAGGTGGCCACGTTGTAATGGGGTGTTCGGGATTCAGGAAAGTCCTTGAACCCCATATCCTACGTTCATTTCTGAAAAGTCACCCACAGCTGGAAGTTCCCAAGTGACCCAAGAGCCTGCTCTCCCTTTGCAAAGGTATTTCTAACTTTTTTTTAAATTGGCTGTTTATAACCTTTTAGTGGTGGGCTGTCTTCTGGCTCAGGTGAATCAGAAGGACAGCTGGTTGGTTAGGGCTAGGGGCTGTCTCAGGAAAAAAAATCCCATGAGAGACCCCCCCACCTTTCAGGAGGGGTCCTGGTTGTTCGTGGAAAAACAGGTCTATGGAACTAGGCAAGAGATAAGAAGTCAGATGATCTTTGATTTCTAGCAAGTGTAGAGACTTTCCTGTCTTTTTTGTTTCTGCTTCCAGGGGTCCAGTCAACCTAACTGCTCCCTCTCAACATGACTTCAAAACAACTTTGGTTTATTTTGAGACATGGCTCCCTTCCAATAACTGCCATAATTCTCAGAAGAAAGCCTTATAGCTCTGAATAGTGGCTCCTTTCCTTGCCACAGTGCTATTGATAAACTCTAGTCCTTTTTTTTTTTTTTTTTGGTTTTTTGAGGTAGGGTCTCACTCTGGTCCAGGCTGACCTGCAATTAACCCTGTCATCTCAGGGTGGCCTTGAACTCATGGCAATCCTCCTCCTACCTCTGCCTCCCGAGTGCTGGGAAAGTCCTTTTTTAAAATGAGAAATTAACTTTAAAAATGTAACTCAATGTGTTTATATTTGTATATAGCATCTTTTAAGACGTCTTCCTCAGCTACAAGATAGGAATGAAAGTGAGAATAGACTAGAAACAGAAGAGAATCTCTCCTCTGAGTAGTTAAAGTGCTTATGGAGAGAGAGAGAGAGAGAGGAAGAAAAACATAACACAACAAAACAGAAAAACAGAGACTTACTATTGCTTGGGAGAAAAAGGAGGTATAGTCAATGATCCACACAGGGCTATTGAATCCTCCCTCTGCGAGTGTTTAACTGCCTCAGTCAGCTTCCTGGTATTTTGTTCCTAGTAATCTATTCCAGATAGAGGGAACTGTTCACAAGGCCAAAGATTGCTCAGGCCAGTGCATTTGGGGACATAGAGAAGTCACCAAGTGAGTTTAAGAGAATAATGGCAGCCCTTAGAATCAGCATAACTGGTTGTTCCATAAACTGGTTGTTTCTCTAATCTGCTATCCAAGTTGAATTACAAAGGATTCCATAATGATTCCGTACAGCAGTAATCTCAAGCTTTGGTGTAAAGTTAGGAATTTAATGGAACGAACTAAAATAAGAAAGTACAAAAGATGTTGAGTTATTTAGCATTTTATTTCATATTAAAGGCACCCGGACTCGGAGGGGCCCCGAGATGCCCTTGCCTCATCTCTGCTCTCAGCTTCCTGGCAAGCACATGACTCCAGGTCACACTCTGGGCCTTGGGGCCTGCATGCTAGCTACACAGTGCTTTCTTGGGAATACCACCTCAGAGAAAAGGCCCTCAAACTGGATTTGGGATATACGAAGTTTTGCAAGTAGGGACATCTGCATGGATCCACAAACTCCCTGCCTTCTGGAGGCAGTGAGCTATAGCTGGGAGAGATCCAGAGTGAAACTCCAGATTATGGAGGGTCCCTTTGCCCAAGGCTGGCACTGAGCTTTATAGCAGTCTACCTCTCCCACAGAGATCATCTATAAAAGTGGCAGGTGAAGTGCTATGGTCTTTAATTTTATGTACCACTGGGACTGTTCACAGAATGCTGAAATAGCTGGCTGGACAATTCTGTGAGGTGTTTCTGGAAGAGATTAGCATTTGAATAGATGGACTGAATAAAGGGGATGACCCTCCTTTATGTGGTTGGGCATTATCCAGTCAGTTGAGAGCGCTGGGCACCCCCTTGTCTCAGGCTTTTGGTTCAAATGGGAATTTATACCATCATCAGCTTTCCTACTCTCTCTGGCTTTCAACACCACCACCTGTCTTCCCAGGTCGTCTTCTCCGTATAGACAGAAAATGGTGTGATTCCCAGCCTCTGGGTGGCCAATGCCTTATAATCAACTTCTCCCTACACTCCAACCTATCATTCTTTCTTTTTTTTTCTTTTAAATAAATTTTTAAAATTTTGTTTATTTTTATTTATTAATTTGAGAGTGACAGACAGAGGGAGTAAGAGGCAGAGAGAGAGAGAGAGAGAGAGAGAGAATGGGCACGCCAGGGCCTCCAGCCACTGCAAACGAACAAACTCCAGGCGCTTGCGCCCCCTTGTGCATCTGGCTAATGTGGGTCCTGGGGAATCGAGCCTTGAACCCGGGTTCTTAGGCTTCACAGGCAAGCGCTTAATGGCTAAGCCATCTTTCCAGGCCCCCCCTTTTTTTGTAAATACATTTTATTTATTTATGAGAGAGAGAGAGAATGGGTGCTCTAGGGCCTCTAGTCATTGTGAACGAACTCCACATACACGTGTCACCTTGTGCATCTGGCTTTGTGTGGGTAGCGGGGAATCGAACGCTAGTCCTTGGGTTTTGTTGGCAAGCACCTTAACCACTGAGCCATGTATCTATCCTTCTATCTGTGTGTCTGTCTACCTATCTATCTGTCTGTTTAATGTACCTCCAGTTGGTTTTGGTCCTCTGGAGAACCTGACTAGTTAAACTTAGTAGTCAAGCTATAGCCTTGGAGGCTGAAAGAACCCAGGCCCACACTTGTCAGGGCAGTTTCATAATGACCTGGCCGTAAACGGACCATACTGAGTTGGGCCACGAGCAACTTGGCAGTCACCAGTGTAGACTGAAGACCAGAGGTCTTTTCTTCACTCCATTAGACACTAAGAAAGATTCCACGTAATTCTAGACTCTGAGGCTTTGTTTCCACACAGCACAGAGAATTTCTCAATCTCCGTAGCTGTTAAAGAGCTCAGAGCTGCATTTGATCTAGAAAAATTAACGACATACAGTATATTCAGTACTCCATACATTGGTATTAAAAACTGAAATTGATATTAATTGATATATAAATTGATATATAAAAACTTAACTTCGGGCTGGAGAGATGGCTCAGTGGTTAAGTGCTTGCCTGTGAAGTCCAAAGATCCGGGTGGTTTGAGGCTCAATTCCTCAGGTCCCACATAAACCAGATGCACAAGGGGGCGCATGCATCTTTGGTTCCTTTGCAGTGTCTGGAGGCCCTGGCATGCCCATTCTCTCTCGACCTATCTGCTTCTCTCTCCCTCACTTTGTCTGTCACTCTCAAATAAATAAATAAAAACAAACAAACAAACAAACAAAAAAACTTAACTTCACTGATACAGAAAAACTGCATTATCCAACTTCTGAATCTTTATAACATACTCAATACCTGCTCTATTTATGTGTCCCTTTGTGCATAATCATATGTAAATTCCAGAAAGGCATGAATTGACTTATTTGTCATTGAGTTCCAAACTGAATTTTTTTTTTTCAAGGTAGGTTCTCTCTGTAGCTGAGGCTAACCAGGAATTCACTACGTAGTCTCAGGGTAGCCTCAAACTCATGGCAATCCTCCTACCTTTGCCTCCCGAGTGCTGGGATTAAAGGTGTGCGCCACCATGCCTGGTCCAAACTGAATTTTTATATTTATATTTTATTTTATTTTTGGTGTTTTCCAGGTGGGGTCTCACTTTAGCCCAGGTAGAACTGGAACTCACTCTGTAGTCCCAGGCTGGCCTTAAACTTACAGTGATCTTTTACCTCTGCCTCCTGTGACATGTGGCACCATGCCAGGCCCAAGCTGGATTTATCACAGTATGCCCTCCATGTTCAAAACAACACAAAATTCAAAAAATGAATCATAGCGAAGGACATATCTTGTTACAAGGTTTTTTTTTTCTTCAATTATTGATTTTTGAGGTAGGGTCTCAATCTAGCCCAGGCTGACCTGGAATTCACTATGTAGTCTCAGGTTGGCCTCAAACTCAAAGCAATTCTCCTCCCCTCTTCCCCCCAGTGCTGGGATTAAAGGTGTGCCACCACGCCCTGCCCAAGGTTTCTTAGAACTAGTGGATTTTCTCAACTTCTACATTAATTTGGATGAAAACATCCATGAAGCTTTATTTTTTTCTTTATTTTTCTTTATTTATTTGAGAGAAAGAGAGAATGAGGTGGAGAGAGAGAAAGGGCAGCCAGGGCCTCCAGCCACTGCAGACGAACTCCAGATGCATGTGCCCCCTTGTGCCTGTGGCTTAGATGGGTCCTGACGGATCAAACTGAGGTCCTTTGGCTTTGCAGGCAAATGCCTTAACCGCTAAGCCATTTCTCCAGAATACCCCCTTTTGCCCCATTTTTATTTATGAAGCTTTGTTTTAAAAATATTTTTAGGGCTGGAGAGATGGCATAGCGGTTCAGCGCTTGCCTGTGAAGCCTAAGGACCCCAGTTCGAGGCTCCGTTCCCCAGGTCCCACGTTAGCCAGATGCACAAGGGGGCGCACGCGTCTGGAGTTCGTTTGCAGAGGCTGGAAGCCCTGGCGCGCCCATTCTCTCTCTCTCCCTCTACCTGTCTTTCTCTCTGTGTCTGTCGCTCTCAAATAAATAAATAAATAAAATTTTTAAAAAAATTTTATTTTTTGAGAAAGAGAGAGTGTGTATATGGGCATGTCATGGCTCCTTACTGCTGCAAACCCTAAGCTTTGTTTTAAAGTAAATAAATATGATCCTTTAAAATTTCTAATGAGGGGCTGGAATTGTCTCAACAATTCAAGGTGCTTGCCTACAAATCCTGACAACCTTGGTTCTAGTCCTCAGTACCCACACAGAGCTAGATGCCCAAAGTGGCACAATTGTCTGGATTTCATTTGCAGTGGCAGAAGGCCCTGGCACACCTATACTCACTCTTTCTTTCTCTCTGTTTCTGTCAAATAAATAAAAATTTCAAAAACTAAATAAAATAAAATTTCTAGTAAACATTTATTTTGCCCCAAATTTCAGTAAATACCTATGCTATGCAATATTTCTTTCCTTCCTCCTTCCTTCCTTTCTTTTTTTTTTTGGTTTTTGTGGTAAGGTTTTACTCTAGCCCAGACTGACCTGAAATTCACTATGTAGTCTCAGGGTGGCTTTGAATTCATGGTGATCCTCCTACTTTTGCCTCCCAAGTGCTGAGATTAAAGTCATGTGCCACCATGTCCAGCTCCCAATATTTCTTTTTTTTCCCTTTGTTTGGTTTTTCGAGGTAGGGTCTCACACTAGTCCAGGTTGGCCTGGAATTCACTCTGTCATCACAAGGGTGGCCTTGAACTCACGACGATCCTCTACCTCTGCCTCCCAAGTGCTGAGATTAAAGGCGTGCACCACCATGCCTGGCTCGCAATATTTCTTTAATACAGTGAAATTTAATCAGAATTATGATAATGCAAAAAGTATAGGAAAACTACCAACAATGATAGTTTTTGTCTTTTGTTTGGTTTTGTTTTTGCTTTTTATAGTTCCAAAATAACTAGAACACACTCTATAGTCCCAGGTTAAAAATAAATTCTTCCTTTTTGTTTTTTAAGTAATTTAGTAATTTGTTTTTATTTTTATTTTTTTTGAGGTAGGATCTCACTCTGGCACATGCTGACCTAGAATTCACTCTGTATTCTCAGGGTAGCCTCAAACTCATGGTGATCCTCCTACCTCTGTCTCCCAAGTGCTGAGATTAAAGGTGTGCCCCATCATGCCCAGCAAATTCTTCCTTTTAAAAATATTTGACTTTTATTTATTTATGAGAGAGAGAATGGGCACATCAGGGCCTCTAGCCACTACAAATGAACTCCATTCATGCACCACCTTGTGCGTCTGGCTTACATGGGGGATCTGGAGAGTTGAACATGGGTCCTTGGGTTTCGCAGGCAAGTGCATTAACCACTAAGCCATCTCTCCAGCCCCAATTTTTCTTTATTTTCTGAACTTCACAGTAACTTTTGTTTGAGGAAAGATGATGTATAGAGAAATAGCATTATTAAGCACAAAACACACTTTGAAAGCCTAAGTCACGATGGAGATTGACAACCCTGGAGAGGCGCTTCACAAGCACCTTTAGGCTGTGTTTATAAATGGCCTAACAGACTTGACCATGACTTGGCAAAACTGGCTGGTGATTCTTAGCACTGGGTAACCAGTTCAGCTGCTGCAGAACTTCCAGACTGCAGGAGCATGCTGCCTGGTTTTGCGACACTGTCGTCCACTTGATGCGTATGTGGAGACCTGGTCCTCATACATTTATAGGGTTAGCCAGACTTCATCTTTGCAAGATATCTCAGTCAATAATGTAAAGATAGATTTCTTGATTAAAATCAACGTTTACATAGAGGTTGTACACATTATTATAGTCAGCTTTCCATATCTCTGGATTATAAACCTAAAGATTCAAACACTAGGATACTGAACAGATTAAGAAAGTTACAGGGCTGGAGAGATGGGTTGGTGGTTAAGGTACTTGCCTACGAAGCTAAGGACACAGGTTTGATTCCTCAGTACCCACATAAGCCAGATATAGAAGGTGGTGCATGCATTTGGAATTTGTTCACAGGGGCTGGAGGCCCTGGAGCTCCCATTCTCTCTATCTGCTTCTTCCTTTCTCTTTCAAATAATAAATAAATAAATAAATTAAATAAATAGAGTTACTTTTGTACTGAACATTGGCAGATATATTTTCTGTGTCATAATGTCCTGAATAATAGTGTATCAACTAGTGCTGGAGAGATGGCTTCATGGTTAAAGTGCTTGTCTGCTAAGCCTAAGGACCTAGGTTTGATTCCCTAGGACCCACATTAGCCAGATGCACAAGGTGGTCTGGAGTTCATTTGCAGGGGCTGGAGGCCTTGGTGTACCCATTCTTTCTCTATCTGCCTCTTTCTCTCTCTCTCTCTTTTAAATGAATAAATACATAATACAATAAATTAAAAATGGTATACCTGGGGAGGTAATATGATGGAGAATGGAATTTCAAATGGGAAAGTGTGGGGGTGGGGAGGGAGGGAATTACCATGGGATATATTTTATAATCATGGAAAATGTTAATAAAAATTTAAAAATAAAAAAAATAAAAATAAATAAAAATGGTATACCAACTACTTATAAAGCCTCTACTCTGTTTTCAGTACTGTAAGTAATTTAGAGGTGATTTGAAGTATACATGAAGTGTGTAGATTGCATGCAAATACTATGATACTGATATAAAAGACTTGAATGTCTGGAGATTTTGGTATTCACAGGTAGTCCTGAAGCCAATCCTTGTGGAGTCTGGGGCACTGAAGGCTGACTCTATTTTGGAATTGTTGAGAGTATAAGAGCAGGATTAGTAGTCACTATTATTAACCAGGGAGGCAAAATCAGCAACCAATCAGAACAGGAAAAGAAGGAGCCGCCACAGTTTGGACACCCACTAGTTTTCTTTTGCAATGAATTGCAGCCACCTGAATCATCTGTCTTTTCCTTCATAAACCCATCATTAACTCAGATCTATGGTTCTGGTACAACTTCCTGGCTGAACTGGGAAAGGAATCAGATAAGATAACTAAAAATGTCATTCCCAGGTGCCATGCAAATACCCATATATTAGCCCTTGCAGTGGGAGGAGGGGATCAAAAGAAAAAAGGGGGAAGTAGGAGAACAAGAAGTAATAGTGTGGTATGCTACGTGTCTTCTCCTTTAACTGAAACTGAGGTAGAGTGAAAGAAGTAGCTCAAAAGGTTACGAGAGAGGACAAATATTTCTCAGCCACTAGATTTTTCAGAAAAGGTTTCTATCAAGTTGAACGGTGACTGTCAAGGCACAATAAGTCTGTAACTGCTCTGGGGGGTACAACAGGCCTCTGTTGCTAAGACTGGATGTTTCTGTAAGAGATCATGGTCAGGAAGACCCGCAGCAACATGATGGGCATCAGAGCTGAGCTTGGCAGCCAGCAGCCTTCTGCCTCAGATCTGTGCCTGATAATATAAGTGCAAACATACAAGGGAATTCCGGGCATTTCATCACAACTGCTTCAAGTTGGTTTTGCTATTATCTAAAAACATTTTCCTTTTTCCTGGAAAGTTTGCCTGAAAGGTAAATTTTAAAGACATTTTTTACTAAACTCAAATGGGGAAAAGAAGCAGGCCTACGTGAAATAAGACAAATTTGTTCAGAAAAGTCTACTAGAGTCGGGCATGGTGGCTCATGCCTATAGTCCCAGGACTCAGAGGTTAAAGCAGGAAGACACAATAGCCATGAATTTGAGACCAGTCTGGGGTTCACAGTGAAAAGAAAAGTCTGTTAGACTGAAAAAAACAAGATGGGGAAGATGAGTGTCATGCTGCACCCCTTTAATCCCCACACTCCAGAGGCTGAGGTAGGAGGGTCACCATAAATTCAAGGCTAACCTTGTGAGTTCTAGATCAGTCTGGGCTAGGGTGACAGCCTGTGGAGGTGGGGCTGGGGAGATGGCTGAGCAGGACATAGCTTGGCCATTAAAGTTGTTTGCTTATAAAGCCTGCTGGCCCAGGTTCAATTCGCCTGTACCCACATAAAGCCCAATGTACAATGTGGCACATGTGTCTGGAGTTTGTTTGCATTGGCAAGAGGCCTTGGTACGCCCATTCCCAACCTCACCCCCCCACCATCCAGCTCTTTCTCAATTTCTCTCTCAAATAAATAAATAAAAATGTTTGTTTTTTTTAATGAAGGGATTAGAGAGGTGACTCAGTGGATAAAGGTACTTGCTTTGCAAACCAAGATGGCCTGGGTTAGACTCCCCAGTACCCACATATGGCCAGGTACCCAAAAAGGCACACACATCTGGAGTTTCTTTGCAGTGGCTGGAGGTCCTGGTCCACTCATACTAACACTCTCTCTGCCTCTTTGTCTCTTTCTCTAAAATAATAAATAATAATATTTTTAAAAATGGGGAAAAGGATGGGTTTTCAAGATTCTATCATGATATACTTTTTATTCTGGGGAAGAATATTTAGAGCTTCTATTATAAATGAAAATAGCTGCTAATCCTTATTTTGCAGTTTGCTTTGTTAGAAAGCACAGTGACCAGCCAGGACAGCAATGAACCAAGTGCTGAGCGCCAGTGAGGTATTGTTTGCAATTTTTAATTAAGCAATCCCTGCAAACATCTTTTTTCTTTTTCTTTAGTATTAGGAGGAAAGGAAATGGTCACATTCTGGGGCCTTGTGTAGAAAACCAGAAAAGGCTTTCTCTTTCCAATGAGATTGCAAAGCAGCGATGTTAGGAGGCAGCGCCTGGCCGGCCGGCCCTCAGTATTCCTCAGGATTGCTTGATTGTAAGTCTCGCAAATACGAATCAATTATGTTTGGAGGCACACCTTGTAAGAGGAGCCTGCAGAAGGACAGCCCACCTAAGGAGGACAAACAAATGGAGAAAAAAAAAAAAGTCAAAACCATCTATATGAAACATCACCGGAAGAGACTGCTGGACTAGCTGCCTGCTAATGTGACTCATCATGTTCCCACTAACTACAAAAACTCTTTCAGTCCCTGTTTGAAAATCTCCTGGTTTTCGTTCATTTAGAATTGTTGGCATCTAGTCGGAAAAGCAAGTTCCTGGCAGACCCACTGCAATTTATCCCCTCTACGATTGTTCAATCTTAGTTTGAATTCCTAAATGGTTGAAAGGGCCGACTGCCCATGCAGAGGTTTTGTGACTAGACGATTTGAAAGTTCTGACTGAATGGCACGATCAATGCATACCATGTTCTGGGGCGGTGGGAAGGTCTGTTTCCAGTTTGTTAATGCTTTTTTGTATTAATGACAAAAGTGTTTTTTTTTTTTCCTTTTTTTTTTTGACGGAGGGTCTAATTCACACAGTTCTAAACTCACTATGTGGCTCAGGCTGTGCCTCCTTCCATCCTTTCCATGGTGACCCGCCTACACCAGCCTCCTGAGTGCTGGGATTGTAAGCATGAGTCACAATAAGTTTTTTTATTTAAGCACATTGAAAAAGAAAAGGGTATTTGTTTCAACTTTGGCCTCTATAAACTGTCAAAAGTGCAAAAATTGGAACTATTTGATTAAAAATAGGTTCAATATTTTCTGAAGATAATGAAATGCCAAACTAATATTTCATACCTACCGTGTGAGTTTCTGAATCATATTAAAAATATAAGTATCATTCAAGAGAA
The DNA here is from genome assembly GCF_020740685.1 of Jaculus jaculus. Classification (NCBI taxonomy): domain Eukaryota; kingdom Metazoa; phylum Chordata; class Mammalia; order Rodentia; family Dipodidae; genus Jaculus; species Jaculus jaculus. The sequence continues at coordinate 144,640,948 of NC_059107.1, read as the reverse complement.
AATCCATGAAAAACAAGACCCCACTGTCCTTTGACAAAGTGCTTCACTACTTGCTAATGAATTCATGACCAGACAAAAGCAGCATGCTGTGTGAACATTCTTAAAACTCCTTGAATGCAAATTTGAGAAAGTCATTCTCCTTTTAAAAATATCAAGTCACATATTGGTAGAAATGATGCCACTTATATACATGTCCATTCCTTGATGCAAAGAATTCAGAATGCGTGGGGGTATCATACATTTTCATCCACATTAAGTGCTTTGATGCGTGCTCTGCATTCAACAACTTGCTTCATTTCAGCAGAAAATTGTGATTAATAAATACTAGACATTAATCCCAAGACAGAAATGCAAATTAAAACTACAAAGTTAGCAATTTTAAAGTCCATGTTCATTGGATTACATGATGACAATCATGCCATACTCCACAGGCATATGACATTCATAAGCTTCATATGCCAAAACCATATGAAAGCTTACCTTAGATGACAATATACATTCAAAAATCCTTACTGTGCTACAACTAAGGGAAGGAGAGAAAGAGAAAGAGAGAGAGAAAGAGAAGTTGTGAGCATTAATCAAATGCTAACACCAAAGCTGAGTACTTGTTGAAGATATAATTATGGTCATAATTATGATAAGGTGGTTTCATTAATCCTTAGTCAGGTGAAAGAAATAGAAAAAAATCGAGTGAAGGGTAAGGATCCAGTCACTTCAAAAGGATCATTAATACAAAAAATTATTAATATGCACAACCACTTTGCCAGAATAGGTGGCAAAGCCAATCTGATGGTATAGTGAATATTTATGGTAAGAGCTTCCAAACCATTAGCTTAAAAAAATCCTACAACATATATATATTGTGTTTTTCAACAAAAGAAAAACATTGACAGTATAAAAAATGTTAGTGTTCATATATATATGTTGAAATTCCAAAAGGCAAAATTATCAAGTATAAACCTTGGGCTATTGTATTCTAGAATATTCTATTTGGTACAGGTGACATATAACTGATCTAACTAAATGCAAGTCTGCAACTTGGACTACAAAGTGACTAAATGTGTAACTTACAAAACATTAAAGGAAGAAGTCTATTTTTTTTCTTTCTAAAGCTGACATTTTCTCTGGAAGTTAAGAAAGCTAATATTGTAAACTCAGGCACAGATGAATATCAGAGTTTACATCAAGCTACTTACTCAGCCCCTGAAGAATTTTTCATTAGCTCTTCCAAACAGGGGTGAGCCACATACGTACAATAGGACCTGATTTATTACCTAATGCATTTTGTTGAAGGTCTAAAACTTCCCTCCTTTTACATGTATAAACATGAAATGCTTACATCCCATGATAATGTCCAGTAGCTAAACAGTTTACAGATATCATATTGGTGAATTTGTACTGGCAAGATCTTATGTATAAGCACTTTCAAATATTGGACTGATCTTTGTTTTTTCTCTCTATTCAAATGCACACAGTAGGCTGAAGATGTAGCTCAGTGGTAAGAGCATTTGCCTAGTATGCATGAGGTCCTGGGTTCAATTCCCAGTGCCACTGAAAAAAAAAATGCACAGAGCTGTTTATTTATTTATTACAACTTAGCAGGTTTAAAAATGTTCAGTTTCTAAATTTCATCATGTATCTAAATTTCCTATGCTGTAAACTATCTTAAGTGAGCAACATGTCTTAATATATTTGAAAAATGAAATTATTAAGTAAAAAGTCATTGATTCCAAAGTTGTGATAGTCATACTCTGTAAAATGTTACCTTCAAATGTAACTTTCTGCATTATTGAGTCATGTGTATGGTATTTAATATTCTGATAAAATGTATTGCTTCTACACTATTTAATATCCTTGAATAATTTGGCCTTCCTTGTTCATGGCATAAACGCTGTATGCCATGAATTGCTAAGAAATTCAATTAAAAGCAAACAGGAAAGTCAAGCTTTACATGCAAAATGCATTTTCATGTAAGAGGAATGGAACAAAAAATAGAAATATCCAGTGGGATATGAGCTTTTTAAACCTGTTGCTGCCCCTCCAGGAAGACTGGCTGTCCAGGGGTATCTACTCCTTGATATATCACTGCAGAATTAGAATATTTGGACCAGTATTTATTTGTTCTCAGTGACATTCTTACCTCTGTTTTTTTTTTTTTACACAGCTTAACTTGCTTCACCTCTTATCAGATAACAATCTGATGATAAACAATCTTCACTTTATTTTTAGGACCAAAATCTTTCATCAAGAAATAAATCACAGCTGATATCTTATCATAAATTTTAATATTAGAATACAGTATTCTCATTATTAAGTTCAAGAATCATACAACTTGCCATACAATTACTTAAAAGAATATAATGTCTACATGCATAATATTACTTGCTTTTATAGAAGGCCCCATTATTAAAACGCTTATGAAATTATAATTTTATATCATTAACAACATTTAGTTATTTTTCAAAGCACAAGTATGCATATATATGTATATATATTTATGTATACTTGCATATTTGTAGGAGATGCTGATATTTAAGTATCAATAATACTTTGGAACAATTGAGGATAGAGTTTTCAAAACCAGATGACTTGTAAATGGGACCTTAATCATTCCTTAAAGCTAATAAAGCAGCTATTTCAATAGTCTGCTGAAGATTTTTCCATCATAATATATGCTTTATGCTTTACGAGATAAAAATATTTTTCTATTTATGAATTACTGTATACCTGAAGGCTGACAGAAATCATGAGAAAGAAAAGTTACACAAGGATGTTACTTTACCAAAGATGTTTCTTGTACTGTATTTATACTAAATTTAGAATTAAAATGTTACTTTTCAAAAATACTCTAAGCACTTACTCTGAATTTATAAACAGATATTTACAAAGCCATATTTCTGACTTTTAGATTATAATTACTCCAGTTTAGACAGATAGAAAAAATAAAATACTTGGGTTATCATAGAATAGTTATTTATAAACAGATATTTACAAAGCCATATTTCTGACTTTTAGATTATAATTACTCCAGTTTAGACAGATAGAAAAAATAAAATACTTGGGTTATCATAGAATAGTTAAGAATAAGAGAAAACACATTAGGATCATGTCATCTACTCTCTCATGATGTTCTTTTTCTGTAGAGATTTCTCATGGTCTTTCAAAGGAGGTTTTGATTGTTGAGAAAAGTTTCAGAATAAAAACTATAGTGATTAATAAGAAATTTGATTAAGATGTCAGTTTATGCCCAGATTCATTTACTAGATAAATCCTTATGTGTTTTCTTGGTCTATATTAGACGCAACATTTCTTAAATAAGATGCATACTTACAAATTCTCTAGAAATTTTAAAATATATGTATGGTATGTTCTATATGTATAATATCACATACTAAATTAGCAAATCTTCCCATACTTATATGTTTATATAGGAAGTTTCCATGGGAATTCCTTAATTATAGTTTCACTAGATGAATCATATACTATTTACAGATGAACTATGTAACTACAGCAACAATTATTTGAGTTTATTCATTTGTACCATGCTAACTAGCAAGAATTGTAAAAGATAAGGGAAAACAAGCTGACTTAAATAATCAAATGAAGCTGAGTGACCGCAGGATTTAAAAATATTCTGTCCCGCCAACTCTGCCCTAGTCAGAGCATCTTCTCAAGTAGTTTGGATTTTGCAATAAGAGCATCATTCTTTTAATGTTAGCCTATGGATGAGATCTTGGGTGACATACCTTTCACCTCCAGTTTGCACTCAATCTCCACTGTCCCAAGTTCATTGACAGCTTTGCAGCAGTAAGTGCCTCCATCATAAGGGCTGGGCTTACGGATTTCCAGGGTACAGACGCCCTGGTTACTGAACATCCTGTATCTTGGGTCATCCACAATAGCCACTTTGTTTTTCATCCAGGTGATTTTGGGCTGAAGTTCAGATTGAAGAAAGCTCAGTCAAAGCCTATCTGCCTGTAGCATGTTAACACACTCTCCAATCCAGTGACACAATTTTAAAGCATGGCTTAGAAAGAAAGCACATCTAAGAAAAACAGACAATGACTTGGGCACTGTTTCTTTCAAACTCTACTGAGCGCTTGGCAAGAACACACTTGGGGAGCTCTGAAGAACAAAGGCAGACTTGTTCAGAGGCTATTTTAGAGCAATCTTCCTGGATGGATTCAGTTGCATTTCAATTTGCTCTGCTTGGGTACAGAGTTTTCAGTCGTAAGATGAACGTGTTCTGGGCCTCTAATGTACAGCATGCTTGATGATGGATGTGCTGATCTGATGGTGACAATCATCAAACGTTGTCCACATCAAATTAGCATGCTGTGCACCTTGAGTATATATGCTTATTTGCCAACAAAATCTTTCCAAATTTTAAATATTTTGATTATTTATTCGAGAGTGACAGAGAGAGAGAGAAAGAGCCAGACAGAGAGAGAGAATGGGCACGCCAGGGCTTCCAGCTACTGCAAACAAACTCCAGACACGTGCGCCCCCTTGTGCATCTGGCTAACGTGGGTCCTGGGGAATGGAGCCTCGAACTGGGGTCCTTAGGCTTCACAGGCAAGCGCTTAACAGCTAAACCATCTCTCCAGCCCATATTTCCAAATTTTAAAAACTGATCTGCATGAGTATGATGTAAATTCATCAGAGACAGTTAGGTTACTAAGTCTTTTTCAGAGAATTCTCCAAAGGTGTTGTGACGATCTGGTTTTCGCCTTTCCTGTTCCTGAGATTTTCTTCTAATTCTCTATAGGCTACCTACACCTCTTCCTCACTTCACCTCCTCTCTGATAATGTGAATTCATCATCTGTGGTAGTAGAGAGGCTCCAGCCAGATAATACAGGATCAGCAATGACCTGGTCACCCAGAAGTAACCATACTCCTTGCCTTGTCATCTACATTTGTAACCATTGATCCTCCCCACTCCTTTCCCCTGTCTACTCCTCTGTAAACACACACCCTCCACATTCTCACTCTACCCCTGCTGTATTATTTTGTCTTGCTTGGAGCTTAGAGTTGGTGTCTTTTCTGTCTCCTTCACCCAGTCCTCTCTCCCTTCCACTTTTCAAATGGGAGCATTTCCTGAGGCTCACATCTTGGTCCCCAGATTTTCACTCATTACCCTCTTTCCTCAGTGATACCCCTTTGTAGAGTTGTTCCAATGAATTAAGCATAGCATGTCCATGCTGACTCCCCAGTAGACAGCAGCAGCACTCCCCTTCCTCCTAAGCTGTGGTGAAAGTCTCCACCTGCTTCCCTATTCTTCTCACGTGGTTGGACTAACATCACTCACATGTACACCATGATTCAGCATATTCTTCTCATGCTCAGTCTACTTCTCCCTCTGACTTCTCTATTTCTGTTCAAGATATTTACAGGAAATGTACCACTAGCACAATTTTCAAAATTCAAGGAGAATTTCCCTGAGTGCTACTCACAGATGGGGATATATGTCTCTATGGACAATGTTCATTAATTCATTGCTATTTTGAACATCAACATGAAGCTTGAAATCCTGTCTAAATCTCTTCAGTCAGTTATGATCTCTTCCATCTTAGCGCTCTGGGTCCTCATCAAAGCACATTTTATAATCTTCTTTGCATTACAGTAGAATTGCTATTATAGAACTCTGGATCATACCTGACATCTGATCAACTTGATTTTTCAGGTGGAATAGAATTTACTTTCATGTCCTTAGCTCTCAATTATTTTTTTTTTTTTTGTTTGTTTATTTTTGCTTTTGGTTTCCGAGGTAGGGTCTTGGTCTAGCCCAGGTTGACCTTGAATTCACTATGTACTCTCAGGGTGGCCTCGAACTCACAGCAATCCTCCTACCTCTGCCTCCCAAGTGCTGGGATTAAAGGCATGTGCCACCACGCCCGGCTAACTCTCAATTCTTTTAAAAGCATGTGGTTTTCAGGGCTGGATAGATGGCTTAGAAGTTAAGGTGCTTGCCTGTGAAGCCTAAGGATCCATGTTCAACTCTGCAGATCTACATAAGCCAGACACACAAAGGTGAGGCAAGTGCAAGGTTGCACATGCCTACTACGTGCCACCAGTGTCTGGAGTTCAGTTGCAGCGGCTGAGACCCTGGTGCACGGATTCTCTCTCCCTCTGTCTCCCTCTCTTTCTCTCTCTAAAATAAATTTTTTTTTTTTTTTCCCTTGGTTTTTCGAGGTAGGGTCTCACTCTAGCCCAGACTACCTGGAATTCACTATGGAGTCTCAGGGTGGCCTTGAACTCACAGTGATCCTCCTACCTCTGCCTCCCAAGTGCTGGGATTAAAGGCATATGCCACCATGCCCGGCTAATTTTTTTTTTTTTTTTTTTTTTTGAGGTAGGGTCTCTAGCCTAGGCTGACCTGGAATTCACTATGTAATCTCAGGGTGGCCTTGAACTCACAGCGATCCTCCTACCTCTGCCTCCCAAGTGCTGGGATTAAAGGCATTTTGCCACCATGCCTGGCTCTAAAGTAAAAATTCCTTAAATTATGTGGCTATCTTTAGAAGTTATTTATTAGTTAATAAAGAAACATAGCAGTTTTTATTATAACATTTGAATAGTATAATTATCCACAAACAACACTCTCCATTCCCTTCATCCCAGAAAGACCCAAATAGCAGTTGAAAGGCCCATTTATCCTGCTACTTACCATTATAACATGAAAAAAAATAGGGGCTTTGAAATCATATATTTAAGTATTGTGACTAAAACAAACAAACAAAAAACAACCATGGTACCTTAGGGTTTCCTCTCACACTGCAGTTCAGGGTGGCGTTGTAACCAGCTATCGCATAGGTGTTAACCAAAGGTTGAGTAAACATGGGTGCCTCTGTGAAATCAAAGTCGTTGTACACTGGATTTTTGTAGATTTTACCTTAAAAAGAAGTATTGAAATATAGTTCAATATACACATTGTTATGAGAATGGCATACTTTCTATGTCATTCAAATGTTCCTGACCTTAGAGGAGCATGAGCAATGTGCCATGCCATAGACTCTGAAGGGCACACATCTACAACCAATTGCATAGCAAGCGGAGAGCCACAGTGTACCTGACAGTAAAACAGATTCTGAGAGAGACAGACACAGAGAGAAAGACAGATAGAGGGAGAGAGAGAGAATGGGCGCGCCAGGGCTTCCAGCCTCTGCAAACGAACTCCAGACGCGTGCGCCCCCTTGTGCATCTGGCTAACGTGGGACCTGGGGAACCGAGCCTCGAACCGGGGTCCTTAGGCCTCACAGGCAAGCGCTTAACCGCTAAGCCATCTCTCCAGCCCTCTTACTGAGTTCTTTGATCAGAAATGTTTTTATTAAAAAAAAATTTTTTTTTTTCTTTTCAAGGTAGGGTTTCACTCTAGTCCAGGCTGACCTGGAATTCAATATGTAGTCTCAGGGTGGCCTCGAACTCACAGTGATCCTCCTACCTCTGCCTCACGTGTGCTGGGATTAAAGATGTGTACCACTACACCTGGCTATTGAAATATTTTTATGATATTTATTTATGAAAGAGAGAGCGAGAACAAGAGCAAGAGTGAGAGAGAGAGACAGCATACCAGAGATTCTTGCTACTACAAACTCCTGATACATGTGACACTTTGTGCATCTGGCTTTACGTGGGTACTGGAGACTTGAACATGGGCCAGCAGGCTTTGCAAGTAAGTGAGTAATTGTCTCTAACTGCTGAGCCACTTCCTCAGCCCTAATCAGAAACGTGCTGTAATGTGAAAAATACAATGAGGGGCTGGAGAGACTGTTCACTGGTTAAGTCACTTGCCTGAAAAACCCAATAACCTGGGTTCAACTCCCTAGTCCCCACATAGAGCCAGATGCACAAAGTGGCACATGCATCTGGAGTTTGTTTGCAGTGGCTGGAGGCCCTGGCACTCCCATTCTCTCTCTCTCTCTCTCTCTGCTTGCAAACAAATAAAATATTTTTAAAGAATACAATGAAGACTTCAGAGTGATAGAGGATGAGGTAAAATGACGCAGCTAGAAGTCAGCATCTCTTTTCTCTGCGGTGACTCCCACGCTCTGCTACACTGAAGGTGTCCAAGAGTAACAGAAATCCAAGAAGCAGTTGTGGGCTTCTCCCCATCCCTGTGACATTTACATTTATAGACAAAACCACCAGAATGCATTGAAGCTTCAATTTGTAAAACCTACAATAATGCTCTAACTTCTCTTGGACATTTTTACTTGTAACGTAGAAATTGTACTTGAGCATTGTTACCATAATTTTTCGTATGGTCACTCTTTCCTTACCTCTCAGCCCATCTCCCTGTCTTTCAGTCTTCCCCAAGGAGCCAGCCAAGGATCCCGAATGTCAGTCTACCCCAACTCACCATCCTTGGCAATCACAGCACTCTCCTTAGTCATTGTCGCATCCTCGCTCAGGCCACACATGTTTTCGGCAAAGACCCGGAAATAGTATTCGTTTCCTATGACTAGTTCAGTAATGGTGGCGTTGGTTCGGTGGTAATGTTCAATGACGGTGAACCATTCCTGAGAGGAAAAAAAAAAAAAAAAAAGATAGTAATCTGTGGAAATTCAACTGAAATATATGCATTTCCTAGCTACTAGTTAGGGTAAAAGGACATCCTATTAAAGAGAAAACAAACACTAACTTCAAAAAAAATTATTTTTATTTATTTAGGTATTTATTTGACAGAGAAAGAGGGCAAGAGAGAGAAAGAGAGAATTAGGTGCACCAGGGCCTCCAGCCACTGCAAACCAACTCCAGAAATGTGTGCCCCTTTGTGCATCTGGCTAATGTGGGCCCTGGGGAATCAAACCTGGGTCCTTTGGCTTTGCCGGCAAACATCTTGGGCTAAGCATCTCTCCAGCCCAGACACTAACTTTTATGCCAAGAGCAATGACAGTGCATATTAATACTTCACACTGTACTTTACAATGCCATTTAATTTTCATTTACATTTGATTTGTATAACCTAGATGCCATTTTCTAGGTTCTTTCCTCCCCCCCCCCCAAGGCAGGTTCTCACTCTAACCCAGGCTTACTTTGAATTAACTATGTAGTCTCAGGCTGGCCTTGAACTCATGGTGACCCTCCTACCTCTGCCTCCCGAGTGTTGGGATTAAAGGCATGTGCCACCATGCCCAGCCCCATTTTCTGTTATCTTTGCTTTTTTTTTTAAACTATACAATGTCCATCATAAACTTATCTATCCTCTGACCTGTCTATCTTTCATTGTAGAACAAGCATAATTATGGAGCTGAAGTGACAACTTTTCTAGAGGAAGAGATGAAGCCAAGTCACCACAGTAAAATCAATGGCTCAGCCTTTAATCCCAGCACTCGGGGGGGCAGAGGTAGGAGGATCGCCATGAGTTTGAGGCCACCCTGAGACTACAGAGTGAATTCCAGGTCAGCCTGGGCTACAGTGAGACCCTACCTTGAAGAAAAAAAAAAAAAAAAGATGAATCAGTGGTGTTCCGCAAACTTAGTCCATATGAATTTTGGGTCTTTCAGATACGGCATCCTCCCAGCCTGTTTCTCCTCTCACTACACTTCCACTTTGACCACCCTGCATGGCCTTAACTTGGCTGCTTTTTCTCTATAGGACTTATCACTTTATCCTACATATGTACTTTTATTTTGCTTGTTTGCTCTCTACCTCCTGATTAAATGGATATGCCATTAACATAAAGCTTGACTTTTCCTCTCACTTCACAGAGCCTATCACACAGTACCTGGCACCTAGTACATACAGTGTGCAGAATAAAAAAAATTTAAAATATTTTTATTTATTTGTAAGTAGAGAGAGAATGGGTGCGTTAGGTCCTTCAGCCACTGCAACTGAAGTCAGGATGCGTGTGTCCCACTTTGTGCATCTGGCTTTATGTGGGTACTGGGGAATGGAACTCAGCCTGATAGGCCTTGCAACCAAGTGCCTTAGCCACTGAGCCATTTCTCCAGCCCCCAAGTTGATTTAGTACTGAATGAATTAGTGAAAGTTACATTAAAATTTTTAAATGATTTCTTTACTTATGCCAAAAAAATGGTGGCTTCATCACAATTGCATCAAAAAAAATAAAATACCTTGGAATAAACCTAACTAAGGAAGTAAAGAATCTATACAATGAGAACTTTAAGACACTCAAGCGAGAAATTGCAGAAGACACTAGAAAGTGGAGAAACATCCCTTGTTCCTGGCTTGGAAGAATCAATATCGTGAAAATGGCAATCTTACCTAAAGCAATCTACACATTTAATGCAATCCCTATCAAAATTCCAAAGGCTTTCTTCATGGAAATAGAAAAAACAATCCAAAAATTCATTTGGAATCATAAAAAACCTCGAATATCTAAAATAATACTGAGCAACAAAAAAGAGGCTGGTGGTATCACCATACCTGATTTTAACCTATACTACAGAGCCATAGTAACAAAAACAGCATGGTACTGGCACAAAAACAGACATGTAGATCAGTGGAACAGAATAGAGGACCCAGATGTAAGCCCAAGTAGCTATAGCCACCTGATATTCGATAAAAATGCCAAAAATACTCATTGGAGAAGAGACAGCCTCTTCAGCAAATGGTGTTTTGAAAACTGGATAAATATCTGCAGAAGGATGAAAATAGATTCTTCTATCTCGCCATGCACAAGAATTAAGTCCAAATGGATTAAAGACCTTAACATCAGACCGGAAACTTTGAAACTGCTAGAGGAAAAAGTAGGGGAAACCCTCCAACATATTGGTCTTGGCAAAGACTTTCTAAATACAACCCCAATTGCTCAGGCAATAAAACCACAGATTAACCACTGGGACCTAATGAAATTACAAAGATTTTGCACCGCAAAGGACACAGTGAAAAAAGCAAAGAGGCAACCTACAGAATGGGAAAAAATCTTCGCCAGCTATATATCTGATAAAGGATTAATATCTAGGATATACAAAGAACTCAAAAAGTTAACTAATAAGGAATCAAACAGGCCAATCAAAAAATGGGCTAAGGAGCTAAATAGAGAGTTCTCAAAGGAAGAAATACGAATGGCATATAAGCACCTAAAAAAATGTTCTACGTCACTAGTCATCAGGGAAATGCAGATTAAAACTACACTGAGATTCCATCTCACTCCTGTCAGATTGGCCACCATCATGAAAACAAATGATCATAAATGTTGGCGGGGATGTGGAAAAAAAGGAACCCTTCTGCACTGCTGGTGGGAATGCAATCTGGTCCAGCCATTGTGGAAAACAGTGTGGAGGTTCCTAAAGCAGCTAGAGATTGATCTACCATATGACCCAGCTATAGCACTCCTAGGCATATATCCAAAGGACTCATCTCATTTCCTTAGAAGTACATGCTCAACCATGTTTATTGCTGCTCAATTTATAATAGCTGGGAAATGGAACCAGCCTAGATGTCCCTCAACAGATGAGTGGATAATGAAGATGTGGTACATTTATACAATGGAGTTCTACTCAGCGGTAAAGAAAAATGAAGTTATGAAATTTGCAGAAAAATGGATGGACCTGGAAAGTATTATACTAAGTCAGGTAACCCAGGCCCAGAAAGCCAAGCGCCACATGTTCTCCCTCATATGGGGATCCTAGCTACAGATGACTGGGCTTCTGTGTGAGAATGAAAATACTTAGTAGCAGAGGCCAGTAAGTTGAAAAGGAGACATAAAGGGTGGAGAAAGGAAGGGAGGAGGATACTTAATAGGTTGATATTGTATATATGTAATTACAATGATTGTAATGGGGAGGTAATATGATTGAGAATGGAATTTCAAACGGGAAAGTGTGGGGGTGGGGAGGGAGGGAATTACCATGGGATATATTTTATAATCATGGAAAATGTTAATAAAAATTTAAAAAAAAAAAAAAAATGGTGGCTTCAATGTATGCCTTGCAGCCATGAAGGACCACATTATACTACAGGTATTTAGTATTATTAACAGAGAAAATATGTCTGCTAACAAAAACCACATTTCATAAAAGAGAAGTATTTTCCTTGGAATTTCAGGGCCATCATTATTTATGAATTTTGGGATAATATGAGCACCAAACCAATGCAGTTATGCCTTTCTTCATTCTCAAAGCACTTCATACAATCCTTTATGGTATTGGCTTATCATTTGGTCTCATGTATTTCTTCTTGCTTTAACTAGAGTTTCTTAAAGCATTATGTTTAAAATTTTTAAAAATATTTTATTTACTTGAGAGACGGAGAGAATATAAGTGAGAATGGGTTTGCTATGGCCTCCTGCTTACTGCAAATGAACTTCAGACACATGCCACTTAGTGTTTCTGGCTTTACATGGGTCTTGGGGAATTGAACCCAGGCTGTCAGGCTTTGCAAGCAAGTGACTTTTAACTGCTGAGCCATCTCTCTGGCCCTAAAAAGTTATTTATTTAGTTAAGAGTGGGAAAGAGGGGGGAGAGAGAGAGAGAGAGAGAGAGAGAGAGAGAGAGAGAGAGAGAGAGAGAGAATGGGCATGCCAGGGCTTTCAGCCACTGCAAACGAACTCCAGACACATGTGCCACCTTGTGCATCTGGCTTACGTGGGTACTGGGCAATAGAACCAGGGATCTTTGGCTTTGCAGGCAAGTACCTTAACTGCTAAGCCATCTCTCCACTCCCCTAAAAAGTTTTGATTTAGCACTGCAACAGTAAGAGGATAGAAAGGTGAACATCTGGGCACACATGGAAGGAGCAGTGATGGGAGGTAGCAAGGACTTTGGGGGCGCAGATGCAGAACTACGTCTGCAGCTCTGAGGAAACCTTGCGGAGCTGATGTCCTCTGGAGGAGAACTGGCGCGGGAGCGCTTTCTGGTCTCTAGGTCTGTTCCTGCTAAAGTACAGTGAAACCCCGCGCCACACCTCAATCACATGGGGAGGTAGGAAAGTCCTGGCCCATGTGGACTTGGCTGGAGATCTAAGATGAATGATGTGATGGTATAATGTGGTAAAGGAATGGGGATGCTGTGTTAGGGGCCATCTATAGGGACTGTGGTGCCTTGGGATTCATTGCCAGTCTCTGGCCTGAGTTCCAATAAAAGCCCTCATTGCAAAGGAACTCCAAGACATTGAAATGTGTCTCTTACAAGGTCATCCATTAGCCTAGCTCTCAGGTGTTCAGGCTTAGGTGAAAGATGTTGGTCACTTTAAATGCCTAATCTTGTATTTTCATGTCATACCTACTCAGGAACAAAAAGCCATAGGAAATAAGTGGCCTAAAATCCCTTTCTGTCACATAAGACTGCTTTGTCCAGCTTTGTTTCCTTCTTCTATAAAGCCACTTTGGTTTTATAACCTAAGGTTTTACTGAGTCTAAAAGTATAAATTCGGAAGACTTCCTGCCATTATCATTCACCATGATGTTTCATTATAAGGATGAACAAGATTCCTATTCCATTGTGTCTAGACATTCTTTTATTCACTCATTCCTTCTCAGGTATGAGGAGGCAGTGTGTGAATTCTCATTCCTCCTTCAACAAATTCTGGGAATTTCTTGCAAGTCACTGATCCTCTTCTGAGCCTCATTTTACTCATCTATAAAATATAGGTTGTAGCTAATCATTACTCTGAGTTATGTCTTGAACACATTAGGCTGGTTGCCCTCACAATATGCTATAACTTTTAGCATCTCACCTGCCTAGCTGGTGTCTATCTGAAAAAGAAAATAAACTATGGACTGGAGAGATGGCTCAGCTGTTAAGGTGTTTGCCTGCAAAGCCTAACAGCTGGGTTCTATTCCCCAGTACCCACATAAAGCCAGATGCACAAAGTGGCATATGAGTCTGAAGTTCATTTGCAGCAGCTGGAGACCCTGGAGAGCCCATTCCCTTCATCTCTCTTCTCTGTCTCTCTCTGCTTGCAAAATATAAGTAAAAATATTTTTTTTAAAAAAACTTGTAAAACCATAAGGCTCTACCATCTAACATCGATTTCACAAGGAGAGTTGCATAGGTGTGAATGTGAGTCAGAGCAGAGTGAGCAAATGTTTGTGGAATGACCGGAGTCCTTGACTTCACTGAGCATTTATATCACCAGCTGCTATAGACTCTCAGCTTTATAATGACTAAGCAAGGTAAAGATTTGTGCTGTATTCTATAGAAAAGAAAACGGAGGCCAAGGAGGGCAAGGGTTATGCACAGTATCTTAAATGACAACACTGGGGTAACCCCAAAGGTCCCACCCTTCCTGCTGGGCCCCATCAATTCTCTATGGTCTTCGCAGGCTTCTCACGCCACCTCCATTACCTCGGAGGAGCGCGGCTCTCTGTGGCCGCTGCTGGGTCAGAGAAGCAGCCTTACTCACCATGCTCTTCTTGTCCGCCTTCTGGATGGTGTACCCCGTGATGGCCGCGTTGCCGTCGTCTTTCGGTGGTGTCCACGTCAGGGCAACATTCTCCCCCCAGACATCTTCAATGTTCACAGCTTGAGGAGGCCCTGGGCGGTCTGCAGGACGAGGTCATGTCATCAGTATGCCATCACTTCCCCTCTCAATCTATGCCCTGTTACACGAGGACGTCCTTAAATGTCCTTGTCCCTGTTACAGGAGACCATGGGGGCCCCCGAGAACACACACTTCCTTCCATTCAAATGGTGTCTGGCCAGAGCAACTCCTCTCAACTTAGCCAAATCCCCCAAATCAAGTCAGAAACCTTTTACCCAAAGACAGGCTCACCAGAAGAAGTTGCCCCTTTGGTTAGAGACTGTCAGGAAACAAGGTTTCTTTTTTCTTTTCTTTTGCTTTTTTTTTTTTGTTGTTGTTGTTTATTTTTATTTATTTATTTGAGAGCGACAGAGAGAAGAGGCAAAGAGAGAGAGAGAGAGAGAGAGAGAGAGAGAGAGAATGGGCGCGCCAGGGCCTCTAGCCACTGCAAACGAACTCCAGACACATGCACTACCTTACCTTGTGCTTATGTAGGACCTGGAGAATCAAACCTGGGTCCTTAGGCTTTGCAGGCATACGCCTTAACCACTAAGCCATCTCTCCAGCCCTCCACTTTATTTTTTTGAGACCGGGTCAGTCACTAAGCCTAGAGCTCATTGAGTCAGTTAGAAAGCAAGTCTCAGGGATCCTTCTGTCTGCCTCCTCAGGGCTGGGATTATAGACATGTGCCATCACATGAGCCTTTTTTACAAGGGGACTAGGGATCCAAATACAGGTCCTATGCTTGCCTGGCAAACATTTTACCCTTTGAGCTATCTCCGTAGCCCCTAACAATGATTTTTTTTCCCCTAAATATTTTATTTATTTGTTTGTGAGAGAGAGGGGAGACAGAGAGGGAAAAGAGAAGAGAAGAGAAGAGGACACACCAGGGCTAAAAATGAATATAAGACAGATGTGACACTTTGTGCATCTGGCTTTACTTGGGTACTGGGGAAATGACTCCCAGCTGGCAGGCTTTGAAGCTAGTTGCTTTTAACTGCAGAGTCATCTCTCCAGACTGAATCCACCCTGTCTCTCTTTTTTTTTTGTTTTTTCAAAATAAAGTCTTACTCTAGCCCACACTGACCTGGAACTCACTCCACAGTCCCAGGCTGGCTTTGAACTCAGGGATCCTCCTACTTCTGCCTCCTCAGTGCTGGGATTAAAGGCATGTGCCACCCTGCCCGGCTCCAACCCCAAATTTTATACATATTTTATTTATTTGACAAAGAAAGAGAGAGAGAGAGGCACAGACAGAGAGAACAGGCATGCCAGGGCCTCTATCCACTGCAAACAAACTCCAGACACATGTGCTACTTTGTACATCTGGCTTTATGTGGACATTGGGAAATCGAACCTGGATCCTTGGGCTTTGCCAGCAAATTCCTTAATCACTAAGCCATCTTTCTCCAGCCCACAGCCCCATTTTTTTTTAATGCAAGAATTAAACACAGAAAATACTTTTTTATCTGGGACTTGAGAAACTAAGAGCAAGAGAGAAGGGGAATAAAGCAGTACAGAGGAAGTTTACCAAAAAGTACACCCATTAATTTTTTGAACTTGTCCCTAAGCTTCTTGTAATTTAATCAACAATTATTTAAAAATACCAAAAAACTTCATAACTTATATATACATTTAATCTTAAAAAAGATTTTTTTTTTTTAATCTGGGCACTGTGGTGTACGCCTTTAATCCCAACACTTGGAAGACTAAGGTAAGAGGATCACTGTGGGTTCAAGGCTGGCCTGAGACTAGATAGTGAATTCCAGCTCACTTGGGCTACCTTGAAAAACCAAAAGAACAAAAAAAGTTTTTTAATAGAACTAGCCCAACAAAGCTTCTCATGTCTCTGGTAATAATGACAAGGACAATGAGTTCTCAGGCTGCTTTCACAGACTGTTCTAGCTGTTTCCTCCAAACCTACCAACAATCTGGATGTCAATGGATGCACTTTCCACGTATTTTTCCACTTTGACCTGCAGATCATACTTCCCAGAATGGCTTCTCTCTGCTTTTCTGATAAATATGATTGTATCGGTCTCAGAGTTACGAATGTTTATTTGATTCTTATCAATTTCTTGACCATCCTTCTTCCAGCTCAATTCTGGTTTTGGTTTGCCCTAAAAAGAAAGAGAGAAAAAGTGGAGAAGGGCTGAGGAGATGGCTCAGTGGTTAAAAGCATTTGCTTGCAAAGCCTGGGTTCGATTTCCGAGTACCCATGTAAAGCCAGACCCACAAAGTGGCTCATGCGTCTAGAGTTCATTTGCAGCGGCAGGAGGTCCTGGCACACCCACCAATACTCATTCTCTGTGGGTCCTTGGATCCTCGGGGCTGCGGTTCCCTGAAGGCGTCCAGGCAACCATGGAGAGCGGGGTCTTGAGCGGCCGTGAGCAGGACACAAGAACCACTTTTGGGAGGCGTCTCAGTGAGCGGCCCGTTTGTTTGTCAGGGAAATGTGTTTATAAGCAGTTGAGGGTGAGAAGAGGGCTCTACGGGGATCGGTGGGTTCAAAGGCTGCTACCTGAGGCCTAGGGACGTTCATTGCAGCACACAGGGAGTCAGGTGATCTACATCGTGGTAGGAACAGGGTCGCAGGGGATGGGCTGGGTGAAGGCTGCTGGCTGATAAGGAGTTTCCTAGGCACTGGCCAAAGGTCACAGGGTTATGGGCAAAGCCTGAGTTCAGGTGTGCAGTCTTTACGGAGCTTCTGTAGATCATACAAGTGCTTTAGGACATCACCTAAGCCTGATGACCACGGCAGCATTCATTCCACTGTGCCGTGCTGTTCTTCTCAGAATGGTCTAGAATTCTTTCTCTGCTCTTTCTAATGGCTGACACTATTCTTTCTTTCTTTCTTTTTTTTTTTTTTTTTTTGTTTTTTCGAGGTAGGGCCTCACTCTGGCCCAGGCTGACCTGGAATTCACTATGTAGTCTCAGGGTGGCCTCGAACTCACGGTGATCCTCATACCTCTGCCTCCTGAGTGCTGGGATTAAAGGCGTGCGCCACCATGCCCGGCTTCTTTCTTTATTTTTTTTTTGAGGCAGGGTCTCAATTTAGCCCAGGCTAACATGGACTTCACTCTGTAGCCCAGGCTGGCCTTGAACTTAGGGTGATCCTCCTGCCTCAGCCTGCTGAGAGGTGTGAGCCACCATACACAGACAGTATTGTTTCAACGCAGAAATTGTAATCATATTCACAGGCATGAGTTTGTTTCTTTTGTTGTCAGTGTTCTTGGTTTTGTTTTAGTTTTATTTTGAGACAGAGTCTGATGTAGACTGATGACTATCAGCAGAAACCTGATTCGTTTTGTAAATAACAGATGCTTTTGGTGGAACTGTGATTTCACAATGGGCACCTTTTTAGTTAGTGCTCAAGATGTCAAACTGGGGTTCTGTTGGCTTCAAGGTCATGAGCACTAAGGGAGTATTGTTTCCTTGAGTGTTATACTCAGAGCTCTGCTGAAAATGACCAGTGTTAAGATGGCAAGGACCACAGAGACTCAAGCCTCCACCATTTCTTCATTTGGTATCTCTCTGATTTGCTCTCCTGCCCCACCATAACCCTTTAGACAAGACTAGCTTGGACTTCTCGGCTCCCACAGCAGGAAATTTTTTTTTTTTTTTACACATGTCTATGTGTGTGTCATATGTGTTTATATATGTTCCCATGTGTGTGGATATACATGTGTTATGTAGGTGTGTGCGTGCATGTGTATGTGCATGCATATGGAGACCAGAGGTCAACGTCAGGTGACTTTCTCAATGGCCCCTCCATCTTATTTACTGAGGCAAAGTCTCTCACTTGAATGCAGAGCTCACCAGCTGGCTAGCCAGCATGCCCTGGGATCCCCTGTGTTCATCTCTGAGCACTGGCATTATAGGCAATCCTTTAAGCCTACCTGGCCTTTATGTGGGTTCTGGGGATCCTATCTCAAATCCTCACACCTGCGCAGCAAGCATCATACTTACTGGGTCATTCCCATCCCTACCCCACCCCCCACCCGGCCCGGTCAGCCCCTATAGCAGGACATTTTGGAACCGTCTTCCATATCTCCTCCATTATTAACCCATTCTCTCCTGGGGAATCCTGAGCCCTGAGCTTAAAGGCTTAACCACTTCCCTCTCCATCTTAAACACTGTGAGGGAGCCCTGCTTATTACCTGGAAAGGTATAACCAGGTTGACGGCTTCTCCAACTCTGCGGATATAGGTTTGCTTCAAGTGCCTCGGGATGCGAATCTTCGGAGGCTCTGTGGGAGCGGGAAGAAGCACGATTGTGTGGTCAGTACGGTACTCTGGCAATGGCTTTGTCTAATGGCAGTCTTGGATGTGCCCAATAGTACACTTGGCAACTATGGTCCAGACTGTGTTCATCAACAGCTCAATCCAGCAATATTTGTCCTTGATCTCCCTGGATTTCTTGTAACTTTGTGTTTTTATTGTTATAGGCCCAAAGCTTAAAAAAAAAAAAGTCAGCGTTCTCCCCCCCCACTTAGGATTGTGTGTGTGTGTGTGTGTATCTTTTTATCACCTAAATAATGAAAAATTTTCAAATAAAAATCCCATGGCAGGGCTGGAAAGATGGCTCAACAATTAAGGTACTTGCTTCCAAAGTTTGATAGCTCAGGTTTGATTCTCTAGGACCCATTTAAAGCCAGATATCCAAATTGGTGCCACACATCTGGAGTTTGTTTGCAGTGGCAAGAGACCCTGGAACATCCATTCTCCCTCATTCTCTCTTTCTACTTATAAATAAATAAATAATATGTTTTTAAAAAATCCCATGAGAAATCTACAGGTACCAATCTATCAGGTAGGACTGTTCATTCTTTCTTAGTAGGAAAAAAAATTAACATTTCCTCTTTTTGGTAACCCTGTTGGAGTTTGGTAGTCACTTTATCCTTGTGTGATGATGGCAGAGTGTGAATTAATATTCATTAAAATTCATTAATATTCACTTAAACACCATGGACATATTAGAACAGGAGAAGGAAGTTCAAGGTTGAGTGGATCACAAGGATATAGCAGGTCTCATTTTTTTAAACTAATCTTTTTTTTTTTTAATTTTATTTGAGAGAGAGACAATTGGTGGACCAAGGCCTTCAGCTATTGCAAATAACTCCAGATATGTACGCTCCTTGTACACATGTGCGTCATTGCACATTTGCATCACTGTGCATCCGGCTTACATGGAACCTGGAGATTTGAACATGAGTTCTTAGGCTTTGAGGGCAAGTGCCATAACTGCTAAGCCATCTCTCCAGCCCAAGGTCTCATTTTTTTTTTTTTTTGATGCTTGTCATTTTCATACAAAGATATTGGGCTACATGCTTTCCATAAATGATGTAAACCTTACAGTCACCTTGTAACATAGATAACATTCTTTTTAAAAAATATTTTTATTAGCCAGGTGTGGTGGCACATGTCTCTAATCCCAGCACTCAGGAGGCAGAAATAGGAGGATCCCTGTGAGTTCAAGGCCACCCTGAGACTACATAGTGAATTCCAGGTCAGCCTGGACTAGGGTGAGACCCTACCTCAACCCCCTGCCCAAAAAACTTATTTAGGAGCCTGGCATGGTGGCACATACCTTTAATCCCAGCACTCGGGAGGGAGAAGTAGGAGGATCATCATGAGTTCGAGGCCATCCTGAGACTACATAGTGAATTCCAGGTCAGCCTGGGCTAGAGTGAGACCCTACCTCGAAAAACCAGAGAGAGAGAGTGATAGAGAGACAGATAAGGAGAATGGGAATGCCAGGGCCTCTAGCCCCTGCAGATGCATGTACCACTTTGTACATCTGGCTTTACGTGGGAATCGGGGAATTGATCTGGGTCATTAGGTTACACAGGAAAATGCTTTAGCCGCTAAGCAATCTTTCCAGCCCACCACTTTTTACTTGAGGATAAGCAATAGAAGCATAGGAGCTGGTCTAACTTCTCAAGGTCACAGGAAGAGATTAGAACGTGGAGTCAGGCTCAAGTGTTCCTGTTGGAAACATGGATTTGGGATGAGATCTGGCTCTGAGTCCTAGATCAGATAATGGATCTAGTCTCAGCCTCCTCTTCCACAAAATGGAAATGACAGCAACATATCGAATTCTGGTTCATAGAATTGTGAGGATAAAGTGAAATCATCCACTTAGCGTCCTGGCTGAGAATAGCAAGGACTCAACAAGCTCTAGTGGATGGTAATGACAATGGCTGGGGGACACAGTGGAAGGGAACTTGGAGACCCTCTCACTTCCGAACCCTGCTTGAAAGGAAATAAAGACCCAGCAAGGTCCCATAGGGAATTAAATAATGATAATTATTATGTTTGCTATAATACTAAGTATTATTATAACAGATAATACATGGTGAGGGCTTATAATTTGACATTCTTTTTTTAAAAAAATTTCTTGTTCATTTATTTGAAAATGACAGACAGAGAGAGAAAGAGGCAGATAGAGAGACACAGAGAGAGAATGGGCATGCCAGGGCCTCCAGCCACTGCAAACGAACTCCAAATACACGCGCCCCCTTGTGCATCTGGCTGATGTGGGTCCTGAGGAATCAAGCCTTGAACCGGGGTCCTTAGGCTTCACAGGTAAGTGCTTAACCACTAAACCATCTCTCCAGCCCACATTCTTTTTTAAAATTTAATTAATTATTTAATTTGTAAGCACAGAGAAACATAGAGAAGGGAGTAAACACAGAGAATGGGCACACCACTGCCTCTAGCTGCTGCAAACAAATTCTAGGTGCATCTGGCTTTACATGGGTTCTGTGGAATCGAACTTGGGTTGTTAGACTTTGCAGGCAAGTACCTTAGCCACTAAGCCATCTCTCCAGCCAGTGGTAAGCATTCTGTTAGGCAAAATAACAAAGGCTAGCTTATTAAATTTTCACCTATAAATTAATTAAAGCTTAAGAAAATCATGTCTCTCAATGTCACATAGCTAATAATCTTTTTATCCATCCATCCATCATCTACCCATCCATCAACTCATCTGTCTGTACATACTCAGTCCAGAAAGGTCTTAGGAAGTCATTATGAGTTGATGGTAGAACCTTATCTACAACCCAGCTCTTCACAACCTCAGTCTCATGTTCTTTCCTCTGGGATTGGGGTCCTCAAACTTTTTGGTCTTAGTACTCCATTATGGAATTACTTCATTGCAGGTATTTTCTAGAAAATATTTTGGAGGATGGAATTTCAAAGGGGAAAGTGTGGGGGGGGGGAGGAGGGAATTACCATGGGATATTTTTTTATAATCATGGAAAATGCTAATAAAAATTTAAAAAAAAGAAAATATCTGCCAAATTCTCAAGTCAGTCCACAGTCTGTCACTCTGTCTTTCTTTCAAGTAAACGCGAGCTTCATGAAAAGGTCACCACACAATACTTTCTAAGGACAGTGGTCATTTTGCAATAGCATTGTAAGAACTTAAGAACTTCATACTTGCTTTGTGTTTCCTTGTTAAGTGAGTCTAGGGAAAAAAAAAAAGAACAACAACACAGGGACCAAGATTTAACAAGAATTAGTAACTTTTGGGCTGACAAGATGGCTTAGCAATTAAGATACTTTGCCTGCAAAACCTGAGGACCCAGGTTTGATTCCCCAGATTCCACGTCCAGCTGGATGCACAAGGTGGTGCATGTGTCTGGAGTCTGTTTGGAGTGGCTGGAGGCCTTGGGGTATCCATTCTCTCTGTCTTTCTTCTCCCTCTCTCTCTCTCTGCTTGCAAATAAATAAATAAATATTATTTTTTCAAAATTAGTAACTTTTATGCTTCACCAGCAACACCCTGAAGTAGAACTGGCGAGAACGTGGTGGTGGGGGACGCAGGTGGTGACAGCTAGGTGGCGCTGATAATTCATCCAAAGGTACCAGTGGGTTTGTTTCCTTGCACTTTTACACCATCAGAGCAAAATATGAGTCCACTGAGAAAGGCCAGACGGTATTCATGTTATTATGATAACGTTTGTGTCCGTGCAGACCTTACTGGAGCCAGGCTGCTGGGTGGGGGCTGTTTGCACGGCCCTTCACTCTGAACAGGTAGTGACACCACGGTTGGTCCTGGAACCTCACAAGGCAATTTTGCCTGGGTCCTTGATACCAAATTATAAGCCCCAAGCTGGTCTTTCAAACTGTCCCTTCCCCCCGCCAAAAAAAAAAAATGGTTTTGTTGATTTCTAACTTCCAAGAAACATTAATGACAAATCAAAAGAAGGGTAGCAAAATAAAACTGGAGAAAGGGGCTTAAGGAATGGAACAAGGAGGGTCCACTTGAAGTCCTTGCCACCTACCTATGATCTGCTTCACGAGAATGGGCTGAGAGTAGTATTTGGGCTCGCTCGCCCCGGCTGCGTTAATAGCTTTCACGCGCACGAAGATCTTTGCGTCCGTGGGTAGACCCGTGATGGTGAACTTGGTCTTGTCAATCAGATCAGTGTTTGCAACTACCCAGTCCTCACCTGCAACCCGTGCAAAAAAAAAGGAGAGAAGCACAAATAGCGTTTAGCGAAAGAAATCATCCAAGCCATTGCACTCAATTCCAAGTTAGCATTTTACTCAGGATGAAATCATTTGGGAGGGGGATGGAGAGATGGCTCCGTGGTTAAGGTGCCGGCCTGCAAAGCCTAGGAACCCAGGTTCGATTCCCTGGTACCCACGTAAAGCCAGATGCACAAGGTGGCGCATGTATCTGGAGTTCATTTGTAGTGGCTAGAGGCCCTGGTGCACTCATTATCTCTCTGCCTCTTTCCGTCTCACACTCTCTGAAATAAATAATTAATAAAATATTAAAAGATAATTTGGAAAGAGTAAGACTTTGGTCTGGACTTGGATTGCCTTGGTGGGCAATATTTTCATATATTTAAATGAAGAAAAGGAAGAATTAACTATGAGATTCTGCTGATTCTGCAAAACCTCTCATTTGGGATTAAAGTGCCTTGAGTGATAATCTCTGTCCCCGAGTTTTAATGTGAGGCAGTTTTATTCCAATTTGACTTTATAGCCATTGAACATATTTAGGGACATATATGCACACACGTTAAAATTTTAAGAGGAGAAGATTGCTATTCTTAGGAAGGAGACATTATCCTTCATAGTCATGTAATTTCTATTTTTTTCTTGGCTGGTTTGTTATTGTGAGAAGTGAATGTGGCTGTGAAGAATCAGACTGTGTTCATTTGCATTCATGGAGAAATCCCCTTACATTTACGCAGACAAAACACAGGGCAGGTGCTGAAACCTCGTGAGTTGCCACATCCTTTCCTCTCAACCAGAACTCCAGTGTTCCTTTTCATATTTGTTAGCTTTGTCTAAAACATCAAACAGACTTTAGAGGCAGCACCCAGGGCTCACAAGTATTTTAGTTTCTAAAAGGGAGAAGGATTGGATCCCAATGATAAAGTCACCCCCTTTGAGCCCCAACTCCAGGGGCTTTTGTGTGTAGATAGTAAGTGTGCCTCCTCTGTGATGGTGGAGCATTCCCAGAGGTTATCATATGGTAAGAAAGGCCGAGAGCATCACAGAGTACTTTACCTGATAGGTCACACGCAGCCTCCCCATTTTCATTAGACTGTTTTGCTGGTGAACCTTTGGGAATCCGTCATTAAAATTAATTAAAGACACCCACTTTCACACCAGAAGATCATCAGATCAGTAGTCAGCATTCTCTGTTAGTAACGTATGCAAAGTAGGCAAAGAGAGTTGTCTTCAGAGCAGTGACGGAAGAGGGCAAGAGTGTTGGGGGGGGGGAGATCTCCGAGGGGCGCTGCTGACTGTGCCCTGCACGTTTGGCCCCCCCGGCGCTTGCTCCAGAGAAGAGGAGGGAATGAGAAAAGAGGAGAAAGGAAGCTGGGGCGCCTTGGACTGTGGGAAGAAGAGTGAAGCATAAAGCAAGACCCTGCAGGGAAGCGAGGAGCCGGTCCTGGAGTCCATGGGGAGGCAGTGTATAGGGACCCCTCAGTTCTGGGTCCTGTTCCTCCACCTTAGCTTTGGCGGGTCTTCTCCAAGCCCCAGAACTCCCTGGGGAGTGTGAGCCTGGAGCGCCCTCTTAACAGACCAGGCGATGGACAGGAGTGGAGTCAGCTCCAGCAGCTCACAAGGCAAGCTTGGTTGCTGGGACAATGAACTGTCTGCTCACGGAGAAAACAAGGCTCGAGAAGCCTGGGTCCTGCCTTGCATGTGAATGCCTCACAGGTTTAGGAAAGCGTGCCTTTTTGTTTTGTTTTGTTTCCATACCCAGAGATGAGCTGGTAGCTGTCCCTGGGCACCTTGGCCTTGCTCTCTCCTTTCCAACCCTGCCAGGAATATAAAGGAAAAAGGGAAGGGAGCCCATGTCCTTTTAGCTGAGAAGGCATGTGGTTGATAAAAATAAATAAGATTGAACAAAAAAAAAAAGATAATGCCTTTAGGCAAATGGCCTGGTATCATGTTCCTTTCCTCCTTGTAAGGCAATGGCTGGGAAAGTGAAAATAGAACCCAAGAAAACAAAAGAACTAAGTACTTATAAATGATAATATTTCAAGAAAAAACAGGGTGAAAAAGATGGAGGGGAACAAAAATAGCTCATCTCTTCACATGTGAGCTACTAAATGAGGGAAACAGAAAGAAAATGATGTCTTAGGGGAATGGGGAAGAAATATGTAAGTTGTTTAATATGTGAGGTGAGAGTTTAAGAAAAGAACGAAATTGAGAGTGAAGAGTAAAATACTGCAAGCATTAAAAATAAAACTAAATAAATAAAAAAGAGAAAGGCAAACTAAAAATGAACACACAACCATACGTAAGAAAGAATTCTCTTGTAGAATAAACCTGACATGTCTAAAAGCATCAAACACTACATAAATTAGTCTGAAGGACAATAGCTATTAAAAGAGAATGAAGAATGAGGCAGCCACATTAAGAAAACGAGAAAAGACTGCTAGAAGAAAGATATATACGTTATGAAAGATTTTTCATAGAAAGCTAATTCCAACATGTTATGTGACAAAATATATACATAATAATGACTGTGTACATATACATATGTATATCCATGTATACATATATATCTACACAGACCACACACAAAATCATGTAAAATACACTTCATTGTATTTTATCTAAGGTGGGTAACATCAAAATGACAGCCATCTATCATTTTGCTGTATCTTCTTACTTTTTAAACCTATCAGAAAGAAAAGAGTAAAAAATTTGCTCTATTTCATACATACACAACAGTTCATGCCCAGTAACCTCTTCACCTATAAGATTATATAGGATTAGGAAATTCTGTTGGCTGGGCCTTATGAAAAACAGAGTGGAGTGCTCACAATTTATTTTTGCTTAAATAAAGTATACATATGTGATAGGAATACACCATATTTTGAATGCTGAAGAATTTCCTTGGTGAGCTAGAGAGATGGCTTAGCGGTTAAGCGCTTGCCTGTCAAGCCTAAGGACCCTGGTTCAAGGCTCGATTCCCCAGGACCCAGGTTAGCCAGATGCACAAGGGGCACACACGTCTTGAGTTCCTTTGCAGTGGCTAGAGGCCATGCCGTGCCCATTCTCTATCTATCTATCTGCCTCTTTCTCTGTCTGTCGCTCTCAAATAAATAAATAAAAAGAATTTCCTTGGTGCATAAGTGCACAATACCCAATAGCCTTGCTGTGTTAACCCCAAGGCTTTTCTTAATATCCCCACAGGTTTGATCAGTAGCCTTCCAAATCTTGTGAAAATCTAGCATAGCACTGAGTGAGGCCAGTGACTCAGGGTTACTTCATCCCTAGATCCTCTTCTTCCTCCTCAGCAGCAATGATTATTTCTTCTCAGAGCCCAGGCTGGGCCTGGGATTTCTTTTTCAGTCATCTTCTTTTGATAAGGGTTTCTTCACAGTGGTTTTCTTCTAGGAAAGGGTCACTTGAGTTTACCAATGTGCTGGTGTTCTTTGCTTCATGTGCAGCTTCCGTGATAGAGTTTGGGGTCCACAGAGTTACCCGGGCTTTGTTTTTGTGGGACAAGAGTGAGCTTCCTCTAGGGACTATTTACTTACCATCAACCAGCGTGGAGCTGGAGTCCTGGCAGTTCCAGTTTCACCCACCTACTATTTTCTTTCCTTCCTTCTATCCTTCCCCCTCTCCTCTCTCCTGTCTCTCCTCTCCTTCCCTCTTCCTGCTCCTTTGTTATCAGGGATGGAGCTCTGATAACACATGCTAACCAAGTCTCTACTGCCCTCAAGTAAGAATTTACTCGTTTTCAAATGCCATTGCCTTCTAGTCATAGCAAGCAAGAAACCAAGAAACACAAGAGGCTTTTGATGAATGTCATATCTTCTTGTTTCTTGCGTCATCTTTTCTTTCTCATTCAGTGATTCTGGTTTTTGGACCTGTTTCATTTCCCCTTCAAAACTTAAGCGATTTTGATTTTATACTGTTTCATTTAAAATTAAGAACTGTCCTTAATTCTTCCCTCCCCCCTTTTTTCCCTTCTCCCTTCTTCAGCAGGCAGGAGATGCTCCCCACATTGTCACACCTGTGATTGTCTCATTCTTACTCCCAGCAAGCATTCTTTTGAAAGCTGACTTCTGCTCTGCATAGGATTTAGCATTTCCAGACTGCTTCACCCTAAATATTTTTGCTGCACCCAGAAATCATGCCAATTCCAGAAATGGAAGTCCCTGAATTTTTTCCAGAGGCCCGTCTTAGCCTCATAGCATTGTCCAGTCTCAACCTAATTAGGATAGTTTTGAGATGTCAATGTATCAGCATCAAGTACTAAGGAAAGGCTATATTCGTATACATATATATATATATAACTCAGAAAGAAGACATTTGGCTAGATATCACTTTGTAGGAAAGTAACAGGTTCCCAAGGAAGACAAGAGGAAGCGAGGCATATCTCACCTAGGGATGATGGAAATTCATGTAACCTCGAGTTGTACTTACTTCCTTCAAAGCAATACTCTAGCACATAGCCATCTAAACCTGCAGCTCCAATCTGGTCTGGGGGTCTCCACTTCATTGTCACAGATGAGTCAGTGACAGAGTCAACAGCCAGGAGTGTGGGAGGGCTGGTCACAGCTGAAAAGATAAGAGTCAAGAAAAGAAACTTGACTACAGTTATGACGTGGAACCTGTGAGGACATGAACAAGGATGGCACTAAACACACACACAGAAGCCTCACATCCCCTTTTTTAAAATATTTTTTTTTGTTTATTCTTATTTATTTGAGAGCAACAGACAGAGAAACAGGCAGAGAGAAAGAGAGAATGGACACGCCAGGGCTTCCAGCCACTGCAAACGAACTCCAGATGCGTGCGCCCCCTTGTGCATCTGGCTAATGTGGGTCCTGGAGGATCAAGCCTCAAACGGGGGTCCTTAGGCTTCACAGGCAAGCGCTTAACTGCTACGCCATCTCTCCAACCCAAGCCTCACATCTTAATAAAAATTCCATGCCATGTTTTGGAGCATGGTTGTAGTTAAAGCAAAGACATAATTGGCCTGATAATTGTGGAAAGTCACCATGCTTTATCTCCAGTTGAGAGGCTGGTAGGCTCCAAGGAATTGCAGAAGTCAAACATGGGTATCTAATGATCTTGAGCAAATTTCCATTATCCTCTAATTTCAGGGCAAACTCTTACAGCAAATTTTCTTTCTATTGAAGAAAGATAAAATAGTGACACATGTTCCTTTGCTGTCACTGAACTCACTTTTTGGGCTTCACAGATAATATTTAAGATGCAACTGTAAAGCAAAGAGACTCTTCCAGTGGGGTTTGGTTTAGGTATAGAGTAGTGTTTACCCATGGTCTGTGATAGCTTGGGAAGGACAAATGGAGAGAACTCATGTGTCAGTAGACTTGGCTTCATGTTGGCAGTAGGGAGCGGCAGCTCAACTGTCACTGGAATTCTAGAAGTAATTCCAGGGCCTATGTTCTGAAGATACTCAACCCTCCAAAGTTATTTTTTAATTTCTTAGAAAATCACCCTTAACCATATCCAGCCTCCTTTCTAGTTATCTATCAGAAGGAAAGAAACCAGATTCGGGAACAGAGATTCCCATGATGACTTACCCAAAGGAACAAAGGGCTTGGACGGCATGCTGGGCTTGGAGATACCAATGGCATTGACTGCGAAGATGCGGACCTCATAGGCCACACCTTCAATCATCTTCTTGGGCTCAAAAGTTGTTTCTTTGCAGAGGTCAAAGTTCAACCTCATCCACCTAGAGCTCTGTTTCTTCTTCCTTTCAATGAAGTATCCTGCAGGCCACAAGATGGAACTAGGTTTGTCTTGGTCTCCAACATTAAACTTTGTCCGAGAATAGAAGTTCTTAAGTAAAATAGCCACAGGTATTTAAATTTTAATCTACATCAGTTATTCAATCTTACAAACATTAAAACTATTGATGTGAAGCTGGGCGTGGTGGTGCACTCCTTTAAGCCCAGCACTTGGGAGCAGAGGTAGGAGGATTGCCATGAGCTCGAGGTCACCCTGAGACTACATAGTGAATTCCAGGTCAGCCTGAGCTGGAGTGAGACCCTACCTAGAAAAACAAAACAAAACAAAAAAACGAAGTCTGAATTTTGGGCTGAAGAGATGGCTTAGCAATTAAGACATATGCCTGAGAAGCCTAAGGGCCCAGGTTCGATTCTCCAGGTCCCATGTAAGCCAGATGCACATGGTGGCACATGCATCTGGAGTTAGTTTGCAGTGGCTAAAGGCCCTAGCACACCCATTCTCTATCTCTCTCTCCCTAATAAATAAGTAAAAATAAATCTTTAAAAAATATTTATGTGAGGGCTGGAGAGATGGTTTAGTGGTTAAGTGCTTGCCTGTGAAGCCTAGGGACCCCAGTTCGAGGTTCAATTCTCCAGGTCCTACAATAGCCAGATGCACAAGGGGGCGCACATGTCTGGAGTTCGTTTGCAGTGGCTGGAAGCCCTGGTGCACCCATTCTCTCTCTCTCTGTTACTCTCAAGTAAATAAATAAAAATAAACAAAAAAATTTAAAAAATATTTATTTGAGATGTAAACAATAATAATAGAACTAGAAAAAAATTAAAATTGTACTAGAGCAAAGGACCCATAGGCATGCAGGCTACAAGGACAGAAAAGCCGTCGACAGTCTTAACTAGCAGTGGACCCTGTCAACTGCACAACTGGCCATCCAGGCAATATATGCTTACTAGTGCAATAGTGACACACCTCTCATAGGGATAGCCAACCGCTCTCTGATTGGATTTGGGAGGGAATTCATGCCTAATACTGAAAACCTAATTAAAAGCTCATGAAAAAGCCACAGGTGGGGAAACTGTTGTTTGACTAAATGGATATACTGTGCCCACAAAATTGCTCCCTAAGGGGTTGGAGAGATGGCTCAGTGGTTAAAGGCACTTGTTTGCAAAGCCTGTGAGAAATGGATTTAATTCCCTAGTACCAGATGTAAAGCAAGACACACAAAGTGGTGCATGCATCTGGAGTTCATTTGCAGTGGCAGGAGGCCCTGGCACACCCAGTATCTCTCTCTCTCTCTCTCTCTCTCTCTCTCTCTCTCTGCCCCTTTCTTTCAAAATAAATAAATTAAAAAAATACTTAAAAAAATTGCCCCTTATTTATGTTTATGCCCATATGTTAGTGCCTTTCTCACTCAAAAACATTTTGCTTCTATTATATTTTATTTGGAGTGGGGAGAGAATGAATATGGGCATATCAGAGCCTCTTGCCACTGCAAACAAACTCTAGATGCATGTGCCATTTTGTACATCTGGCTTTATGTGGATGCTCCTTGGCTGTCAGGCTTTGCAAGTGCCTTTAACTACACAGCCATCTCTTCAGAGCCCTGTTCTCACTTTTGGCTAGAGAAGCTTTTCCTCTCACATGTTGCTGACCAGTGGGGTGACTCAAAACATTGATGTACTAGAAGTGGCAGTTGGGTGTCACCAGTAAGTGAGACATCTTTATCACAACCCCCAAGGCTCAGGGACCATCGCAAAGAGGTGGCAATAGAATGCCTTCGCCAAAGGATGGGGAGGGTGCTGTGGAATACTGCCTTCCAGACAAAACATGGCAGGTACATCTGCGTCCTCACAGCAGCTGTCGCTACCTCCACAAGACCTGTGTAATATTGGGCCCATCAACGTGTTGTCATGGTGATGGATAAGAGCTTAAAAAATGACATTCAAATAGAAGAGGGACTAATTGAAAAGAAGAAGAGGCTCAGTGGAGAGGGATGGGGAAGGAAAACAAGAGGAAGTAATGGGAGGGGATGATGATCAAAGCACAGCATGTATATGTATGAAAATTATCAAAAAATGTTTTTAAATAAAATTATCAATCTAAAAACAAGGCAATTTAGTTACATGGTTGAACAATCTAGTAGAAGCTAATAGTCCAGAAAGTACCAGCAATGAAAAAAGAAAAAAGGAGGGCTAGAGAAATGGCTTAGTGTTTAAGGCGCTTGCTGTGAGGCCAAAGGACCCAGGTTTGATTCCCCGGAACCCATGTTAGCCAGATGCACAAGGGGGTGCAAGCATCTGGAGTTTGTTTGCAGTGGCTGGAAGCCCTGGTGCACCCATTCTCTCTCTCTCCCTCTTTCTCTGTCAAATAAATAAATAAATAAAGATAAAATATTTTAAATAAATAAATAAAATATTGTACAATAGTCTTTTTATTTATTTTAGTTTTTGCACATGTATTTCTATGTGGTATGCATTCCTGTGTATATACATGTTCATAAGCATGTCAGTTCATGTGTGTGTGTGTGCACATGCAAGTGGAGTGGATAAGTTGATGTCAGGTATCTTTCTCCATCACTCATCACTTTGTTTCACTGATGCAGGGTCTCTCGCTTGAATTCAGAGCTTGTCAATTTGGCTAGGCTAGCTAGCCAGTTTGCCCCAGGGATACCCTGTCTTTGCCGTACAAGTGCTGGAATGACAGGGCAGGTTGCAACTGTAGTTGTAATTGTAGGCAGACTGCCATGCCACTTGGCATTAATGTGGGTGCTCGGGATGCAAACTCAGGTCCTCACACCTGCACGGCACTTTCTCCATTGAGCCATCTCTCCAACCCCCTTAGGCTTTCCTCTTCCTTCTCTCTCCTCCTCATCTTTGTTTTTGGTGGCACTAAGGAACAAACCCAGGGCCTCATGCATGCTAGACCAGGGCTATCACCAAGCTACATTCCAATCCCACAGACAAATGCAAATTTCAAAATGTATTCTGTATCATTATACATAAAGAACATTCCATTCGCACCAGCAATAACATGGACCGGTCAGTGTGTGGTTACCTAAGATTGGAGACCCTCCATCATAGGCTGGAGGCTCCCAGTTCATGATGCACCAGTCATCTCCCACATCTGTCACATTTGGTGCCACTGGAGGATCAGGGATGTCTGGAGCAGACAAAACATAGGGTAAGACAAAATGCAATGACAGAAAATTATAAATATTAAAATACAGCTTTGGGGATAAGCATGCAAATCATTTCTCTGAATACTTTTCTAGAAATGTATTTAATAATTAACTTGGAGAAAAAGTGCAACTCAGTAAGCAATGAGCTATAAACCACTTAAAACAGTGTCACATTAGAGAATAAGCTCTACAGGGGACCCAGGACTCTTGATTTTTACTTTGAAAATGGCAACTGCTACAATGCAATGTAAGTGAGACATCTCTATCACACCCTCTACAGCTCAGGTACAATTATATAAGAGGTGATGGAAAGAATGCAAGAGCCAAAGAAATGGAGGAATGGTTTGGAACACTGTCTTTCAGACACAAAGTAGAGGTTGCATTTATGATCTCACAGTGGCTGTTGCTACCTGCATAAATATGGGGAGAAAAATGATACCAAAATAAATGAGGAGCTAGTTGGAAAGAAGGATTTCAGTGGAGGTGGGATAGAGGGTGGGGGACAAAAGAGGGAGATTGGCGGGGATTATGTTCAGAGCACATTGTCCATATATGTGGAGGTTATCAATAAAAACTGAATATTGGGCATCTTTTCAAAACTATAAAATAAACTCCAAGCAGAATGAAGTAAAGGACTAAAGTAAATTTCACATCAGAAGTCTCAAGATGTTGACTGGTAGAAATTAGAGGCAGAAATGGCAAGACAACATGTCTTCCAAGTATAGTTCAGTTCCTGACAAAATGATTACATTTTGGTCATTTGAAATATGTCTCTTGAGGGAAAATGAAATTGAGAAGAGACTCTGACAAGGGAAAACACTTTATAATTGTGTTTCGGTGTTCTTGGAAGGGCACGCAGAGGGACAATGACTTTGAAGAACTGATGACCACAACCCCAAAAGAATAACCCCAGGTATTCTGTTCCTTCAGTGACAAGTCCTCTATAAACAGCATAGAAAACAGACAAGAAAAGGAATAAAAGGAAGGAAAAAATAAAGAAAAATAGCGAACATAAAGAAGGGACCTAATGAATAGAACCTACTATCATACACTGTCCTCTTTGTCAGCTTCATTCTGGAAATTTGTTCACCTGGAAGACTTAGCCACAACTTAAAAAAAAAAAAGACTACCCACTTACCTACCTATCATCTATTATGTATGTGTGTATGTATGCATGTATATGTTGTGACACGCATGTGGAGGTCAGAGGAACCATAAGGTATCTTTGTTCCATCTTTTTTGAGACAAGGCCTCTTGCTGCTGCAAATGATCTACAAGACTGCAAAGGAATGTCAGACTGGCTGGCCTGTGAGCTTGGGATTCTCTTGGCTCACCCCCTCATTGTTGTAGGTACACTGGTGTGGGGGTTTGATTCAGGTGTCCCCCATAAGCTCAGGTGTTCTGAATGCTAGGTTCACAGCTGATGGAGATTTGGGAATTAGCGCCTCCTGGAGGCAGTGTATTGTTGGGAGCGGGCTTATGGGTGTTATAGTCAGTTTCCCCATGTCAGTGTCTGGCACACTCTCCTGTTGCTGTTGTCCACCTGATATTGGCTAGGGGGTGATGTCCACCCTCTGCTCATGTCATCGTTTTCCCTGTCATCATGGAGCTTCCCCTCAAGTCTGGAAGCCAAGATAAACCTTCTTTTCACCAAAGATGCTCTTGGTTTGGTGGTTTCTACCAGCAATGTGAACCTGACTGCAACTACTGGGATCACAGATGCATGTATCGCTTTGCATCTGGCTTTACATGTGTGCTGGGAATGTGAACCTGGGCCAGCAGCCTTGCACGTGAGTGCCTCTGCCTGCCCGCCATCTACCGGCTCCTCACCCACAACTTTGATCTTGATGCTTGCGTGCGCCTCTCCAGCTTCGTTTTTCAGATTGATGTTGTAGATACCAGAGTCATCTCTTTCAGCCACATCAATGACCAGCGTGCTGCTATCAGGGTAAGATTCTGCCCTGATCCGGCCACTGCCTTCCATAATTGCCTAGCAAAGAAGAAGCAGGATGTGGTATGACATATTCCCAAAACAAAGGTCACTGCAGAGTGCCTGAGGAGCAGAGCTAGACGGGGTAGTGACGCCTGATTCTCAGGTTAATTCTCATCCAACTCTCCAAGTATCCCATCTACCCGTAAGGAAACCAAGAACGAATGTACTCAGGCCACACACCTAAGAAGAAACGAAGCGGGAACTTGATTCCGGAGCCCATCAATGACCAACTCTCTCAGGGGAAAGGCAAAGAGATGGAAATATCAGAGTAGGAGTGTTCTTTTAATGTCATAACAAATCACATGAATTAATTTCAAAATGTCAAGCCAAATTATGCATTTCTGGGATAAAGACAATATGCTTTTGATACTTTTTTTTTCTGGACTTGTTTGCTAAATTTTGCTTAAAACTTTTTCCTCTATGTTTATGAAGGGTGTTGATTTGATTTCTCTTCCTGTGAAGTCTTTTTCATGATTTCACTACAAGGGTAACCCTGCCTGTTAAAAACAAGCAGGGTAGCTGGGCATTTTGGCACATGCCTTTAATCCCAGCACTCGGCAGGCAGAGATAGGAGGATCATTGTGAGTTTGAGGTCAGTTTAAGACCACATAGTGAATTCCAGGTCAGCCTGGGCTAGAGCCAGACTCTCAAAAAACAAAACAAAACAAAACAAAAACAACAAAAATCCCAAGCAGGCAATAGCTCTATCTCTTTACTTTTCTTCAAGGGTTTGTGTAGAATTATATAGAATTGGAATTTTTTTTTAAATTTATTTATTTGAGAGCGACAGACACAGAGAGAAAGACAGATAGAGGGAGAGAGAGAGAATGGGCACGCCAGAGCTTCCAGCCTCTGCAAACGAACTCCAGACGCGTGCGCCCCCTTGTGCATCTGGCTAACGTGGGACCTGGGGAACCGAGCCTCGAACCGGGGTCCTTAGGCTTCACAGGCAAGCGCTTAACCGCTAAGCCATCTCTCCAACCCTAGAATTGGAATTTTTGTTCACACACTCCAGTAATGCCATCAGACCTGGAACTGTCATTTTCAATGTTATTTTAAATCACAAATTCCATTCTTTTCCTTTGATTTTTGTTTTCAAGGTAGGGTTACACTCCGGCCCAGGCTGACCTGACATTCACTATGAAGTCTCAGGGTGGCCTCAAACTCATGGTGATCCTCCTACCTCTGCCTCCTGTGTCCTGGAATTAAAGGCGTGTCCTTTGAGATAGGCATCTTACCATATATCCCAAACTAGCTTTCTTATGATCCTCCTGCTTCAGGCCCCCAAATACTGAGATTCCAGACATAAACCACCAATGCCCAGCTTCACAATCCATTTCTTGACTACCTAGGGCAATTCAGTCCTGATCAAGTAGCATTCCAAAAATCTGATATGTGGTGTTTGTGGCTAGTTTATAATTTGCCTTGTGATGTCTTCTTTTTGACTCATGAATTAGTTAGAAATATGTTATTTAGTTTCCACATATTTGAAGAGTTCTCAAATAACTTTCATTGTTTCTAAGTAATTTCACTGTGGACAGAAAACTATGTCTTGTATTACTTGAATCCTTTGATATTTACTGAGAATTATTAGGACCAGAATATGGCCTGTCTTAGTAAATGCTCAATATGCATTTATAAAATAACACTTTTCCTTTTCTTGTAGTAGAACGTTCTGAAAATGTCAATTGATTGAAATGATATCCAACTGTAGAGACTCAGAACTCATCACAATGATTGTTGAGTGCTAAATTAGGTATCTCTACCACACCCTCCAAGGCTCAGAGAACATGATGAAAAGGGGCAGATAGAATTTAAGAGCCGGGAGATGGCGAGGAGTACAGGGGAATGCCATTTTGCAGATGTGAGGTGGCCCTGGTGTCCAGGAGCTCATGATGGCTGTTGTTACCTTAACAAGACCTTGACAATATTGAGCCCATCAACATTCCATTGTGGATGATGGAGGATGGGGGAGAGAGAGAGAGAGAGAGAGAGAGAGAGAGAGAGAGAGAGAGAGAGAGAGAGAGAGAGAGGGAGGGAGGGAGGGAGAGAGAGGGAAGCGCAGTGGTGTACACCTTTAATCCCCGCACTGGAGCGGCAGAGGTAGATGGATTGCAGTGAGCTCACAGCCACCCTGAGACTACCTAGGAAATTCCAGGTCAGCCTGGGCTATATTGAGACCCTACCTTGAAAAACAGAGAGAGAGAGAGAGAGAGAGAGAGAGAGAGAGAGAGAGAGAGAGAGAGAGATATCAGAGTGAAGGAGAGAATAATTTTTCTTTTGTTGGCTTATTAATTATAATTCTGTTTTTTATAATTTCAGTGGTTCTTTTAGGATGTATGGTATACATCTTTAACTTCTTGTTTTGTTTTATTTTTTGTTTTTGAGGTAGGGTCTCACTTTAGATCAGGCTGCCCTGGGATTCACTATGCAGTCTCAGGGTGCCCTTGAACTGAAGGCGATCCTTCTACCTCTGCCTCCCGCATGCTGGGAGTAAAGACATGCACCACCATGCCTGGATCATCTTTAATTTTTTATTAGTGTCCAAACTGAAGACAGAACTTAGTATTTCTTCACTTAACTTCTACAAATAGAATATGGTTAAGGTAAGTATTTTTCGTGTGTTTGCCTGGTAACACTAATACAGCTGTGCGTTTGGGTTTGGGTTCCATTGACTTTCCCCCTCATTTTAGATTTGTTTCCCTGATGATCTCTCTACCATAATGTCTTATTAGATGATAAACACTGAAAATATTATTTTGTTTAATTCTTGATATTTTTGTATTTCAAATCATGAACTTTGTTTAGAATGCAGTTCAATAGTTGACCCTCTTGGAAATTGTGTTTGATAATTGCTTAGGTAGTTTCTTATCAGTGGCCAGTCCAGGGTTACTCATTTCCACAATGGGGGAAAAGCTTTGTCATTGACTCTCCTCAGTGCATGGTGAACTGAGTTATTCAAGTTTGGCCTGGGATATGGAGAAGGGGGGCATGCGCTACACCAGACCTTGTGAAAATTCCAATCATCCTCTCTTGAATCCTTTCTGATGGTTCCTTCCCAGTCTTGAGTACTTTCCCCATAAACACACTCGAACCTCTGCCCAGAACTGGAGGGGATCTTGTGCAGAGCCTGGTGGGGGGGAGGAGGGGCCTCCCTGTGTGCACATTCCTCCTTTAGTGCAGGTCTGATGAACTCCAGCTGTTTTAGCCTCCTTGCGTGAAGGGTTCTCGACCCTCCTTGAAGCTCTGCCTGCCTCTTCCTTGAATATTGCCTAAAATTTGGTCCCCTACCCCTACCCGGGACATATGCATGCTAGGCAAAGAAAGGTTCTACGAAGCACTAAGCCACCGCCCTAGCCGCAAGCAGCTCTCCTAAGGCAGTAAGCTGGGCCTTGCTCCTCACTGACAGTATTTCAGGGCTACTGCCTTTCATTACCTGAGGTGCTGTGTCTTGAAAACCATTGTTTTGTCAATTTCGGGATCATTTCAGATGAGTGCGTGGATCACATTCTTGGTACTCAATTCTGGCCAGTCTCCTGTTGTGCTTTTTATTTTTATTTATTTATTTTTGTCTTTCCAGGTAGAGTCTCACTCTAGCCCAGTCTAATCTGGAATTCACCATGGAGTCTCAGGGTGGCCTTGCACTCAGAGTGATCCTCCTGTCTCTGCCTCCCCGTGCTGGGATTAAAGGCGTGCGCCACCACAGCTGGGTCTGTTGGGCTTTTCAAATGTGTTTTCTTTTTGGTGGGCGGGAAGCCAGAGGGCTCCACGCGGCCCGGGGATGCTCCGCCACCGCAACCTCACCAGCTCTGTTCTCCTCACTCGGACTCAGTGGTGCGGCTTCCTGTCTCCCTCCAGCACGCCAAGCTCATTCTGTGCCCTTGGTCTTCCCACTTGCATGGTTTGGACCTGGAAACCTCT
Source organism: Jaculus jaculus (assembly GCF_020740685.1). Lineage (NCBI taxonomy): Eukaryota > Metazoa > Chordata > Mammalia > Rodentia > Dipodidae > Jaculus > Jaculus jaculus. The sequence continues at coordinate 144,603,218 of NC_059107.1, read as the reverse complement.
TCCCGTTATCATTCATGGAAGCTGCCAGGGACCATGCAGCCACTCACTGTCAGAGCATTATTTTGTTTGTTTTTATTACTATTATTATTTGGTTGTTTGAGAAAAGTTCTTCCCAGGTAGCCTTGACTGGTCTTAAACCCTCTAGTCTCAGACTCTAGTCTCCCCAATGTTGGTATTGTAGGTGTGTGCCACCGAACCCAGCGTAGCATATTCTCCTATTATTTCTCACAGCACTTATATAACCATGCAGCATGATTTCATTCCTTTATGTATTTACTTATTTAAAAATTTACTGTTTGGGGCTGGAGAGATGGCTTAGCGGTTAAGCGCTTGCCTGTGAAGCCTAAGGACCCCGGTTCAAGGCTCAATTCTCCAGGATCCACGTTAGCCAGATGCACAAGGGGACGCACATGTCTGGAGTTCGTTTGCAGTGGCTGGAGGCCCTGGCACACCCATTCTCTCCCTCCCTCTCTCTCTCTCTCTCTTTCTCTATCTATCTATCTATCTATCTATCTATCTATCTATCTATCTATCTATCTATCTGCCTTTCTCTCTGTATCTGTCACTCTCAAATAAATAAATAAATAATGAACAAAAAATTTTTTTAAAAAGTTACTATTTTAAGATGGCACCTTATCCATTACACACAAAATTGTCTTGGATTTGTGGTGGATAGATAAAAACATGAAAAGTAAATAAATAATGAAGAGAAAAATCAGTCACCATTCTTTCTTCAGAGGAATTATCTGTACTGTATTCCTATACAATCATTTGCCCTTTCCCTTCCCCTAGGTAAGGAATGCAAGGGTTGGGGTAGGCCGTGTGTGCGCAACAAACCTTATCTGCTCGGCTCCAAATGGCCTTGGGAGGAGGCTCCCCGGTGACAGGGATCTCAAGACGAAGTTTGCTTCCTGCTATCACAGTCACTGTGTTGTCCGCATCAAGACCGTCCAGGATGATCTTAGGAGGATCTGGAATATTAAGCATAGATTTTGCCAACAATCATTCCTATGTGGATATTTTGACTAGTAATTGGCTACTATCAAACAGTGGTGATAACCAATGTTTTTGCATGTTTGCATGTATGTGGGCACAGGTAGGTGTGCTTGTGCATGTGCAGGTCAGAGGTTGTTTCCAGTCTATTCTTTGAGACATAGTCTCTCACATGCTCTACAGCTCACCAGTTTGGTTAGATTATGTAACCAGTGTGCGCATGGCTTCCCTGTCTCCACTCCTCCAGCACTGGGATTACAGGCATGTGCCAACCTTCCAGGCGTTTCATGTGGAGACTGGGACTGGAACTCAGTCCTCATGCGTGCACAGCAAGCACTTTACCCACTGAGCTATTTCCCTAGCCCTGTCACCAATTTCTTATCTGGCTAAAAAGAATATGAGAATGTTCAAGGAAGTTTGTGCTTGGTACCTTGTAAAATCATTTCATTGTAAGACCGAGGAATCAACTATTTTTGGTTGATGGTTAATATTGATCAGCGTATTTTAAAAAAATTGCACACCTCTCAATGCATTATAGTTCAAGGTAAGTAAAATAAGCAAACAATAAGATAGCTATGTAATAATTTGTTTTATCTACTCACCAATAACGTGAACTTTGGCAGGCAATGTAACATTGTAGGCATCTGGTGTAAATACATAATCACCTTCATCTTCAGTAAGAGCATTGGCTATGACTAATTTGTGGATTCTAAGGAAACAAAAAAGAGGTCTAAGACTTTTCAAGGATTCAGATTATTTATGACCCAAATGATATCCTTTATTCAATCAATTTGTTTCAAGTGGGAAGGAGAGAGGGAAAGAGGGGCAAAGAAGGAAGAGGAAGAGAAACAGGCCATAATCCTACTAAATTACCCTATTTATTGTCCTAAATTAGACATATTTTGGAGTATATATAAGTTTTTCTGCAAGTGCACCCTTTTTTGGGGTAATTTTTTTGTATGAGAGAGAGAGTGGGAAAGAGAGAGATAATGAATTGGCACAATAGGTCCTCCAGCCACTGCAATTGAATTCCAGATGCATGTACCACCTTGTGCCATGTGTGGCCTTGCATGCTTGTGTCACCTTGTGCATCTGGTTCACGTGGGACCTGGAGAGTCAAATATGGGTCCTTAGGCTTTGCAGGCAAGTGCCTTAACCGCTAAGCCATCTCTCCAGCTCAGAACCCATTTTCATTTTATTTATTTATTTTTACCACTTTTATATATGCAATACCTGTTGTTATTTTTTTTTAAAGATTTATTTATTTATTAGAGACAGGGAAAGAGGAAGAGAGAGTAAATGGGCATGCCAGGGCCTCTAGCCACTGCAAATGAACTCCAGACGCATGTGCCACCGTTGTGCATCTGGCTTATATGGGACCTGGAGAATTGAACCTGGATCCTTAGGCGTCACAGGCATGCGTCTTAACTGCTAATCCACCTCTCCAGCCCCTTTATTGTTATTTTTATGTTATAACTTTAAAATCTAAGACATAGCATCTCAATAATGGCACACTTGAAGACACAAGAAATTTCTGAGAAACATGCTGCTTTTGGCTTTATATGCCAAAGGGTAGTAGTTGTTAAGTGACCGGGGTCATGGATACTCAGTAGATATTATGTGTCTGTGGCTGTGAAGGGTAAGCTATTGGGCAAGGGATACAGCTCAGTAGTAGGGCACTAATCTGGCATGTGTGAGGTTCTGAGTTCAATCTCCAGCACCATACACAACACACACACACAACATATGAAGGACATACTATGACAGTATGAAAGTATGTGGTTTTGTGTGCACACAGAATTTTATCACAGTTTCAGAGGATGTTTGAGGTCTAATTACGGTCTCATAAGCGTCCTTGAGCATAAAGTTAAAATCCTTGACTTCAATATTGGCTAGATGCTAGGATAAGGCCATGCACTACTTGGTGTTGGAGGACAATATTACAGTTTTAAAAATATTATTGACTTATTTGCAATTCTGGAATTAAGTAACAAACACATCACATCTTTAGAAAACAGTGTTCTGCTAAGTTGGGCAGAGGAAGCTGACTATAGAGACAGGAAAGGCTGGCATAGACAGCAACAGAGAAGAAAATGTGGTTGTTTCAAATTTAGTTTTCTTTTCCAAGTTAAAGCAGAGAGTACTTTCTTATCATGCCAACTAGAAGTGGCCTGTTTGGGGATTTGGTTATTATTTCTCTCTTGAGTTCTGGGAAGGTCCAGATAAACAACCTAGTTTGGGCCAGGTGGTATGGAACTTCACAATGGTACCTCCAAGTGTTGGTTTGGTCTGTTGGACCTGATGCAGGAGTTCAAGCAAACCCAGTGGTCTCCTTAATGAGTATTAATTAGGACAATAGATAATTTGATCAGCCTTCAACTAAAATTCAGCCACATTACTCTAAACTCATGCTTAAGTGGAACAAAATCAGTCAATCACTTTGAAGAGACAGAGCAGCAGTGTGAGGTACCAATACGGGTTCTCCAGGAAGGCACAATATGGCCGTATCAGAACAATAACTAGTTCTTACTCATTGGAGGCAGACGCATTCCCTATAGCTATTCTCCAATGAAATGTTGCCTGGATACGTACTTCAGAAGTAGGAAGCCAGGTGTGGTGGTGCATGCCTTTAATCCCAGTCCTTGGGAGGCAGAGGTAGGAGGACTGTCATGAGTTTGAGGTCAACCTGGGACTACAGAGTGAGTTCCAGGTTAGTCTGGGCTAGAATGAGACCCTGTGTTAATAAAGTAAGAAAAAAAAAAAAAAAAGAAAAAAGGAAAAAGTGAAGGTGGACCCATTCCTTCCTCACTAATAGACCATCTGACTTGCTTACCTTCCTTTGTGAACAACCTTTAGACGGTCACTTTCCTGAACAGGGAGGCCATTTTTAGTCCATTTTCCTGGTATGTCTTCAGAGATTTCACACTTCAAACATATTTCTTTTCCAAGTTTTACAGTCTGATCAGTCAGAGGTGTTGTAATCTTCAGAGGTCTCACTACAGAAATAAAAAGCATTACAAGGGCCAAACCCAAAGTCCAGGTGGGACAGCAGGGTGATGTTGCATTTCACGATGCATTCACTTTCAGTTCTGCTATGACACTTGAAGATGGGAACATACTCCAGTGCAATTGATATGTCAGAGCACAGTGGAACGATCTCAAACATGTATCAGTGACCCATATCCACCCATGAGCTCTGAGTCATGTCCACTCACACGTATGGTTACAACTACCCATCTGATTTCAAATAAACTTCCTACTACTTCATGACAGCTCACAAGCCCCGACTATTCCAGCGTACTTCCATAGGCAAATTTCAGATCTTTTTTAAGGTGAAGTGTAAGTTTAACATAGGTAAAGTAAATTCAACATAGGTAAAACTGTGCTACTCTTTGTATGAGGTCCTTATTTTTGTTTTTAAGGTATCACTAACAAAATTCTCTGAATATAATTCCCATAAGTCATTTCTTCTACAAACCCTGTGTTTACTATTGAATGACTTTGCTTAGCATAATGATTTTTAGAAATGTATATTGTTGCAAGAGAGCCAAATTGACTGTAATTATTTTGAAAGGATACAAATATTGCTTGCCTACAGCTGATTCTTTTTTTTTTACAGTTTCCTAAAAGATTTTATTTTTAAGCTTTTAAAAATCAATACAGAGTTACTGATTCTCATTTAAGAAATAATAGGTTTATGAACAATTAGTCTTGTTGATGTTCTATTACAATGGCCACAATTCCATGAGTCATAAGGAAGTATTGTGATTGTTTCTTTGAAAATCAGTGATCATATGAATGACTGCTGGACCAACAGAGAAGTGGAAGCAAGATTCCTACACTCTTGTACCATGAATCATCTGGACAATTTGCTGTTTTAAACTTAATGGCAAATATGAACAGATGCTGTCATTGAGGAAGTACTGTTCTAACAGGTCATTTGGGTAAGAACATGCTACCAAAGCCTATTAGCAAATAAGCTCTTATTCAATATCTGAATGCTCTTAGTGGTGCTCTTTAGATTCAAATAAGTTTCTTCTATATCAAATATAACTGCATGCTACACAGTGAGTTGTGAGACCATATTTAATAACTAGATAGCAAGCTTTCCTATGAATTAAGGAAACAGTGTCAAGATTTGATATCATGAGTAACTATTAACCATGTATTTTTATGGTTTTGCACTTATAACTTTTGGGGTAACTTTTCTGGCAGATGATTTTTATACTTTCTTCCCAGTATTGGCACTCTTCTATTAAACCAAGTAGTTGATTCATTTTTCAAAGACCCTGAACTGACATAAGTACCCAGACACTAGAATGGAATTCAATTTTACATATTAAAAATACCACAAGTCGCAGGGGGTGGGGGTACACATCTTTTATCCCAGCGCTTGGGAGGCCAAGGTAGGAGGATCACTGTGAATTTGAGGGCATCCTGAGACTACATAGTGAATTCCAGGTCAACCTGTGTTAGAGAGAGAGAGACCCTACCTCAAAAAAAAACAAAAAAAAAAAAACAAAAAAAAACTACTACAAGTGAAAAATTAAGTAGGTCGAGTAAAACTGGATTCACAAACAGAATGCCACTTACGGCCACTTAGAAGGCATCTGGAGAAGTCTTACTCACAGTCAACGCTCAGCTTGGCAGATGACTGTCCTCCCGTCGTCATGACAGAGTACTCCGCGCTGTCGGCCTTTGTTGCGCCTTCGATGATCAAGATGTGCTTTTTGCCCTCCACTTTAATTTTGTACCTTGACTTTGGACCAGGGAAGATCTCTTCACCATTCTTAAACCTGAGTTAACACAGATTACAAAAATAATTTGTAAGAGAATCTTCAGGAAATGAAGATGAGGCGTCTTGTTCATTGCTTTGTCTCAGTATCTTGCACACTTTCTGGCAGCTTCCAGACACCAAGAAGGATTTGTTGAATTAGGGAACTATGAATCCATATACCAAGGTATTCAAGCCAGGTGTGGTGGTGCTCACCTGTGATCCCAGCACTTGGAAGGCTGAGGTAAGAGGATTGTCATGAGTTCGTGGCCAGCCTGGGGCTTCAGAGCGAGTTCCAGGTCAGCCTGGGCTACGGTGAGATGCTGTTTCAAAAATCCAAAGGATTCTATACTGTAACAAGTATTATCTATAAAATTATGTTAAAAGAACATGAGCCACCTCTTCTTACTCAAGCTCAGTCACATGTGGAGGTAAGAGTGTGTATTATCCCGCACTTGACATATTCTAATGTTAGCTGTGATTCTCGGTTAGTAGGAGTAATCTATTCCATATTCCAATGAAAGCGTTCTTACCTACTCTCCCCAGAAAGCCTTCTTTTTTTTTTTTTTTGGTGGTGCTAAGGATTGAACTCAGGGCTTCATGCATACTAACCACACAGTCTGCCCCTGAGCTAGCCAGCCCAAGCTCTCTTATTTCTAATAAATGTCTATATTTTATTTTTGTTTTTTAAAGGCTACTCATGTTTAAGAGTAAGAGATTTTTAAAAAACATTTTATTTTATTTATTTGAGAAAAAGAGAAAGAAGTAGATAGCGAAAAAAAATGGGTGTGCCAGGGCCGCTAGCCCCGCAAACAAACTCCAGATGCATGCGCCACCTTGTACCTCTGGCTTATGTGGGTACTGGAGAATTGAATCTGAGTCCTTTGGCTATGCAGGCAAGTGCCTTAACCACTAAACCATCTCTCCAGCCCAATATTTATATTTATTTATTTGATATATATGTAGATATACATATATACATACATACACACACACATATATATAAGGAGAGAGAGAGAGAGAGAGCATGTCAAGGTATTTTGCTCCTGCAAATGAACTCCAGATAAATATGCAACTTTATGCATCTGTCTTTATGTGGGTACTGGGGAAATGAACCCAGACTGGCAGGCTTTGCCAGCAAGTGACTTTAACCACTAAGCCATTTCTCCATCCCATTCCCCCCCCCCCCATTTTTAGAAGCAGTCTACAATGTTTTCTAGGGTACTATAAAAGTAAAATGATGAGGATCTATTTCTTATAGAAAGAGGGATGGAACCCAGGGCCTTGTGCTTGCTAGGCAAGATGGTCCTACTGAGTTACAGCCCAGTAAGTGATGAGGATTTAAATGAAAAAAAAAAAAAAAAATATATATATATATATATATATATATATATATATATATATATATATATATATAACCTTTTTCTATGTAAGCTGCCAGTAAGGCATAGTGAGAAGAAGCCTGCTACAGATAATAAGAGCATCCATGGTCTTTCAAGTTCATCAAACTTGTATAGTCTATTGAATCCATTTATTAGTAAGTAGCTACATCTTTACCCAGAGAGATTTGTAGAATATTTTCAGTTTCATAGTATGGTCTTAGTTATCACCCTTATCAACATAAATGAGGTTATTTTTCCATATGTTTAAAAGCCAGTTATGGGCTGGAGAGATTCCTCAGTGGTAGTTACTTGTGTGCAAAACTTGCTGGCTGGAATTCAATTCCCCAGTAGCCATGTAAAGCCAGATGCATAAAGTGACACATGCATCTGGAGTTCAGTTATAGTGGCAAGAAGCTCTGGTGTTCCCATTCTCATTCCCCCCCCCCTCTCTCTGCTTGCAAATAAATAAATAAATAAAAATATTAAAGATAAAAACAAAACCCAATTGTATGCCATGTTCTTTCAGCAGTGAAGGTGCTTTTTGTCTGCTGTAGATGGACAGGTGCCAGGAAAGTTACTTACCATTTCACATTTGCATCGTCCTCAGACACTTCACATTCCAGCTCCACTCTCTCTCCACAGTAAGCAGTTGAGTCTTCCAGCTGCTTGGTTACCATAATTGGAGGCTCTAGTGTTTACAAGGAGGAAATAAAAATCACTGACTATCTGGAGCCTATTAAACCCCAGTTTGTTCACTGATGCAAATCCAACTGAGGACAGAATCAACTATGGGTCATGTGGTGGTAAATTGGGAGTTGAGCTTTTCTCTGTGTGTTCATGGCCAAAACGAATAGTTAGCAACGTTGGAGAAGTTCTCCCAATTATCTTAGAACTGGCCAAATCAAATATGTTACTGTTCTGGAGAACAGATAAAACATGTATCAAATATTCTTTCTTCAGCAATTAAGGTTCCAGGTGGTAGACACTTCCAACAAGGGAGAGTGCATAACATGAAAAATTGTTCTAGATGGAGGACAGAGATTCGACTTGTATGCATTCAGAGGGGCTTCTGGCTTCATTTGACCCCTTCACCTTTTCTCTCTATGTGGCAATGTTAGTAATGATTTTCTAATGCCAACCCCTGATACACTCTTTGAAATGAATCTGGTTTCATGAGATGCTACTTGCAATCAGCCAGGTGGATAAAATGAGGATTTTCCAGTAGCATCTGTTGGGAGTCAGAAGCTCTATCTAAAGCTCATCTTTCAGAACAGCGTTGGCTTGAGTCAAAACCACAAGGCAGTTTTGTACAGTAGCTCTTTTCTTCCCTGGGTTTCTGCATTCTTCGACACACCAGGAGACTAGTTAGGACCCAGGACACCTACCAGTGTAGAGGAGCCTCCATACTGAGCCAATCTAACAGTTCAGGCAAACATTTCTAGAGGTGCTACTTTCTCTGCTCTGGAACCAAAATGGTCACTTTGTCTTCCATTTTGGTCACTCTCCCTGGGAGAATGACAGCCATTGCTCATTGGTGATGCGAAACAGACTTGCTTTTACCTCTTACAAAGAGTTCAGTGGAGCATTTCTCATCCCCAGCTGTGACGTAGTACTCTGAGTCATCTGTTAGTGAACAGTTATTGATAAACATAATTCTTTCACATCCTTTGTGTTCAAAGATGTATCTGTTTTAAACAGGAGGAAGGTAAACAGATTCTGTGAAATTGATTTTTTTTTCTTTTCTTTACTAGATTTGACTTATAACTTGGTAATACTTAAGAGTGAGGGATATAATTTGGCGTATTCGGGTAGCATGTTTTATGTGGTTAACATCAAATAAACAGGAATGTTCATCCTTATGGAACATAACAAATATGTATATTTATATGTACTATTTAATTTCTGTTATCATTTTCTTTTCTATAAGGTTTTTATTGCAAATATAAACCAGTCCTCACAGATGTGGTATTTTAAGTTTTTAACCCACTCTTAGAAAATAAGGTTGATCAAGAGTGTCAGAGATTTTTAACTGTGTACATTTTTTAGAGATTTTATTTTTATTTATTTATGAGAGAGAGAGAGAGAGAATGTGCACAACCCAGGGCCTCCAGCTACTGCAAATGAACTCCAGATACATGTGCCTCCATTTGCATCTGGCTTATGTGGGACCTGGAGATTCGAACCTGGGTCCTTAGGTTTCACAGACATGCACCATAACCTCTAAGCCATCTCTTCAACCCAACTGTGTGCATTCTTTACATGACTAACTTACATATTTTATAGACATGTCAGAGACTTGATCTTATTCATTGATGTGTATTCCAGTCATTATCTAACCCATGGATACAACAGGCTTTGATAAATAAATAAATGATTATACAATTTAAGCAATGATATGACCATAATTTATAAGCTAGGCAGCAATTATATCACCTCTTAACTGAGCCGTAAGAACTGGCATTACTATATCATAGATACCACCTAGCAAGAACGCATCTGAGCATTTGGCTACAGAACACTAGACACCAAGAAAACAGTATATTTTAATTACCTGTGCCCTGGATTATGGCGGAGCACACTGATCCATTATCACAAGACTAGAGAAACAATTGGACTGTGAAAATTTCTCAAGTTGAAGACTTAAAGAACAAAATATTTAAACACTTTCTAGAAAAGCTAATATTAAATTTTGGTAAATTGAGGCAAATGAGAATTTGATAATAATATCATTGCTCAAAGTCATTCTGTTGGTATGGTCACACCAAGAAACAGGAAACCACTGTGTTGTACTCTAGAAGTGACAGACGTCCAGGATTAAAGTCTTTTATCAATGCACACGTGGCTCTTATTAACTTCAAAAAAAAACATACTGGAGTTGAAAATCTCTCAGGCTGAGGAAGATCTCTGTAAAGTAGTTTCATAATAGACTAGCGATACCATCAGACATCAGGGATTAGTTTGACTCCTTCCATTGGGAGAGGGCCAAGAAATAATAAAACACAGGCTTAGACCCACAGCTCGCTCATTAGATCTCAACATCCACCAGTTCTACCCAGACTCACTGTGGAAAGGGCTCAGAACAATGTCTGCTGCACTGAATGTAGAAGCGTTTGACTATCATCAAATATAAATGCTATTTTTGAAAAGAAACTACATATCTAATTTTGATAGGTAGCTTCTAGCTATGATAATACATGCGCATTTCAAATATTCCTGTTTTTAAAATATGGAAGAAGTTTGGCTATACTCAGACATAATGACATGTAACTTATAATGACACAAAATAAGAATTGGTAATCACTTGAAATAAACTTATAATATCAAGACTGTTTATCTTATAAGTTTTTAATAATTCCAAAGTACATGAAAAGTGACTTAAACTTTTCCTCTCCCTGCATAGGATTTTGCATTATAAGGCTGAATCTAAAAGAGATATGCCTTAAAATTTTTTTTTTAATTCTCAGAAAATTAAGTCAAACTACTGTTTAATTTACTTATGATTTTCACTGAATCCTTCAAAGTCCACTTACTTTGTGCTGGGTCGAATTTCTTGACCATTTTTATACCATTTCACTTCAAGCTTGGGGTCTGCCAGCTCCACAACAAATCTGACTTTGCCTCCCTTATCAACCTGGTATGCAGGATCTAGAATTTTTGCAAAGGCTGGCAGACAGAAACAAAACAGATTTTATATATATGTACACACGTGCCACAATGCAATGCATGAGAATCTAAAACTAAATGAGTCTCAGAGAAGAAAAAAGATACATAAACCTTTCTAATTATCCTTTCTACTTTGAATTGTGTCAACTCATCTGCAATAAAATAGTATAAAATTTTAAAGAGAATTCACATGCTTTTGAAAGAAAATATTGAGGGCTGGGGAAATGGCCTAGAGGTTAAGGAGTTTGCCTGTGAAGTGTAAGGACCCCAGTTCGATTCCCTAGGACCCATGTTAGCCAGATGCACAGGGGGGCGCATGCATCTGGAGTTTGTTTGCAGTGACTAGAGGCCTTGGTGTACTCATTTTCTTTTTCTCTCTATTGCCCTCTTTCTCTCTCTCTCTTAAATAAATATATATAAAAATATGTTTTTAAAGACAACACTTAAAAAATTTTTAAATAGAAAATATTGAGAGAAAAATAATTTTATTACTGCTAAGAACCTTTCCAAGTGACTTAACCCAGGAGTTAGGTTCAGTAGAAAGCTTCCAAATGAGAGGCTGGAGAGATGGCTCAACGGTTAAGGTGCTTGTCTGCAAAGCCTAATGACCTCGGTTTGATTCCCTAGTACCCACATAAAGTCAGATGCAGAAAGTGTTGCATGCACTGGCTAGAGACCCTTGTATGCCCATTCTCATTCTCTCTTTCTCTCTCTTTGCTTGTAAATAAATAAATACAAATTAATCCTAGCACTTGGGAAGGCAAAGGTAGGAATATAATCTGGAATTAGAGGCCACTCTGAGACTACCTAGTGAATTCCAGGTCAGTCTGGGTTAGAGTGAGACCCTGCTTCAGAAAATAAGCAACTAACTAAAATAAATTAACAAATAAATAAATCAAACCAACCAACCAAACAAACAAAAAAACCCAAACCCAAGAGTGCAGGAGTATGATGGCAAACCAGAGATCTCTCACCTAAGAGAGAATCAAGAGCAGGTGTTTTAGGGTGAGGGAGGTGTGGGGGGACTGGAGAAAAGGAGGGCCCTGAGAAAGGCCCAGTGGCCCAGGGGATGTTCTCAAGTCCTTCGGGGCGTTGCTTGTGGTACTGTCAATCACCTGCTTGCCCTGAGCCATCACAGTCCTCAACTGTGTGCAGAGACCTTGAGATGCTCCACCGGAAACCAAAGCTATCATCCCAAATAACCTTAATGCCACCCCCGCCCCAGGTCCACCCCCACCCCGCCCCCATCCGGCCCCGCCCTCCTCAAGCCCCGCCCCGCAGGCCCCGCCCCGCAGGCCCCGCCCCGCAGGCCCCCCCCCCCTCCCCCCCGCGCTCACCTGCGCTCTTCTTCTCCTTCCTGCGCATCTTCTTGAGGCGCTTGAGCATGCCGCGCAGGTCGGTGATGCCATACTGGAAGGCGATCTTCTCGTACTCGTTGGGGTTCGCGTTCTTCAGCAGCTCCCAGACGTCGACCTCGGGCTCCTCCTCCTGCTGCTTCACCTCCCTGGCCGGGGAAACCATCGCCTGGGTTAAGCAGCCGTCCCCCTCAGAGACCCCAACTTTAGTGGTGTTAAAGCTGCTTAAAGCCACCGAGTCTCCTTGCTTTGCGCGAAGTCTTGGGAACTTCCAGTTAGTAGATCAGAGATGCGCACTTGTATCAGAACTTTCCTTTCCTAGTTGAGAACACGAATTTGGGAGGAGGACCGGGGAGGGCTGAGAAGTGACTTTAGTCTAATTGGAGGTGAGATTTTCCGAAACTTAGTTTTCACCTAGGGCTGGAGAGATGGCTTAGCGGTTAAGGCGCTTGCCTGCAAAGCCAAAGGACCTCGTTTCGATTCCCCAGAACCTATGTAGGCCAGCTGCACAAGGAGGCACATGCATCTGGAGTTCATTTACAGGGCTGGAGGCCCTGGCATGCCCATTCTCCCTCTCTCTAGTAAATAAAAATAAAATATTTAAAAAAAGTTTTCACCTAAGCTGTTGAGTATTGAATTCATTTTGAAAAGTGGGTTAAAATATTTACATCTTGGTCTGTAAGTGGAGAAAATGGCCTCTTCTATTGATGTGCACACAGAGCAAAGAGTATTTCAAACACGTGAATTTTGTCAATAATATTTTTCCTATCACAGTAATGTATATATTATTTTTTTATTTATATTTTGAACTTGAAACCATAAGGTTTTTTTTTTTTTTAAAGTTGTTTTCCATGTTTTTGTGGCTATAGATGCTCTTTAAAAACAAAACAAAGCCAGGGGTGGTGGCGCACACCTTTAATCCCAGCACTTGCAAGGCAGAAGTAGAAGGATTGCCAAGAATTCAAGGCCACCCTGAGACTACATAGTGAATTCCAGGTCAGCCTGGACTATAGCAAGACCCTACCTTGTAAAACCAAATAATAATAATAATAATAATGATGATGAAATAAAAACAATGGGCTGGAGGGATGGCTTAGTGGTGAAGGCGTATGCCTGCAAAGCCAAAGGAGCCAGGTTTAATTCCCCAGGATCCACATTAGAAAGATGCACAAGGGGGCACACTTGTCTGGACTTTCCTTGCAGTGGCTGGAAGCCCTGGCACACCCATCCTCTCTCTCTCTCTCCTACCTGTCAAATAAATAAATAAATAAAATAAAATATTTTTTAAAAATAAAAACAAAATATTGTTTTCTAAATTGACAGGGAAAAAGAAGAATGAAATAAAAATAGTATCTCATATTTCATCTTAACATACTGTCTTGAATTTTTTTGGAAGAAATATTGAGGTTGAATTGTGGACATATTAACGTTAAGCTATAAAACAAATGGCTTAGGGTTCCATAAACAAGGGAAAGGTAACTTAGGATAACTATCACTATGATTCCAAATTTTACCCTGCCTCAAACAAAACAAAACAAGAAAAATATAAAATGACTCAAAATTGTCATCACTGACTAAAGAATGTATTGAACACTCAGAGAACATATATGACGCACAACATGTAAGAGTCACTGTACACTTGTTTTCCTGTACTTCCAAGCCACAAAGTGAAACATCTTAGGAAAAGGGCTTAGTATAAATGCACGATATAATTTAAGTTGATTTTCATCATTAGCTAAATAGTTGTGTTTTTGCTTAAATTTAGTTGACTATTTTTATCAGGTTAATTTGGAAAAATTACAGTGCCTATTTAATGTGGATAACAATGGTTCGGATATTATTTTCTAAAAAAACAGTTGATATACTTTACACATCAGTGTAATGATGAGTTTATGTGTTTGCTTTGTCACATTAATTATACTTGTTCTCAGAGTTTCTTCTTTAAACTTATAAATACTTTGTACATTCAGAGGAAAATACAATATTAGCATACAGTTTAGGGTGGCTTTAGGCAAGGATAAATTACAAATCTTGAATCTCCATCTTATATTATCATGTAATTATTTTTGCCCAATGAGGAAAATGAGGCCAGTGTAGAAAGTGAAAGGAAATGAAAGGTCTTTGGTCCATACGTTAATGGGAGGATTAAACAACCTATTAAAGAAAATGTGCCTTTGCCAGGGCATGGTGGCACACGCCTTTAATCCCAGCACTCAGGGGGCAGAGGTAGGAAGAGTTTGAGGCCACCCTGAGACTACATAGTGAATTCTAGGTCAGCCTGGGCTAGAGTGAGACCATATCTGGAAAAAGGAAAAAATAAAAAGTGCCTTAGGAAAAAACACCCTCCTTGGCAAGGCATGCTGGCACATGCCTTTAATCTCAGTACTTGCAAGGCTGAGGTAGGAGGATTGCCTTCAGTCTGAGGCCGCTTGAGACTACAGAGTGAATTCCGGGTCAGTCTGGGGTAGAGTGTACAGCAAGACCCTACCTCGAACAAAGCCAAAAAAAAAAAAAAAAAAACAAAACAAAACAAACAAACAAAAAAAAACACCTTCCAAAGCCAGACATAGTGGTGCAAACCTTTAATCCCATCACTTGGGAAGCAGAGGCAGGAGGGTTGCTATGAATTCAAGGCCAGCCTGGCACTACAGAGTGAGTTCCAGGTCAGCTTGGACTAGAGTGAGACCCTACCTCAGAAAAACCAAATCAAGCCAAAACAAACAAACAAAATACTCTTAAGACACAAATATTTTCTTCCTTTTACTGAAGTGAAAACTATTGAAAAGCATAAGAAAATTAGCCTGGATTGGAATATTGGTAATAATTTGCCTGATGTACTAAATCTACAGACTGAAAGCAATCTGCATTCTAACTATTTTAGAGTATTTTAAATTTAGAGAATTGCAATTAATATGTGTACCATGTACAAGTATTTATATTAGGTGTGTGTGCATTCTTTATTAATGCATTTGTCACATTCCAGCATAAAAAGTTCTCTAAACTTTAAAATTATATAATAGAATGTACTAAGTTTTGGATTTTAATCAAGATATATACTTCTGGGTTGGAGAGATGGCCTAGTTATTAAGGTGCTTTCCTGCAAAGCCTAAGGACCCATGTTCCACTCTCCAGGTCCCACGTAAGCCAGACACACAAGTGATCCAAGTGCGTAAGGCTGCACATGCTCACAAGGTGGTGCATACGTCTGGAGTTTGATTGTAGTGGCTGGAGGCTCTGGTGTGCCAATATTCTCTCTCTCTCATTTAACAAATAAAAAGGCCAGTCTGTCAGGCTTGTCTCAAAAAAAAAAAAAAAAAGAAAGATACATATTTCTAATATTCTCCTTACATTGGTGGAAATATTTAAAGATATGAAACTAATAATTTTTTGTTTTGTTGAGACTGAGTCTCATGTAGCCCATGCCGACTTCAATCTCACTATGTAGCCAAGGATGACATTAAATTTCTGATCCTCCTGCTTCTACCTCCTGAGTGCTAGAATTAAAGGCATGCACCACGCCATCTGGTTTGTTTGGTTCTAGGACTCAAGCCCATGGCTTTGTACACTAGACATGCACTATACCAACCAAGCTACACCCCACCCCTTGACATAATTTAAATAGCTAACGAGAGACACAGCTCAATTATTGAGACATACCTAGATTTTGGGGGTAAATATTTGCATGAGGGGAGCCAATAATAATGTTCACCATTTTTTTGAGTAGACTAGTACAACCCAGTCATCCTTACCATTTTTTTTAAATTTAAAAAAATGTAGAAGGATACTACAGTTTCTTAGGTGAACACCAATGGCCTCTTCTCTTTTACTTCTTTCTTTCATGTTATTGCGTTCCAAATCTCAAACAGCAGGCCTATTGTAGCGGAATGTGAGGCCAAAGCCCTCATCGACAGCATTTCCTTACCTCATCTAGAACTTACCATGGTATCTGCACATAACACTGTCTTTGTGGTTATGTGAAGTTATAGCGAGGAGAGAAATCCAAATATTGGATTCCTTTCTATCACTGGGATAGACCTGCATAATGACCACAGTACTTTTATCTACATCAAAATTTCTATATATTGATGAACTCTAAAGAGTTTATAGAAATTTATGTAGACTAAGACTTCCAGGTATTTATATAGGTCTAGTCCCATGCTAGAAAGATTTGCCCTGATTCATCTAATATCTATTTGAAGTAATCTGGTTTTGATATGGACTGGACAAAGAGATTCTTTTATACACAAATGTTGATCATAAGGACATTAATTCTGATGGAAATTTTGCCACACATTCTTGGGAAAGTGGAAATGGTAACCATGTGTCATTACAACAATGAAAACACATGCACTCCACAAGTTGGTAGGAAAACACATGACTTCTGCAGTTATAATGGTGGATTAGTATAATACAGTAAATGAACATAGACTTAGGTTAGCGATCTAATCATAAGTGAAAGCTTTAATTGGGGGATGTAAAGAAAATGGTAACTGGAGACATAGGGGCTGTTCATTTTCTCCTGTCCATTTTTTCCTTCAATGGTTCTGGCCACATAATTAGATTTTTTTTTTTTCCTGAAAACTACTGATAGAAACAATCTTTTTAATTTGTTTTTCCTTTTTAATCTGAACATGGTACTGAATAATCTGATATAACCCATTTTGATTGATTGGTTGATTGAGTGTGTGTGTATGTGTGTGTGTTTTCTCTTTGCGTGGATATAAGCTCACTGAGGGAAAATGGAAGTCTATGTTTACTTGTTGCCTCATATGATCCAGATCTTTTATATGTAACTTTTTCAATTACAATAGTTTTTATTTTTCACATTTACAGAGGTGAAAATAAGTCTCAGAGGGCATATATTTTGATGATGATGAAATTCTAATGATGAAATTCTATACTGTTAAGGGAGTGTGGATGATAATATTAAACATTTATTTCTATTTTATTTCTCAGAGTTGAGATTTAAAGCTATGTTTTTATATACACACTCATACAAATATTTGTTCATCACTTTCTATGGATCCTGGATTTCTTTTTCCCCTCACATCATCTGACTTTATAGAAAACATTTGGTATTTTCCCGTCTGAATAAACATTTGCCAGGGGAAGCAAACCTCCCTGGTTTTCCTAAAGTGTTAATACATGCTATAGGTGGAAGCATTTGCTTTCAAGGCAGAATCAGGGGGCTTTTTTTTAATAAGGAGTCACAGGAAATGAATTGAGAGAAGAAAACTTGGATTTGGGTCTCTGCCCACCTCAAATTCCTGTGTGACTTAATGTGGGTCACTCAGTTTCTCTGGTCCCCACCTTCTCACCTATGGAATGAGGAAGAGTGAAGTTCACTTAAGAGTACTTAAAGAAATCTATGTATAATTGCAAATAACACACGTTGTGAGTATGTGCGTGTGTGTGTGTCTGTAAATCCTGTAACATGGTTACATGCTAAATATCCATCCTGAAATTCCATACATATGATTCCAAGAGTACTGTGACAGGAATATGAGTAATAATACTAAACATTTATTTGTTTCACTGCATGTTTTATTACTTCTAAAATGTGCATGTAGGTATATTTTAAACATCCCTGGACTAAGGATGTATTTCATGATCAACAGTGTCATAATAAACTATCTGCAACAATTCAGTCATTATTTTGTGAAATATTGGCATGTCTTCACATCAATGGTGTCTTAAAATTTAATAATAATGTATTAAAGTACATCTGCCTTTCACAGAGGCTTCTGCCAAAATTGTAGACTGGTCAAACATCAAACATTGAAGGCAGCAGAATGGAGGTTTTATTTATCCAATCACAAAAAAAAAAACATCGTGTATAGTTTCTAGGCATTTAAATCTTATGTCTCAGTTTTCCAATTTCCCCATCCCCCAAATGAGAAACTATGGGACATCTCACACACTGTAAGAAGAGTGTTTAAGAACCACCGCCTGGCATCTTTAATAGATTAGTATGCGGTTGTTCCCCTCTTAGTTGATGGTTACGTGTGACAAGCAAAACACAGTGTAAGAAGAGAAAACTCCTTGGTAAACAGTTTTAACTTGACTTCTCTGGGTGACCGATCAGGTCACTTGGTTCTCACCTACGTTTCAGGAGCCCACTAAAGTCAAGTTCCCCTGCATCCTCTTGACCTTCTCCACTGTCATTGACAAAAAAAAAGCATATTTGGGTTTAATGCAGACACATACATGGCAGTCCCCCCCCCCCCGACACTCTACATTTAATGTATATGCAATTTTGTACCGGCACACAAGGACTAAACTGAAACAAACCATTTCTTTTCACACAAGTGACATTGTAAGTTTTTGTCGTATGTCCTTGTGGAAAAGCAAACTCGAGAAGCGAGCGTTACTGTTCGATTTCAGGAGACACAATGTTGTAGATTGCATATATGAAATTGCTTGGATTTGTGTTGAAACCAGGTAACACAAATGCATTTAGGCCAAGCAACACAAAGTACTTTGTTTTTGCAAGTTGGGAGCTCTAGAAACAAACCTGTATAAAAAGCAAAGGACTTTTGCTGATCTCTGCTATTCACGTAAGAGAGATTGGCTTGAAGGACAAAGTGTACCAATGTCAGGCATATAAGCACATCCAAGATAACCTCTATGTCCACAAGTAGATGAATCAGATACTGTGATACCAACACAGCACAGAAATGCAGCCAGCGCAGAGCTTTCTAAAAGATGCATTTCTTTCTGTTTTAAAGGGATCACTATATTACAATCATTTGTTTCCCCTCTTGATACCTTTTAAAATGTATTGTTGAAAAATGTCTGAGTTGCTAACGAACTCCTTACTAGTTGTATTTTAAGATACTTTCCTATAGAGAAATGCATCTTAAGTGAAGCATGCGTCCACCGTCTCGGTTTTATTCTTGACTCTAAAAAGAAGCTATGGTGCTGACATTTAAATGACACTACACATTTACTTACATGTTTAATTTTTAATGAAGATTTTGTTTCCTGCTCTTTACAAATGTTAGTTATAGTTTCTAAGAAAAGAGTCTGTGGGTTTAAAAACAGTGTGTATAACATATAAGTCATAAGAATTAAACTTGAGTAATAATATGTTTTCAAATTTTCTGTACTAGCAAGTGTTTGGGGGATCTTCTTATATAAACACATTTCTGTACTTTTAAAGCACAAAACTGTCTTAAAACATGCCCACATGTGCCATCAGTATAGTTTTAGGCTCTTGCATTGCCAAGTTGGGGGAAGTTGTAAGGGAACAGGGAAACAAAGTAATAAAATTTGCAATATTTAATACATCTCAAAAGTGATTAAATATTTTATGTTTTCATAATGTAGAGGGAATGGCTTATTAGAAGACTAAATCATTGCTTTATAATAACGTGATGACACTGTCTTATACTCATGGGATATTTTCTAATCTGAGGAAACGTTCCTTATTCAACAAAACTACAGAACCAATCTTGGGAAGAAAGCATCCACTTTCATTAAAGAGTTTATATTATGGCATCACTAAATGAAGCGGGTACCATAGCGACAAGAAGGGGAGATTTATATTTCTCAGGGGCCAGAAAAATAATCATTTCTCTTCTTTGACTCCCTGATTTTTCAGCCTTAGAAAACTGTGAAGGTAAATTAAATATGCTTAGGAATTTTGCCTTTTTATGTTTTTAATGTCTAGCAGATTCAAGGTGCTTTCATTTAGGAAAATCTAACATTGTAAGGTGATAATCTGCATAAGTAGCGACTTAATTGTGGTTTTCCTGAGGACATGTTTAGTAGCTTCATAAATGATTCATAAAATAAAACATAAGTAAGAGTTTTCAGATATTACTGAGCTAAGCTGTACAAAATGTGCCTCTTGACATCTCCTTTGGCCTTTTGATGGAAAACAATTCAATTAAGAAAGAGGTCACCCATGAACAGATTAAAAGTGCATCCCCCTTAGGCCAATGGGAGATCTGCAAATGTGGAAGCTACAAGAACGTTCTAAAAACTTATCAGTGTATGCTTAATTGGACACCAGATTCATAGCTTTCAAGTACATTGCAAATAAATATACAAATGTTTGACTGCAGCGACATGCTCTGATCCCATTGGCAATATAAGTGAGGGAAGGTGGTGTGATTTGAAAATCTTCCACTTCTGTTATATAAAGCCCATCTAGATTTCCATTTTGGCATTACCTTCTCTTGAAGGCAGATCTGATGTCAATGTTTGGAGTAGTCCCAGTAGATTCTATGAAAAGAAAGAAAACAATAAAATGAATAACCCTGAAGGAAGGCAATTTTGTGTTCAGTTCCTTCCTGGGCTGTGAAGAGTCCACAGAAGAGCATTAGGTGGCGGTGGTGGTGATGGTGGGGGACCCTAACATCCTTACACCATAGAATCTTATCCTCAAACCTGAGTGGGAACGTGGCCCCAATGAAATGGATCTATTCAACAGCAAAAACCCAGCATTCTCCTTTCTCTGGCAGGTTTAAGGAATGCTAATAACAAGAGATAACTTAGTAATAAAATTCCCCCAAATCTCACTTTTTAAGTTAGCTTATAACAACTTAATTTCATAGCCTTACTGAAACCACCACAATCAGAAAAAACATACTTTTAAGGAAACACTTCCCTCAAATCTAATGGTATGAAATGACTTTCTCATCCATTCTTTCACACTGTATAAAAATATCACATTTATCCAGACAAGATGGCTCCCTTACCATGCACTTCCAGATCAAAGGAACAGCTGTCAAACTTGTCCTTGTAGGTGACCTCACATCTGTAGTTGCCTGCATAGTTCTCTTTGGCCTTGATGATCTGCATCTCAAATGTGTAGATCTACAACAAAAGGCATTCAGACAACCTGCAAACCCACCTTGCAGATGGAAAGGTGCCCTTGCCTTTCAGCGATTTTTCAAATTCCTCAGCATTGCTTAAAGATGGGACTGGGTCTGGGGAGCCCAGTACAATGGTCTCAATCTAGGGGGATATATGTGTCCCACAGCTCCTGGACAGAGCAAAACAATTGCAGTAAAAGTAGACCCAGGAATGGTAATCCAGTTTTCTAGGTTTGAGATCTCTCAAGACTAAATCTGTTTCCTTCCAATGAGACAGGGTCATTGCTGCCTTGAATCAGAGCAGCTGTGAATCACCCACATGAGTTCTCATGTGGTGACATTGCCTCATGGAGGAAGATGGAGGCTCAGAAGGCTCATAAAACATGCAAGACTGACAAGGTTGCTCCCTGAAGTAAAAGAAGTAGGAAACAATTGCTGGAGGAGAGGAGACTCGTCAGTAGTTGGCAAGGGGACTCTAGACATGCAGTTTGCATGAGTCCACATCCTTGCTGGAGTGAGGGTTTGGTGATAAGCTGCTTGTTCATGCATGTTTCTTTAACCCCTCACCATGCTCCTGTGATCAATCCCAGTGAATTCAGTGGTTCACTAAGCTGGTCTTGGCTGGAATCTTCTCTATCTCTATTTTTCTTTTCTTTCTTTTTTTTAGGCAGAATCTCACTCTAGCCCAGGCTGACCTGGAATTCACTACGTATTCTCAAGCTGGCTCAAACTCACAGTGATCCCCCTACCTCAGCTTCTCAAGTGTTGAGATTAAAGGTGTGTGCCACCACGCCTGACTTGGAATCTGTTTTGTGTTTTTTTTTTTTTTTTTTTTTTTAGTCTATCATTGACCTCACTATCTGGTCTGAAAAGCTAGGTAACAACTTGCACTAGCTTTCCACCTTCACAGAAGGAATGAGCCAGTCTCACCCCTGAGCCAGGGTTCAAGGTCATACCCGAGTTTGCCTCTCGAATGTTTCCTTCAGCTGGAGGTGCTTCCCAGCTTTGCTGGCCAGATCCATCCATTTCCCTTTGAACCACTTCACGGTGGGTTTCCTGAGAAGATCTTCAGCCTTCACTTTGGCTATAAAGGTGATGTTGGCACCTACACAAAGCACCAAGGATTCAGCCTATGGTTTGAAAACTGTATTTTGCTTTCAGCTGGAAGAGTGACATCAGTCTATGTTATACAGACTATGATATGATTTGCATTTTCAGACCTGTTCAATGAATTTGCCCGGTTTTTGGGTGAGTTCCCCTGAGATTATTAGGGTAATTCAATTTGTTCTGCTTTGTAAGTTTTTGGTTTTTAAAATGTTTTATTTTTGGGGGCTGGAGAGATGGTTCAGTGCTTCTTTCTTTTTTTAGTTTTTCAAAATAGAGTTTTGCTCTAGTCCAGGCTGTCCTGGAATGTACTATATAGTCTCAGGGTGACCTTGAACTCACAGCGATCCTCCTACCTCTTCCTCCCAAGTGCTGGGATTAAAGGTGTCACCATCACGCCCAGCCCATTTGGAAAGTTTTGAAGATCAATAAAGAGCAATGGGGAAATTGGGAGAAAGATTTTTTTTCAACTTTTTTCATATTACATTTATTTATTTGAAAGAGGGAGGGAGGAAGAGAAAGAGAAGGAGGGCGGGAAAATGGGAATGCCAGGGCCTCTAGCCATTGCAAACAAACTCCAGATGCATGTACCACGTTGTGCATCTGGTTTACATGGGGTCTGGCGAAATGAACCTGGGTCCTTTGGCTTCCCAGGCAAGCGCCCTTTTCCCTCTCCTTAGTCCCTTCTTCTTTCTAATTAGTCTCCTACTTTGATATCATCATTTTTCCCTCCTATTATGCAGGTCTTGCGTAGGTAGTGCCAGCTACTGTGAGTTCATGAAAACCACGGCCACTTTGTGTTTGGAAGACAATATTGCAGATGCCAGTGTTTTAGAACTACATAAATAGATGTTGTAGTTAAAAAAAAAAAAAGACATTTTGGACCCTTATAATAGGAGGAAAAGCTGATGACATCAAAATAAAAAAGAGACTGATTGAGAGGAGGAGGGGATATGATGGAGAGTGGAGTTTCAAAGGGGAAAGTGTGGTGGGGGGGAGGGAATTATTAGGGTTTATTGTCTATAATTATGGAAGATATCAATAAAATATCAGAACAATCATTATGGATGTACTAACAGGCACCAAATTTTTCATTCTAAAATGATTTGATCTGTGATATGTGACTCACCTCAGTGAGAGAAGAGAAAGGGGAGAAGTTTATGCTAAGTACTCACCAACTTTCACTGATCCTGTTTGAGGTTTCTCAACAAACAGGGTGGACAGCTGAGAGTTGGCATTCTGCTTGTCTTGTTCCTCTCCACCGGCGGGCGACTCACCAAGTGACCATTCTGGAAGCAGAGAGGGGACACTGATCATTTCAGAGCCAGCTGCTTCTCAGGCCAACTTACCTGGGCTCCTCACCGGTGCTGATTCTTTTCCTTATCTCATAAGCCTAGCTATCAAAATAGCACCCTTCATCCCGTTTCCTGTCACCATCAGTAAGGCAGGAAAGAACCCCATTCTTACAGGGATGGATGTCTCTTCCATGGCCAAAAGAACATCTTCTAATTCCTAAGAAATAGCAAGACTGGTCAGGGAAGCCATGAACTATCTGTTTCCTATGCTGTCTGTTACTAGTAGATGATCAGTGCTGGTGAGGCATGAGTCCTGCAGCGGCCTGTGTTTCCCAGGGGGCGGACAGAAGGCCGTGTCTACGTAGTGAAACGTGGAGGAAGTAAAGAGGTGGGACGGGCAGGAGGGCAAAGTGCCTGGCAAGAGTCAGAGAACCAGGTCTGGCCTGGTATTTCTAGATCCCTTGCTGTTGTGTCACTGGACAATTCTAGAAGGAGTGTGTAGAGGAAGCCATCCCGTTGCTTCACAGTTAAAGTGGTCATGACCTGCAGGGACAAACATAGAATTGTCCTACAAGAAAGAAAAACATTGAAGCAGACATAAAAAAATAAATAAATAAGAAGAAAAAAGATAAATGGAGAGGAAAAAGAAAGTGGGTGAAGCTTTCCCGTGAAGAGAGACAAGCTAGAAATGATTATTTGGTGTTTTCAGCTTGCATCCAGGTGCGGGGTTGGGGTGTCAGTTTGCAGTTGATTCCAACGAGGAGGGGAGGAGGGTACTCTGGAGGTGCTCCCCCATCTCTGAGATGAACAGCCACTTCAGAACTGCGAAAAAACACATGGCTTGCCGACCCTCTACTTGTTAATGTTTCTTGAAAAGAAACAAAGTGCACACCTAATGATTTCAGCTTTCATGGTCATGCTGAGTGCTATAGGGGCTTCTCCCCACAAGAGACCCCTTTCACAATGAAGTTAAGCAAAGTAGTCACGTGGTTACACACTTTTAATACCCCAGTTAATATCAAACTTGCATGGTGTATGTGTCTATGGTATAAATGACGGTAGGGAATAACAGTGGGCATTCATGTATGGATCAAGACAACAAGCTGTTTTCAGGTTTTGGTCACTTATAAGAGTGCAGCGCCTAGACCACTGGCTGGCTCTTAAGAGGCCAGTAATGGGAAAAGGCTAGGCTCACACTGCAAATTTTGTTGAATAAATGAATGACTTTATGAATGACCAAATAACTTCAGAAATGTAGCAATAGCTGATACGGTGCATTTGAAAGTGTTTGATGAGCTGTACTTAAAATTCTATACAAATGTGCATTATAACTTTAGCACATCCCTGGAATGGAAACATATGTTTGTTTACTAAATGTTTTAAAAAAAGTATACGCCCAAGAAATAAACCTGTGGCACGTGTGGCTAGATGCTTGGATGTGGCATTGTGTCATGCAAAATCAATTGTTTCTTTGTACATTAGTTTTCTTATGAGAGGCATGTAAGGAAAGAAGATGCTGTGGAAGCAACCAAATGTCTCAAAGGAGGATTAGCATCAGCACGGCTTCAAGAACTGAACGCGTTAGTGACCGTATTAGGATGGGGTCGGATGCTTTGTCCGGGCGTGCGCTCACCTGAATCTTTTCTCTCCAGGGCCCGACTACCCAGACCTGAAAGGGAAGCATGATTTGGAGGATGCAAGGGGGCACAGAAAGAATGGAAATGGAGTCCCCCAACCCTGGCTCTTTTGGTAATGGGAGAGAAAAACTAGAAGTTGGCTTGATGGAAAATCAGTAGAGTTTCCCACTATGAAAACATCCATGAGGATCTGTCTTCCTGAAAGGGAAGAGGGGAAGGATGCAAGAGAAGGCAATAGGAAGGGATTATGATCAAAATACATCATATACCTGTTTGAACATCATCAATAAAATGTTTTTAAAAGTTTATGTTGGGGCTAGAGGGATGGCTTAGCAGTTAAGGCATATGTCTGCAAAGCCAAAGGACCAAGGTTCAATTCCCCATGATCCATGTAAGCCACATGCACAAGGGGGTGCACCTGTCTGGAGTTCGTGTGCAGTGGCTGGAGCTCTGGCGTGCCTATTCTCTTTCTCTCTCCCTCTCTTTCTCCCTCTTTCTGTCTGTCAAATAAATAAATAAAAATAAAATACTTTTTTAAGTTTATGTCTTCAAGAGCAATATAAAATGAAAAATCCAACTATCCCTAGGGAAAGGGTATGTAGATAAAATAGAAAACATACATGTTTACCCTTGAAATAATGTATATCCAAGATGTATTCACCTTAATTGTCTTCAATTCACAAAGAAAGTTCTTTTGGGACAGAGTCTTATATAAGTTGGGCTGAAGTCAAACTCACTCTGTATCCCAGGCTGACCTTAAACTAAACTCTTCCTGCCTCAGCTTCCTCATGCTGGGATTAGAAAGAACACTACCTGCACTGGGAAGGCAGAGCAAGACCCTACTGGGAAAAAACAAAACAAAACAAATCAAATAAAAACAAAAGGTTTCTCTTGTAAATTGTCATGAAAGCCAACATTTTCCCCTCTTGCTGCACTGGCAAGGAGCCCTAGCTTTTCTTTTACTGTCAGCCACTTAGTACGTTAAACACAGGGATGAGGGACCATCCTAACCTGGAGGCAGGGCACTGGGCGGGGAAGCTTCATCTTCCTCTGAAACAAGAAACAGGAGGAAAAAGTCAAGGAGGAAAGGACTTCATCCCAAGTCACCTGAGAAAAGAGAAATCTGAAAAAGAGAGGAGAAACTACACAGTGTACTTTCAACTGCTGAATACACCTTAGAAATCTTGGCACCTGTGGGTTAAACTGGAAGCATTCAGGCAGAAAGAAAAATAAAACAAACAAACAAACAAATAAAAAGAATAAATGAAAGTTTGCAAGAGGTCGGATAATCAAATGAAAGCGTAGATTAGAAACAGTGGAACTTGGACTGGAGAGATGCCTCAGCAGTTAAGGCACTTGTCTGTGAAGCCTAAGGACCTAGGTTTGACGTCCCAGAACCCATGTAAGCTGGATGCAGAGTGCCGCATGCATTTGCAGTGGCTAGCGTCCCTGGCGTGTCCATTCTTTCTCTATCTGCCTCTCTCCCTCTCTCTAATAAATAAATAAAAATAAGATATTTAAAAAATAGAACTCTAAGCTGGGCGTAGTGGTGCACACCTTTCATCCCAGCACTCAGGAGGCAGAGGTAGGAGGATCACCATGAGTTTGAGGCTACCCTGAGACTACATAGTGAATTCCAGGTCAGCCTGAGATAGAGTGAGACCCTACCTTGGAAAACAAAAAACAAACAAACAACAACAACAAAAAAGAACTCTAGACCAGAGTTTTTATAGCTATCATTCTACATGCAGTTCAATGGGAGAAAGAGATACCACCAGGGAAGATACTCAACAGTGGACACTGCAAGCCTTATAATTGGCCAGCCAGGCCAAATGAGCCAACGGGTGCTATAGTGGCAGCCTGCTCCATGGGAGGGAATACATCTCTGATACTGAAAACTTAAAACTGGGGTAGTCATGAGCCCTAGGGGTGTAACATCTTCTGATATCTGGCTAAATTTATATACTATGCTTATCAAACTGCCCAGTAAGCACATCTCTTAATATTCATACCCTTATATTAATGATACTCTCACTTTGGGTGGAGAATCTTCTGTTTTCAGATGGTAGTGACTTTGGGACGACTCAGAAGGTATCATAGTGCTGGAAAGAAGTGACTGGAGTACTGAGTAACATCTTGATCACACCTTCCAAGGCTCAGGGTCTAACACGGAAGAGGTGGCAGAAAGAATGTAAGAGCCAAAGGAAGGGTAGGACACCTTACAACGTGCTCCCTCCAGACATAAAATGGCCTGGATATCCATGACCTCATAGTGCCTGACACTACCTACACAAGACCATCAGAAGAGGAGGAAAAGATCATGACATCAAAATAAAAGAGAGATTGATTGAGATGGGGAGGGGATATGATGGAGAATGGAATTTCAAAGGGGAAAGTGGGGGGAGGGAGGGTATTACCTTGGGATATTTTTTATAATCATGGAAAATGTTAACAAAAATTGAGAAAAAACAAAAAACAAACAAAAAAGAGTTTTTATGGCTATATGCTAGAGGAAAATGATGTTAAAAATTAAACCTTAGGAGGGTTCTTAATAGGTTGATCTTGTATATATGTAAGTACAATGATTGAGATGGGGAGGTAATATGATGGAGAATGGAATTTCAAAGGGGAAAGTGTGGGGGGGAGGGAGGGAATTACCATGGGATATTTTTTATAATCATGGAAAATGCTAATAAAAATTTAAAAAAAATAAAAAAATGCTTTTAAAAAATCAAACCTTGATGAAGGTGGTTTACAAATTCTTATTTCACATCTGAAGTCAAAGTTCATGTGGTCACAGGCATAAAAGCCTTTAGTACTGAGGTACTGATTTTATTCATTCATTTACTTATTTATTTAAAGAGAGAGAGAGAGAGAGAGAGAAAGAGAGAGAGGGAGAAGGAGAGGATGGGCACATCAGAACCTCCTGCTGCTGCAAACAGACTTTAATGCATTCACCACATTGTACCTCTGGCTTTACATGGGCACTGGGGAATTGAACCAGTACCAGTAAGTAGGCTTTGTAAGCAAATGTCTTTAACTGCTGAGCCATCTTCCCAGTCCTAAAGTGCTGTTTAAGAACTCATTTCCACCCAGAACAAAAACCATAGTTCCCCTTCTATATTTAAGAAACAAACTTCAAATTATATAATATAAATTAATTTGCCTCATTAACTTTACTGACAATTATTTTCAGTACTTTAGAATTATTTTTTTTTTCCTAAGATTGTATGGGTATTTCCAATGCTGAAAATTTTATTTTTTTCTTATGCATACTTATAAATTTCAAGAACATCTTGCAGTGTTTATACTCAGAGACCCCAGATATGCCTTATCCCTAAAATATCTGAGCAACACTGTTCTCATTTCACGTACTCACAATCATTTGGGATTATGACAACTTCTGATCTTTCATTTCCAAAGCATGCAGACTATTGTTTGAATAAATAATAATTGTTTCACTCTAAGAATACTAGAATAATTATGGGTTTCAAGCTATTAGTTTATGGGACACTAAGTAGGATATAGAAAATGCATATACATGGAATATTTATTAAGAGTAGCTTAAAAATTCCTAGGAATAAGAGACAAAATAACATATTTTTACACAATCTTTTAAAACACCACAAATGTTTTAGTAGCTTTCAATTTCTTTCCCAAAATTTTTAACTGGGGATATGCCTTGATGCTTTTTAATAAAGTACTGTAATATCACGTATAGAGAACCCCTAATGTCTTTCCTTTAGAACCTGGGAGATGCCAATTGTGGTGATGCACTTGGGTTGGAAATTGCTGAAGAGGTGGAGGCAGGAGGGTCAGATCAGAACCCAGGAGAGGACTCACTGAGTTATGGAATTTGGAATTGTTCAGTGGAAGATTTTGATGGTCAGAGAGCACTGGAAAATTCTAGGCTAAAGCTAAGTGTTTTATTTTATTGCATTTTGTGTGACCTGCATCTTAAAGCCCTTAGTGTCCTGATGTAAATTGGAAATGGGCTTAAAGACAGGAAATAATACAGCAATGAACATTCCCCAAACTCACTTCCCTTAGAATTACTTTTCTTCTGAAATATCCATTAATGATCCTCAAAGTGGTACATTTCTAGGCATTTCTGAATCATAAGGATTTTTTATTTTTGCAGCCCAATCTGGCCTGAACTCACTGTATAGCTTAGGTTAGCCTTGAACCTGAGATCCTTCTGCCTTAGCCTCCTGAGTGCTGGATTACAAGCATTCGTTCATCACCATGTTGGGCCCAAGATGATGGGAATCTAACCTTAAATTCTTGAAAACTTGTCTAGTTTGCCAGGAGTGCTGGTGCATGCCTTTAATCCCAGCATTCAGGAGGCAGAGATAAGAGGATTGCCATGAGTTTGAGGCCAGCCTGAGAGTACATAGTGAATGCCAGATAAGCCTGATCTAGAGTGAGACTCTATCTTGAAAAAAGAAAAAAAAGAAAAGAAAAGAAAAATTGTCTAGTTAAATTAGTTGACTTGAATGAGACTGGGAAATCCAATTGTTCTTACTGACCATGGAAATCAGATTCTAGTAGGTCATGGTAGTTCATGCCTTTAATCCCAGCACTCAGGAGGCTGAGGCAGGAGGATCAATCAGGAATTCAAGGCTAGCCTGGACTAGAGTGAAACCCTATCTAAAAATAAAACAAAACAACAACAAAAAAACTAGTTATTGTTTAGTTGTTGCTGTTGTTATTTTGGTCATATGTACCAATATTTTCTACAATCAATTTCCCCATTTGAAGAATTTGCAACTCAGACAAAATATTGTTTTGGATTTTTTTTTTTTTTCCGAGGTAGGGTCTTACTCCAGCCCAGGCTGACCTGGAATTCACTATGGAGTCTCAGGGTGGCCTCGAACTCTCGGCAATCCTCCTACCTCTGCCTCCCGAGTGCTGGGATTAAAGGCGTGTGCCACCACGCCCGGCTTGTTTTGGATTTTTAACTGATGCTTGTTTATGACCCACACATATCTTTATTTCATATGCTCCTGGTCTTTATTCTAAAATAACAAGTATTTCAAGCTTGTATTACTTATATATATTAAATATAAACTGAGAACTTAAAATTAACCACAGGTAAAAATAAAATCTTGTGGCTGACAACAGAGAAAGCTGAAGGTTGTAAGACTATGCACATTCTGCCAGCTCTGGGATTCTTATCATCAGGCAGCAGGGCCATCTCCTCCCCGAGGATTGGCGTCATCCCTCTGGATCCCAGCCGTGCAAGGAGGCGGAGTTCTCTCCTGCTACTCACCAGGAGTTCTTCCCCAGAAACTTCAGGTCTTTACAAATGCTATTTTTCCATGCCCTAAAGATGAGTAAGTCTGGCTTTTGTAAACCGCCCCCTGTGTAGCTAGGGGGGGCAGTGGGCTGTTCCCAGGCTGTCTTTAGTATGCTTTAGCACTCCATCAATACCATAGTCACTTTTAAATACGATAAAGCTAAAGCAGGCCATGCTACTTCCATACTATCTCACTTTGTCTTTTTGTTATGATGCTGTTGTCTTTCACATATATGTTGGTGGACTGTGCATAAGCTGAAATAGAAATACTCACTTTTCCTCCTAGGAAAACCTGATTTTCTTTTTTCTCTTTTTTAAAGTAGGTTCTCACTCTAGCCTAGACTGACCTGGAACAACTCGCTCTATAGCCCAGGCTGGCCTCAAATTCAGAGTGATCCTCCTACCTCAGCCAGGATTATAGTAAACAAATATTAAAAGAACAGCTAGCATAAATGTTTTGAAACATTTGATTATCATTTTAAGTGAGACAACACATGCCTTCACATTTTGATGTGTACAAAAAAATCAACATTCATTTTATAAAATATACACATTTAATGATTTGTCTTCTTCTTCAAATCTGCTAAGCCAATGTTATATCATATAATGGCCATGTCCTACAGTTGAAAAATACCATGATGTTAATTTTTGAACAGCTTATTACCAAGAAGTAAGGACATTGGAAAGCACAGGAAAAGGCACAGAGACATTTTAGTAGCTGATTGACTGGCATCTAAAGGCAAAGAACACAAAAATATTTTAGCACAATTGCAAAATATGCCAAGAGACTATTGTGACAGGTGCAGAAGAACCTAAATGAAGAAAAAAATCAATGTTAGAACATCTGCTGAGTCACCTCCTGCCAGCCACATTCACACCGAAGGGACTCTTCATCTCAGGGTATGTGAGATAAATGATGGGCATGGGGCTCACTTGAGATAGCTTATGTGGTAATGTTACTGCCTGGGAAAAGAAAATATGGTTTTATTTTCCTTGCAGTGACTAACAAAAGCAGCTCATTTTCTGGAAGAAAACCACAAGAAGCTGTAACTGTCCTAGTGCAGCTAATCCAAAAATATACAGTCTAATAAAAGGCTCAAAAGTTGTTTTTCAAACATTAAAATATGTACTGACCTTCAAAATGATCTCCAATTCTACTGTCATGATCACGCTTGGACCAGGACAGAGAAAAGGTTTGGGAACTTCTCACAGGGTCCATTGTTACTGTGTTTACAAGTAGGAGGGTGGAAAGTGTGTGATCCCACATTGTAACTGGGTGGAGAACATTATTATTGTCCACCTCAGGCCCTCTGTGATTCTTACCTGCTTTCAAAACCCACCACCCTCTGCTGATTTTCCTCCAGGATAGCACCTAACAGCCACATCCATGTTTGGCACAGACGCAACATTCAGGAAAGTGCTTACTTGCTGAGAAAGTGAATGCAGCTCTCTGTCCCCACTGAGGACATGGAAAGGAATCTATACTTAGCGCCACACTGATTTGTCACCTGCAGCTCTTCTAGAAGAATTCTAAACCACATATCTGGGTGTGGTGGCCCACATTTGCAATCTCAGCATGGCTGAGGCAGGGTTTGGTGGATTCCTGGGGTTCACTGGCGGAGGAGCAACACTCGGGGTTGCCCTCCAGCCTCCACCCACACGCACAGGCACATAAACGGTGCATGCACATGAACATGCACATATACACTACACAAACATAAATGTAATTCTAAGCTATGACAGTATTGTTTAATAAGGGCATTGACTCCCAGTGTGGCAACCTAATAATAAGGGACTTGCACATCTAATTCAGGTATTGTCTTTTGATTGAACACTTTTCTTTCTTTCTTTTTCATTTTAATTTAAATTTTTAAAAAATTTCATCGGGTTCAATGCCACCCTGAGATGACAGAATTAATTCCAGGTCAGCCTGGACCAGAGTGAGATCCTACCTCGAAAAACCAAAAAAAAAAAAAAAAAAAAAAAAAAAAAATTTCATCAGAGGATGTTGTCACTATTGTTAGTTTGAGGCCCTGGTTAGGTCATTTACTTGCCTTAGCTGTCAGAGTTCTCTGCCACAACTCCATTGCTTGCAATAGTATTTATCAAAACTACTGATGCCACCCCAGCACACTGAATATGTCAATACTATACCCGGTTGTCCAATTCTAAATAGTTCATCAACTAGGAAACCAACCCAATGCAAATGCTGTATGTATAGTCCAAATCAACAGATTCTTCTCAGAAGGAAACACATGAGACTCATTTCCGGTACGTCGCCTCTCCATCCTCAGTATTACGACTTTGGTTATTTCAAGAATAAAATCTACACTGCTGCTCATCACTACGTCCATGTTTTCTCAACTTTTTAAAAAGATCTGAGTGCTAAAAGGCATAAACAAAGACACATCGAATTAGTTTTATAAACCTGATGTCTCTTTCTGATTCTGCGCGTCTTATAATAACGGATCTATGGAGATGAGCACAAATACACTTCTAACCCGTCAGTGGTTGTTTGAATTTGGCTGGCATGGCTATTGGTTTCCACAGGGATTGAGACAAGAGGAATATAGCAAGTTTCTTATGCTACATCTGTGGCCTCTGGCTGTCAGCCCATCACTGCATCACCCGACTCAGTTGCTTATTAGCTGAGAAAGTGGTTTTTGAAAACTACACATGACACTTTATTATATTTTTATGAATCACAAGGGTAATTTATGACACAATTCCCTCCTATGAATGTCTTTTTTAGGGAAATAAGTTATTTTTTTAAGTTTTTAAATATTTATTTATTTATTTGAGAGAGGGAAAGAGGGAGAGAGAGAAAGAGAGAAAGAGAGAATGGGCCTGCCAGGACTTCCAGCCATGCAATGAACTCCAGATGCATGCATCACTTTGTGTATCTGGCTTACCTAGGTACTGGGGAATTGAACCGAGGTCCTTTGGCTTTGCAGGCAAGTGCCTTAACTGCTAAGCCATCTTGCCAGCCCTTTTCTAGTTTTTTTAAACGAATGTTATTAGTAACAACATATTTTGTATGGATACATCATGTGTTGGTACCCTCTTTTCCCTTGTCCCTACCCCCATTCCTTTGGGGACCCTCCTCAGTGGGCATTTCTAAACTGTCCCAGAATGAGTCAGTCAACCTGAGAAAGATTCTAAGGCTGCATTACTATGTAAAATGTTCTTTTCATTTATTTATTTATTTGTCCAGTGAGAGACAGAGTGACAGAGATTAAGCATGCCAGGCCTCTTGCCACTAGGAACAAATTCCAGATTCTCGTACCACATTGTGCATCTAGTTATATGTGGGTACTGGGGAATTGAACCCAGGCTGATGGGCACGCATCTTTAACTGCTGAGCCAGCTCCCCAGCCCCACCTTTTTTTTTTTTTTTTTTTTCTTTGTTTTGGTGAGCCAATCTCACTATGTAGCCCAAACTGGCCGTGAACTTGTGATTCACCTACTTCAGCCTTTTGTTCCTGGGACTCCAGGAGTGTATCACCATACCTGGCTTGTATTTCTGTTTTGTTTAAGACAGGGTCTCCCTCTGTAGTCCAGGCTGGCCTTAAAGTTGCAATCCTCCTGCCTCAGCCTTCCAAGTGCTAGTCTAAAATATTCATTTTTTTTTTCTTTCTTGAGGTAGGGTTTTACTCTAGCACAGGCTGACTTGAAATTCACTATGTAGTTTCAGGGTGGCCTCAAACTCTCGGTGATCCTCCTACCTCTGCCTCCCAAGTGCTGGGATTAAAGGCATGTGCCACCATGCCCAGCTTAAAATATTCTTTTTTTTTTTTTTTTTTGGTTTTTCAAGGTAAGGTCTCACTCTAGCTCAGGCTGACCTGGAATTCACTATGTAGTCTCAGGGTGGCTTCAAACTCACGGCAATCCTCCTACCTTTACCTCCCGAGTGCTGGGATTAAAGGCGTGTGCGACCACGCCCGGCTTTACAATATTCTTAATAGTGATAACCTTGAGCTACTCATTGAATATGCTCCTGAGGACTTGTTAAAGCACATGCTAGTCGAGAGTACCAGGTAACTAATGCACGAAGATTGAGGCTTAAGCATGCTCAGGAGCTTTAAGCAAGTCAATGTAGCAGCAGACGTCATCCATCAGTTGTGTGGGAGCATCTCATTCCAAAGCCTCTCTGGCAGCTACGCAAAGGATGTTCAACCTGCCCAGCAAATGTGTTGAATGAAAATGAAAATGAAAAAAAGGAAAACTACCCAGATTACCATTGTTGGTACCATCAGCAGGCACACCATGGACATTCAACGGTTGACTCATTCCTGCAAGTATTTATCGGGCGATTGTCACGTGCAGGTCTATGCTGGAGGTGTTAAGTCATAGTGCTGATCATGAAAAAGCAAACGGCCTGTCAGGAAAGGGGTCAACATTAATATGTGACTAAGTGCAGACAAGAGCGAGTGACAGAGGCAATAGATCCAAGGAACTTCCAAAGGAAGAAGGGAAGATGGAAATGAGCCAGGGTGGTCAGAGATGAGCTATAGAAGTAGTGAAACAAGTTGCATAACATACATATATACATATGGGTGTGTGTGCATATATATACATATACATATATATGTGATTGAGAATAGGAGGAGTCAGAGAAAGCAAGGCAGAGCAGTCTATGTTGTCCTAGAGAAGAAAGAAGTGAACCCATCAATGTCATTTAGCCCATGTGGGGCTGCATTCTTACTGCAGCTGCTTTTTTTTTTTAATATTTTTTGTTCATTTTTTATTTATTTATTTGAGAGTGACAGACACAGAGAAAAAGACAGATAGAGGGAGAGAGAGAGAATGGGCGAGCCAGGGCTTCCAGCCTCTGCAAACGAACTCCAGACGCGTGTGCCCCCTTGTGCATCTGGCTAACGTGGGACCTGGGGAACCGAGCCTCGAACTGGGGTCCTTAGGCTTCACAGGCAAGCTCTTAACCGCTAAGCCATCTCTCCAGCCCTGCAGCTGCTTTTTGCTTAAGTATTTTCCTTGAAATTCCCCTGTCCTTGATGAAAATGGCTGATGGCACTCAATGTGTAGAAAACAAAATAAAACTTTCCCTTTAAAGTATCTTTCATATTTAGGGATGCCACTTTTTTTTTTGTTGGTTTTTTCAAAGGTAGGATCTTGCTCTAGCTCAGGGTGACCTGGAATTAACTATGTAGTCTCAGGGTGGCCTTGAACTCATGGTGATCCTCCTACCTCTGCCTCCCAAGTGCTGGAATTAAAGGCGTGTGCCACCATGCCCAGCTAGGGATGCCACTTTTAATCTTAAATCGATTTGCTTGCCAGGCATGGAGAAAAGCTCTCTATACATGGATGTTTTTGAATCTGGATATGTGACAGCCTATGGCCATGGCCTTGTTTATCTTATTTGTCTTATGGAAATGTAAGAAAAATACTCTTAATTTCAAGATACCCCAGCCATCTGGCCTTATTCTGTTATTATATTTGTTCTCAATGTAGAATAGGTTTTTGGTTTTTTTTTTTGTTATTGGTTGCTTTTAGTTTACATAAAACTTATTTAAGCTATAAATATAGTATAATAATTTTTTTCAGGTAAAGGGTCAAGCTTGGGCTCTGTTTAAACTTTGACAGCTGACAATGTGTCCTCCGGGATTACATCACTTGCTCTTTTTGGTTTAGCTTTACAGGCTGGTTGTAGCACCTTTCCAAATTTGGAAGCTGAGGTGTACCCCACCAGCCTTGTTGAGAATAATGTTACAATACCTTCAGCCAGGAGGTTCAGACCTTCTTGAACTCGTAACATGGAAAGATTTCTAGGAGTTTGCACTGTCTGCATTCTGAAAGCAAAATAACCTTCAAACCATGGCCACAATGCCAGGATAAGTGTGCAAGGTACCATCCATGGCAGCTACTGAAGGATAAGGACAAAGTAAGCATATTAATATTACGTGTTTATATTTGAGAGTGTAGATTCAAGTTATCTGAAGAAAATCCAATGTATCACCAGAAAGAAAGAATTTTTCGAATGTATGCAAGACAACAATATCATGGGGACTGAGAAATGAGACATGACATACTAAGAACAGAGATCATTAGTATGCTTTGGAACAGTATCCAGGAAAAAGAGAAAGACAAATTTCTTATTTCAGTCATAAAATAATGATTCTAAAATTTAAACAATTATTAACTAGACAACTTAAAGGTTAACATAAACATGATAATTAAAGCACATAAGACAAAATTTTAAATCAGTTTTCATGATGATTCTCAATTTATAGAGATGGTCAGCAGTGGCATGGCTGAGACAAAGGAATGCATGGTACAAAAGATCCCTTTTCTAAAACTACACAATCTCCAGAATTTTTTTTTTTTTGCTTGATTTTTGTTTTTTGAGATAGGGTCTCACTCTAGCCTAGGCTGACCTGGAATTCACTATGGAGTCTCAGGGTGGCCTCAAACTCATAGTGATCCTCCTACCTCTGCCTCCCGAGTGCTGGGATTAAAGGCGTGTGCTACCATGCCTAGATAAATGCTTTTGTTTTTTTTTAGAACAATATTACAGGAATTCAGTAAGCATCAACATGTTGTTTGTTTATGGTGTATTGTCAATCTTTACAAGCCACTATCTAAATCTCTAGGAATACCTAATGTTGAAGTGAAGGGCTAACTTTCAAGATTACTAGTGAAACCTGTAATAGTTTCCCTAACATGAAAATATACCAATTTTTAAGCATCTGGATAAATCAGATAATTTTCCCAGTTGATATAAACCAGGATCAAATGTCTCTTTCCTCAACATGCCTAGTGGAACTTGGAAACCATCAAATGATATGCTGGTTTCTCACAAGTGCATGTGATATTTTTTAAAATAAGTTTTGCTCTTCTTTTGGAAAAGTGTGTGAAAACCTGAGCACAGCACTGTTTGTTATGGGGATTGGGTCGTGCAGACGAGGTGCAAAAGAAGAATTCACAACCAAGCTGGTCAAAGAGAAGACAGAAATGCTAAGGGGTCACCATGACAACCATCTTGATCTCTTCCTGCTTCTAATTTTGTTGAGTTCAGCCTCACTTTCCTTCCCTCCAACTCACCTTTTGCTGGTCCAGTTCCCGCCTCTTTCTCTTTATTTGGTTCTGTGTGGAAAGTACAAGCACAGTTTTGAAAGTGGCTTATGGCACTTTATTGCGTGATGAACAGTGGGGTAGACAGGAAAGAAAACTAGACAATATTAATGGTGCTTCACACTCATGATGCTGGCTGTGGATTAGGAATCTGAGAATTACAGCCTAGAGTCACATTAAACTTTAATAAAAACAGTTAATAAGTCTGACCATTTTCAGAAAAAAAAGTACCCATAAGTACATGCAATACACAATTTGTTATAATTTGGTTTGTTCTACTGGGATCATGTTCTAGAACATGCTGGGATTGCATTGAGTATAATATGTGGGTCACTTCATTTTAGACCACAACAAGGGGTCACTACTTTTTTTTAGGCAAGCCCAACAGACTGACCTTTTTTGTTTTTTATGAGAGAGTGAGAATTGGCATGTCAGGGCCTCCAGCCAATGTAACCAAACTCTGGACAAGTGTGCCACCTTGTGCGCATGTGCCACCTTGCCCATGTGCCACCTTGTGCATCTGGCTTATGTGGGATCTGGGGAGTGGAACATAGGTACTTAGGCTCCACAGGAAAGGGCTTAGCTGCTAAGCCATCTCTCCAGCCCTGAATCCCGACAAGGGGTCAGTACTTTCTAAGTAAAAGGGTTCAATAGTGTAGCTTCTATGTGTTATAGGTAGGTAGAAAACATGTAAGTGTATGATGAATGCACTTTCAAAGAAAGTGTTTTGGAATACATATGCATCTCCTACTCTGGGCTTAGTGGCAATAAGCACAATATGACAGTGGCAGTGCCAGACTGTCACAAGTCAAGACCATCTAGTTTGCATTCTCTCTGTTCAGAATTATCTTACAGACCTGGAGGTGGTATCTAACTGTGACACATGTAAGAAAACAGTTGTTTCAAGCATAGCCAGGTATGGTAGCACACATCTATATTCTCAGCACTTGAAAGATGGAGGCAAGATGATTAGAAGTTCAAAGCCAGCCCGGACTACATGAGTCCTTGTCTTATAAAAAAAAGGGGGAGAGGGCTGGAGAGATGGCTTCGAAGTTAAGGTGCTTGCTTGCAAAGCCAAAGGATCCAGGTTTGATTTCCCAGGACCCACGTAAACCAGGCAAGGTGGTACTTGTGTCTGGAGTTCATTTGCAGCAGCTAAAGGTCCTGATGTGCCCGTTCTCTCTCTCTGTCTTTATATCGCTTGGCCTCTTTCTCTCTCCCTCTGAAATAAATAAATAAAATAAAATAAAATAAAAATAAACATGTATGAAATCATTCTCAGCTAAGGACAATTTTTTATTTTAATTGCATGCATGTGAGTGTGTGTGTGAGTTGTGAGTAGATGTGTGTGTACATGAGTGTGAAAGTGAGAAGTCTTCCAATCACTGTCTACTTTTTTGGGGGATGGCGTTCAAGGTAGGGTCTCACTCTAGCTCAGGCTGACCTGGAATTCACTAGTTAGTGTCAGGGTGGCCTCGAACTCAAAGCAATCCTCATGCCTCTGCCTCCCGAGGGCTGTGTACTATTTTTAATTTATTTACTTATTTATTTATTCTTTACTGAGGTAGTCTCTCACTCAAGCCCGAGCTCATCAACTTAGCTAGTTTAGCTAGCCAACTTGCCCAGGAGGTCCATCAGTGTCCTCCTCCTGGGGGCCGCAGCCCCAGGCAGGCAGCCGCATCCAGCTTTGACATGGGCGCTGGGGATCTGAACACAGGTCCTCACGCTGACCCAGCAGAGCTTTACCAACTGAGCCATTGCCCTAGTCCCAAGAACAATTTTAGCAGAGTTTGTGAGGGGACATTTTAGCTCTAAGAGCTGAATGACTGTGAAATATAACATCATGAGGGAAACCTTAGAGTGGCTCCCAAGCAGCAACTGATCTGAAAGCAGATAGAGAAGGTTTGTCTGGCATGGCCAATAGGTTCTCAGCATACTCAATGATGGCCTTAGTAAATCTTCCTTCCCTCCCTTCCTTTCTTCCTTCCTTCCTTCCTCCCTCCTTCCCTCTCTCCTTCCTTTCCTTCCTCCTTCCTTCCTTTTTAGTTTTTCAAGGTAGGTTCTCACTCTAGCCCAGACTGACCTGGAACTCACTATGTAGTCTCAGGGTGGGCCTCAAACTCATGGCGATCCTCCTACCTCTGTCTCCCAAGTGCTGGGATTAAAGGCAGGTGCTACCACCACCCAGCTGGCATTAGTAAATCTTAATGTGCAATAAGAAAAGCTGTGGCTGGGCGTGGTGGTGCACACCTTTAATCCCAGCACTTGGGAGGTAGAGGTACGAGGATCACTGTGAGTTGAAGGCCACCCTGAGAATACAGCATGAATTCCAGGCCAACCTATGCTAGAGTGAGACCCTATCACAAAAAAAAAAAAAAAAAACCTATGAAGGGGGAAGATGATCCTAGGAAGAATGTCACATATCCATATTGGTTTCAAAGTCTACAGAAAACTCAATGTGAGCTTACCTCTTGTGACCCTGGACGGCCTGAGCCTGCTTCGTTCATGTGAGCACGCAGCAGTACTCCATACTACGTGAGGCTTTCAGAGCGTCTAGTAATCTTATGTGCCAAGAGGTAGTCTGTGAGCAGCTCCATTCCTTAAACTGTCCTCTGAAAAATGAACTCTAGTATGGAAAAGCTCCATCATCCCTCAAATTTTCAGGGGAAAAAAAAAATGGCCAGAAACGGAGATCTTACTCCACTCTTGCTTTCACTTGATCAGAACCAGTGTGTGGTGACCTCCTATCCCCTGGCCTCAGATCATACTGACAACTCAAGCGGCCAGTGCTTCATTCCATACGTTGTGGGAGGCTGTCTCAGCAAGTTGCCTAACGTTGGAGTGTAACAGTCACATTTCATTTCACTGTTCTCTAAGCTGTCAAGTAGAGAATAAAATACAGCTTAGAGGCAGAAAAACAATCTCGTCTACGTGGGTGTCTGCGCTGCTAGCTAGCCCTGCGTCCTTCCCCAGGGCCGGAGCACCACTTAGGGCCGGGCTTCTCCCTGCGAGCACCTCTCAAGTGCCTCTTCCTTAAGGAGGAAGAGGGATGAGAAAGAACATTTTGGGGTTTTGCTGGGGAAAATGCACATGATTTTGGTTTCTTCCCTCTTGGGGGCTATTTGGCCAGAGCAAACACATGATTCTGGAAGACCACATAGAGCATTTAACAGTCCACTTGGGTTCGTCGTTCTTTCACTCCAGCTACCTTTCTTAAGTCTTAGGTCCCCTGCCTGTGAGCAGAAGACACGCTTCGTGTGTTGCGGGCACTGTGAAGACCTGCCCAGACTTTGCTGGATTGTTTTATTTGTTTTTGTTGCCATCTGATGAGCACCCAAAATACCAAGAATCCAATAAAGCAGTTCTAATATTGAGCCTCCCGGAATCCCCCACACCTTTCTACAAATGCCCCAGGGAGTTCCTGGAGATGCCCCGTGACGACACAGACCAGGCTGGGAGGGGCCGCTGACCTTCCTCAGCTGAGGTCCCACCGATTTCCCACTATCACAGGAAAGCTGTGCACTTTGCCTCCTTTTATCCTCACTATGGACATGGGTCGACTTCTGCATAGCTGAAGGCGTTAAAAATAACCATGCCCACAATGTGTGTGAAGCACTGTTTGAATCAGGTTAATAGGAAAGAGTTGTATAAGCGCAATGTATTATTTTTGTTATTATCAACTTATGACAACTGTCACCATCCAGAGTCTCGGTCAGCGTTGGGTTAAAGGTCACGCCATCGGTGGAGGACACGTCATGCTGGGATGGACTTCTGCATTTGCAGCCCGACCACGTGAGGCGATGTTTGTACTTACCTTCTGGTGGTGGGGCTGGAGCCGGCGCTTCATTTTCTAGAAATGAAAAGGAATGGAGGCATTAGGTTCGCTTCTCATGGGCGGGAGTGGCTTCTCTCTGCTGCCACCTCACTGTGCTTGCTGACAGGCCCAAGGCTCACTGCCTCTTGGTGCGTGGCGTGAGCTGAGGATGAAAAGGTTGTGAAATAGGTGGTTTAGTGCAGGTAAGGTGGGGATCCAGGCATGCTCAGCCCTTAGCCATCCAAACAGCTGCAGACAGGCTTGGTTCTTAAGTTTCCTTCTCCCTCTGGAAAACTCACCATAGCACCAAGCATAAGCTATCACGAGGATGAAATGAGACTCAGTGAGTGTTAGATGAAGTTTGTGCAGAAAAGGGACCTCCTTCCCCCAGAAAGCAAGGCACCAAAGTGACTCCAAAATGACCCTGTCTCCATGACAGACATTTTATGAAAGCTGTTAAGACCAAAACCCTTTGATTGTGCCACCTGCCATTTCATTATAGGACACCCTGCTCATCCCTGGAAAGCCACAGGGCACTAGGGATCCTCTTTCCCCACCTGCCCAGTGCTGGGATTACAGGTGAGTGCCACACTACTCAAGAGGCCTATGTAAAAGAATCACTGTGAGTTCAAGGTCAGCCCGAGACTACAGAGCAAGAGTTACAAGACTCCTGGGATTTTTATCTATCTATTTATTTATTTATTTGACAGAGAGACAGAATGGGCACGTCAGGGCTCCAGCCACTGCAAATGAACTCCAGATGCGTATGTCCCCCTGTGCACCTGGTTTACATGGGTCCTGGGGTATTGAACCTGGGTCCTTTGGCTTTGCAGACAAACACCTTAACTGCTAAGCCATCCCTGTAGCCTGGGTCCTTGGATTTAACTCAGGTCTTCATGCTTGCATGGCATATCCCCATCCCAATCATATATATATATTTATATAAATATATATATATATATATATATATATATATATATATATATATATATATATATATATTTCATTTTTTGAGGTAGGGTCTTACTCTAGCCCAGGCTGACCTGGAACTCACTATGTAGTCTCAGGGTGGCCTTGAACTCACAGTGATCCTCCTACCTCTGCCTCCCAAGTGCTGGGATTAAAGGTCTGCACCACCACACCTGGTAGAGAGCAGGAGAGAGTGGGAGCGCCAGGGCCTCCAGCCGCTGCAAACAAATTCTGGATGCATGCACCACTTTGTGCATCTGGCTTTATGTAGGTGCTGGGGATTAACCCCAGGTCATGAGGCTTTTCAGGCAAGTGTCTTAACCCTTGAGTCATCTCTCCAAGCCTTCAACTATATATTTTTTAATCATCACTAATTTTTTTGTGCCTTGTATAAAGTCTAATTTGTTGGTTTATTTGTCTGAAAAAATGCTTTCAACTCTTCAAGTGACCATTAACAAGTTACTATTTACTAATCAGGGAAAAATATAAATAACTAAAAGAGAAGAAAGCATGTAATCTTACAGAAGATAGCATGGCAGGATGCGATCCCATCCACAGGTATAGTGACACACTAGTGTCCTTTAGATGCCATTGGCAGGAATACCTCCACACATCATGGAAAGTATCATTAATGCTGTCATCTACCAGAAGTTGAACCCTCCGTCAAGTCCTTTTATTTTCAGAGCTCGGAATGCAGAAATGGAAATCTGATCTTGACAGCTTGGTCAGGTCGGGTTGTTGCTGCACACAGATGGGTATCAGAATTCCCACAGCAAGGAGCCAGTTTCTTTGACACGTTATCTTTTGAACTGGGCTGTTGCCACACCATGGCTGAGGAACTCTTCCTGGCTCTTTGACAGACAACTCTCTCTCTGCCCCCTAGTGTTTTTCTGCCCCATAGCTGCCAAGGCTGTTTATTCTGTCACAGTGTTCCATCCTGTTATTCTATCCGAGAAGGTCTGTTACCTGCTGGGTTAGGTCTACTCTCTCCAGGTTAGCATTCCAAGCCATCGTTGTATATACTTCCTCCCTCTTCTCCTCTTACTACGTCCCTGTGGTCATCTGTTCTGGAGGCTCTGTTTACCTTCTCACCTTCCTGCCACTTGAACAAGCGCTTGGGATGGTCTCTTTTCCCCTTCAGGTCTTTACAATTACTTAGAATGACATAGACGCTTGGCTGGAGAGATGGCTCAGCAGTTCAGGCACTGGCCTAGTGACCACAGTTTGATTCTCCAGTCCTCACATAAAGCCAGATGCACAAAGTAGTGCATGCATCTGGAGTTCCTTTGCAGTGGCAGGAGGCCTTGGTGTGTCCTTTCTCATTCCCTCTCTCTCTCTCTCTCTCTCTCTCTCTCTCTCTCTCTCTCTCTCTCTGCCCTGGGTGTGGTGGTGCACATCTTTAATCCCAGCACTCAAGAGGCCTAGGTAGGCCCCTGTGAGTTCAAGGACAGCCTGAGAGTACAGAGTGAGATGCAGGTCAGCCTGGGCTAGAGCAAGACTCTACAGACAGGCTCCTGAAGCAAACTATGGAAGAGCTACAAGCTGGAGTGGACCCTTGGCATCTGCGTTGTTGTTTCTCAGAATACTGCACTCGGCGTATGTCCTCATTACTGGACTTTGTTTGATACTCATCTACCTCATAGTGCCCTCTACTTTTAAAGGGTTTATATGTTAAAAAACTGCTGTGACCTTTTTATGATCTGAACATAATGTACAATAAAATACTTGGGAAAAAAAACGAGAGAAAAGAATGACATAGATGTAGGTCCTGACTCAAGACCCACGCTGCTCTGTGGTCATACTCGGGTGATGCTTGTCCATTGCTATGACTTCTTTCAAGGCTCTCTGAGCAGACTGTGATATTCTGTTCTCCTT
Organism: Jaculus jaculus; assembly: GCF_020740685.1. Taxonomy (NCBI): domain Eukaryota; kingdom Metazoa; phylum Chordata; class Mammalia; order Rodentia; family Dipodidae; genus Jaculus; species Jaculus jaculus. The sequence goes on along the minus strand of NC_059107.1, from coordinate 144,559,147 downwards.
CCTTATTCTCCTGGTGTTCTGTCACCACATCACAATACACTATTCCCTGACTATGACTTATGTTCTAAGGGTCACACCATACTTATATCCTACTTCCTCCCCAATTAACAAAGACGTGAATCTTTGCTTCCTTTTAAAAAATATTGTTTTTATTTATTTATTTATAAGTAGAGAGGGACAGAGAGAGAGAGAGAGACAAACAGACAGACAGTAAGAAGGGCCACTCCAGGGCCTCTTAAAACCTGCAAAGGAACTCCAGATGCATACACCACTTTGTGTATCTGGATTTACATGGGTACTTGGGGATCAAACCTGGGTCCTTAGGCTTTGCAGGCAAGTGCCTCAACTACTGAGCCATCTTTCCAGTCCTTTTCTTCTTCTTCTTTTTAATCTTCCTGCTGTCGTATTACTAAAAACATTCATCATATAGTAAACTGATTAAAAATAAAGAAAGGAACTGGATGTGGTGCACATTCCTTTAATCCCAGCACTTGGGAGGTAGAGGTAGGCGGATCACTGTGAGCTTGAGGCTAGCCTGAGACTCCATAGTGAATTCCAGGTGAGCAGGGACTAGAGTGAGACCCTACCTAAAAAAAAAAAATAAAATGAAAAAGGGCTAGAGGGATGGCTTAGCAGCTAAGGCATTTGCCTGCAAAGCCAAAGGACCCAGGTTCATTTCCCCAGGACCCATGTTAGCCAGGTGCACAAGGGGGCGCATGCATCTGGAGTTCATTTTTCTCTGTCAAATAAAATATTTTTTTTAAATGAAAAAAATCCCAAAATTAAGAAAGGCTTTATAGGTGGTTGTTTGTAAGCTTTCAGGGTTCTCTTAATACCTATGTAACAAGGTCCTTTTTACCCCCTCCCCGTGTATATGTATGTGCATGTATGTGTGCATGTGTATGTGTGTATATGTGTGTATGTGTGTGTGTATATATGTGTGTATATGGGTGTATGTGTGTGTGTGTGAATGCTGCTATATAGCCTGGGCCGCTCTGTCTGCAGAAACCCTCCTACTTTGGTCTCCTGAGTGTTGGGGTTACAGGCACTTCCATGCCCAGCCTAAGCCCCATTTCCCAAAAGTAGTCAGAGTTGCTTAAAATCCAAGTAAGACCCAGGGTGAATTCTAACCAAATAAATGAGAGTCATCTTGGAGGCTGAAGCTGTATTGTGTCCCAAATAGAAACTATCTAACAGGCCAAAAATAAAACCAAAAGGAGAATTGAAACGTTTTGCTTGACCTCCCTCCAAATCCAGAGAATGCTGTTCCTCAGCAGACAGCTGCAGCCCAGCTATGCATACAAACATCATAACATAGTGAGGCTAGAATGTTTGTAGGATGGTTCCAAGAAGTGGAATTGTGCCTCCCTTTTGTTTGTTTGGTTTCAAGGCAGGCTCTCACTCTAGTTTAGGATGATCTGGAGCTACTCTGTAGCCCAGGATGGCCTCAAACTCATACCTCACTGAACTCTGCCTTCTTGGTAACACGGAAACCCCATCACTTTGCAGTCAGCGGTGGAATAAATTAATGACAATTTACTGCACTTGTTTAATTCAGGGCATACTTTATATTAAGCTTGATAGCTAGGAAGTTACTACCTGCATTATTCCTTTCTGCACATGGACACTGAGACCTTGAGAGGACTCACAGCCCATCAAGGTCAGAGCTTGGCTAGTCCCCTCTCTCCTTGCATCAGACCAGCCTGACTCAGAGGCTAAACAAGGCCTACGGGCCCCTTCTCAGCCACTCCCTCTGTAGGAGGCAGAAGAAATGAGCCTGTGGATTTTGTCGAAGCATTACTCCATTGTCACCGTTGGCGTGTCCTTTTTCTCAAGGCCACATAGCCTCCTACAGACGCTGCCCTAGTTTGGGACCATGCCTCGATTTCCTTGTTAGGAATTGGAAATGACAGCAGAACCGAACCTCAAGAGAGGTGGGGAGAAATGCAAGAGGTAACAGGCGAAGGGCATGGTGAGCATCTCCTGAGCTTTACCTCTTCCTGCTTTTCATCATAATTATCAACAGTTTTCCTTGGGCATGCCTGGAAAGAGATTCCTACCTTCTTACATGTGCCAACTATTAAGGGTTAGTCACATTTCCAGGTCTGTGGGCTTCCCAGTATCAAAAGATGTTTGGAATTGGGGTGAAGGCTAAGGAAGCAGCTGGGGACTGGATAGATCAGGTCCTCCACCCCAACTGTACACTGGACATGGCCACTGAATTCAATGGGCTTTGTGCACAATTTAGTGTACAAGGTAAATAAGTAGATCAAGCATTGGTCCATCATCAATAGTGATGGTACAGAAAAGATAGCAGATAATGCACTCTCCACATCATTTTCCCAGCATAGAATTCCAGCTTCACCTGAAGACAAAAGTGTAGAAAGACAAGCAGGTTTATCACAGGAAAATGAGTTATTATAGGAAGTTTAAGGATCCTTTAATGCTGCTAATCTCTCTCTCTCTCTCTCTCAACTGTTGTGTCAGACAGGTTCTGTCATGCCCAGCTTTGCCCCTCAAAGTCATCTGCGTGCTCCCCAAATTCATGGGCTGCCTCTGACAATCACTCATTCACAACACTTTTTGCACTGCCCCAGGAGTAGGGAGGGGCTGAGAGCATCCCCCACCCAGAATTCAGCGAGCTTCTGTTATGAATTAAAAAAAAGCAAAGTGATGGGATGTGGGGGAGGACTCGGAGGAGATCCCTAGGTTTAAGCACCTCACAGGTAAATGACCCACCCTTTGTTATGTTCAGTCGTTGATCCCAGTCAAACTGCTCTCCACAGCACTGAAGACTCACTAATTCCATGGCCCTCAGGGCTCAGAAACTGCTGTGTGCATGGGATCTGATCCAACCGCAGCTTCTGCGTTTAAGTAGGCTTGGGAACACTGCCGGTACTGTGGGTCCACAGTTCCCACTTTGAGTAACAAGGCTCAGCTCAGACCCGAAAGGTCACATACTCCTCTCCCATGTCACAAAGGGATGCGAGTGTGAAGCGCTTACAGTAGCCGGGGACTTGTCTTCTCCCTTTGGTCCCAAGCTTCTTAAGGACAAGGCTCATCTCCTCTTCCTTTCCAAGTTCCACACAGCAGGTGCTCCATAAATATAGCTAACTGGCAAGCAGTTCCTGGTGCACAAGAGCCCCTTCTCCTCCCCGCCAAGAAATCAAGAACTGTCCCCTGGCATTCCATGGGCAGTTTTCTTCATCTGTTACCCACAGAGAACACTATGTCTTCCACTGGTCTCCCTCCCACTGGCTGAAGGCTCCCAGGCATCCGCCCAAGCCCATCATTTAGATTTCTGTCTTACTGTCAACACATGTCTTGCATTTCTTAACAAGGGCAGAAAAGAAATCAGGGCTGGGGTTTTGGCTCTCAGGAACAATATACACCTTGCCTTTCTAAGGAATCCCCCGCTTTTTGAAACTAGACGGGAAAAGAAAACTAGAGGCAAGGAACCTGCCCTGCTAATGTCTAGGTATACAGCAGTTAGTCAGCCATGGCACATCTGTTGGCAGCTAGGTTCACTGTGTTGTAATGGCCAAGGGGCACCTGCCTTTGGTAAGCTCTCTGTTTCTTTTTTTTTTAAATTGTAGTGTGTGTGTGTGTGTGTGTGTGTGTGTGTGTGTGTGTGTGTGCTGTATGGATGTGTATGTGCAGATACATGCGTCCAATGTGTGCTGCAAAGGACAGAGAATTCATTCATCTTCATGTCCCTTGAGAAGGAGTTTCTCACTGATTCTGGAGCTTGCCATTTCCAGTTCCCCACGGGACCGAGATTACAGACCTGCGTGGCCATATCCTAGCTGATTGGGTGGGTACTAGGGAGCCCAGCTGAGGCCCCCTCAGGCCCTCGTGCTTGCATGGGGAGCGCTCTTTACCCACTGAGCCATCTCTGCAGCCCCAGTTCTCAACATCGTAAACAAGGTATTGATTGAGGTGAAAGGCAGCTATACTTCTGCGTACTTAAAAGCCAAAGGGCAAACTCTATGGGCTTTTCTACCAGCTGAATCATGTTGGTGTCCACTCTCTTTGCATGCTCCTGACTGCTTGAAACCATACTAACAGGATGGTTTAAAAAAGCAGAAATATTTAAATTGCAATTTTAGAAAATGAAGAAGAAAGAAAAGGAGGAAAAATAAAAGAAGGAAGAGAAAGAGGAGAAAAAGGAGGAGGAAGATGAGGAAATTGGGGGGAGGAGAAGACCAAGGAAATACTTTAGGGAACAACATTAAAAAAAAAAAAACAAAACTGAATTTTGCAGGAGAAAATAAGGCCAACGCTGTCTTCTTGGGCCAGTGTGGCTGGTCTTTGATCCTTCTTCATTCACAGTTAGATGTTCTCTTCCCCTGCAGTGCTGAAATTCTTGATCTATTTATGGCAGAATTTTCCTATGATCACCTACTGTAAAAAGCACAGGTATGCCACCAATGGCATGCCTGCACAGCCTGTGCCCGGGCATTCTAATTGACGGGCACTGGTGGCAGCAATGACATATCCCATATGTGGCCTCTGTGCTGCTGCTGAGATACTGGGAGCCCAGGGGCTCCATAAATGGTTTTGCTGTCTCCAGGGGAGGCCATCTCCATTTTCAGTGTCAAGGGTTCATGGTCAGTAACTTAAAGGGGGAAAAAAATCTTAACTCTTAGAAGATATTATCTTACCTCTCTTTATATGTATGTGTCTATCAACTAAAATGACATACCAGTAATATTTTCCATAAGCTCCCTGCCTCAAATAATACATTATTTATAATACATTATTTTATGTCATGTCATAATACTGTTACATTATGAATTATTATACATTCTTGTTTTAAAAAAATCTATGGCCCCTTCAGTATAATTTAATTTAATGTTTTTTAAAATATTTTACTTATTTATTTGACAGAGAGAAAGAGGGAGAGAGAGAGAGAGAGAAAGAAAGAGAAAATGAGAGCGCCAGGGCCTCCAACCACTGCAAACGAACTCCAGGCACATGTGCCACCTGGTGCATCTAGCTAATGTGGGTCCTGGGGAATTGAACCTGGGTTCTTTGGCTTTGCAGGCAAATGCCTTAACCTCTAAGCCATCCTTATTTATGCCCCTATTTAGTGTTTTAATAACGTGGAGGATATCATTAATTATAGCACATGAATATGTTACATAAGCATAGAAAAGATAAGAACATATAATTGTTCTCATTGAAAATTATGTCTTTTCAGTGGCTTTTATTCTGTCATTTTGGGGAAAGAACTTTTGAAAAATGAATATGCTATGGGATGGAAAGATGGCTTAGTGGCTAAGGCATTTGCCTGCAAAGCCAAAGGACCCAGGTTTGATTCCCCAGTACTCATGTAAAGCCAGATGAACAAGTGGCGCATGTGTCTGGAGTTTGTTTGCAGTGGCTAGAGGTCCTGGTGCACCCATTTTCTCTCCCTCTTTCCCTTTCTCTCTCTCTTATCTGCCACTTTCTCTCAAATTAATAAATAAACAAAACACTTTTAAAAAAGAATATTTTAAAGCCATTCTTTGATAATATGATATGAAGGAGAAATTGTATGTTATTTCTGATTATTTAATTGATTATTTTTATTTTGTAGCTCAGGCTAATCTTGACTTCCTCTTGCATCTGCTCCATTCTGGCTTTACAAAAATGGGGCAGCCCTAACTGTTATTTGTTATTCTCAAAGTAATGTTCTAAGTTTATAATGAAATACGTGACTATTTTAAATATTGTAGATTTATATTTTTGGAGGGGAAGTTTGAAGTTCTAGGGTCTCATGCCAGCCCAGGCTCATCTGGAACTCACTCTGCTGCTCCAGGCTGGTCTCAAACTCACAGCTATCCTCCTGCCTCTGCCCCTGAGCACTGAGATTGAAGGTATGCTCTACCATGCCCAACATTCTATATATTGTAAACATCAGTGACATTGGCTGTATCTGGACAATTCCTATACCATCCCCTTTTGTAACAAAGCACATTGTCTTTCTTTTTAAATGAAAAAGACCTTAGGTGGGGGGCTGGAGAAATGGTTCAGTGGTTAAAGACACTTGTTTGCAAAACCTGCAGGCCCAGCAGGTTCAATTCCCCAGTGCCCATGTAAAGCCAGATGCACCATGTTGTGCATGGATCTGGAGTTCATTTGCAGCAGCAAGAGGCACTGGTGTGTTCATATAGTCTCTCTTTCCTAAAGAAATAATTTTTTTTTACAGAGGCCTTAAGGGAGGGGATAGTGGAATATGTGTGACATGATAATAGAGGGCTGGATCCTGGGGATGGAAAAGTTTAATTTGGACTAAGGGTGAAGCGGTGGAGGAGAGGAGGGTTAACCAAAACTAAGTATGAAAAAGTCATATAGAAGCCTACTGCTTTGTTAACTAATTTTTAAAAATATTCTTACTGGGCAGGTGTTTCCTGCAAAGCCAAAGGACCCAGGTTTGACTCCCCAGGACCCATGTAAGCCAGATGCACAAGTGGACGCATGATCTGGAGTTCGTTTGCAGTGGCTGGAAGCCCTGGCGCGCCCATTCTCTCTCTCTTTCTCTCTCTCTCTCTCTCTCTCTCTCTACCTGCCTATTTCTGTATCTCTCTCTCTCAATCTCAAATAAATAAAAGTAACTTAAATAAAATAAAAAATTCTTATTATTTATTTATTTTCAACCTGGGGGGGGGTAGTGAGTGAGTGAGAGAGAGAGAGAGAGAGGTGCATCAGGACCTCTAGCTACTGCAAATGAGCTCCAGACACTTGTGCTTTGCAGGCAATTTCCTTAACTACTAAGCCATCTCGCCAGCCCTGTTAACTAATTTTAAAAAGTGTTTGAAGAGAAATACCCTGCATTGACGGAGACTGCTGCTCCTAGAAGCTATAGGTTATTATAGGAAAGTCTCAGTGCCCCGAGCCCCCAAAATAATACAGACGATTGCCAGTGCTCTTGGTTGCCCACCAGAACTAGATGGAAAGGCCCTGTTGCTGAAGACAGCCCTTGCTTCAGTTGCAGGACCCTGACAAGTGAAGCTGGAACTGAGCTGGAAGCGTCTGGGCTTTAAGCTGTCATGTGCTAGAAGGTGCTCTGTAGGCTGTTGGGGAATGAACAAG